>NW_026652280.1:28923303-29538607 GCF_009828535.3 Hylobates moloch | reverse complement strand
TATACCTAAAATATATATTTATAATAGATATACCTAAAATATATATTTATAATAGGTATACCTAAAATATATATTTATAATAGATATACCTAAAATATATATTTATAATAGGTATACCTAAAATATATATTTATAATAGATATACCTAAAATATATATTTATAATAGGTATACCTAAAATATATATTTATAATAGATATACCTAAAATATATATTTATAATAGGTATACCTAAAATATATATTTATAATAGATATACCTAAAATATATATTTATAATAGGTATACCTAAAATATATATTTATAATAGATATACCTAAAATATATATTTATAATAGGTATACCTAAAATATATATTTATAATAGATATACCTAAAATATATATTTATAATAGATAAATATATATAAAATATATAAAAATAATGCATGGCATTAGCAGCAACCTGGATGGGACTGGAGATTCTAAGTAACTCAGGAATGGAAAACCAAATATTGTATGTTCTCACTCATAAGCAGGAGCTAAGCTATGAGGATGCAAAGGCATAAAATGATACAATGGACTTTGGGGACTTAGAGGAAAAGGGGTGAGAGATAAAAGACTACAGATTGGTTCAGTGTATACTGCTTGGGAGATGGGTGCACCAAAATCCCACAAATCGCACCAAAGAACTTACTCATCTAACCAAATACCACCTGTTCCCCAAAAACCTATGGCAATAAAAAATTTTTTAAAAAAAGCACGTGGAGGCAAACACACATGCAGTTTTGTGAAAACTGCATCCACAAATAAACAAGTGGTACTGGTTTCAGTAAAATTGATAAGGAGTAAAAATGCCCAGAGCAGCAGAAAAGAGGTGGGGGCTGCAAGCTCAGCAGCCAAAGCTGCAGATTCTTGGGTATGTGGACATCCAGAGGGAACGCAGGAGTGACAGACTTGAGAACAGATTTTTTTCTGTAACAGGAATTTGATTCTAATACTGCTGCTAGTGTCTGGCATTTACAGCTAATATGGTTTTATTTGACATCTAAGTGTTTATGACAGTGATCCGGGCCATGAACTTTCTGGCACAAAAGATTCCATCCACTCCATAATAACTGGGCCTTTAGAGGTGAAAAGGATAAATGTTAACATTTATCACAAAATTAATGCTTAGTTACCACTCAGAGTGGACCTTGGCTCCTTTCTGCAACTAGGAGCTGGGAATCAGGAACAGATGGGGGTCCCCAACTGGTCCCTGCCTGACAAGAGGGACTAGACCAGTGAGAGTGGCAGGAGGCCTACAGTAGGAATTGGTCTATACCTGAGCTCTCCAGTAGGGTAACCCCTAGCCCCATGTGAGTATTTTAGTGAAATTAATACAATTAAATTCAACTGAAACCTCAGTTTCTCAGTCACACTAGCCACTGTTAATACAAAGTGACTGAGGTAGGTCTTGATTAACAGAGGTTTGTCTACACAAGGCTGAGGATGCAGGCAGGGAAAAATGTAAGATGCAGGAGATCTGCAGCCTATGCTTTGTCCAAGGAGGTTTAGGAACTTCGGTATTTAAAGGGGAAAGAGCAAGCAAGAGGGGGAAAAAAGGAGGGAGAGGGAGGGTAGGCAGTGAGACAAATGGTTACATTCTTGTGAGGCTCTGATTAGCCTCAGTAAATCCATATTTTACATGTGAAAAGAGGGAGAAAATGAAAAAGTCCATTGTGCATTTGTCTCAGAGTAGGCAGAGGGATGATTTCTGGTCTTGTCCTTGTGCTGCACCTGTGAAGATAAGCTGGTAATTGACATTGTCATGGTAAGAGTCAACAGAACTCAGTTTTGTAGGCCTAGTTTATAGGGGTGATATGTACCCTGGAAGATTTAGGGACTCAAGAAATTTCCTTGTAAGCAATTTGTGAGGACAGCCACCTGGGGAGATAATGTGGTCTTCTATCACTGTGGGAACACGTCTTACAGATGAGGCTGACACAGGGCTGCAAAATTACAGCTGTTTGGGAACAGAAGAAAAGTAGTATTGCATGACTCAGTTCCTAAGCTTAAATTTCCCTTTGGCACAGTAAGTTTGGAGTCCTGAGAGTTTTTCTTTTTGAGACAGAGTCTTGCTCTATTGCCCGGGCTGGAGTGCAATGAGGCAATCTTGACTCACTGCAACCTCCGCCTCCTGAGCTCAAGTGATCCTCCTGCCTCAGCCTCCCAAGTAGCTCGGACTACAGTTACATGCCACCACACTTGGCTAATTTTTGTATTTTTGATAGAGACAGGGTTTCGCCATGTTGCCCAGGCTGGCCTAGAACTCCCAAGCTCAGGTGATCCACCCACCTCGGCCTCCCGAACTGTGAGATTACAGGTGTGAGCCACCACAATCCCGGCCTCCAAGAGTTTATTTTCTTTCACATCACATTTTAAGGGTCCAGTAACTACATGTAGCTAGTGACTGACACATTAGACAACTGAGATACAGAACCACAGCCAATGTTCTATTGGAAGCGCTGGCCTAGACTGTTCTAAGCCCTGTGGGCCTATGATCCTATAGTACTTAGTAGGTGCTCAAAAAATATTAGTTAAATGAATGTCTGATTCACTGATAACTTCTCCCATACCTCAATCTATGTCTGTGTTACATAGTATAACAGCAAGATGGTATAATCATAAAAACATCTTTGAATGACAGTCCCAAAGATTTGGAACTAATAATAATCATACAGTGGACAGAAGAGGAGAAAGAATTGGCTTTTATTATCTACCCATAGAACCAGAAGATCTAGAAAAAAGATATGCTAGTAAAAACAGGGTTACCAGCTGGCAAGCAGTTGGTGTTGATCCAGAGGTGGAAATGGCAACGAATAGGAGTTAACCCCTGTATTCAAGTCCTGATCCATCAAAAAAAGCAGTGGCTCTCAACCCTCCCTGCACACTGGAATCCCTGGGAGAGCTTTTAAGAAAGATAACCTACATCCCACCCCAAGATTTTTTAATTAGTCTGGCTGAAACCTAGGCTTTGCCTTTTAAGTTCCCCAGGGGTTTCTAATGCACAGCCAAAGTTGAGAAGAACTGAACCCAAGTTCTGTAAGGCCTTGAGCCCATCACTTGACTTCCAGGAACCTCAGTTTCCCTAACTGTAAGATGGGAAGCCTAGTTTCAGCAATCTTCAAGGGTTCTTCCAACTTCATTGGCTGAAGGTTTTTAACTTAGGTCCATGGGTGCAGGGGTTTTCTCATTTGTCACATTACAACAGCTATCCTAGAAGAAAAACAATGTTAAGAAAATTCTATTCCCAGGTAAGAGAAGGCCTCAAAGCTTAAGTCCACTTACCCTCACTACAGCAGCAAGCATGTGGCTCTAGTTTCATTTAATATGCATTAAAAGGTTGTTTTGTGCTATGTCCTAGACAAGCACAAAAAAACACATTTAATGACTGTTCTGCTGTCTCTCATTCTCTAACAGTCCTGTGTTTAAGTTTTATCACCATCTTCTCCAGTCCCCAAAAAGCTTATTCTCCTTAAAGAGAACCTTCTTATTCTTCCTCTTGCACCACGAAGCACAACACAGACACTCAATTACTTGAAAAATAAAATACTCTGATTTATGTAACCTTCCCAATTAGGAAATTCAGTTATGAGGAAGCAGCAAATTAACTCTGAAACTTCAGTGGCTTAATACTGCAAAGGTTTATTTCTCATTTATGCTAGGTGCACAAGGCTGGCTGGTACTGAGGCTCTGCTTTCTAAGGTCACACTGACACCAACAAGCTGCCTGACAGCCACCAGGCAGAGGAAGAGAAGAGCACAGCAAACTCCCGTGGGTTCTTCTCTGCTTCCACCTGAAGTGATCGACATCAGTTCTACTTAGCGCCCACTCAATAAAAGTAATCACAGGGTCCCACTGAACTGCAAGGGGGCTAGGAACCATGGAGAAGCATGAAGGTATCATCTCTGCCACCCTAAGTGTTCCTGCTTTGAGAAGTCAGCAGGAAATCCAAGTAGTATCCAAAAGGGTTTCAAAAAGAGTGTGGGCCAGTCATGGTGGCTCATGCCTGTAATCCCAGCACTTTGGGAGTCAGAGGCTGGCAGATCACCTGAGCTCAGCCTGGCCAACATGGTGAAACTCCATCTCTACTTAAAATACAAAAATTAGCTGGGCATGGTGGCATATGCTTGTAATCCCAGCTACTCAGGAGGCTGAGGCACAAGAATTACTTGAACCTGGGAGGCAGAGGTTGAAGTGTGCCAAGAGTGCACCACTGCACCCCAGCCTGGGCGACAGAGTGAGACTCCATCTCAGAAAAAATAGAAAAAAAAAGTGTGAAGTTAGAGGACTGAGACTCAGATATGAGGGTAGGTGAAGTAGTGTCAAATATCCTGCCATGGCCACCACTGTTTTAGAAAGACTTCTACAGATTCTTGAAATTGAGTTTTTCATATCCTAACCCTATATTGTATATTTTCATCATAAGTTGGATGGAAAACTTCACAAAGGTACAGATATGTCATTTTTAATGCTGTATAATCAGACTCTGGCACATAATCGCTCAATAATAATTTTTAATGAATGAATGATGAATCAACAGTGAGGCAAGTAATTAGAAGAAAAGTCTATAAATGAAAAGCTACTGATAAACTGCCTGGTCAACACACAATTAAGAGGTTTGAATTATAAACAAGATTATAGCAGCATAAAAATATGGAGTCAAAGTTAATCTTTTGACTTCAATTTATTGCACTGCTTACACATTCTGTTAGAATCATAAAGCCCCAGTTTAACTCCTAACTTGGTGTACTCCAGCAATGAACAGACCAGACCACTTTCCTTATGGACTTAAACCTGAGTTTCCCAGCCTTGTCACTGTTAACATCTGAGGCTGGATAGTTCTTTGTTGTGGGGGTGCCACCTTGCGCATTACAGAGCACTGAGAAGCATCCCACTAGATGCCAGTAGCAAATCCTCCTCATGACAGTTGTGACAACCAAAAATGTGCCCAGACATTACCAAATGTTTGGGGCAGGGGTGCAAATTGCTGCCCCACTCATCTCTAATCTGGAGCAGCTGGGCAAAGCATCCTAACCTGTGGGGAAAAAAATTAGCAGGAAAAATAGGTCAATGACAATAAATTACAAAGAGCTTCAAGGGTACTCATCTGCAGACAGACGGTGGTGATGGTCACACAACATTGTGAATATACTTAATGCCACTGAACTGTACACTTAAACAGTGAAAATGTTGAATGGTTATGTGTATTTTACAACTTTTTTTTATACTTTGACTCTTTAGACAAGATGACTAATTAGTGGAAGCAATATTACCAGTAGATAGTTATATGCATTATACTTTATGCTAGCTAAAACATTTTGTGTATGTACAACATAACCATAACTGAGCAATTGAAAGCGAGATAAAGATAAAAATAAAAATTATTAGGAGACCCAAAAACCAGCATTATAGGAACTAAAATGGCCAGCTAAAAGAAGAAGTAATCAAACTCTACCTCTACTAAGAAGCTTTGCTGGCTCCAGAAGGGTATCCTCAGACACTCTTAGCTCTCTGGTTTTGCCAGATGTGTGCACAGCAGGCATTTAAGTTGCACCGAGTACACAAGCACTCTGCATTCTCAAGGTGAATGAGTCTGAGTGCACCAATATGCAAGGACAATAGTCCTAGTGGTTCTGTGAGACTATAGCTTCTTGACATGAGGAACCATGTTTGATTAGGACTTTGTTATAATGTCTTCATATGTTTAGCACCATCCTTAGACCTGAGCAAGAGGGACCCCTTCCCTGACACTGTGTTGCAGAGGGCATTAAATATCACAAAATATAAATCATTAAAGAACACGTAGTGTGCCTCTGTCCTTGGGATCAACATTCAGTGCTGTCACAGCATGACCTGAAATGCTCAACACCGCTCTGGTGACTAACACCTTCAGGCCTCAGAGAAACGCTTCTCCACACCTTGTCCTGTGTTCTTGAAATAAGACAACAGTTCCCAGCTGCCTTGAGGTTCATGGGTTGTAACATTGCCAGCACTGGAGAAATGATGCTTTGGAGTGTGGGGAAGAAGCAGGCAGCAAAGAGGCTTAGGTAAAAGGGAGGACAAACTCATTATCCTTCCTTTCAGATAGCACATGCAAAAGATTCTTACATAATGGATTATCATTTTCCAATTAGGCCAAGGGTCCAAGTCCTTGCTTCTCCACATGCTCTTGTCGTGGTTCCAGGGGTGCTAAGTATTTGCAACCCCTGCAACATGACAGAGGAGGAATGCTTTGCAATACTGAACAATTCCTACTATTCTTATGTGTTTACACATATGTGCAGGTATAACATGCCCAAACCAAGATAGTGATTCTATATATTGGCAGCTGGATAGAGATTGAATAGAATTGCAACCTTCTTTATTTTTAAAATAGTAAATGTTTAAAAATGTTTTTAATTAAAAATATGAGATTTAAATAATTTGATAAAATATACTTTAAACAGATGTAGGGTTACATTCTCTTGCCCTGGCCCTCCAAATGTCAGGGTGGGCTTGGAAATACTGAGACGGTAGAGTGCATTACTCTTTGAAAAGCTCACATGCTCCCCTGTCTTCCTCTCACTCATGAATGCTAAGTCAGAGCCTTGCCCAGAGGGAGTACTCATCATCAAGGTGGGTGATAGACAGTAGACACAAACTCAGTTGGAAAATGAAATTTAAATTAAAAGCCATGGAAACAAGGAGAGTTTTCCCCGACACTAGAGGGCAGGAGTCAAGCAGTCAGAAAGGGAGGTGGGGCCAGGAGAGAGAAGGCCTGGCCTGCACAGAGGTGCTGCAGGCAGAACATGCAGAAGCTACCTCATCACCGAGTTTTGCATCCCCTGAAAGCCTGATCCACTCTAAAAACAGTCTTGTGCTAAGAGTTGGCACACCTAGATACCTTGTACCCATCATGGCTCTGGGGAGAAAAAGGTATAAGATGCTATTCCCCCAAGAAGTTTATCATCTTGTTGACTTCAGTATGAAACATCTTACATTATGCCAGGTGAAATAAACCAGATACAAAAGGACAAATACTGTACGATTCTACTTCTGTGAGGTACCTGGGATCATCAAACTCAAGAGACAGAAAGTAGAATGGAGGTTTCCAGGTGCTGTGGGGGGAGAAGAGATTGGGAAGTTGGTGTTTAATGGGGATCAAGTTTCAGCTGTATAAGAGGAAGAGTTCTGAAGAAAGATAGTGGTGACGGTTACACAATGTAAATACCACTGAGTTGCGCTGACTGCCACTGAATTTTAACTCAAAAATGGTTAGCATGGTAAATTTTATGCTACATATATTTTACCAAAATAGAAATGAATGAATGAATGAGCAAAAGCAAGAGTGAAAAAACCTTTCAGAACATCATTCTCAGTAAACTATCGCAAGGACAAAAAACCAAACACCGCATGTTCTCACTCATAGGTGGGAATTGAACAATGAGAACTCATGGACACAGGAAGGGGAACATCACACACCGGGGACTGTTGTGGGGTGGGGGGAGGGGGGAGGGACAGCATTAGGAGATATACCTAATGCTAATTGACGAGTTAATGGGTGCAGGAAATCAACACGGCACATGGATACAGATGTAACAAACCTGCACATTGTGCACATGTACCCTAAAAGCTAAAGTATAATAAAAAAAAATAAAAAAATAAAAAATGTAAAAATCACACACACACACAAAAAAAACCTTTCAGAGGCACAGAGAGAAGCTTGACTGTCTTGAAGAGGGGACAAGTTAGCAAGTCGGAGGAAAGTCCTATCATAAGTCAGAGGTTAGGAATATCATTGTCTTCCTGGAAGATAATCTAACTGATGTTAATCCTTTGCTGATGCAGTGAAACCCACACTATTGAACTTCAGGGGGAGGGAGGATGCACGAGGTTGGTTGGAATAGGCTGCTGGGGCAGATTTTCATGCCAGCATAGTACACCATGGATAATTTCAGCTTCAGAGGAGACTCTGCATTCAAAGTCTGGCCACGTAATTTCTGTGCTCCTGCCTCTAGTCCACAGCTCCGCCAAGTCACTCGTAATGATAGCTCAGAGCCAGCTGTGGACAAGCCACTGCCCAGGAGCAACCTGGACAGACTCAGATGTTCAGAGCCCATTATTTCTCGAGAGCTGCTAATCTCCAGTGCCAGGCTTTCCTTCCAATTACATGCTGCCTGGCCTTGTAGCAGGGGAAGGTGGAGATGGGGTCTGGGCAGCTGCCAGGATTAGTCATGCAGGGCCAAATTCGTTTTCAGCAGGGTGGCCAAGCATCTGCTCTGTTTTAACAACATGGCAGATCATTCCTCACTACCTCCGTGCAACTTTTTAAAAACACCCACCCACTAGAAAAGATCAACTGAAATGCAATCTGCTGGAGTAGAGTAGAAGATACACCATTCAAGTGGGTGGACTAATTTCATTTTTTTTCCCGGGCGTGGGGTGGGAAGTTATTCAACATGGCAAACATAATTCCATCTGTTGGGAGTTGTGCTTCACATCTCAAAAGCAAGAGGTGGCTAGCGAAGGCTGCCTACTAGGAAGAGGAATGTGAGGAGTGCACACCTTGGTACAGACATTGTCTAACAAGCTCATGTTCCAGGTTTACCAAGTGATATGCTTAAGTTGATATAAAACAGAAGTTAGTAGTAGGATGTTCAATCAAGTTAATCACCAACCATCTAGAAAAGGAGACAAGACCAAGAATAGGCAGGAAATGATCAAAGGACAGAGGATATGGTGCACACTTTTAGTGCTGTTGCCATTCAGAGAGGAAATAGTCTCTCCAATCCGAACCTTTTCTCCAAGCAATGTCTGTTCTGCAGCCCAAACTCAATCCATCTCAAAGCTGACTCTTAATTTGTTACCAACCATTTTGTTCCAAACTTGTTTTTCTCCCAGTCATCTCCCCCACTGTAAAGTCTGCATGAACTACCTCTGCCTGCATCCTCAGCCTCAAGCCACCCAACCGTCCCCTTCCCCAACAGCTCCCAGATGCACTGGCTTCCTTCCCTTTCCTGGAACACAAGGTCTCAGGGCTTGGGCACACACAGCTCCTGCCTGGAATACTCTACTCTTGGTCACCGCACCCTGAATCTTCCATGGCCAACTCCTTCCCAAAACCCTCTCTCCTCAAGAGGAGTTCCAGCTACTCTGGGGGCTGAGGCAGGAAGAGGATCACTTGAGCCCAGGAGTTTCAGGCCCGCCTGAGCAACACAGTGAGATCCCATCTCTTTAAAAATAAAAAGAGCGGGTTCCTTTTCTCTCCTATACCTCATGCACTCACTTCCATGCCTACTGCCATTTATCGTAATACTTTGTCTCACTTTTGTGTTCATGTTCACTGCCCCCCTTTAGCACTGAGCTATCTGAAACAGCAGGGCCACAACCGTTCACCCATGTGCCCCCTGGGACCAGGCACAGCATATAGGGTGAGCATCCATTATTTGTGAAATGCACCAATTGCAGAGGCAGTGGTCACAAAAGGCTCATGAGAAGGGAAACTAAATCAGACATATTAGGAGGAATAGAATTTCACAGTTACTACCTTGTTTCCCACTTGAAAGAAACAGTCTGAAGGTCAAAAAATAAAAAATGCTCACTACAGCAGCTAACACATAGGGAGCACTTATGTGCCAGGCACTATTTTAAGTACTTGCCACATATTAACTCATCTTATTCTCAAAACAACCCTAGATAAACTAGCACTCCCATTTTATAGATGAAGTAACAGGCACAGAAAGATTGAGAACTGATGTAAGGTCACAAAACTAGTGATGGCTGAGCCAGGATCCCAACCCAGGCAGGCTGGCTCCAACCACTGTACCCCGCAGGGACCCTTGTAGCAGCTCCTCTCCCTCACTTCCCAGTGAGGTCTCAACCTCCTGTTCCCTCCACTCCACTGAGAAGATTCCTGCCTTGACCACCAATGATCTCTCAGCTGCTAACCCCAATAAGCACTTATTTTTTGTGTGACATCCATAAAGCGGCTTCCTGGCTTAGCACTTTCACATACATCAATAGCAACAAGAAAGAATCCAAGGGCTCAGGAGCTCCAATGTCCAGGGAAAACTCCAGCCCACAATGTACTATCTACTCCTGTTCCTCGCACACCTGAGCTCCCCGCCTCACCCCACCCCCGCCCCGGATTCGCTTTTACCGTTTCATCCTCCAGTCTGAGCTGCAGGCTCTTGTCTCCTTCTTTGTAGTCCTTGGTTAACTCAGCTGAGCGCCATACCTCATCAGAGTCAGGGATCCAGACCCTTGTGCACTGAAAGATTAAAAGAGAAGAAACTTAGATACAGAACAAAGCTCTCAGATTTCTAAATGTGTGTCACTACCTAGAAAGTGCCCATCAAGAGAACTTCTAAAGCTATCTGCACACATCTCCCCACCTTCTCATTTCAGGACACAATGTGATCTGCTGTCATGATAACAGGGGAACAACTCACAGGACTGGTGGCAGAGGGCACCTTTTAGATGTTAAAAGAACATTGCAGATCAATGAAATTAAAATTCTACCCAAGAGACTGCTGAGCCTACATTTGTTTAAATACACTAGATATTGCACCATTATCTCAAAGGGTGTTTACAAAATAGCGATGTCAGAGGGAGTTATTTAGCAGGCTACAAACAAAACAACACAGGCAAAAGCCAAGACAGTACAGCAAATGTTCAAAGCTTGGGAATCTCTGCTGATATTCTGCATTCAGAGACAAAGTCATTTTCCTGCAGAAGTGAAAGAAAGTGGTCAGCAAATCGAAAGTGTATTTAAGTATCCAGTTCTCAGCCACCTCAATTTATCTATCCACTCTTTTCCTTTTTTCAGATGGGGTCTCACTCTGTTACCCAGGCTAGCATGCAGTGGTGTGATCACAGGTCACTGCAGCCTCCAACTCCTGTGATCCTCCTGTCTCAGCCTCCCAAAGTGTTGGGATGACAGACAGGAGCCACTATGCCTGGCCTATTTGTCCATTCTTTAAGCCATAAACCCAAAACTTTCACTCACTTTCCCCAAGTAGCTGTCCTGATTTGCAGACAAAGTCATTGAATGGGGCCAAGTTCTGGCAGGAAAGAACACAGCCCTTGGTAAAGTAGTGATACAGGATTAACTGTCAGTGACTTGCCCAGCACATTCTCAACGTAACTAGGGCGTTCCCAGCCCTACTTGCAGTCAGAATCACCTGGGGAGCCTGGAAAATATCAATTCTTGGCTGTACCTCAGACCAACTCAGTCAGGATCTGAGGTGACATAAAAGCTCCCAGAGACACTAACGAGTGCTGAATGGCAGCATCTGGATCTCCTGGGATCCCACTGCACAGCTGTCAGAACAATTCCTGCATTTTCATCTCATAGGTAGACAACTTCCACAGGGCCTATTTTCTGTAGAAGCCGTCAGTGCACACACATACATCTGACTTCTTGGCCATAGAATATTATCAGGAAACCTGAAACAAATGGTTCTTTTGACCAAAAGCTCAAACAGAACATGTGCTTGGGTCAGCATCATCCACTTCACTCCTGGAGTGACAGCTGAGCACAGACCCTGGGCCAGTCTGTCACCTGTGCACATGCGGCCAGCTCGCTTTACTTTGGTCCTGACTTTTTTTTTCAAAGCAGTGTTTTGGTCCAGGTAATCAGAGGCTTTTTTTTTTTTTTTTTAAAGCAAGATCCTGACTCCTCCTACACTTGTCTCTAATTCACTATGGAACAGTGAAAGTTGTAAGATAATAGAATCAGAATACCAGTCAATGAGAAAGCAAACATCGACCACTTTGCATCCTTGACATCCCAACTCAGGATACAAGCCAAAGTCAGCTGTTTCATTACTAAGAAACAAATTCACAGAATCTTAACCTTCTCCCTGCTTCTTAAGCCTGCTGCCTTATAGCAAGATATTATCATATCTTTATAGTAAAATAATACAGAACTTTAAAATAACAAAGAGCTTTATTGCATCTGAGAGCTCCAGAGTAAAATATAAGGAATGTCCTGAGGTACCTCCAGAGAAAACCTTCTGAGCATTTGCTGACCTTAACTGTCAACATTTCTTCTACCCCCAGGTGTCCTCACTTTCTCCGCTATCGTTTAAGTCCACCATCCATCCAGCTGTGATGACCTTTAAGCTCCTATCCCTAAGCTTCAGGTGAGTGTCCATCCTTCAGCCTCACCACAGCTCTCTCTTGTCACTGAGTTCCACTCCTGGGACTCCCCCTTCAGCCAGCACACCCAAGAAATTTTTACCTAAAGCAAATTCTCCACTCCATGTAAATCATGTCAGGAATGGCTCAAGATAACAGAATGAGGAATAATCAGAAAGGAACAGGAAAATCCCAACAGGAACCGAACGGAGATAATGTTGTGTAGATCCTGGAAGCCAGGGAGCCCAGTCCCAGTTCAGCCAAGGACTCTGCTGGCCATCACCCTGTGGCCCGTATGCCACTCATGGGGTGGTTAGTTGCATCCAGCACTGAAGAATCTCATTGCCTGGCTCGATCTCAACTTTTATTCTAGGGGAGTTCATGTACCTTTCTAGTTATATAAATCTCTCCTCTCTAAAGAGACTGAGAGCACCTGGTAGGCATACAATTGGCTTCTCATATTGTCCCATACCCACAAAATCTATCACAACATAAGGGGCACAGTGGGACCCCAATGGTACTTTAGCTCCTTGTTCCTCCAAGTGAGGACCTCAGCATCGTTGTCACCTAGGAGCAGGTTAGAAGCATAGAATTTCAGCTTCCTCCAGACTCACTGCATCAGAATCCTCATACTAACTACTTACTCTTTCATTCCTGCAACATCATCTCACTCTCCCCTGCCTTTGAGAATGTCAGCAAACTACAGCTGTGGGACAAATCTAGCACACTGCCTGTGTTGCCTGTTTTTGTACAGCCCATGAGTTAAGAATGGTTGAAAAAAGCTCAAAAGAAGGATATTCACTTAACATGAAAAAATCACATGAAAGTCAAATTCTGATGTCCATAAATCAAGTTTCCTGGGAACACAGCCACATTCATTCATTCATTGATGTATTATCTATTTAATACTTTCACATTTTAATGCTAGAATTGAAGGCCAGGTGCAGTGACTCATGCCTATCATTCCAGCACTTTGGGAGGCAGGAAGATCATTTGAGGACAGGAGTTTGAGACTGGCCTGGGCAACATAGCAAGACCCTGTCTCTGCAAAACTTAAAAAAAAAAATTAGCCAGATGTGGTGGTGCATGCTTGTAGTCCTAGCTATTCAGGAGGCTGAGGCATGAGGGTCCCTGGAGCCCAGAAGCTCAAGGTTACAGTGAGCTATGATTGTGCCACTGCACTCCAGCCTGGACAACAAAATGAGACTGTCTCAAAAAACAAAAAGTAATGACAGAGACCCTGTGATTCAAAGCCATTTTAAAAACATAGTAGGCCAGGCACAGTGGCTCACACCTGTAATCCCAGCACTTTGGGAGGCTGAGGTAGGTGGATCATTTGAGGTCAGGAGTTCGAAACCAGCCTGGCCAACATGGTAAAACCCTGTCTCTACTAAAATTACAAAAATTAGCCAGGCGTGGTGGTGGGTGCCTGTAATCCCAGCTACTTGGGAGGCTGAGGCAGGAGAATCGCTTGAGTCCGGGAGGCAGAGGTTGCAGTGAGCAGAGATTGTACCACTGCACTCCAGCCTGGGTAACAGAGCAAGACTCTGTGCCAGAGAAGAAAAACACATAGTAAAATGTTTACTATCTGATCCTTTACAGGAAAGCATGCCAACCTCTGTCCTTGTACTTACTATTTCCTCAGGCCACAGTGCCCTTCCTCACTTGTCCATGTGGGCAGGGTCCAACTTCCAGCACCATCTCCTCACTGATCACTTCCTTTCCTGTTCCCCATAGAGTTAGCCATACCCAACCATAAGCTGCCACTATCAATTCTTCTATGATTAGCTTTCCTTCTGGTTTTGCAGTCATTTCTTTCACATCGGTTTCATCTCATTACAGCAAGATCTTCCAAATATACTGTTGGGCATCTTTGTATCCCTAGGATCTAGCACATCCTGGCATGGAACAGATGCTCACTAAACGTTCATGATGAGTATAGGAATCAGTGAACAGAGAATGTGCATTCATGGGGCACCTGGTTTATACCTAAAACACATTGTGATAAGTACCATGTAACCAAGTATGAACATGGAGATGTAGCTCCTGAACCTAAGGGATGTATATCTAGTTGGGTCGATAACTCACATAAAAATATGCCCTAATGGGGTGATGTGACCAACTCCTAAGGAGAGTAACATCTATCCAGCGGAGAGAAGGAAGACAGGGAGAGAGGGGGAAGCAAGTTAATGCCGACTTTGGAAGAGAGAAAGTTGGTAGCCAAATTCTTGCATGATGTTTAAAAGGATTTTGTATATGCAGATCTGATCAAGCAAGCTTTAGATGCAAATCTAGTAAATATTGGGCACAAGATATGTGTCCAGTCAATCTCCACAATAAAGACACATGGACACGCATCGAGATTATAGCAGTTCATTGTTAAATCAGAATGCAGTGAACCCCCTGTTCTGTGTAGGATGGTTCACAGCTGCCAGCTGCCACCTCCCCGCTCTGCCTCCTCACTTTTATCTTACTTTATGGATTCTCAGCTTAAAGTGTCTATAAATTACTGAGCAGGGCTGTTTACCCAATGTCATCCATACTGCATATAATGAGAAATTTATAGATCTTCCAAGGGTAATTTTAACCATAATCAAATTTTGTCTTACATGCTGGCTTTGCGAGATGCATTGCTTCTGTAATCAAGTACAAAGCAGTATACGATGAGTACAAAATATATGGCCAAGAAACAGACACATGAACTAAGAAGGGAGAGACAAGACCACAGTAGCTGGGAAAGACTTGAGAAAGGGAGATATGATCTGAGGTTTGGAGATGGAAAGGATTCAGAGGGGAAGGGTTTCTTTTTGGAGTGATGAAAGTGTTTTGGTAACCAGACAGAGATGGTGGTTGCAAAACACTGAATGTACTAAACGCCAAATTGTTCACTTTAAAATGGTTAGTTTTATATTATGTAAATTTTATCTCAGTTTAAACACGCACACACTGTTCTGGTTGTAGAGAATGCAAACAGTATCTTGTACACGCTCTCTCCTGGCATCGGTTTGCATTACTAGTCTATGAAAAAGCAGTAAAATATTTTCACAGAAAGCCATTATTTTATAAGCCAGACAAACTCTCTAGAACCAAGGATCTGTGTTGCCTCTTAATTTTTTCTCACCTTCAAGGAATTTCTTCAAACAAATCTGACCACTACCAGATTTACTGTAAGCCAACAGACTATAAGCCAGACAAAACTCACTCATACAACCCAATTACCATGCCACTCAATTTGTCACTATCCTATTTTAACAACACTTAATTCTATCATATCAAAGTAAATAAAATAGCAAGTCTGACCCGATTATCAAAGAAAAGCTTGTGACTTTTGGAAAGTTCTTTTGAAAAGAGCCCCACATATTTCCTAGAGAAGGCAGATGCCTACATCAAATGTAAATGCATTAGTACCAAGCTATTCTCCAACCCCCTGTTCCTTTATTCCACTGCAGGGCCAGCTCCAGCAGCTGTTCTCCTACATACACAGCTGGAGGGAGTGGCCATCTATGACAAGAGCCTCAATCCTGACTACACACTAGAACCACCTAGGGAGCTTTCACAAATTCCCATTGCCAGGCAACACCCCATCCTACTTTTATCAACCTCTGGGGGTGGGAACCAGGTAGTGTTTTCTGAAGCTCCCCAAATGAATTCAATATGCAAGCAAGTTTGAAAATGTAATTCCATGTGGCTGACTGGGTAACAGATTTGAAAGATATCACAGACCCTCATGTGCTACAGGCCTCTCCCTACCAGTCTGTGGTTAAACATTAAACTCCAGCCTGCAGATTATTTCCCCAGAGCTAAAGAACTCTTTCCCAAAAAGCCCCAGCTAAAATGTAAATGCAATGTCCAGAAGAGCACAGCATTTATCCATATACATGAATTATCAGGCTGTAGCACTGTGGTCAAGTGTGTGGGCTCTAGAGTCAAACAGCTTTGGGGAGGAATTCTAACCACCATTTATTAGCTTGTGTAAGTTGATGAATGGGTCTGAGCCTCAGTTTCCTTAGCTGAACAACAGGTAAAAGTTCTATCTACCTCGTGAAGTGTTCTAAGAATTAAATGAGAGCCCACTATCAGGGCACATAAGTATTAGGCAATGATGATGATGATGGTGATATTACTATACAGTTTTGTCGACAAATCCTGATAGGATTTTGGATAGAATTAGAAAATGTGAAAAGGAAAATAAGAAACCTAAGGTGGTCCATGTTACTGGGATCCTTTAGATGTCCTGTAGGTCATAATACATAGGTAGCCACGTCTTACCTTAAAAATCAATACCTACTTCTAGCCTACCTCTACTCCAAAAACCTGAGAGAAGTGATTCTCAATGCTGGCTGGCATATAAGAATTATCTGCAGATCTTCAGATCTTTAAAAAACAAAACCACTAACACCCATATCCCACACTTGAATAGTTAAATCTCTGGGGGTAGGGCCCAAACACTGTATTTTTTTAAAACTTCCCAAGTGATGAATGCACTGTCAGAATTAAAACTCCTATCTCAGAGTGAACCTCAGGAGCCAAGGTGGACCTTCAGGGAGAAGAGAACAGGGACATTTGAAACCTGCACTCCCTGGAATTAATAATAATGCTACTTCCATCCCCTCCTACTAACATAAGTAAACTTAAGTATTTGAGTCATTTCAACTTAGTTTCAAAACTGAATGAGGATGAGCAGGGTTATCAATCCTCTTTTATACAGGAGAAACCTGAGGGTTAAAAGTACTGAACAATTTCCCCAAGTTGCCAAGAGCTTAGTCAAAAGCAGGCCTGGAGAAAAGATCTCCAGTCTCTAAGTCCTCCACTGTCTACCCCACTCCTGGAAATATTGATTTGTTTACAGCAGCCCAGAGTCCTGCTGAGTATGTATTTTATACATGTAAAGTGCTTTGTAATTACACACGAAAAAAATGTACAAATGCCCATTAATAACAACATGCCAAGTTAAGCCACAGGTAGTTTCAGCATTAAGCATCAGACAGGCTGAAGTTTCAGTTGCAACAAAGCACTGGCCGGAAGCAGGGCAGTCTGGGCAGAGTTCCCTGGGAATGGACAAGGGATCCCACAGCCTAACTTGATAGCTGGCAGTATAAACTCCCTGTCCATTCCTGTGATTAGGGGACCAAGAACAGGAACACTGGTCTGTTCAGAAGAAAGAAGGAAGAAAAAACATTTCTAAACTAATAGTTTCATTTAACACCAGCAAAACAGCAGTTTCCCAAGTGGCTTGGTACCTGGAAGGATACTGCTGTGTTGTAGGAACTATGAAAACACCTTACCTAACTGTGCTTGCAAGAAGTGGGTCACACTCCACTCTTTTGCAAGGTAAGAATTTAGAAGATAAAGATGAAGCCCTGCACTCCCTCCCAGTAGAACTTCTCACAATCATTTCTACAGGTACTGCTGTCTGAAGGAGTGTTCATGGGCCCAGACACCGCTTCCTGAACCCAGTGGTGATGATTAGTCCTGCAAATTTGGGGAGCCCAAATCAAGAACATTCCCACTGGTGTGCTGTTGGTCATCTTCCCTTCACATTTATTGGGCTGGCCTCCCACTATGGGAGACAGAAGAGCAAGGAGGTGAAGATTCAGATATAGGGTGCTGGTCCCCACTCCCATCATCAGGTAAGGGTCTACACTTCTGAGGCTCGGCTTCCTCAGAAGGTATTTCATCATCTGGTGGAAATCTCTTCTGCACCAGTGTTGTTGTTAGGATTAAATAATGTATACGAAATATTTGGCCCAGTATCTGGCACATTTTAAGTGCTTAGTAGTTCTTACTATGGCAGGACTCAGGCACTGGGAGTGACTAAAACCAGAGAGGACTCCCTCTAGGAGAGCACAGCCGGCCAAAGAATCCCAACAGAAACGTGTGCGTATAAAGTGTCATGGGAACAGAGAAGCTCAGCGCTTCCAGATTATTTCCCGAATTAACTCCTCCTCCCCCAGCGGTGAGCCATGCTTCTGAGTTTCCGTTTACTCATTTCCATTAAAGGCTTCCTGAACCAGTAATAACCTTCCCCTTTCCCCAAATGCTTTCCACTGGAAAGCTCCCTGTAATTTAGAGCCACAAGGAATTACATGTAAATATCCTGTTTGTCCAGAGCCACCTAAGTAACTAAAAATTCAGGTATGATTTCTGAGCCAATTAGGTAGATTCCCAAGTCCCACCCAGATGCCTCCTTATCTTGCTGCTGGTTTTTCTTAAACGACAGAGAACCAGGGTAAGTGGAACACGGGGAGAAAGAACTATAACATAATGCACACAGACGGGGACAGCAGAGAGCCACTGAGCAACATCGGGGGAGAGGAGAAAAAAGCAGAGAAGAAACAGTCGCTCTGATGTGGTAACTGCATAGTCACATAGCACAATTATAATATTCAACATTTCCTGCCATTTAAATGAAACAAAAGTCAATTATAACCAAAAGGCAAATCCACATGCTATGGTATCGTATCATCTCAACCCAGTCTCTTGAGAAGAGAGTCAACTTTCTGTGATCTCATTGTGTCAGTCACAATTCCATCTCTCTATCACACATTCTATAATCTGTATTTGAAGCTAATAAGGAATCGAGTCTCCATGTGGCCGATGAAGGCAAAATTTACCTGTTTACTGCCCTATGAAAGTAGTTAACAGAGTAAGCAGTGTGTCCTCAAGTGATGAATTGACAAGATGGGAAGCGTTTGGTGTACGAGCAACACTGCTGAGTCATTTTATCCAGCTGGTTTATACCAGTAGTATACTTGTTGGTGAGGGAAGCAGTGATAGCAGAGGCTTAGAAATACCTATCAAGCAATGTGGTGATGCTCTCACTTCAAGACTTCCCACAATCTACTTGGACAACAGACATATCAGTTTAGTACCTGTCCACTTTCAATGAACTTGGATTGTAAATCCCCAAGTCTGAATTGAGCACAAGGGAACATTCTTTGCAGACTGTGAATGACCTAATGGCCTAAGTGGAAAGATCACTGAAAGTTCCCATTTAAAAAGGGATGTGTCCATAGTAAGTCAGCCTTTTAAGGCTGCAATGCTGAATCCATTAACCTGCTTGCCAAAAAAGCCAAAAAAGATTTCCTCAAAGCTAGTGCATATCATGCAGCTAAAGGATATGTCCGGATCCAATCAAGTAGCTAAAAATGTTAAAATCCTACTTCCATAATTTCAGCTCCTAGACTGTCAATGCTCCCTAAACAGAGCAATCAAGTATATGAATTAAGCAATCTACTATCATATTAAAAATCTTTAAGTCACTTAAGAAGTTTTCCACCTTCATTTTCAAAGCTTATTGACATAATTCAACTTTTAAAATCCATATCTGATTCTATCACAGCATAGTTGTTTTCCTCTTCATCCAGTGGATTTATATTCTCATCTCTATAAAAGAGCAGTATATTGCTTTCCACAGAGAAACAACCTTAAGAGTTTATGATCACCATTAACACTTATTGAAAGGTCATAACCCTATAAATATTTATGCAGTCTAAGTTTGCTTCCTTTTCCTTTTTAAAAACCTGTTCCATTACTTGACCTCTCTAAGCAACCAAAGCAAGCACTGACTGAAGTTATTTTAGGCTAAGTTCTCTTCTGCAAACCACTTCATTGACCAAAATAATTAAGAGAAAGCATAGGAGCACCACTCTTTCTTAAGAAATAACTTGGGGGAAACTGCACCTTGTATTTGGGTGCATGAGTTGGTTTGTCCTTACTCTGTCTTCAAGAGATGACCTATCTCAGAACTTACACACCTCACCTACTTGCATCTGGAACTCAAGCGAGCTCTCAATTTTCCTTCCACAGGAGCATGTCAGTCTCCTCCATCTCCAATTACTCAAACACCTATCTTTGAAGCTGTTCAATAAACATTCAACTCCTATATGTCCCTAATAGGCTACCAAGGCTTACAGACTGGAGCATGGACTCCAGTTCACCTAATCCTCTACAAGTATTTACTGAAGACCTCTGCACAACAGCCAGGCACTGTGCGAGGTGCTGGGCACAGTGAAGAGAAGACATGATGTCTTAGTCTGTTTTCACACTGCTATACCAGAGCCTGCATAACTTATAAAGGAAAGAGGTTTCATTCACTCAGTTCTGCATGGCTGGGGAGGCCTCAGGAATCTTACAATCATGGCGGAAGGCGAAGAAGCAGCAAGCACCTTCTTCACAAGGTGGCAGGAAAAGAAAAAGTGCAGGGGAAACTGCCACTTATACAACCATCAGATCTCATGATAACTCACTCACTGTAGGCAAAGCAGCATGGGGAAAACTGCCCCCAAGATCCAATCACCTCCTACCAGGTCCCTCCCTTGACATATGGGGATTACAGTTCAAGATGAGATTTGGGTTGGGGGACAGAGCCAAACCATATCACAGGGCCCTTCAAGGATCCCAGACCACATGCAGCTCATCTCCTGCAATGGTCATAAATGCATCAACAGCACCGACATTCACAGCATGTGACAGGGGACCCAACCCACTGTGGGTCATCGAGAAAGGCCTCACTGGAGATGATTCAAGCTGAATCCTAGATGGATAAGGAGGTAGCTAGGCAAGATGTGGAAGGAGGTGGTTTTCAGGCTGAGAGGATACCTGTGTGACAAGTCTGGGGCATGAAGGAGAAGGGCTCGCTAAGGAATTGAAAGAGGGCCAGTGTGGGTGGGAGACAGAGGACAGTGGTGAAAGGGGCTCAAAATGACACTGGCAAGAGATGCAGAAGCTAGATCCAGGAGGTTCTTGGGGGTCACATTACAGATTTTTTTAAAGTATTCTATAGCCAATGGAAAACTACACGTGGATTTCAAACATGGGAAAGGACATGGTCAAAACTGCATGATAAAAACATCAGATTTACAGATGGAGTATATATGGAAGAATTATTCTCAGTATGATAGTTCAGTCTTACAATGTGCATAACCCCAGTCCCTTCCCTTTGTCCTCATACAAGCACTAACAATGACAGGAAATCACGCACATCATTTGTCCTACCACTATCCCCAAATAAACTGTCTTTGAAACTCTGCCCCTGAATATTCCTTTTATTTGGTACTTGTATCAAGCCCAATTGCTAAACTGCCATTCCCACCACACTTCTGTAGAAATACAGTTTTGAAACCTCCTTATTCATGTATTATTTCATGTCATCAACCAGGTCTACCAACTTTTTTCATTGCATAAGGCAATATGGAGCTAATTTGTTGCTTCAGAGGGCTGAATGGAAAAGTTTAATGCTAAGAATAGAGAAGAAATGTTCAACCTGGGTACGTTAGCAAAATGGCACAATAATACCATCTAAAATTCTAGGATATCAGAAGAAAGGAAAAAATGTTCCCGAATCAACACACACACTGAGTAGCAGCCATGAAACCAGTTGTGACTTTCAAGCTAGGAAAGTTAAGTGGGTATCTGCTGCTTAAATTACTATTACCCTAAGACCTTAAAAAGCTGCCTCCGATTTCCATCCTGCTTCTGAGATGAATTACTGAGCAGACACTATCAATAATACAGCCTGCCTATTTGGAACCAAATCATTCTCTGGAGAGCTCTATCTAGTGTTAATATCAAACAAATTGAGCTGTCGGATAACCATAGATCTGCTAGGATGACCACAGCTACCTCAAACTCCTCTAGGCCAAATGAACGTGTTTTAGAGAGATTCAGGTGCAGCTTTATCCTGAAATGTCCTTTCATATCCAGTAGACAACTGTGTCTGCAACTTTAAAGATAACTGGCCTGACACTCTGTGTTCCTCATAAGAAAAGACTTAGTAGAGTGTAGGAAGAGAGAAGGAGAGATGAGGTTGTGTGAAATGCACCCTTTATCCACTCTACTATGAAGATGGAAGGGGGAATTCATCTTAATGAGAAAAGGTAAAATGAGAGATGTGCCCCATCTTCTCAATCCAAAACTTTGCACAAAAAGAGAGGTGTTACTGTGAAAACCATTTGAGGAGTTATGAAGTAAATGGGAAGATCGGTTATATTTCCTGTTCTATCTGTACATGGATGAGCTATGGCTGGACCCAAGGGTTACAAGGAGAAGCCTTTGCCTGCTGCCTTCCTTCAACCCAAACCTGAGCAGCACGTACACGCCCATCACATGAGCGGTGCTGCCCTCAGATGCTGTTGTTCAGAGTCCCAGTTACCACTGCTACTGCTATAGTTTGGATCTTTGTCCCCTCCAAATCTCATGTTGAAATTCAATCCCCAATATTGGAGATGGGGCCTAATGGGGGATGTTTGGTCATGTGTGCAGAACCCTGATGAATAGATTAATGCCCTCCAGGGTGGAAGGCAGTGAGTTCTCACTCTTAGTTTCCACAAGAGCCCGTTGTTAAAAAGAGCCTGGCACTTCCCTGCTTCTCTTGCTTCCTCTCTTGCCATGTGATCTCCACAAATGCTGGCTCCCCTTTGCCTCCTGCCATGAGTGGAAGCAGCCTAGGGCCCTCTCCAGAAGCATTTACTGGCACCATGCTTCTTGTACAGTCTGCAGAACCATGAGCCAAATATACCTCTTCTATCAACTACCCAGCCTCAGGTATTCCTTTATAGCAACTAAAAACGGACTAAGACAATTACTATTAAGAACAGTGACCCATGGGGACAGCTAACACAAAAGCACTCCAGTCTTGCTGATGCTGTTTTCCTTACCAAGTATATACCACAGACATGTTCTAGAACACATATACATACATACATATATATATACACACACATATACACATGCACACACACACACTTTTAGAGTAGAAATATTTTAAATCCAAAGGAGCTCAGAATCTCTGGTACAACATAAGCAAACCCTATTCCTCAATAAAATTCTCACTTTCTTACAGATGCCTTACCTACTAGGTAGCCAATAAAGCTTTTGTCAAATATGTGAGATTAATGGTAGATACTGAAATAGGTGCACATCCCTATTTTAACAAGTATACATCCCAGGTCTTAAAATAGAAACCCACACCAGGTGTTAAATCATCCAGGTTCTGGATACAGCCTGAGTCATACTGTATTCTTTCCAGTACCACTTAGGTGTCAAAATAGGGACACATCCTAGATCTACAGCATTAGCTTTCCCCAGTGGCCCCGGCCATTGCCCTGGCTCCAAGGCCTTCCTGGGGTCCAAGCCCCCATAGATGAGAGCCTGGGAGAACATCACGAAGGACTGACCAAAACTCCTCCAACAAAGTTAAGTGATCCAAGCAGTCCCACCTTAAGTAAACTGGAAATGCATAGAAGGAAACAGAAGGAAAGAAAAGGAAGCACCCTGGTTCTGGACACAGGCCACATCACATTTATTCTTTCCAGGATGACTGAGAATATGGAGCTGGAGATGTCAAGCAAAAGGCAACTGGGTTTGGTGTGAAAGAAGAAGTGTGGCTCTGGTCAATAGGTTACCAAGGCACATAGACCTCCCTCAGCATTCAAATAGCAAAACGGCATTGGACAAATCATTCACATTCTCCTGACCTTGGTTTTCCCAATTAGTATGTTAACTAAATTAAGCTCTCAACACTCCATTTGCACTTATCGTTTAACCACCTTCCTGCTTCCTGGTAAGACAGTTGCCCATGGCAACATCTTTAATGTCCACCTTTAATATATCCATGGAAAGGTCAAAGTTTGTGGCTCAACAGATAGGCCTCTCTCTAATCAGAGAGACCATAGAAGTCAATCAGTTTAGTGCTTTGTTTTCAGAATAAGAAGGTTCTATCATTATTTAGCAGGTAAGGGAAACAAGGCTCCCAGGAGGATCAGTGCCTAGCCCAAGAACACTCATCTATGGAGTCCAAAAACTGTCCTGGGTGCAAGTAGGAAATGGGTAAAACGGCAATGTTCCCTGGTAAAAAAAAAAAAAAAAAAAAAAAATAGCAATAATAACCATTGGATGTTTAAAACATACCCCTTATTGGCCATTCCCTCTCCTGCTGTATCTACTATCTGCCTGTGTTTAACAGAGAACCTTCTTTTATTTGGGTTAACGCTGAGCTCTGGAGTCTGTTTTCACCACTGATGTAAGGATGAAGAACAGCATCATATCAGGACAGAGTTCCACCACTCGCGGCAGGGACGTTAAGCACCACAACATTGGCAAATTTTTCCCTTCCAAGTCCCAACATCCCATCCCCCGAGTCTTCAGTATTGTCCAGCCTCACCGTCCATTAGTCCACAGCTAGATGTGACACACTGTCCACTGCCCATTCACAGTATCCACCCTTTCACACCCATGTCTGAGCATGCTCGTCCCGGTTGCCCCCACTCCTCAGCCTGGTACCGCTAGAAGAGCACTGTTTAGAGAGTAATTGCAGTTTTCAAAGGGCTTATGCAAATAATAATTCCTAGAATTCCATGAGACAGGAAGTACAGGGATTCTTAGATACAGTTTACAGATGAAAGACACTGAGATCCAGGAAGTTAAGGAACCTAGCTATGCTCAGATCCCTAAAAAAAATGAACCCAGAAATAGACCTTGACTCCCCAGCCAGTGCTCCTTCTACTTCTCCAAGCCCAACCCAATATTCAAGTTTAATTGAAGAGTTCCAACCAATCACCAAGACCTGTTGCTTCATCCCCATTTATTCAGGCACCTAGAACATGCCAGATAATGTCAACATCAAACTCAAATTCAGAATCCACTCTCAATTTCCACTCTGCTGCCTTAGTTCCGGACTTCATCTCTTACCTGAAATATTGCAATTTACTTTTTTTTTTTTTTTTTTTAAGACAGGGTCTTACTCTGTCACCCAGGCTGGAGTGGTTCACTGCAACCTCCGCCTTCCGGGTTCAAGCAATTCTCTTGCCTCAGCCTCCTGAGTAGCTGGGATTACAGGCACCCACCACTACACCTGGCTAATTTTTTTGAATTTTTAGTAGAGACAAGGTTTCACCATGTTTACCAGGCTAGTCTCGAACTCCTCACCTCAGGTGATCTGCCCACCTCAGCCTCCCAAAGTGCTGGGACTACAGGCATGAGCTATCATGCCCAGCTGCAATTTACTCTTAATTGGTCTTCCTGCAACCAATTTGTTCCCACTTCAACTGATTTTCTAGACTGCTTGCTTCTAGAGCAGTTCTCAACTGGGGTGGGGGACAAAATTGTCCCCAGAGGACACGTGGCAATGTCTTCAGACATTTTTGATTATCACAAGGGTCGGGGAGAGGGTTCTATTGGCATCTAGTAGGTAGAGCTCAGGGATGCCGCTATAACAACATACCACAACACACAGGATAGCTAGAGCTCAGGGATGCCACTATAACAACATACCACAACACACAGGATAGCCCTTGACAACAAAAAATTATCTAGTCCAAATACCATTAATGCCATAGTTGAGAAATTCTGTTCTAGAATCATCTCAAAAACAAAAACACCCCATCCTGCACGATACCATTCCCCTGCTTAAAAATGTCCATGTCACTTACAGGATAAGTTCATACAAGACTGTTCGCAATTGGCCCAAACGACTTTTCTGGCCACGTCCCCATCCTACCTGCACCCCCCGGCCCCCGCACAGCCCCACTGCCCCCCTGCCTCCCTGCCTGCATACCATCTCATCCCACACTCCAGCCACATTAACCTGTTTTGAGACAGGATCTCATTCTGTCACCCAGGTGGGAGTGCAGTGGTGAGATCACTATTCATTGCAGCCTCCTCCGGCCTCAGCCTCCTGGGTAGCTGGGACATTTGGGCCGATTGCAAACAGTCTTGTATGAACTTTTGTATTGTTTGTAGAGATGAAGTCCCGCTATGTTGCCTAGGCCGGTATCAAACTCCTGGGCTCAAGCCATCCTCCCGCCTTGGCCTCCCCAAATACTGAGATTACAGGTGTGGGCCACCGTGCCCAGCACTAACCTATTTTAAATCCTTCCTGAGCTTTCCTGCCAGTAGCCCTTGCTCATGCTGGTCCCGCTGCTGAAGATATCTTCCTCCCTTCCTCCACCTCCTCCACTGCTATTCACCCTTTGAGGACCAGCATAAACATTACTCCCTTTTTCAAGCCTGTTTGTTCATGCTTGCCCCAGGGGTCCCTCTCTGTTTTTACTATAAAAGCCTTGAATTCTACTACATTCACTTGTACAGATGTTTCTCTTTCCTCAAGGGTAGTGATAAAATGTTCATCATGATGCCCCATGCATACAGGACAGGGCCTGCAGAGCACTGAAGCAGATGCTGAATGGACGGACACATGCACAAACACTCTAGCACTGTAGATTCTTGCTTCTCATAGCAAGAAGCTATAGCCTCTCTCCCACCAGGAAGGCTGAAAATAGTACTATCTAAATAACTCATCAGCACAGGGCTGTCACCAGCTTGAGAACATCTGGGCACGAGGAAGAACAGCTCTGTCTTCAAACTCCAGCATGGAGTCTGATGACATTGCACTTCTCTCTGCAGAGTTAGCACAGCCATAGCTCCTGTAACTTCTAGGTCTTATCTGTCACTACTGGTTCTGTGGGAATTTCTGGGTCCTACAGATCTAGAAAGCTCTGAAGCAATGGGTGTGTTAAATGAATACAGTGTTTTGTGTTTCTCTAAAACTAAATGGAAGAATGCCAAGAGCAAGATCCTTAGCACAGGCTTAAGAGCTATAGGGGAGCATCTGAGAGGAATTTCACTGAGTCCCATGCTCTAGCCCCATTTCTGTTCACAGGAGACAAATCAACAGCTGACTTCTACAATGTGCTGCATAACACAGACCATCTAGCTTCCATCACTGGGGACAAGCAACCCTCCAAGACTTGGGCTAAAGGGAACTAGGAGCTAGACGTCCTCAAGGTCTCCTTGGTACCACTAGGCCCTATTAATTCTCTAGGCACTCCCTTTGGAAGTTCTCCATGGACTTCAGAAAACACTGATCTCAGTCCTGTGGGAACTGATGTAATGGAGGAGGGACACTCTGTGGTTGCCCAGGCAAAAAGTGATTAGAGTACATTCGCAGCTTACATAACCAGGAACCATTTTTAAAAAGAGAAAAAAAAAAAAAACTAACATGTAGCCTCTGACCTGTGAGGACACAGAAAATAGGTCACAGTCTAGCTGAGGCTCTTCTAAGCTTCAGGGATCCAGTCCAAAGTCTGTGGAACAGCTGGTGAAAAAGCAGCCCCATTTATGTGGGAGAGAGACAAGAGTGAGCAGGGAAAGGCATCACATTCAGGGAGTTTAGCCTGGGGGAAAATTAGAAATGGGGGTTGGTGGTGTGAACACTGGCCCCAAACCTAACTGCTCTGTGTCCTGGGATAAACTGCTGGCCCACGTCCTTCCTCAGTTTTCTCATTTGTAGGAGCTATCTTACCTCACAAGGGCATCAAAAGAGAATAATTCCAATCAGATACTCAACACCTCATGTGGGCATGAGATGACACCATCAGGCACTATGGTGCATTCTAAGATTTTTGCTAACAGTGTAGTTAAGCAGGCAAAGCATAAAAACAGAAAACATTAATCATCAATAGAAAGTAAGCAGCAGGACACACAGTTATTGGAAATCAGCACAGCATTGCATCTAGTGAGTGGAACCAGCCCGCCGAGATGCCGATGGGGAGCTTCCACTGGAGGAAGGAAGAGTCCAGGAGGAAGTCCCAGAAGAGAACTTGGCCTGCATGACCAGAAGCAGGAGAGCAACCAGGGCTCACATTACAGGCTGGAGTGTGCAAGGGAAGGGCCCAACCAGACCATCAGCTGGGTTGAAGCCAGGGATTTGTGGAAAGGTATGGTGGGAGGCAAGTTCCAAAAGGCAGGTTGGAGTCACATCGTAGCCAAAGATTTAATCCTAGCCAAGGGACCCTCACCTAATCCTTCACACAGGAGAAGCCAGAAGTTGATTGAGTACTTTAGCGATCTGGATAAAAGAAAGTATACTTAACAATGATCAAGTATTATACAAATGCTAATTGTTATCATTGCTATTCTTGGTACCTACTACTGAAGCCGGGACCTTGTCAAGGGTCCCCAGATGACAGAATAAAAACATTATAAACCACGAGGCATACCAGCAAATAATTTATATCAATTTTATCACTCAACAAAACTCTGCACCCAGATGGAACTCGCAAAATAAGAAAAGCCAAGGAAGCTAATCAAATGAACTCAAACCCAGGTGAACTGGGAAGGACAAGCCCTCCTCTACATGCAAGCATCACGAGAAGCCAGATTCCCAAAACAACTTGGCTTTCTTGACCACACTCCTGGCCTTCCTCCTTCCACACTGGCCACCTGTTTGCTAGGTAGTTCCCCGGCTCCCCTCCTCCATGCACCTGTTACTTAGCCCTGTCTCTTCTTCAGTGCATGTAACATAATTCTGCTGGGATCTTGTCCAGCCACATGGCTGCTACCTCTCATGTATGCAGCTGAGCCGCCACTTTCCCACTGAGATCTCAACCCTCATATCCAACTTAGTGCCTTTATTTGGGTGTGTAATATGTAGATCGAAAGTTTTAAAAGCCAAAATTGAGCCCCTGAATCCTTTCCTACCCCTCACCTGTTTATTTCCTAGTCTTTCCCACCCCAGAAAATGATACCTCCATCTACTTTGTGTTTCTAGTAAAAGCCTGGAGATGTCATCATCCTGGCTTCCTATTTTTTTACCCTATTATCCACATCCAATCCATTGGTAAGGCCCATTCACTCTACTACCAACAGGTATCTTGCGTCTGATCCTTCTCAATGCCAACCCCCTCCTCTCCTAAACTGCTC
Organism: Hylobates moloch; assembly: GCF_009828535.3. Lineage (NCBI taxonomy): Eukaryota > Metazoa > Chordata > Mammalia > Primates > Hylobatidae > Hylobates > Hylobates moloch. The sequence continues at coordinate 29,509,767 of NW_026652280.1, read as the reverse complement.
CTACTCCTTCTTACCTGGTCTCTGCTTCTGCTCTCAACCTCCAAAAACCATGTGTATTAGTCCATTTTCATGGTGCTGATAAAGACATACCCGAGACTGGGAAGAAAAAGAGGTTTAATTGGACTCATAGTTCCACATGGCTGGGGAGGCTCAGAATCATGGCAAAAGGCACTTCTTACACAGCAGCAGTAAGAGAAAAATGAGGAAGCAAAAGCAGAAAACCTTGATGAGCCCATCAGATCTCATGAGACTTATTCACTATCATGAGAATAGCACGGGAAAGACCAGCTCCCATGCTAAATTACCTCCCCCTGAGTCCCTCCCACAACACATGGGAATTCTGGGAGATACAATTCAAGGTGAGATTTGGGTGAGGACACAGCCAAACCTATCACCATGCATTTCCTAAACAGCAGTCAGGGCATCATTTTGAAAGGGCCCATCGGATGTCATTTCCCTCCTTAAAATCTTCCACTGCATTAATAGAACCTGAACTCCTCAATGAGGCTCTTGAATACCGCATATCCTCTCTACCAACCTCATCTCTTTCCATCCAGCACACTGCAATTCTAGCTCAGTAGGTCTTTTCTTTTCTTGGGCCTTTGAATCTGCATCCAGATCTTCTGCTCAGGGAGTCTCACAAGGCGCTTGTCATGTAAATCTCAGTTGAAATATCACCTTCCTTGAAGAGCTTTTCCTGACCAACTAATGTAAAAACAGGTCTGTTAATCACTTTGCACCATCCCCACTATCAGATTTTCTTATCTGAAACAATCAGGTTCATCTCTTGTCTGTCTCATGCCCATAAATGTAAGTTCCAGGAGATTGGAGACCCATGGTTTTTTTGGGGTTCTTTTGTTTGTTTTGAGACGACGTCTCGCTCTGTTGCCCAGGCTAGAGTGCAGTGGCGTGATCTCAGCTCACTGCAGCCTCTGCCTCCCAGGTTCAAGCGATTCTCCTGCCTCAGCCTCCCGAGTATCTGGGATTACAGGCGCACGAAATCACCCTGTAGAGACAGGGTTTCACCATTGGTCAGGATGGTCTCAAACTCCTGACCTCATGATCTGCCTGCCTCGGCCTCCCAAAGTGCTGGGATTACAATTGTGAGCCACCATGCATGGCCCAGAGACCTGTTTTTCTCAGTTACATCTCTAGTGCCAAGCGTTCTCAGATATTTGTAGGGGACACCATTTGAGCTAGAACAGACCATGGGAGCGCATTCCAGTTGTCCTTGTCCCAGTGCTAAGATTCAGGGGAGAGAGGGGTCTCTTGGAATTCCATGGGTCTGGAAGACTGGAGAGACTTCACAGAAAAGAGGCAGGATGGAGAAGGAAGGAAGACATCTCAGGTGTGTGTCAAGACATGAAGAATCCAAGTTTTAAACACCTATGTATACACAGGAGTATACCATGAATTCCATGGTGAAATTAGCTTATCATTGCCCTTCTTCATAGCAGGGTAAAGAAGGCAGCAGGTATTTTCTATCCTTTGTCATCTAATCCTTATAAATCTTCTGGTAAAACATTAATACTCTCATTTCTGTGACTACCGGGGACCGCAGCCCATAGAAGGTGCCTCCCTCTCAGCCCAAGGCCATGCAGTGATGACAGAGCAAGCCTAGATCCTAGTGTGAGGTCCTACACTTTCCACCAGTGCTACACCGTGTTCCCCAAGACAGACTACGGGCTTTAGGCTTCTAGATTCAAAGAAGTGGATGCCAAAAGGGGAAAGAAGAACACAGGGCAGGAAGCCCAAGTCCCCTGAAAACAAGCTATGGCACTCAGTTTGGATCCAGGAGAGACGAGTTTTCATTCTAACAGGAGCATGGAGCCAGAACCCCAGGCCAACAGCTTCCAGCTCTTGGCATTCCTTCCTGCCACCACCAGCCCATTTCAAAAGAAGTATCAGTGGCAATGTACAGCTCTACCAGTAAATGCACATCAGGGGCCAGGCCATGCCACACTGCAGAATGATCAGAAGGGCTGGACTTTGATTCAGAAAGTCTGACTGCAAACTGCAATTTGAATCCAGGAAGGCCTCAAGGAAAACCCCTGTTAACCCTCCACTGACATCTCCTGGATGATCTCATTATTTGAAAAATAGTCTCAAAAGAAGCCACAGCTGGGAGGTCAACAAGAAAGAAGGGTTGGCAAGATATTTCCTTTTTCTTCTTTTTAATTGCAAAAGGCGTGCCAGAGAGCAACCTGCAGTCAGAGGCAGAGCTCACTCACTGCTAAACTAAGGGAAAACACTCAGGAGGACATCAAGATCCTTCCCCTGGCCGCAGAACTGAACGGAAAGTGAGCTGAACTGTGAGCTGACATGGTTGAGGAGGTGGCAGTGGACGATCATACCATGTTCCATCCACGCCCAAACACCCTGAGAGTAAGGGGCACCAGCCACCAAAGACACATGACTTGCCTCAGTAGCATGAGGGTGGAACAGGAAGGAGGGAAAGGCGTGGCAGGAGAAGAGGAAGTGAAGATCACATAGCCATGGCAGCCACCCGGTGAGGCCTCCCAAGTGCTTTTCAGAGCATGGAATATGTCAGGACACACCGGCATCCATTCCTGTCCTTCCTGTCCCTGTCATGACATAGCCTTGGGCTTGTCAAATTCCTAGAAATGAGCAAAGGGGATCCAGCAGTTGGTCTAAATGAGACAATTCCAAAAGGTGGTCATGTGATTCCTCTCCTATCAACTAACCACGAGCAGGCGTGACTTCTACACCTGGCTCACTGCCCCCGCTGCCTTCCTGCTCCTTCCGGAAAAGCCAGAGATGCAGTCAGAAGCTCCCTGTGTGTGTCTCTCAATTGTTCAGAATATTCCCAATAGGGTGAAGTAATGTCCAGCGAGTGGCTTGACAATGATTGTGATAAAAACCAGTTGGGACATTCACACTTCACTTTCTGTTACACTGAACAATAAAGAAGCCCAGACTAAAAAACTGATGTTTCAAAAAAAAAAAAAAAAAATACAACAGTATAAAATTTTGGCAATGTTTCCTCATTAGAAATATTTTTTAAATATATTTCCTTTTTATGCCTGTAAAGATGTCATCAGTCTTTATATGTAACAGACTACTCTTTATGCTGTGAGGATGCCCTTGTTAAAATGTCTTCGCTTTTAAGAAACAGAATGGGGACAGTAAATGGCAGTTGGTGTTTTTGTTTAGGGTTAATTTATTGTGGCAAAGTTAAAAAAAAAAAAGACAATTTACATCAGTGACTTGAATTCTTATTGTCGGTCTTTTACTATCTTTTCTAGTTCATGAAACCTAAAGTCTGCTCTATGTGTTCAAGTTTGCATAACACACCATAGCTTTGCCCATAAACGGGGTTACAGAAACCAGAGACACTTGCTACTTCACAGCATGTTAGATTACAACTCGGAAGTCCCTTTCTAAGAGAAATGAGGCTGTAACTCAGAGTGGCCCTGCATCCGGATGCTTAAACCTCACACCTACCATGAGATGCTAAGGTGATCGGTGATCAAGGCAAAACACACACACACACACACACACACACACACGCACACACACAGAGTAAAGGAGTTCAATGGTCCAGCCTATTTCAGGAATGTTGCATCTCCCACTCATCTCCTGTAGATTCATAATGCTTACCTACATAGTTTTTAAAATCTGTTTAATCCGAATTTCTTAATTACACCTGACAAAGAAGCTTCATCTTAAAACGACGCAACTTCAAGAGAGACACTTGTGTTCCATGAAATGCACTTTGGGAAACAAAGGCACAGAGGAAAGAACAGTTGAACAGCAGTCAGGAGGGCTCTCTGCTGCTCACTTGCTCTGTAACCCAGGGACAAGACACCCTCTTCACCCTAAGGCCCATTGCAAGTTTCCGGTTCCTACATACTACAATAACACATCCATTGACCTTTACTCAGCACACTCCCAGAACTGGAAATTCCACACGAGAACCGCACATCCTATATTGGGGAAAAGACATATATTAGCACAAAAGGCATCATAGCCTGGACTTATTTCCTTGGAGGCAGGGGAAGTCGAGGAATCAAGATGACAACACAGAAGCTAGGTCAATACTGGAATCCTAGGGAAAGCGGGAATATTCCCTTTACCCTAAGTGAATCCGTCTAGCTTGAGATCACATAAAGCCTATAGCAGAGTTTCCAAGCCCAAACATCTGGTTTCTTTAAACTAAATCCTTCCACAGGAGGTCCTACAGGGAAAGGAAATTGATCAGCACTTGGTACCTTCTCATAAACAAGCTTCAGATCCCTGAGCATCCTGGGAGTAGATTAGGTGCCTTTCAATCATGCTTGGTTCACATCACTATATGCCATTTAGTATTATGACACAACACAGACAAAGGTGAGAAAGCACATTTTGGTGGGCTTTAAGGCAAATTTTTCTATGCAAGTCCCCTGATGGCAGGAGGGAGTAGATGCATACTGTCCACCCACTAAAATCTGGATTGACACATTTCACCTTTATAATGAACATGAATTTGTAAAAGCCCTCAACTTTAGTCATCAAGGAAATGCAAATTAAAAATATGATATACCATTACACACACCACCACTTTACACTCAACATAATGCCTAAAAGAAAAGAAAACAAGCATCGGCAAGGATGTGGAACAAGCTGAATTTTTATGAACGTACAAACGGGTAAAGCCATTTTGGAAAACTCTTCAGCAGTATCTGCTAAAGCTGAGCATAAGACCTGCCACACCCATGACATAGCAATTCTACTCCTAGATATATGCCCAAAAGAAATGCATACATATGTTTACCAAAAGACAAGTACAAGACTATGCCCAGCAGCTTTTTTTGTAAATGCCAAGAGCTAGGAAAAAACCCAATGTTCATTGTAGGATGAACAAATACATCCCAGTATATTCATCCCAAATACATCCCAAATTGTAGGATGGACAAATACATCCCAGTATATTCACACAGCAACATACTATACAGCAATGAGAAGGAAGAAGCCACCACTACATGTGACAGCAAGGACACATCTCAACTATAATGTGGACATAAGAATACATACTAAACTATTCCATTTGCAGAAACTTCAAAAACAGACAAAGGTAAACAATGGTGTTAGAAGTCAGGACAAGCGACTCTGGGGAAGGGCATAGTGACTGCAAGGGCACGCAAAGGAAACTTCTGGGATGCTAGTAAGTTCTGTCTCTTGATCAGGTTCTAATTACATCGGTGGGTTCAGTATGTGAAAATACATCAAGTTAGATAAACACTTATGTGCTTTTCTGGATATAAATCTTACTTCAATAAAAAGTTTAAGAAAGTTAGAGAATTTTCCATCTTGCTTTACACCCTCACCACATGTGTGTCTATATTGTCTCCCCCAGAATCTTTCATAACTCATATTCTAGGAAAATGTGCCACACTTAACTTGTGGTATCTCTTCCTCCACAGAATGCTGTCCCACACTCTCCAGGTATCAGAAGATGGGGATGAGAGCATCCACCCCTTGGTCCTTGGACCAATCACTGCCTCCCTCTCACACTTCGACTTAAAAGACAGAGTGCTCCAAAATAAAACTCCTCAAATTCTCTCCCCTTGAGGCAGAGCCCTTCCCTCAAATCCTGGGATACAGAAATCACATTCCCTTTCAAATACCTGTTGGTCTCACTGGCATTGGAGAATATGAATGGATGACTATGAATGGCTGACTCCTCTTCTGCACAGCCACCTGCCACTCTCCAGCTCCTGGAAGAAGCCCAGGCCTCAAGGGAGCTGGCAGCAAAAGGTGGCATGGGATGGATGGGAGCCTCTGTAGCAGTGGAATCAGACTGTCCAAGTCCAGGGCAAAGCATCTGCTATGCAACCCCTGGGCAATAGCCCAGCTGGGCAGTCTCCAGTGGAATGCCTGCCTGCCTGCCCGCCTTAATTCTGCCAGCATCAGTCTATCCTAGGGCAGAGGGGTTTTGTTGTCACAGGAGCACAATGGCGCTGTTCAGTCACAACTCAGATGCCTGAGATGACAAGTATGGGGAGGGGCTGCTCCCGTTACCAGTGCCATTTTCACAATTTTAGTTTAATTGTGGTAAATATAAAGTTTACAATTTAGCCACTTTTAAACGTACAACTTAGTGGCCCTGAATGCAATCCCATTATTGTGCAACCAACACCACTGTCCATCTCCAGAATTTTCATCATCCCAAACAAGCTCTGTACTCATGAAACAACCCACCAACCGGTACCACTTTAAAAAGACATGAGAGAAGGAACTATGAGTAAATATCTCAGCAAGCCCTTGAGAGCAGACTGACACTACAGCAACTTAGTATTAGTGACAAAGTCGAGTTAACTACACAGTTTCTTAAAGGATCTGCATCTAGGCTCAAGGACTAGATGTCAAAGGACATCTGTGGGGTGGGGGAATTTGCTGCCCTCACTTCCAGGGCAGCCAATCAAAGCAACTACCTCCCTGAGAGCAAATCTACAGGCGAGCCTCTCCTCACTCTACTCCAATTTCTCTCCCTGCATCCTTTCAACGCTCTTGACATATGTTATTCCAAGGGCAGACATTTTTATACAGCATGTGGGGGAAACCAATGGCGACTTGCCCAACAGCTGCCCCCAAGAGTCACGGTTTGCAAGAGGCCACATGCCACTTGTAGGCCATCCACAGTCACCAGAAGCCTCCTCAAGTATTAGCTGTTCGAGTTAGATGATGACAACAGGAAGGGGGACAAACTGAAAAAGGCTACTGAATCAAAAGCCTCAATGGAGTTATACTAAACAATTAACATTTACACAACACTTACTATGTACAAAGGATAGTGCCAGGTTCCCATGCTGGGATGGGATAAGCTGGGATGAAGCAAGTTCCCATAAGAGAACTTCAAAATAAGCACAGGGGCACGGCCCTCCCATCCAGGTTGCTGAGGTGTTCATGCAGCAGGGAGGAAGGCATAGGAGGGGTCTTTCATCATTAAGTCACTTGCCAGCCCGTCCCACTCTGTGGGAGGTTCACATTTCATGTTGGGTGTTTCTTTAAAACACGGAATTTGGTCATTAAGCCAAAATATGACTAGGAGGTGGAATCTAAAAATATATATATTTTCATGCCGCTAGTAGCAAGCTAAACTTGGAATAAAGTTATGAGTCACCAGAGACTCAAACACACCTTCCAAGAAAGCATCTGCTCTGTTTTCTCAGGTGACTTCACCAGCTTTCCCTTCCTCCTCCTTCACCTCTCCTAAGGTTAACAAAGCCTGGATTTAGGTCAACCTCTTCAGTGGGTCCTTCTGTTGCGGCCAGCAGCCCTCAGAATGAATTATCTCCTAAAGTCACCAGAGGATTGGCTGACCAAAGATGACCTGTTCCCAGAGCCAAAAGGACCCTCCAAGCCCATGCTCCCAATGGGAGGCTGCCCAACCCTTAGGAAAACAAAGACCTACTATTTTTAAATAACCAGCTAACAGCCAACAAAAGCTAACTGAGGGCTCGGGATTCTTTCAGCTGATTCATACACTCTACACACAGGTGATTCATCCACCAGCTACTGTAAAGGTGGTGGGAAAAGGGAGGAAAACACTATGAGAGAGAAACATCCTCATTGTGAAGGTACACAATCTCTGCACTGTAATACAATTTAAAAGCTCTCTCCCAAATAAAGGGTTGCCATACTTTGGGGCTGATTTCAGTGTTTTGTGTTTGGTTTTGGTCACAGTAAATAAATCAGGTGTCCTGGAACAAAAAGGCTTATATGGGGACAAAAGTCTTATTTCTGGGGAAATTTTTTCAGTCCAAGTAACATTTAACATTCTGATTCACACATGCAACCTTTTCTATTCCACCCCGCTGCTCTGTAATCTTTGTTAAAAAAATAAATAAATAAAGCCCACAATTGAGGAATTCACAATTGTATACAAAAAGACAACTGTGGATGGGGAGAAGGGTTTGAGGCTAGTCTGATGGTCTTTCTTGCCTCATCAATTCATATTTCACACTTCCCAAATTCTTAGTTATGGAACCTGAAATTTTACCAGGAAGTAATTTGTTTGATTTAACAAAATTATTTTCTAAAAGTGAAAATACACCTCTAAAAGAAATATGATATATTAGTATTTACACCCATACAAGTCAGTTCAGTGCCATCTGCAGAAAAACAGTTGAGATTGGCAGCTAAGAGGAAATGTCTTTTTGTCATAGATTAAGGTAGCCTCAAGCGTGATGGGGCTCAAGGCCCACAATGGTACCAAGGGCTGGAGGAGAGTTGGAGAGAGGGTTAAATATAACAGGAGGTAGGCAAAGTGCCAGACATAAGTCCTCACTAAACCATGGACCAAATCCTATTCCCTGCGGTTACTGGATTCCAGGATACAGGCCTCAGCCCTATACTGTGAATATTATAAGCTCAAGTGTGTTATGGACCAACAGGTTGACCTGGAAACAGTGACCTGCAGAAAGATTGTTTCTAGTGGAAAAAATGCATCTTAAAACTCCAAATATGTGAACAGAGAAAATATTAGGAGCTATCAACATGTACAATTCATTAAAACCAATTCAGGTCAAGAACCTAAGTGTTTCCTCTGCTTAAAGCAAAGGCTATCTGCAGATTGATAAAATACACTAATGTCACCCAACATACTGTGAGACCCAATCCTTCCTACCTCAAGGGAATGTGCGGCCTAATATTAACTGTAGGATTGGGACCTCAATTCTATTCATGGATACCCTTTCCAACTTCTGTCCCTCCTAGGAGCTAAGACCATTAGACAACGCATGCTTATTTTACTTCAGTTAAAAAATGAATGCTACCATCTTAACGCAAGGGAAAGACTTGCAAATTTGAGGAAGAAAACAGCCAGTTTAGGCAAAGAACTGTTTTTACTCACAACACTTCTGATACCAGATATGTGGACTTCTGACACCAGATATGTGGGCTTCTTCCACCCAAGAACCAATTCTCCAGACATCAACTGGGTGTTCCTCCTAAAATTCAATTGTAACACTAACCAGCTGGAGTTCCTGCAGACCCCACAGATTAAAAGCCCAGTTCCACAAGACCATACCCACTGCCAGTGCCACGTCTAAGGTTCCCACTTGTATTCTGGGAGTTCCCATGACCCTTTTCTTCAGACTCAGTAATTTACTAGAACAGCGTGTAGAGCTTAGGAAAGTGCTTTGCTTACTACTATCAGTTTATCATAAAGAATATAATTCAGGAACAGCCAAATAGAAGAGGTGCATCCGGCAAGGTATGGGGGAAGGCACACAGTCTCTGTGAGCTCTCTGGGTGTACCAGCCTCCCAGCACCTCAACGTGTTCACCAACCTGGAAGCTTGCCAAACCCCACCATTTAGAGTTTTTTAAAGAAAGTTTCATGACATGGGCATGACAGATTGGCCATTGATGATTGACTCAATCTCCAGCCCCTTTCCTCTCCCAGAGGTCAAGCAGTGACACAATTCCAACCCTCTAATCATGCCTTGGTCTCTCTGACATTCAGCCCCAATTCTGAAACTATTATAATATCTAGGGGCCACCAGCCATCTCAGTAGCATACAAAAGACACTTTTATCACTCCAGAGATTCCCAGGGTTTTAGGAGCTCTGTGCCAAGAACTGAGGACAAAGACCCAAATATACACATTTATCACAGGCATGCATGCTGCATGTGACATGTGGGCATCACAGCACTGAGCACACAAAGGCAAGCCAGAATTAAATCCTTGTTCAGGAGCAGTTAACTTTAATTGAGAGCCTCAGAGGGTTTCCCCTCATCTGTTCAACCATTCTGCAACTACATGAGCTCAGTTACAAGGTGGATCACCAAGGCCACCTATAGCTGGAGTTGGGAGGAGGTAAACCCTCTAGTGGGTGTCACCAACCTGATACCCAAGATAACCAGGGATCTCAAACTCATTCACCATCCCAGTCCACCCCAAGGAAGGTTTACAGTTAAATGCAAATTACAGAAGATGACATCATCATTTCCCCTAACTGCCACAGAAGTTTCATAGTAAGACCCTAGCGTCAGAATGGTACTGCTGCCACCTAATAGCTATGTGACTCAGGCAAGTCACATCATCTCCCTGTGCCTCAGTTTATCATGGAACCTCTTCCAAAAGGTATATGAGAGAATTCTATGGCGTAATAACGTTTTCAGAACAATATCTGGCACCTAGTTGCTAACACTTAGCAGCACATGTTGCCAATTAGAGTTTCAATTTTCCATCTGTAAAATGAAAAGAAGATTCTGTGCTCCTTTAACCCTTTATTCAGGATGAATCAAGTATTAATTTTGACCCAGAATTCATTCGTCCTCCCTTAGCTTTCTCTTTCTGGGTTATACCCAGTTTTGTTTTTCTAAAACTCTGCTTTAACCATTTTTATTACTCTCTCTAGAGTTAGAGAGGAACTGCCTACTTAATTTTCAAATCCCTTCTTCTGAATCTCTGGCACAAAAATGGTTATCCAGTTTGAGCCTCAATACTCTCAGGGCCAGGAAACTCATCACTGAGGCAGCAATTGTTTCCCTTACTGAAGGCCTGCAAAGTTCTTTATGTTTCTCCCGCCTTCTGGGAAGTTTCAAACCAAATCTATATGGCCAAATCTCGACATTTGCTGTGATGGTAGTGACAACAATTTGTTTCTAGTTGGGAAGAGTTTAAAACATTATCTAGTTTGACCCTCACAATTCTTCTGAGAAGTAGGGTAGATATTATTCCATCTCTAGAAAAATAAAGGGGATCAGGAGGTTCTGCAAGTTTAAGTGGCTCTGCCCACTTTTTCCATGAAACTGCAGAGTCTGGAACCCAGGTCTTCCAACTCCAAGCCAGTGATTTCAGTCTATTTTCACCCACTTGCCATTTCAGAACCCTAACGTGCCCAAGTATCCCTTGCATGTAATTAATAGCACCAACGGCTCTCAGACTCTCCTGCTTGTTGTGTCTAGATAATTTGCTATGAGTGGTCAGGTAGCCAGTGGTAATTTTTCTAACTAATATTCTCAGCTCATAGTATAATTAAGAAATCGCAAGCATAACTAGAAAAACATTCATACAGCAATATTCCTTAGAATTTTAATTTTAAAAATCTATCTGTAACACCTACACTAACGACTAGTTAGTAACCAGCCCCATCCCCACTCCCAGGCTAAACAAAGACCATTTTTTTAAATGCAGTCACCATTCCCAAGGATACCAGCCTTTCACCTATCGCCTCCTTCTTAAAATTACACATAATATGCAACTGAGATAATTAAACTGGTTAAAACTAAGTCATATGGTGATATAATCAGCTGTAAAAGTGTGCAAAGATCATTTAACAAGTGAATACCATTTAGCACAGAGCTATTGCCCACAGGCAATGGCAACCAGTCACAACAGAGTAGTAACCTGCCCTGTTTAGTGTCACAGCTGAGAAGCTGTATTTCCTATTTCAGCAGTTTGGTCCTTTGACCACTGTAACAGTTAACACAATAGACATAGGAAGGGGAAAGAGAGAAGACAATTATCTTATCCATCCATTTCCCCATCCCATAAACTGCAAGTCTCCAGAAAAGCTTCAATTACTATTCTGTGGGAATACAGTACACTTTACTTACCAAGACTTGGGGATGCTGCAGCTTTTGAGCCCACAGTGAGGTCTTTAACATCACAGTGGGGGTGAGGAAGAGTTGGGAAGTCTTGCAAGCAATGGTGCAAAAAAAGGGGAGATGACCATCTGCCCTCAGTGAGTGGAGGAAAGCAGCCAGGCTGCCACCACAGGCACAGAGGTCTTGGATCAGAACTTTGAGATCTCCTGTAAAAGAACCTCTGCAGCTTCTCCCAGGAAATGCTGTGGAGGCGGAGGGGCTCTTTCCAGGTTCTCTGTTAAACCTGCAGGGAAAAGGTCTCATCCCCATCCTGATTAACAATACCACATTAATAAAACACTGGATCCATTAATTCAAATAAATATTTAAGCACCAATGTGGCAAGTGTCAAGAGAGATGCATGGACAGTTAAGACACAGCTCCTAGTAAAGCCAATTCTTCCCAAGACTTGGCCCCTCTCATCAGTCCTGAGATCATACATAGTGCCACATTCTGGGTATCTAACAATTTTGTGAGAGGCCCAATGGCATTACACGGATGTTAACACAGATTCTCCTTAAAGAGATGTCAAAAACACTCGCTTAAGCAGCTAGGCCCTAAATATTAGCAGGCTATCCTATGCCCAGGACAGAGCTAGACTAACACATGCAACAGGCAGTCAACACCAATGTGGCTAGAAAATTATAATTTTACAAAGCCTTCTAGGTCTGAGTACAATAGGATGACAAAGGGGATTGGAAAGGTCAGTGGGCCAGGAGCCACACATCTGGGTTTTAATCTCTGTCACAGAAGATGACTCTCACCAAGTTCCTACTGAAATTTCCTGTGAAGCACACAACTTATTTCTGCTGACCTCTGATAGATCCCTGTATTTTCTTTTAAAAGATTTTAATTTTACAATATGGCAGACTTTTTTGAAGTACAGAGTTAAAGCAGACATCCATATCCTCAACACCCTGTTTAACATATTTATGGCCTATTCCTACTCACTCCAGATTTTTAAAAATAAACTTATTACTGTTGAGAGTTCCTTCCCTCTTCCATTGCCTTTTCTCTGTCCCAAAAGATAGCCATTATCTTGACAGTAGAGTGATTCCCTCACATCTACGTCTGTGTACCATGACTAGATACACCTGTAAATACGTAATATTGTTTGGTTGTATACTTAAGAAAAATGGTAGCATATACTATATATTCTACGTTTGTTTCCACTCACCATCAATTTTTTTCCTTGTTAATACACATAGATCTGGCTTACTCATTTCAGTATTCCATTGTGTGTGTGCACGTGTGTGTATCACAATTGACATATCTAGCACCCACTGGTGGGCCATGACAAGTGTTCTTTATTCACTGATTCAAATATTGCTCAGAACCTATTATGTGTACCATACACTGTGCAGGCACTGGAGACACGGAGAAATTATATAACCCTTGCATTTGGAACCAAAGATAATCTCCACATTTGTGGAAATGCCAAGGCTGGGGCATTCCACTGACTATGCCAGCAGTCGGTTGGAATCTCCATGTCTGGAGCTCAGAAGAGAGTAAAGACTTAAGAAATAGGCTTAGAAGTCTTCCGCTTACAGGGGGAGGGTGACGCCAGTAGAGGAGATGAGCAGGCCACAGGAACACACACAATTGGTCAACTCACAGAAACGCAAAAGACAAACTGTTCTTGTGCCACTACATATAGTGGAGTGGTCTGTATGCAGCAACATAGAACCAAAAAGGACATCACTCTACCAATATCCTCAAATCGGACTGACTGGGAATAGTAACCCTCTACAGTAAATTGTGAAAGAGACTCACCATAATAGTACACCTGAAACTGCTAAGCGAGTCTCACAGCTGTGAACAAGGTAACCACCATGCCATGGACACTCCTCAATACCAGAACATGCAGCCATGGACATGTCCTATTTCAGCTCTCTCTCAGTATTCCGCAAGATACTTCCTTTAAGCCACAGCCAGGTAGGACTTCGATGTCTGCCAAGTGTCTCTAATGATTGCCTGTTTACTCCTCCAGCTGCTCTGAGGATTCTACCCTGGATAAAACATCTTAGAGACTGTTAAAAAGCAGAGTGTTGGCTGGGTACGGTGGCTCACGCCTGTAATCCTAGCATTTTGGGAGGCCGAGGCGGGTAGATCACGAAGTCAGGAGATTGAGACCATCCTGGCTAACATGGTGAAACCCCGTCTCTACTAAAAATACAAAAAACAGTTTTCCAGGTGTGGTGGCACGCGCCTGTAATCCCAGCTACTAGGGAGGGTGAGGCAGGAGAATCGCTTGAACCTGGGAAGTGGAGGTTGAGTGAGGTGAGATCATGCCACTGCACTCCAGCCTGGGTGACAGAGCAAGACTCCATCTCAAAAAAAAAAAAAAAAAAGAATAAAAATAAGTAAAACGAATGTTTTAAGAATCACACTATGTTTAACTGCCTGTGTCTGTCGTCTATGCAGACATCAGTAAAAACCTCCAAATAAACATGCAGAGGTAGCAACAAGAGGCCCAAATGTCTCCTAGGTAGGGCTGTGTCATGAAGCCCAGGGCATTCACTGGAGGCTGCCAGTTTTGATGATGAGGCACCCTTCTCAAAGAGGTCAGGTCTCAGAGGTGATGCTAGGTGCAGGAAAACCAAGACGAGAAAGGCCTGGGGACTCAGCCCTCATGCTAATGGGGAAGCACAGTAACTAACAGTGTGAGGAAGAGAGTATTAAGAGCCACAAGAGCAGCAGGGGTTGGGTGCCACAGAAACTCTGAGATGGCAGAGATTATTTTGGCTGGAAGGTTAGAAAAGGTTTTGTGGAAGCAGGGACTTTGAGCAAAGCTTTGAAGGATGTAGAAGATTTGAAGATGCAGAGACAGAATCCATAGACCAGGGAAAGAAGCCAGCACCTGTGACACACAGTGGCAGGGCAGGTGTGGGGTGACCTGCTGTAAGCTGGCTGTGGGTTTGGTGTCCAAAGGAGGGTAGAAGGAAATAAAGGTGGCAAATCAGGATTATAGGTGGACCATGGAGGACCCCAAACACCCTGCTTGGAGAGAGGACTTCATGCTGTAAGCTACTGAAAGTTTCCGAAACAGACAAAGGTGAGATTGGAACCGAGCCTCAGGAAACTCCACGTGACAGGTATCTACAGGAACACCTACCACACACAGGAAAAATAGGTGATGTGCTATCCATTTATTACCACCCTAGACACAGCTTAAATACAAGTGGAGCACTGGTAAAACCACCAATGTGAAATATTTCTCAGGTGACTTTAAAATCTTTAAAATAATAATTGTGTTCCTCTCCATTTAACTCCAGGTTTGTCAGGAATAAAATTGAAGGAGCAACATTTTTTAAATCTATATTTTGACATATCCTTTTGCACAACCCATAGCCTCACCCTCTTTCAGGGACTAGCTCAAGCCTGCACTTTCAGAAATTTTCAATTTTCACTAATTGTCTAGATTATGTATAAGCACATGGCCATTTAAAATGTATGCATTCACACACGTATAATTTATATCCTCCATCTTCCAAAAGTGATTTATAGCATAGCAATTCATTTCATACAGTCTTTTCCAGTCATTATTTTGCATATCTATCTTATCTATCCATCTACACACTTCTTTTGAAGGAAGCCTGCATATTACACCTTTTTGGTTCTTCCAAAAGACTTGGCCCAACAGAAGGCATATGTTAGTGCTTGACAGATCTTTGTTAGCTGATTTTTTTTGCTCCTAGACTTGTGAATATCATCTAAGGGGAGAAAAGTCTCCCTAAAATGCTCATTTTTCCTGGTCAGTAACCTGGCAAAAGTAACCTTCTGGAAAGCAAGTCAGCTTCCTTTAAGTACCATTTTTTAAAAGTTTATCTGGAGCTCAAGTTATAGGAACCTGGCCAGGCACAGTGGCTCACACCTGTAAGCCCAGCACTTTGGGAGACCAAGGTGTGTGGATCACGAGGTCAGGAGTTCGAGACCAGCCTGGCTAATATGGCGAAACCCCATCTCTACTAAAAATACAAAAATTAGCAGGAAGTGGTGGCACGTGCCTGTAGTTCCAGCTACTCGAGAGGTTGAGGCAGGAGAATTGCTTGAACCCAGAAGGCGGAGGTTGCAGTGAGCCAAGATCGCACCACTGCACTCTGGCCTGGGCGACAGAGCAAGTCTCTGTCTCAAAAAAGAAAAAAAAAAAAGTTATAGGAAGCTTTTATCAAGGGTAAGAGACACAAAAAGCAAACCAAAGATTCCCTCTGAAGCCAAGTGCAGTGGCTCATGCCTGTAATCCTGGCACATTGGGAGGCCAAAGTGAGAGATTTGCTTGAGCCCAACAGTTTGAGAACAGCCTGAGCAATAAAGTGAGACCTCATCTCTACCAAAAAAAAAAAAAAAAATCAAATAATTAGCCAGGTGTGATGGTACTTGCCTGTGTCCCAGTGTCGTAGGAGTTATTAATAAATTATTTTAGGCAGATGGAAAGGAAAACAGGTCCTTGGGAAGTTTCTGTTTTTAACGCTGCTCTGCAAACACAAACGTTTCTTGTAAAGTCCTGGCTCTTAGAGCCAGGTCGGCAACCTTTGATATCCACCCAACATGGCGATTCCCTGGGCCTTTGTGCCCTTGCCCCACGTATTCCTGGCAACATGGCCACCCCCGCATAACCCCACGTGTGTAGAACATCATGGCACTCTGCATTTGCATATTAAAAGGCTAGGGTGGGAGGGCCAGCTTTTTCGAAGGCTACATGAATGACATACCTGGTCAAACCAATCCCCTGAGACCTATGCAAATCAAACACCACCTCCTGCAGCCTCTCTATATATACCTGGCTGGTTTCCGCCCCAACTGGGGTTCCCTCTCTCGGCTTTGGCGCCCCACTCCCTTTGTCTCTGTACGAGGGAACTTCTTCCTTGCCTATTAAATTATCCACTCCTTAAAACTACTCCACATATGTCCATGTTGTTTTATCTAAACCAGCATGAGGACAAAGGACCCTGGTGTTCCTCCACTCCAGGAGGAACCAAATCACCAGCTACAGGGGAAGCTGAGGCAGGAGGATCATTTGAGCCCAGGAGGTTGAGGCTGCAGTGAACCAAGATCACGCCACCACACTCCAGCCTGGGTAACAGAGCAAGACCCTCAAAAAAAAAAAAAAAAAAAAAAAAATTCCCTCTGAGGGAAATTAACAAATGATGTCCATGTAAGACACACTTTGTGTCTGCTCATAAAAATGCAACCATTGCTGACAGGGACTCCAGGAAATGACAGCCATGGGATATTAGGTAGTATCCCTCCTTGAGTTGTCACCACACTCATCAACTAACACCCATGTGCTCCACAGTCAGAATTTACACTCAACTGGGAAACCACCGCCCAAATCGAACCTCCTCGCCTTTCTGCTCCTATTTCTACTGTGGCTGTCTCCACCCTTTTTAGGCTTCTTGGGGATTTTCTGTAAGGCAAGGTTTACAAAATGTGGTTTTAAAAATCAAAGCAGAAGAGTTCCCTAGCACTTTTGCACCAAAGTCTGCCTACAACTGACCTGCTGTGTGTTATAATGCAGCACAGGGGAGCTGCTGCCTCTTGGATCCATCCAGAAAGAGCCTCGTTGTATCACCACTTTCCCTACAACAGCATCCCCCATCCTCCTATAGCATTAAGTGAGGGCTTCCTGTTCAAACAAGCTGTGTTGCAAGTTCTGAGCCTGGAATTCAGAATTCACTTTTTCTGCAGAAACAATTCTAGCCATGCTAGGTTCCCAGGACAGCCTACACAGCCTGTATTCCTAAAATATAGTGACATGTTTCTATGAAGAAGTTCATTTTAAGTTGCTTACCAGCAGGTATGTGCCTGAGTGTCCAGGTACCAGCAGCATAAGGGAATTCCCCCAGTTAGTGGAGGCCCCACCTGAAGACAGGGAAGGGCAACAGCCCCACCTGTGCATATAGATGCATTGCAGCCACTTGCCACCAGGTCAAAGGAGACTAAAACAAAGTCTTCTACTATCATTCAGACATGCTGGAAGTTTATAAAGGGAGTGGAGGCCCATCTCATAGCAGCTTTGATCAACTACTGAGTATTTACTAACATCAATGCTATGCATTCCCCTCCAATACCCAAACTGACAGAAGCTGTCTCCTCTCAAGTTCTTTGGCATTGTATCTGCAAAGTCTCTGAGGGCATTTATAAATTTTACTCGTATTCAAGCTTATTTGCATACCCATCCTTGCATTCTTGGAAATTTAATCACCTATTATTACCATGTATAGATGGCACTTCATAGTAATTAACATACACAATCTCATCCCTGAATCCTTACAACCATCCTATGGGGTAGGTATACTCAGAGAACTTAACAGATGTATGTACAACAAAAAGTAACCGGTAGCCCCGAAACTTCAACCCAAATCTGGCAACTGCCTGCCTTCTTCCTATTGCTGGAGGCTGTTTCTGTCTTTTTAGGAGTCTCACAGGGCACTAGGCAGCCATTTGTTTATCAACTGAGCCACCTGACACCACCACACCCTGTTACATGTATCTCAGCACCCCTGACTTCTGTTCCGTGTCTGCTTGCAGCTTCTGCAGATTTAAATGCCTATTTGTAATATATAGGCTTGCACTGAAAATTTCTCAAAGTTTTCAATGCTAATAAACTAAAAGGGAAAGAGGAGAAATGGCACTAGAAAAGCCAAGGGTTTTGGCTAAGAGGATGACAATGCACTGAGACCATCCTCAAAAGTTTGTCAGAAACAGGGAAAAATGTGATTAGTCAGGGCAGCCCCATTGTGAGCTTTCACTAGAATTATGGCCAAATCCTGTGCCAGTAGACTTGGGCTATTTCAGGGCTGTTACTTCATGAGATTCTAGCATCTGTTATGCTTTTGCAGGTTTCTAATTTCAGCTTCAAAGACAGAGACCAGGAAATGAAGCAGACACATATAAGGGCCAGCAGAAACAAAGAAGAATCCAAATGAATAACTGCCTGCCTTAAAGGGATTTCAAATAAGAGGCTCAAAGATGGGAAGAAAAGATTAGAAGAGAAAAATGATAAGCCAAAAAACTGTAGTAGCAGACACAGCCCCAAGCTGAAATTCAGAAGAATCATGAAACCAAGAAACAGTGATGCGAGCAGCATTAAAAGGAAGACTGGGTCTTGCACTTGAAAAGTGAGCAGAGGGGACTACAAAAGGTTGAGG
This sequence comes from Hylobates moloch, assembly GCF_009828535.3. Classification (NCBI taxonomy): domain Eukaryota; kingdom Metazoa; phylum Chordata; class Mammalia; order Primates; family Hylobatidae; genus Hylobates; species Hylobates moloch. Next base: position 29,491,019 of record NW_026652280.1, on the reverse strand, counting down.
GACAGGCCCAAGGTCACATGGCATAATGGAGAAGGAAGATTATAGCCATCCTGCCACTGCTGCATTCTAACACACCTCACTAAAGCAGGGTGTGTCTAAAGCCCTTGACTTTGGTTAACAATCAGTTTTTTGTTTGTTTGTTTTAAACACAAGAGCACCCAGTCTGCTCAAAGAACTATAAAAGGGTTATAAAGACCAGAAACCATGGGGGTTCCTGGAAGAGGTTGGTCAGCTGCTTGGCTAGACCATAACTTTCAGGCTTTTCAACAGGGTGATATTCAATTTCCTAAAAAGCTGCAATCATGAATGAATGCCAGTAACATACTGGAGCCCAAAATGGAACTGAAGGGGAAGAGGAAATGATATGGTAATTAGTAGGAACAGAACACATTAAGTAGATACTCTAATATTGAATTATTGAATCATTGAATAAATGTCAAGAGTGTTAGGCTCCAAAAATACTTTATTCAAAAATTTAAAACCTTAAGCATGCTATAAAATTCAGAATCCATAAAGGAAAATGACTGACAGATTTGACAGCATGCATTTTCTTTTAAAAGACTCCACAAACAAAAACAAACGGCAGAAGAAACCTTAACAAGCATGCAGAGAAAGGTTCAATATCTATTATTCTCAAAGCTATCAAGTCAGTAAGAAAGTATGAACAGTTTGTAAATAGACTCAAAAAATACAAAGAGCCAATAAACATGAAAAGATGTTCAACTTCCCTCATGATTCAAGAAATGACCATTAAATGGTGAAATACTACTAACCTATGAGCTTTGTGCGCACACACACACACAGACACACAGACACACACACACAAAAGATTAGTAATACCAAGATAGGAAACTAAGCATGCTCATGTTATTGACAAAACTGCAGAATGGATGAACCCTGGAGAGCAACTTGATCCAGTCATGCCAAGTCTAGCAGACTCTCCTACAGTTAACACTAGCTTGAGGATAGGAAGAGTAAATAATATGGATGTTGACTGCAGCGTTGTTACAAGGGCAAAAATTGAGAATTGCCTCATGTTCACTGGGATGTTAACAAATCATCATGCAGTTGTTGGAGGCATTTAAACCAGAGCAACTCCAGCTGGAAGAGGGGCTGGGTAAAACGAAGCTGAGACCTGCTGGGCTGCATTCCCAGGAAGTTAGGCATCCAAGTCACAGGATGAGATAGGAGGTCAGCACCAGATACAGGTCACAAAGACCTTGCTGATAAAGCAGGTTGTGGTAAAGAAGCCAGCAAAAACCCACCAAAAACAAGATGGAAATTAAAGTGACCTCTGGTCGTCCTCAATGCTCATTAAACACTAATTATACTGCGTTAGTATGCTAAAAAAAAAAAAAAGAAAAAAAAAGAAAGACACTTCCACCAGTTCCATGACAATTTACAAATGTCATGGCAACATCAGGGAGTTACCCTATATGGTCTAAAAAGGGGAGGAACCCTCAGTTCTGGGAATTGCCCACCCCTTTCCCGGAAAACTCATGAATAATCCACCCCTTGTTTAGCATGTAATCAAGAAATAACCATAAAAATGGCCAACCAGCAGCCCTTGGGGCTTCTCTGCCTTCGGAGTAGCCACTCGTAATTCGTTTAATAAACTTCCTTTCATTTTACTCTAGATTCACCTCGAATTCTTTGTGTGAGATCCAAGAACCTTCTCTCGGGGTCTGTATCAGGACCCCTTTCCAGTAAAACAGCCGTCCATGGGAATCCTGTGGTCACTAATATGTAGTAGACTAATGGGTTGATTTGGAAAGATAATCAAGGTATATTAACCAAAAAGCATGTTACAAAATGTTATAGTATAATCCTTGTGTTTAAAAAACAATCTATGGATACATTGTTTAAGTAAGCAAAAGGCTAGACTAGACAGGTTCACACCAAAATTGAGCAGTGTAACTCTGAGCAGGTGGGCTTAGAAACAGGGAGGGAAAAATGTGGTTTAAAAAAAAAAAAATGCTAGAATTATGGACAACACTTCTTTTTGGTGTTCTCCCAGTTTTCTAAAGTACTGAGTTTTTTTTGTAGTTGGAAAAAATTTAAAAACCTCAAGATTTCATAATGAAACACAGAAAGGAGTAGTTCATTCTCAAAGAGAATAAGCCATCGAGGAGAAAAATGCAGAAAATGCAGAAATGACCCTTGAACTACACTGCTGCCCCATGAGAACATTTACCAAACAAGGGAAAAAAGTTATATGGAGACCAGTGTTGCTTTTATCAAAGACAACAGAGACTTGGGTAACTCTGCTGTTTGTAGATCTCCTCATCCATAAAGCTGGTACATAACACACTGATGTGGTACTGACTCTTTCTGTAGCCATTAGGCCACTAAAAACTGAAACCAGGATCTATTGCCTGCGGACTTGCACAGTAATATAAACCTGTACTTTTTTTTTTTTTTTTTTTAGGACAGTCTTGCTCTCTCACTCAGCCTTGAGTGCAGTGATGTGATCTTAGCTCACTGCAACCTCCACTTCCTAGGCTCAAGTGACTGTCATGCCTAAGCCTCCTGAGTAGCTGGGACTACAGGCGTGCACCACTGTATCTGGCTAATTTTTTTGTATTTTTAGTAGAGACAGGGTTTCGCCATGTTGGCCAGGCTGGTCTCGAACTCCTAGCCTCAAGTAATCCACTGACCTCAACCCCACAAAATGCTGGGATTACAGGTGTGAGCCACCACACCTGGCTGAAATCTGCCAATATTCCCTGCACAACCTTTCTCACAGAGGATCCCCTCACCAATGATCTTGAGTGCAACCATTTCAGAAAAATGTGTTTCCACTGAAGTATCTTCTATTGTCATAGTTGGCCTGACAAAGCAATTTCTTTATCCTTGGGAACCGATGCTTTGGTATAGCTAGTAATTCCACCCATGAAACAGAAGTGGGAGTAATTCCCTGCATTTCCCTCCTCCACACAGCAAGCCCTGCAGTTAACCTGTGCATTCAAGGGACTGAAGCAAGATCTCATAATACTGAAGAGAGTTTAATCACCCTGACATTTCCGCTTCTCCACTAGATACCTGGTACTTGCTTAAATCATGAAGCAGGCACATGTGCTGGGGTTCAGAATGAGAGTAGTTCTGCTGGGCACTCTTTGTGGGATGCACACATGGGTGGGTGGGTCTGCACTGAGCCCCTAGACACACCCAAGCCCAGACCCACTGTGAATAAGGATGAGCATGTGTGAGCCTAGCTGTCTTTCAGGAAAGAGTCTGAAATCAGTTAATTGATACGGTTAAGTGAACGAGACCCATGTGCCCTGGGATGGTCAGCCACCTACTCTAACCACCCATGTGAGAAATGCCCACAGTGCAGGGAGCCTCACGTGTGAACACATCCACCAGAACTTTGACACTCCCATATGGGTCATGCCACTGAAAGCAATCTTTCAAGAGCTTCTACAGGAACCATCTTCAGAGCTTCTTTGCTTCCAATATCCTTAGAGATGAAAGTATTACATCTTTGGAAAGGGAACAGAATTATTTGAAAGTCAAATGTGAGACAGTCCCAAGTTTGGTGAGCAGGTAGGTCAATATCACCCACCTCCCAATCCCAATTCATTTCTGGTACCAGAGCATTCTCCCAGTCACCAAGCTTAGAACTTTGAACAAGACTGTTCTGCCATATCTCACCATGTCTAACTAGGGAGACCAAATCATTTACTGTCCAAACCAGGACACTTCCCAAATATGAAAAGGAGGCACATTTAACCTTACGTTGAACCACATGAAATAGCCACATTTGGCCATTTTTGACCTATAGAAAGGCAGCTCCATGATTCACTTATGCTGGGACACTGGGCTTAAAGTAGGCATTTTAGGGAAAACAAGGATTGTGTGCCCACCCAACATCCAAGCCATCCCCAAATCCTTTCAACATCTGCCCCTCACACCAAATTCCCCCCTTTCCCCATCTGAAGCATCCTGATTCAAGGGTTTACTCTTTACTTTTTAAATTAGGCTGTGAAGGCCAAGGTTGTCTTGCCTTCAGCCTCTCCCCCCTCCTATCCATCCCACCAAGAGCTAGAAGATCCCTCTTCCTAAAACTTAGGTCTGGCCATGTCACTCCCTGTTCAAGAAGGATCAGTGTGGCTCCCAGAGCCTCCTGGATCAAGGTCACCCTTCTTAGTCTGTATTGAAGGCCACTGAGGCTGATCTCCACTGGTCACCATTTCTATCTCTCCTTCATCCTAACTTCTACAATGTACCCACTTGCGTCAGCACCAGTCTGTCCACTGTAAATAAGCACAAGTCCTTTCCCACTTTGTTCACAATACATACTCTTAAAAAATCATCATCACCATCATCATCAAACCCCCTTTGCCCTGCCTTGCATTTCTATTTCCTCTTCTCAATGTCTCTCCCCAGTGTCTTCCCACTGGAGCTCCCTAGGCCCAACACTGGCTTCTATGCTGGCTCCTCAGCATGGCTACAAGATACCCCTACCTTTAGACAACGTCTGCTCCCAGCTCCTGCGGAAGACAACACCTGGGCCAGCAGACCTGCCAGCCTCAGCTGGCATCCATCCACAGGGCCAGTGCTTATGCTGGGCCTGGCTCCACCTATGAAGGGGAACCAACACTGCAGTATGCATTGTCAGTCCAATGAAATGACTTCATTTCCCAAGCAAGTCCCCAGATTTTCAACACTGCTGTCGATATGGTTCCCTTGTCCTTCCTCCCCTATCTTTCTTCTCAAATCCTCCCAGTCTTTCATTGCTGGTGTCTTCCCTAACTTTCCTCCCACCCCCATTCCCCACAGATGTCATCACTCCCACCTCTGCATCCCTAGAATTGATCTCACGTCTCTTGTGACAGGCCAGTACATGCTGGCTTGTGCTAGCGTGGCTCACATGTGCATCTCAGCCAGACTGTAGGCTCAATGAAGGCAGACACCCTGCCTTACCATTCTTTTGATTCCCAGTCCAAGTTCCCTATGTGGTCCATCAAAAGTCCTCAATAAAGATTTAATTGTACTAATAAAACTTGTTTGGGCCACATATAACATAAAATGGCTTTGAACTCAACCATAAGAGAAGTTCCAAACTTCTTGAGAAATCGCAGTGTTGTTTAAATCATCATCCTGAGGTAACTTCACTCAACAACAACACTCATTTAGACATGTAAGTTCTGGTCTGTTAAAAATCATCACTCTGCAGCAGCAGCAGAATGTAGGGCTTCCTCTCCAGGCAATAAGCATGATGGGTATGTCAGCCTCACAAGCAGAAAGTTCCAGGTTCTGAATAAGTAGTCATCAAATGACACAAGCCAGTGCTTAGGGAAAGAGGGTAAACCTCTGTTGCAAGTCCCAAGCCTCTCGGGGCCTACAGGCAAATCCTGATTGCCCATGAAGCAGCCACAGGTGCCAAAGGACCCACTGCCAACAAGGAAATGAGGGCAGTAGATCACACACCCCGGTGAAACTGAGGAGGAGCAGAGAATGAAACAGAGGAAACTGGAGACAGCATGACTTCAGACCAGCAAAGAAAAGTCACCACCCTGGAAACTAATGCTCTACCCTAAACAAAGAAACTACACACTGCTTTTTGCCAAAGAGGCTAGTGGTATGAGTCAGAAAAGGACAAGAATGACCAACTTCTCACAGCCTGAACCACACTCAAGGTCTAAGCCAAGAGAGCACCTCTCGAAGTCAGAGTAAAGAATTCCCTTCAAAATAAAATATTTACTTTAACATTTACTCCACAATATAACTTGCTTATATCCAACATCCTCCATCAAGCAGGTCAGTTTGTCTATTTACTTAGGGGGGTATACTTCAACAACAGTTAATACCAACAGATTCATGGAAACACTATGTTACTTAAAATCAGCTTTTTTTATCTTATAGGTGTATTTTTCCAATTATTTAAGGGGCAAGGTGTAAAGTAGCAATTGTTGCTTTAGAGTTACAGGCTCCAAACTTAGTTGCCATGTTCTATGGATTCCAATGAAGTTATAACATTCATATTAGATGTCCTAAAGAGTCCCATCAAAATCAATACCAAAATATCTACTAGGTACTAGGCTGGCTGTGAGGAAGCAAATACACAACAAGGAAACAGACTGCCTTTACTTCAAGTAGCTTACAAGCTACAGCTTAGCTTTGAAAAGTTAAATGTCCAACTGTGTGGTACAGATTGGAAGCACAGTGGCATGGGGACTGGATTAACTGGGAAAGGCTTGCAGAGATGGTAGGATTTATGCAGAAGAAAAACAAAGTCTTAGAAACAGAAATGAAATAACATAGATAACATGGACAAGGTAGTAAGCTCCTCTGTATCATCAATGTGATGACTCCAATACATGCTCTTGGAGCATAAGCAATCCAGGTACCAACAGAGGTCAACTGAACAGCTGGGAAAGAAACCTTCACCAGCCCAAAACACCTGAAACAAAAAAAGTATGTCAAGCAATAATAAGAAGTAGGTTTGGACAGGTAGAATGGAACAGGATCATGGAGGCTTCTCAACACAGGCAGCTGTTTGATGTTCCAGAATGGATAAGTGACACAGGAAGACTGTGCTTCAAGGATACTTAGCAACAGTGGGACACACAGTAGAGACTTAGGGGACAGGAGGAACAGAAGTCTGACAAGATGCTATGGTTCCTTCCACTCCCAAAATCTTGGCTCAGATGCAAAGCCAGCCAGCCAGCCAGCCAGCCTTGTAAGTAAAATGTAGTTGATTCTTGGGGTTCTGCTACCAACAGGCCACTGCAGAACACAGGGACCTTACTCTAAGTGAGAAGTTCTCAACTAGGGGTAATTTGGGCCCCCAGAAAACATATGGCAAGGACTGGAGCTTTGAGCTGCTTTTAAGAGGTGGGGATGAAGTTCCACATAATTTCAGCAACCATCTTTACATGAATTTGCAGAATAGTTAGCTGAGAAATACAAGGTATCTTGTAGTTATGTTCCCCCTATAAAGCCAACTGGCTTCATTGATGCCAATGGGCACCTGACATTAGACACATAAACTTTATCCTCCACCAAAAGGGCTAACTAAATATAGACTACTATTTACTAGGGCCCGTGTGTGCCTGCCATGGGTTCACTGGGCCAGTTCAGGACACTGGACATAGGACCAGGGCTCCACAGTCTACACATAGATTCTCAGTGTCCTAAAGCAACCTTCAGGGATTTACCTCCCACATCACTATAGGTGCCTTCCAAACTCAGATCCAAGATACACAGCCAAGATGTTTCAGCAACAACCTGGCTAGAAACTGGAAGAACACTATAAAGTCACATCCACATGTGGTCCAATGACAGAAGGAAGGAGCTTATTTTCTTTTCTACATGAGCACATCTGTTTGGATATTCACTAGAGTAAATACTTAAATGACTAATTCACAGTTTCAGTTTGTCATGGTTAAAGTATTTTATGTGACATCTGCTTCTGCTAAATCAGGATCTTGTTTCCTCCTGAGCTGTCACACTGAAGGGAGGAACATATGATGCTGGTTGTGTTGCACCAGCAAAAGCTTGAGAGAACAACCTTTTCAGACACAAGACTCCCAGCTTCCTTTGGTATCTGTGAAGAATCTATTACTGTAAGTCAACAGACCCACTGACCACAGGAAGACCTCAACTAGTGCATAGAATTATGCTTCAACTATATTCAAGTGAGAAACGGCCTGCATGGTATGGACGGAAGGGAAGTTTTACCCCTCTGCCTACCACCCTCCCCACTTTCTACTTCTCTCCTCTTTCCCCAAAGCACATCACACTGACTGGTCGGGGTCCAAGACATTACCTGGTACTAGGTGTTGTTCAGGCACAGTCTCTGGGGGCCAAAAGCCACATACCGTGCATGCCTCTCCCCTCTCTTCACTTTCTCTTTTCCAGGTCTAGGGATCAGCAAACCAAACCAGAGCTGAAGATTCCTCCTAAAGCATTGGGCCCTTTCTCTGCTCTCTTCTTCTTTTCTTTGCTTTGCAAGGAACAATCAATCAGAGCATGGGCAAGACCCCTAGATATGGAAGTGGCTCAGGGAGAGCTGGAGCCAATGCCACCACCCGAAACTGCAGTTTCCAACCCAGAACTCTGCTTTGGGAGGGACAGGGCTTGGGTCAATGAAAATCTAGAACTCAAATTACTATTTGGCAATTGTTCCTTAAGAAGACCACAGGTGGGAGGAAGGGAAATGGAGAGATATTGAACAATCAGTTACAAGATGAATAAGCTCTGTGGATCTAACCTACAGCATGGGGATAATAGTTCACAATAGCATACTGTATACTTGAAGTTTGCTAAGAGGGTAGATCTTAAGTGTTCTCACCACAAAACAAATCCCCAAAAATGGTAACTATGTGAGGTGATAGATGACGAGTATGTGAATTAGCTTAATAATGATAATCATTCCACAATGTATATGTACATCAAAGCATCGAGTTGTACACCTTAAATGCCATTTTTGTCAACTGTACCTTGATAAAGCTACATGGAGGGGAAAAAGAAGGTCACAGGGAAGAGGGGTACTTAGTGAGGCACCAGCCAGGCATCCCTGAGTCCTAGACCATCATATTCCTGTACGGGGCCATCTTCTCTGTAAGTCCTAGGCATATTGATTGACACATATTAAAAAGAAAAATAACTATAAAAAATGCCTCACCTACAGAATGGAAGAAAATTTTTGCAATCTACCCATCTGACAAAGGTCTAATATCCAGGATCTACAAGAAACTTAAATTTACAAGAAAAAGCAGACAACTCCATCGAAAACTGGGAAAAGGATATGGCACTTCTCAAAAGAAGACAAATTTATGCAGCCAACAAACATAAAAAAAGCTCAACATCACTGATTAGTGAAATGCAAATCAAAACCACAATGAGATACCATCTCATGCAGGTCAGAATGGTGATTATTAAAAAGTGAAGAAACAACAGATGCTGGTGAGGCTGTGGAGAAATAGGAATGCTTTTACACTGTTGATGGGAATGTAAATTAGTTCATTGTGGAAGACAGTGTGGCAATTCCTCAAGGATCTAGAACCAGAAATACCATTTCATCCAGCAATCCCATTACTGGGTATATACCCAAAGGATTATAAATCATTTTACTATAAAGACACACACACATATGTTTATTGCAGCAGTATTTACAATAGCAAAGACATGGAACCAACTCAAATGCCCATTGATGATAGACTGGTTAAAAAAAGTGTGGTACATATACACCATGGAATACTAAGCAGCCATAAAAAGCAACGAGATCATGTCCTTGGGTGAAGGAAGGATTGTGTCCTTGGATGGATGAAACTGGAAGCCATCATTCTCAGCACACTAACGCAGGAAGAGAAAACCAAACACCACTTATTCTCACTCATAAGTGGGGGTTGAACAACTAGAATACATGGACACAAGGGGGGGAACAACACACACTGAGAACTGTTGCAGGGCAAGGGGAGGGAACCTAGATGACGAGTTAATAGGTGCACCGAACCACCATGGCACATGCATACCTATGTGACAAACCTGCACGTTCTGCACATGTATCCCACCTAGAACTTAAAGAAAAAAAAAAGCCTCTAAGTCTTAACTCTTAGAAAAGGAAGACAGATTGCTGGGAGGGAACTCACAGCAGGAATACAACCCAAGTGGAGAAAAGCCAGATAAGGAACCTCTTCAATGGTCCAGCAACACACAGATCCAGTGAAAAGCTAGAAATGCAAGAGTGGCTACAGATTAGGAATACTAATGCCAGACAAAGAGTTTCTGCAATTAGCAAAATACCTCTGATGCAGGGTGAAGGCTGCTCCAACCCAGCCCTGCACAGCCCAGAAGAGAGAATCAGAACCTGGCTCTCGAGTATCATCCCTAGACCAGGAGCAGCAGCACCTGCAAGCTTGTTGGAAATGCAGAATCTCCAACCTCAGAACCAATTAATTAAAAAAAAAAAATCCCCAGTGTTCTACATGCACATTAAAATATGAACCTGTTCCAAAACCCCCCAGGCCAAAGAATTAGATAATCCTGTGCCAGCCCAAAGTTTCTCAAAGTCTTTTCCTTCCTCTCCCCAGCCTCAGCCCATAAGATACTTTTCTGCCCTTTCCCAGGAGCAATGAAGAGGGAGTACTTTTTCTTTCTTCCCCAGGAACTCAGTCCTTCCCCCAAGGAGAAGAGTAGTGAATCCAACCGATTGTATGTGATCAGTGAGTGGAAATGCAATGCTCTCGAAACAGGCTCTGCCTTCTCCTTCCCACTTCTCCCCAGCATTCTGTCCTTGTTCTGCCTGTGCTCAGGGCTACAGGCTCACCTTGGGCTTCCAGCTCCTGTGGTTAACAAGCCAGGAGGCCCACTTTGTGGGCAAAGCTCTCTGGGCATTTTGGCAAAGCCATGACCTCAACAGTGGACCAAAGGTCCTAAATTTGAGGGTAACTAGGTGCTGCCTAACCATTCATTAAGCCACTATCCTAGTTTCCATTTCCAGCCAGTTTTGTGTGGATTCTACCGACCTAAACTATGGAGGCTGGGAAGGGTAAAAGACACTCTATCCTGACCCTCCCTGGAAGTTAGAATCAGTATCTTACAATCTTGTGCTTGTTCCAAATCCCTACCTAGTGTGGGTTGGTTAAGTCTCAATCCATTTTTTTTTTCCTTTATAAAGATTCTGGTCAAGGCTGGATATGGGGGCTCATGCCTGTAATATCAGCACTTTGGGAGGCCAAGGTGGAAGGATCACTCGAGGCCAGGAGTTCAAGAGCAGCTAGGCAACAAAGGGAGATCCTAGATCAAAAACAAATTTAAAAATCAGCCAGACACAGTGGTGTGCACCTGTGGCAGCTTCTGGGATGGCTGAGAGGATGGCTTGAGCCCAGCAGTTTGGGGCTGCAGTGAGCTATGATTATACCACTGCACGCCAGCCCGTGCAACAGAGCAAGACCTTGTCTCCTCATCTGCCCCCACCAAAACAAAAAACAGATTCCAAACACCTAGCAACTCTAGCATCATACCACCAATCACTCTTTGAAACTTGATGGACTCTAAATAATAATTTGCCATCAAGCACATGGAGTTCCAAATGGGTAGGGCAACCATGCATCATCATCTGGGAACACAGTTTACAAATTATGTTAAATGTAACATAAGGATCACTTTCTTAAAGTATCAGTTTTGAGGCAACATAGTGAGATCCCATCTCCACTAAAAAAAATAAATAAATTAGCCCACTGTAGTAGTGTGCACCTGTAGTCCTAGCTACTCAGGAGGCTGAGGCAGGTGGATCTCTAGAGCCCAGAAGTTTGAGTTTACAGTGGTGAGCTATGATCATGCCACTGCACTCCAGCCTGGGCAATAGACCTTGTCTATTAAAAAAAAAAAAAAGAAGATTATACCTAGTGAGGAAGACATTAAGAATTTTAAGGTGTCTTTGGCCAGAAATTTAAGATTCCTGGGGATCTATACATGCACTATATATATATATATATATATCTCATAAATCTTAAAAAATTTAAAAAAGGAACATCCTCATATTCTTTGAATAAAAATTCAAAAAAATTTACCAATTTTTAAATGATGAGTTCATGTCCTTTGTAGGGACATGGATGAAACTGGAAAACATCATTCTCAGTAAACTATCGCAAGGACAAAAAACCAAACACCGCATGTTCTCACTCATAGGTGGGAATTGAACAATGAGAACACATGGACACAGGAAGGGGAACATCACACTCCGGGGACTGTTGTGGGGTTGGGGGAGGGGGGAGGGACAGCATTAGGAGATATACCTAATGCTAAATGACAAGTTAATGGGTGCAGGAAATCAACATGGCACATGGATACATATGTAACAAACCTGCACATTGTGCACACGTACCCTAAAACCTAAAGTATAATAATAATAAAAAAAAAAGAACACAAAACAAAAAAAAAAAAAGAAAAGATTCAAAAAAATATATTTTTTTTTACTTAGTTTATGTCTCTACTGTGAAATATCTGATCATCTATCTGTGGTCATTAATTTATTCAATGAGGAACATTTTACTTTAAATGACTAGTATTTCGGTTTAGAAGAAACATTTCTAGAAAGATCATACAATAAAATTGTTCACCGTCATGATGATTCTTGTCTTTATTTGGGGATGAAGAGTAATAATTATAAGCGTGGGCACCAGGAAAGACCTTCTTAGGTTTCCCACAACTATGTAACCAGTTCCTCTCAAATAATGACTAATGTACTTCATAGTAATGACAAGTTTCAGACCATGCGCTCTTACATTACAGCTAAGTTGATAATAATCTTTCATAGCCTTTTCCCTAAGTTTGAAATTGCTAGGTCCTAGGGGAAAATTCTTTTATCCAGAGAATGCACAGACATGGACCGCAAAGGTAGCATCTGCCCCTTATTAACTTTGAAACTGGAAGTAGATGGACAAGAGATATCCCAGCCCTGCCAAAATGCACAAACACCAGCAATCACAGAACTGCAAAGGCCAGAACAGCAACACCTGTGGGCTGGCTGGTGCTCAGATGGAAGAATTGGGATGGAGCACTCTGGAGACCACCAGGACTCAACCACCAGGAGGACTCAAGAGGGGGTACACGAGGACATCTAGGAGCAGGAAGTTAAGACTTGGCTTCTGGAGTTTAGGAGAATGGTTTCCCTATTGACTGGGATACTTACAAAGGAAACCAAGGTAGGAATCAGGCTGGAAGAAGAAAAAAGATTGGAACCAGTCACTAGCAGTCAGAGGTCAAGGCATGGTAAAAAAAAAAAAATATATATATATATATAGCTGCTGATGCCGGTACTGGAGCTGGATGGGCAGGCAGGATGACAGTATAGAGAGGGGATCCCCTTTATGTTGTTCAGAGGGATGTGAAAGCCAGGATATCGTTACCATCTGGAGTCTTAAACAATTACTTTCTACCAAACAAAACAGTGTAGCTGTGAAGCAATGCTTCCCTAACCTGTGAGCTCTGAACCAGGTTCACAGAATCCACACACAGAATTCCACACATGGGAAAACACACACCCCAAGACAGTCTCCTTAAGTTCCGTACTTCATGATTCCATTTATGACCTTCTTAGAAGCGGAGCTATAGTGATGGAGGACAGGTCAGTGGTTGCCAGGTTAAATAACTTTGTAAAAATTACTACGTTTGCAGGGTGCATTTTTTTTTTTTTTGCAGTGTGTATTTTTCTGCACACAGGTTTCACCTGATTTCAAAGGAATATGAAACTCCCCAAAAAGGTTAAGAAAACCACTGCTCTAGAATGTCAAAGCACAAGGCCTTGCATATGCCATTTGGAGTATGGAGCTGGGCTGGACACATTAAGTAAGGACAAAACCATGAAGTCACTCCTATGAGCACCACTCCAACCCTCCCAGCTCAGCACCTTCTGGTGTTTCTGGCACAAAAATAGAGCTCTTTATTGACTCTCAAATACTCACATAAACAAGCCTCCTTTGTAGGCTGTCCACCCTACTCACCCTCTCTAGCTACTTTTTATAGAACCACCTCAAATTCATACTATTCAAGCCAGAACTCGTCCTCCTATCCTGCCCGTGCATCCTCCGCCTGCTCCCTTCCCTGCCTCAGAGAGTGGTACCACCCTCTCACTTGCCCAACAATGCACCCTGGATATTGTCTTCACTTCCCCTCTACCTTGTTAATTCACCAAGCAGATCTCCTGATTGTCTCCCAAATCTGTTTGCTTTTTTCCATCCCCTCCACCACTGCCATCCCTGTCCAGGTCTCACCTTTTCTCACTAGGGTAAAACCCTGACCTTTGGTATGACCCCACATCAACGCATTCTCCTTACTGCAGCCAAAGTGATATTTCAAAAATGCAAATCAAATAATTTCCCTCCCTTGCTCAGAGCTCTTAGATGCCCTCCTCACTGTTCTTGGGACCCAAGTCCTAGCGTGTCAAAGGGGTCATCATCATCTGGCCTTCATCGTCTGGCCCTGTCCAGAGGTTTCTGCCTAGTAAGTTTCATCTCTTACCATTTCTACCTTGGAAATAAGGCTAGTTCCATTGCCCTAAATGCTTCATGCTCTTACTGCCAGGTCTTTACAGTATCCTCCCTGTGCCTGGAATGCTCGCCCACCCCATTTCTCATTATCTGGCTATTCCTCTTCAGGTTTCACAGCCTGGATGTCACTTCCCCCAGAAAGTGCTTCCAACTCCCCAGACCTGGGGCATGTGCCCCTCTGTGCCTCCCCTGACACAACCCTGCCAACTCCACATGTCAGACAATTCACCTGTGTCCCTGACAGACCCAGTCTGTGAAAGGCATCTTATTCACTGCTGTATCCTCAGTGCCTATTACAACAGGAACTCAAGGCTTGCTGATAGATAGTTTGTGCCTTTGGTATGGCCACATAACTCTATGTCCCTCCCACCTCATAAAGCAAACCCTGGAGAAATAAATGCTCACTGACCAAGACTCACTCTGCTGCCTTCACTAAGGGAGGGCGCAAAGGGAGGAGAACATCTTGGCTTAAACAGCCAGACGATGGGGATTAGTTATGGGACCTCCAGCTGCCCTGACTCTGAATCATGGGCTAGACAGAGCTTGGAGATTGCCTGGTCCAGGGTTTCCTAATGCCTTAGGGTGCCTTTTTTTTTTTTTTTTTTTTTTTTTGAGACAGTCTCCCTCTGTCACCCAGGTTGGAGTACAGTGGCACGATCTCGGCTCACTGCAACTGCCACCTCCCAGGTTCAAGTGATTCTCCTGCCTCAGCCTCCCAAGTAGATGGGACTACAGGCATGCATCACTACGCCTGGCTAATTTTTTGTATTTTTAGTAGAGACAGGTTTTCACCGTGTTAGCCAGGATGGTCTCGATCTCGTGACCTTGTGATATCCAGGGTGCTCTTGAAGAACTCCAAGATCCACCAACCACCAGAGAAATGAGGGGCTCAGATAAGACAGCCCTCCTGCCACAACCAGGGGAGTTCTACCTTATTCTCACATCTTGAGCTTCAATTAAGATTGTGTTTCAGAGTTTTGCAACCTAAACTTAACAAGATCCCAAATTCCATTACCATCCCCTCAATTTACAGATGCAAAACTGAAACCCTAAGTTGTTAAGGGACTGGCTCCAGCCACCCAGCCATTTCCTGCTAGAAACCAGCCTGGTGATTCCAGCACTCTTTCCGGTTTTCATGCCATACAGCACTATACATCTGTGGAGCAACAGAAAGAAGCAAAATACCCTGGTTAATCATTCTCTCACTGCTTTGTTGTATGTGTTTTTAAGTTGTATATGCTAACATTCACCTAGCATACATGTACTTACGGTATAATTATTCAGAAGGGAACATCTGCATAACCATGCCCCAAGAAGCCAAGGATACCACACCCTGAAGTCCCCAACTCCCATGTGGCCCTCCCTCTAGAGCAAACCATTATCCTTTTTTGTTGTTGTTGAGACCGTCTCACCCTGTTACCCAGGCTGGAGTGCAGTGGCGCGATCTTGGCTCACTACAACCTTCGCCTCCCAGGTTCAAGCAATTCTCATGCCTCAGCCTCCTGAGCAGCTGGGATTACAGGCATGTACCACCATGCCTGGCTAATTTTTGTATTTTTAGTAGAGATGGAGTTTTGCCATGTTGCCAGGCTGGTCTTGAACTCCTGGCTTCAAGAGATCTGCCTGCCTTGGCCTCAAAGTGCTGGGATTACAGGCATGAGCCATCATGCCCAGCCCATTATCCTGTCTTTTGAAATAACTCCTTTGCTTCTCTTACAATTTAACCACCTATGTAAGAATCTCTGACAAACAGCTGAGCTTTGCCTATAGTTGAACTTCACAGAAGTGTGTACTGTTTTATAGTTTGAGTCTTCTGCTCTGCATTAAGTGAGATATGTTCATGTCCCTATGTGTTGCCAGAGTCCATTAATTCGAGCTATTGTGTGCTATCCTAGTATATGAACATACCACAATGTATTTGTTTTAAATATTGATGGTGTTTCTCCTATGTTTTTAACATCGAATCAGCTGAGTCCATACCATTTCAACATGATTGTACTGAAAATACCTGAATACCCAGAGCAGAAACAGGCCAAGTTCTCCAGGCAGCCTAGACTGGCTACATGTTTCACAGAAGCCCAAGAATAGGAAACTATGCAGATGGACCCCCGATAAACATGCATCCTTGACAATCCACAGTGCCTCACGAGGAGGTATGCAGCAATCATCTCGGGTTCTAATAATAAGGCCTTGCTGTGTGCTGATAAACCAGAATCAGTAAAAATATGTAGTAACTCTACTATTGAGGATACCAGGTATGTAGATAAAAATTGATTATCTTTCCCCAGCCAGCTCTGAAGTGTTCAAGTCTAACATGAGGCTACATGTGCTGTTTCCATTATACAGCTGGGTTAGCTGGGTGAGGCAACCCTTCCCTTTCCTCACACACAATACAGTTCACCTGGCTTTGAATGACCCCACATGCTAAAACTGTCTTCTCTGACCCGGGCTCCAAGAATAATAAAGTCACTGGGGTGATGATACCAAGACTAGCTAAATGGACTAGGACTAACTGAACATTGGCACTGAGTGATTTTTAAAGCCCTAGAAACCCTATCTTCCCGTCCCACCACTTCCCCCATCCACAGCTTCCACCAAACTTCCACTGAAGAACCACGATAAGAAAGTTTCCAGTGTCAATACCCTAAGAGGGCAAATGGCAACTGAATCCCAGCCAAGACTAGAAGCTACATGACAGACCACACACCTTTCCAAGAAAACAGAATTTGTTATGGGACCAGCAGGAAAAACCATGAATGCTAGGTACCCAAGCCGGGAGACAAGAAGACATAAATTATGAGAAATGCCCCCAGAAGAGTTCAGAGGTTCACAAAACATGCTCTGTCACCAACTTGTCAGCCTTACCACAACTGGTCCACTGGTCAAGATTTTTTTTTTTTTTTTTTTTTTTTTTTTTTTTTGAGACAGAGTCTTGCTCTGTCGCCCAGGCTGGAGTGCAATGGCGTGATCTCGGCTCACTGCAAGCTCTGCCTCCTGGGTTCATGCCATTCTCCTGCCTCAGCCTCCCAGGTAGCTGGGACTACAGGCACCTGCCACCACGCTCGGCTAATTTTTTTGTATTTTTAGTAGAGACGGGGTCTCACCACATTAGCCAGGATGGTCTTGATCTCCTGACCTCGTGATCCACCCGCCTCGGCCTCCCAAAGTGCTGGGATTACAGGCATGAGCCACCGCAACCAGCAGTCATGATTTTTCAAAGGCAGCAGAACCGAGGTAGGCAAAGGCACCCTCATCCAGCCAACGGCGGCACCATGGTGAGCTACAATGCTCAGTACCCACCGCCCTCCATACTACAACATAAATACCCAAAGCAGCCCTAAAGCCATGTGAGAACAAGAACAAATCATGTCACTGCCCTGTTCAAAATCCTCCACTGGTTCCCCATCCCAGTGAAAGTCAAACCCTTGCAGCAGCCTCAAAGGCCCTACCCAGTCTGGCCTCTCTCACCTCTCTAACCTCATATCCTACCCTCTCTCTCCCCACTCCTTCCACTCAGCTCCAGCCATAGGCTTCCTTGCTGTTCCTCAAAATCACCAGGCCTGCTGTGCCTCAGGCCTGGGCACCTGCTTTCCCTGTCTGGAATGTTCTTTTCCCAGATATCCACGCTGCTTCCTCCCTCAACTGCTTCAAGTGTTTGGCCAAATGTGAACTTCTCTGCGTGGCCTCAAATTTCACCATCACCTCCTCACCCCATTTCATATCTCCCTTCTCTTCTTATTTTCTCCTCCTGGCAACAACAGCATCTATGCCCTAAATACTTTATCCTGCTTATCTCCCTCACCATGAGGTAAGCTCTCTGTGGCCTAAACCCTCCCACCTTCCTCCCTCATTTGCTCCAGGTATGCCCAGCAGCTGGTAGGCACTCAAGGATTTGGAAGATAGCGCTTTCTCTCATTTTATACGAGAAGAAAGTGGGGTACTTGGTTGGCAAGATTAAGCACCTTGCCCAGTACACATTACTGAAAAGTACCAGAGCCAGGATCTGACCCGAGGTCTGTAGAGCTCCAAAGCAATGTTCTGAATCCCTCCTGCCTCTCCTCTTAAATGTGCTTTCTTTATCCCTGAGTGCATGTCACTGAAACTCACCAATCATACTCCACAAATGCAGAATGCTGAAGTATAGGGCCCACTGAGGATGGAAGTTAAGGAACCAAATTTTACTTCATTAGTAAACAATTTCCAAATATGTCTGTAGCATGGATTAGTGAGAATGATGAGTTTAAGGACTATTAACCACCTAGAAGATCTAGACAAGGTAGATTATGAGTCTGTTAGAAAAATTAAAATAGAAGCATAAAAATTAGATAAAGGAGAAAACAGGCAAACACCTACAGATTCAGAGAATGCCTTACTAAGTACAAAACATATCAGAAGAAGATCCTGCAATCATAGTGTACCATAAACAGAGAGCAGCAGATAAAACTACTTTAAAATGTTCACAATGATGAGATTTCAACAACATTGAGATTTCTCTTCAGCATGTCACATAATTCCCCTCTCATAAGGTTAACGCTTTCATTCTTTGGTGGAGACTATATTAAGGAAATGGCAAATAGGCAAAAAAAGAAGAAAGAGATAATGCTCAGATTAGCTCAAAGATTACTAGAGTGGGAACAGAGGCTGTGTCAACTCAGTAATGTTGATGTCTTGGTTTACTACCAATTCAGAGGTATGTAATGAGGCCAGCACTGAGGGTTTCACTGCCATCATTTATAATCTGTAGCATTTTTTGCTAGTGTCAAAAAGTTAAACTGCAGTTATCTCGAAGTAAATTCTATTCATAAAACTACAACATCTCTACTTTGCAAAGGGCACTGAGTAGTAAATTATTTTGTTAGTCACAGATTGGAAGATACACACCCAATGTCAAGATTATAATTTAAATTAGTACACAGAAAAACAGATCCTTCTGGTTCTCACCCTCTTTGAAAGTTCTGGGGCAAATTCTCCAGATTGTATCTCTCATTCAAATACATGTTCCTTGGGTAAATTTAGATAAGACTGAATTCAAAAGAAACAGGCACCTGCTAAAACCCTAGCTTCCTTAAGGGGTCAGTCATAACTGAGATCTGTAACGGTTATTGTTGCTTTTATTGCTGTATGTTTGCAGAATGTTTTGCAATTATTACCAGTAGTTATTAAGGTACTTAAATTCTCTACAGTTTATGCTGGTAAAGGGATCTCATTAAGGTAAAATAAAACTAAGTTTACTAACTGAACATTGGGACTGGAATTTCTAAGTCTTAGCCCTTTCATTCATTTCTTTGACCTTCTGAAGACTCTGCCTCTTATCAACTCATCCCCTCTTCCTATAAGGCACCTTGAGCACACGAGTCACCTGGAGACTTCAATGCACTGCATCTACTGAGGACCTACTATGTGCCAGGCAGGCTCTGGGCACTGGAGCAGAGAAGGAAGAGACAAGAACGCTGCACTAATGGAGGTCACATCCTAGTGGGGGAAACAGGCAAAACCAGATACAGAGACACCTGCTGTGAAGAAAAGTAAAGTATGGTAAGGGGCTTGGAAACAACCCAAGCAGGCAAAGGAAGAGAGCTATTTTAGATCGAGTAGTCAAAGAAGGCCTCTCTAAGGAAGTGGTAACGGAGAAGCAACAGGACGGAAACGAGAGAGCAAACCTCCTAAATATTGAGTAGGAAAAAGTATAATAAAGAGAATTGAAGCCCCACTCCTGAGAGATCTGGGATACATCTAGGAATCCATAACTGTAGCAAACCACCAAAGCAACTGCATCACGGCTCCAAGGGGCTCCTTTTGAGAAACACTGCTATAAGGATAAACGTGGAGTCCTCCGTACCCAACAATACTGGCCCATCAGAGCAGCAAAGCATCAACACCAAGACACCTCCATCGAGAGGCAAAGGTAAGGCTCCTGCCGAGCCACCCACCCACCTGCCCATACCCAAACAGGGCTCCAAAGACAGCCGCATGGGGTGGCCCCTGTGCTCCCAGGCTTAGAACCCCCACGGCGCCTTAACCAGCTGAGCACCACCAGCCCTATCTGCCTTTGAGCATGCATTGTGCATGACACTTGAGACTGGTTATGCCCCATGAAAAACCTTTTTCTGTCTGCCCCAAGGCAACTCAGGCCCTTCTGGTACATACACAAGAAAACCCCACTATAGTAAGTCACTCCCTACTGGACTGAAGGTTTCTAAGCTGGTACACAGTAGCAGCTTAGTAACTGATAAATTATAATAAATAACAATGACTAATGACAGTAACATCCCTATTGTCAAAATGTTTGTGAAAATGAACCAATTTTCAGCAGTGTAACATCCAATATAGCAGCTTTCTATTATACTTTCAACACAGCAATTTTTTTTTTAAAAACAAATTGGGTCATTTATTTCAATAAGACATTTGTTAGCACAACACAGTCATTAAATCACAAACACGCAATCCTGTCACCCACATTAAACTTCAAAATCATTTCATGTAATGAAGGTTACATGGACGTTAAGTGACTGCTTATAAATAATGCACAATTAGAACACTTTCTCATCCCCAAGAATTAATCGTTTTTCCCTGAGACCTGTTTCAAGTGCGCCTCAATTCCCTGCCCGTCCCCACCACCTACGCTGCTGAGTGTGAGAAGGCATCTTCTGCAGCTTCCCATCCATTCTCAAAAAATATTTGCTCAGTACCTGTTGTCAGCATTGTTCCAAGTACTGGGCATAAAACAGTGAACAAAAAAGACAAAAAGGCTTCCCTGCCCTCGGGAAGCTTCGCAACCTAAAGCAATATCAAGGGGTGCTTTGACATAAAACCAAAAGCCTCGCCTTCCCTCCCAAGAGTCACTGATGCCTCCCTTGATGCTGTCGTGATCACTTTTGCCAATTGCACTGTAGTTAGGCAGATAACTACATTTCACATTTGTGTTAAGATGGGGGACAACTGAACATTAGAGAAAACACATTGCTGGACCATGGAACACTGCTCTGCTATGGTTTAATTATTAAAGTTAGGAAGCTGCTATCTCCTTTTCTTTATGCCTGAACATCAAGTGTGGCCTCGTAATTATCAGGCGCACATAGAAAATTGCAACTCATTTCTGTACATTAAAGAATGTTCCAAAAAGCATCAACTACACAAAGATAGGTACTGTGGGGGCCCTGAAGGGTTGAAGTTAGTGTGAGGGTCTTTTCTCATGGCAGATTCCATCTGTGACAGCCGCTTAGAGAAGCCCCCCCCCCACTTACCCACTCCCCTGTCTGGCTTTGATTGTTATGCTCACCAGGAGTGACTCAGGCTGCTGTTCTTATCACCCAGGCATCTCAAATGCTATTTTAAAGTACATGGAAGTTTAGCTTTTGTCCAAAGCCTAAAGAGCTGCTACACCAATTGAAAAAGAGAACACACAATTAACTCATTTTATCGATTTCCCAAGTTAAGTCCTTAGACTGAACAAATGGGATCAGATTTCAAGAGATTAAACTTCCATCTCACAGCCCCATTTAGGGCATTAAAAATCTATCTGCCACCTGAGCTTGGCTTCATAGTCCTTTGCCTCTTCTCTTAAATCATGTTAGATTATTTCCTTTGGCTTAATGTCGGCCCTGTAAGGTAATAAACAGTTGCAATGAGGAGATGGTATTATTTTACTGATGAGTAAACTGAGATGCCGGCCAGCAAAAGTGAAAAAGGAAAGAAAAAAATAAAAAAGGGTGGTAGAGGTAGAAGTTGGTTTCTTTAAACTGCCATGCTGTTATAATACTGAGTTTATGTTATGTAAATTTTGGAGAATGCACAGAAAGTCAAGTCATGGCTGGGCAAAGAAACAAAGGATGTGCATGTCTCAACCATGGCCCAGAGCTTCAGCTTAAACTAACTCTCAGCCTATTCAAAGCTGCACTGACTCCTCCAAGCTAACCAAGGCTCCTCTTGGGAAGGGTGCCCACACAATCCTCAAAGAACCCAGAGGTACAGCGCGGCTTCCCAGGATAGCTGCCTTCTAATCAAGGGGTAACTTAGGCCTTGGAGAGAATCACATTTATATAATAAAGTTACATAAACCGTTCCCAATTCAGACATTTGTCTGAGCTGGGCAAGCATGTTAAGTGTCAGCTGACCCAGTCAGAGCCTCGACACACACTGCTTCAGACGGAACTTGGCAAAGAACTAGAGGATCAGAAATAAGAGTTCATCCTTCTACTTGAGTGGCCAGCACCGCTGCATCTAGGAGCAGAACAGCAATAAAAATGGAAGGCCAGGAGGTGTGGGGAAGACCAGTAATGCTGGTGTTACCTCGACAGGTGGAGCAGGTGTGGTGGCTGCCCCCTTGTTAAAGCCCATGACAGGAGGCAGTGCTGCCCAAGACCTTGTTTATCTGTAGAATCCTCCTCAAGACCAAAGTCAGGTGAAGCCACATGGCAACTTGCCTCCTGCTTTCACACCCAGGAGGCTCCCAGTTGCTCCAAAGAACATTTTGAAAATCCAGACATAGCAGAGAACAGAGACGAAGCCGGAGGACAGCACCCTTCTGATTCCACAATCTGATGGTCCACTCAGTGCTGCACCTCAGTTTGCATCTGCCCACCACTTACACCTGTCCCCACAACTGTGCCTTCCTCCTCTCTGCTCCATCATACCTGTCCCAGTCATGCCAACAGCTCTCCCAGGGATCCTGATCCCCAAGGTGGGCAGCCACCTGCACACTCTGTTAGGATGCTCTCCAACAGCATCCCATGGGCATGTCTTAGCTCTTCAAACACACCACAAGGTCCTCTCCCCTACTCTTCACAATACTCAGACAGCAGTGAGCCCTTGGCTAATCTTCAGAAAGTGTCTATGGAATTCAATCTTACGGCTAGACTTCACTAGCCTTACATAACAGAAGTCAACAGTTATGCAACCCTCTCCCTTCCTGCAGAACTTGCATTCCTCACTTACCAAATTATGTACTGAGCACCTACCAGGGCCAGGTCTTGTGCCAGGCTCTAGAAAGTTGGTGGCCAGACAAAAATAAATAAAACACACAAACACACACACACACAGACACACACACACACACACACACACACACAAACTGTCCCTATCCTCAGAGCTGACAGTTTACTAGTGAAGCTGATCAAATCCCCTTATGGTGGGAGTCTAATGATTAGCATGACTTCAGAATCCTACAGAAGAGTCTAGAGCCACTTAATAACCAGCTCCAACATTTAAATCCCCATTACCGGATATCTGGGGCCTCATATGTTAGGGAATTCTTAAGGACTGTGTACAGGGAACAGTTTCTCTGGTCAAGATTCTGTGGGTATGTGGGAGTGGGGAGGGTAGTGGTAGGTAAAGTTCTGGGTTTTTTCATTGTTTAAAAAGGTAGCTGTTAATGGCTGCTTGCCTTCTACTTTTAAACGAACAGGTTTTGAATGTTTCCAGTTATCACTAATCATAGATGCATGAAGAAAGAAACTAACAATGCAACACCATGGGACCTTTACTCCCTAGCCTGTTACCTTTCCATCCCCCCATCTCTCCAGGGTGTAAGACACTAACCGAAATGGTTTTCCTAAAAGAAGGTTTAAAATTGATCACTAAACAAAATTAGGAAAAACTGAAAGTCTAAGACTCCTAAGAGCAATCATGTCATCCCTGTGATCCTAATAGACCAAAGTTTTCGGCCATGGGTACGGCTACTTATCTTTCACCATCATCCCCCAACGTGCAGCGATCCATGCCCACAACAGCCTTCTCTCTGCGGAACAGGCGGAGTACTTGAGGGGTGGAGCAGCCCGATCACTAGTCAACAGTCATCACTTGGCACTCTGCAGTCAGTCTGTACAAGAACTTCACTGTTACTAAATGAATACCTGGGAAGCAGGATGCTTGTTCCCCAAATCCAAAAGAGGAAAGCTCAGGCATGAGCTGAGAAGCAGTTCTGCCAATAAAGAAGATAGGCTTAACTTTGCCTACCCAAACTGGAATCATTCTCTGTAGCAAGAGACAGCTTCAGATTTAAATCCAAAAAAAGAAAAAAAAAACCTGCTGCATCTCTTGAGTTCTCCAATGTGCCAAGTTCTCAATTAACACAATGGGACACAGAAGGTGAATAAGGCCGTTCCTAACCTCAAGCGGCTTAACCCTTGCTCTGGTTTGAACAGCTGTTCTCAAAGTGTGATCCCTGGATCAGCCACATAGCTTCATAGGGGAACTTGTCAGAAATGCACATTCTCAGGCCCAACCCAGACCCACTAAATCAGCGGTCTAGGGTATTCAGGAATCTTTAATAAACCTTCTGGGCAATTCTGATACCCACTAAAGTCTGAGAACCACCGAGTTACAAAAACAACAACAACAAAAAAAACCACACACAACATCAACAATGAAGAATCAGCATCTGTGATGTCATTTAGCTATGAAGGTATTTCCTACATAAGCCTTGCATACCCAACCTTTTTGACAATGACACACTGTCACAGCACATAAGTACTATTAAGTACGTAGCAGCAATTGACATTCTGTTATGAGATAAACATTAACCCTATTTTCTTTGATAATAAGCAATCTCTGAATATTCATCTATATTTGGTAGCTCATTTCAAAAATGCCCTTTTTTGGTCAAGATACGATTATGTTCTTTGGTCCCAATTTGTGGTGATAAAAAAAAGCAACTTAGGTGAATATGAATATGACCAAGGCCCTATAAAAAAGGGCAGCAGTAAATTTCTACAAATAAGTCTAGAGAGGAAACTTCAAATTCTCATTTAAAAAAAAAAAAAAAACAGCATGCTCATAAATTCCAAACTCTATGGGTTTATTTCTTCAAGGCTCTTCCAGGAAGACCCAACATCCCACACCTTTGTAAAGCCTGTCTAAGGCCTGGAACAGCACTTCCAGCCCCATTAACAGACAAGGAACAGGCCTCCATGATCTTTAAGCACAGCAGAAGACATTAGTTACAGAATTTTCAAAGTTTAGATTATATCTTTCTATATACCATATCATCGCCCCCTTTCTCCCTGGGAGTCTGGCTTTCTTCCTCTCTAGAGGAAAAACTTGTAACTTACAAAATGGGAGAATTAGAATACCTACTTGTTCCTTAAATGCTCTAAAAGCCGAGGGAAAAAAAAAAAAGTGCATTAAGAAAACAGGGCCTTTATTCTCTATCCATAGGTACCAGCAATTCCCAGCAGAGCAGGAGAGAAAGAAAAGCTACAGGTAGACCCAAACAGCTTCCCAGCTTCGGCTCACAAATGGGAGTGATTTTGTTGCTAAAAACATCTCTCCTCTTTCAGACCCCTCAGGCCTAAGCCCATAGAGCAGGTCTCTGGCTTATATAATACCACCACCACATAGTATGCCATGCTTGCGTCCAGGGGCTCACGATCTGGCATCACACAGTAAGCACTTACTGTATGAAAGGAGCAAAGTCAGTGCTGGGCAGTCCCATCTCCTGCTGAAACTGTGCTCCTGCACTGCCGGATTTCACATGGAAGTGAAAGGATAATAAATTCAAGTGGATGACAGCCATACATTACCACCAGCCTGATGAAAATGGCCTTTTTATTAGTGCCTCAGCCTCCTTCACTCAATGCAATCAAGCAAATGTTTGCCAAATGATTGCAACTCAGTAGGATACAACTGCCCATCCACCCGCCCCCAACTAAACCCTGAGACCAGCTAGCATGACTGTCTCAGTTTGCCCAGAACTTCCCTGGCTCAGCAACGAAAGGCTGGCAAACTAGGATGGTTGGTCACCATAGGACCAGCAGACCTATGGCTGCTGCTGCAGAAAAACAAATCTCAGATAGGACCGCATGTGTCCAATCTGAAGCCCAGTGAGAGTTGCAGGAAGAGGTTGTCACAGCCTTTAGTAACTTAAAGTCAGTGTCTTTCTGGTGAAGAGTACTCAAGTAAGAGCTAGGAGCCTAGGTTAGTAGTTCATAGGCATGCCCAAATTTGACAGTCTCCTGAAGAGCTTACTACAGCACAGAATGCTGATCCCCAGGTCTGGTGTGGGACTCAATTTGCATTTCTTTTTTAATTATACTTTAAGTTTTAGGGTACATGTGCACAACATGCAGGTTTGTTACATATGCATACGTGTGCCATGTTGGCGTTTCTAACAAGCTCCCAGGTGCTACTGTTGTTGCTAGTCACAGACCACACTAAGAGTAGTACCAGCTTAGACCACGGTTCACCTATAACCAACTGAGAAAACTTGAGTCAACCATCAACCTTCCTGGGAAGGCATTTAACCTCTCTGGTCTTGTCTCTACCTATAAGATGTAAATGATCAAGAGCTCTTCAAATTCTGGACTTCTAGAATAGTGTTTCTCTAATTTTAGCATGTACAAGAATCACCCAGAAAGAGATACCTGGATTCTGTGGAAACAGATTCCTGGATTCCTTCCCACTTACTGATTCTGCAGATCTAAGGTGGGGCCCAGGAATCTGGATTATAACCAGCTCCGGATGGTGCTGCAGAGGGGCCCACATGGAGCTGCACTGTTCTATCCCAGATGAGGGGCTCCTCCAACAGCATTTATATTGATTTTAAACATGAAGCTGAGTAGCAATTACCCTACAGGTTTCACATCCTTCAGCTTCCTATTCTTTTAATCCTCAACAAATTCTGTTTTCTCTCCTCACTCATTACACCAACAGCTGCATTCCATCTCCCTCAACTTTTTGTCTGTGGATTCAGAGATTGCTGTCACTGCAAACAGAGTAATCTCGTGGGCTGTAGAAGTTTTCTGTTCAATGATCTATCCAGTTCGCATGACAGGATCAGAGAGAGACAACTGGAAAGGATAATTTCCTCATCCTGAAGATGAGAAAGAGGGAGATTCCGGAGCTTGCCCAAAGTCCCAGGGTCAGTGAGCAGCAGGAATTAGTTCATGATCTCCAGCTCAATTATTCACATGTCTCCTTCTCCTAAGGGAGGGATGTATTAAAGGGAAAATCCCACCAATATAAATCAGCCCGAGTTGTTCATCGGGCCACTTATCACTGAACTGCACTCCAGTTCTTTTTCAAGTACTTGTCCCAGAGCTTCAAAGAAAATTTTTAAAGAAAATAAGCTAGAGAAGGTCTTGCTGAAAAAGGAAAAAAAAATAGTTTGCTGTGATACCTTCTGAGAAGCACAAATATTTTAAATGAACTGGTGAACTAGACCCTTCCTCAACAGTGGGCTAGAACCAAGAGCAAGGGGCAGCCTTCTCATAGCTCCAAAGTTGAATATTGGGCTCCCTGGGAACATATTTAAAACAAGGTCTAGCTTCTAGCACATACGACACTAAAAAAGGCATTAAACAGAAACACCACTGTGTTCTCCACAGAAAGTTGTGTGTGCATTTGCAAAACTTAAGTATTTAAGCAATCCACTTCAGCATTTATGATATAGACAGAAGGAACAAAGACTTATCGAGCAGTGCCTTCAGTTTTAATGTCTTTTGGGGGCCAGAAGTATATAATTGGTCAGCTTCACAACCTTCAGATAGTGTTCTTCTCCTCCAGGAAGCACTGAGTGTAAATGTGGAAGACTCAAGTGAGGTCTGAAGGCAACGTTTGCTCAGGATTGGCTTCCCAGAGCCATAGGTTTCTAGCATCTGTCTTCTGAACCCCTTGCCTGACTCACTAAAGGTGAAACATGAAAGGAGATGCAGGCAGGAGGGTGACCCCTCAATTCTCAGGGCAGTGTTGGTGTGCATTGCTGGGACTCAGAGAACCCCATGTGAGGTCTCAACGGGCCATGTCCTAAGGAAGCACACCTACGAAGTGGAACTGTCAGAGCCACCAGGAGCATTTGTCTACCGTCCTCACCCCTCTTCCCCCAGGGTGGTATGCAGAATGCCCTGGACAGGAGCCAGCCAGCAATCCTGGGTCCAGCCTGGCCCTCCTCAGCTGCTCAACCTCAAGCAGGTCATAGCTGAGCCTCAGCTTCTTTGTATGTGATATGGAGACAATAATCCCTGCGTAGTCTGGGGGTGGAGAATACCTTGTGCCAGGGTAAAAGGCTACCTCTGGTTTTAGGGGAGTCTGCATTCCTAATGTACACCCCCAGGCTGGCCCACCTTCACAAGAGCAGCTGATGAGCACTGCTACTTCCTGGTCAGCTGGTAGATGGTGAAAGCTGACCTGCACGCCGCTTAAAAGGCTTCCAATGTTTCAGGAGCTTCTAAGGCCAAACTCCTCAGCTAGAGAATGAAGGACTCTTCCGTCCACCTCCAGCCCAGGAGTCAGCAAGACCAGCAACTTACGGCCAGTGCAGATGCACCTGCTCTCCTCTGGGCATTTTCAAACCCCACTCTCATATCTGAGATGCTTTCCCTTCTCCTCTGCTTCTCAGTCCTCGAGGCCCAGTGTGAGTTCCTCCTCTGTGAATCGTTTCTGTCCTGAGAAGTCTCTTTCCTTCCCTCTGTGAAACTTTCCGTGAACTCCTGCAGTGGCACCATCAGCCCCCAGCGTGCCCACGTGGTCTTCATTCCAAAGCTTGCATATCTGTCCCTTCTAGATTATAAGCGCCTCAAGGCCTCACTTATTTCTTCACTCCAGTGTCCAAAGTGGTCTAATAAACATTGTTAGAATACATACACTGGTAGCTTTATATAGTGAGACAATTATAGTATCAATGACCTTCTTAAGTAAAATTCCAAGTCTTGTGTATGTTGCTCTAAACAAACTTAGCATGTGAAAATTGGATTTACCTAAAAGATTTATCAAAGGGCTCTGTGTAGCAGGATTCACCAGAGGACTCCTTTAAATATCAAGTGCCCCTGCATTAAAACAGGATTCAGTTTGATATTGATTTTTTCAGGAACTCTCACTCAATTTACTGAGAATTAACTATCACCAATAGAAGGCATTCTTCAGAACTCACTATGATCAGGGCCTGCCCTGTGTGCCTCCTCACCTCATCATTCAATGTAAATACAAAGCACCCAGTTAAATGAGTCACAGGGACAAGAAAAAGGTCCCATAGCCCCACAAACCCAAACAGGCACTGTCTTCACTAATGCCCAACCACTGCAGCTGCCACAGCCTCTAGCCCAGGGATACCTCCAGCAATGTAGGTCCTGACTCATGGATCTACTAGCAGACAACCAGACTGCCAGGACCCCATGCAACTACCAATAACAGCCCTTTCTCACTGCAATCTGTAAAGTCTTTGCTTTTGACTAAAATATTTGAAATGGACATCACCCTTAGTTTCCTTTTTCCTACTTCCAAGATTCACACTGGCTATGGAAAGTTTATGAGGCTTGCAGTCAAATAGGCAGCCTGAACCAACCCCCAAAGCTGCTTCTTTGCAGCCATGCAACCTCAAGTGCATAATTTAGTCTGTTTCCTCGTGGAAAAAGCAGGGTGCTGTGAGAACTAAACATAAAGTACAGAAAGCACCAGAACACTGGACACAGATGAGGCATTTGCTCAATGACAATTTTTGCCACCAAAACACCCTTGTCCCGATCACACAAATTCATTTTAAAAGCCACTAAGTGGTAGGATATCTGCCCTAAGTAGAAATGTGGTTCTTCTTTGATGGTGCTTAATTTAAAAACAGAACCCTGGCCAGGTGTGGTGGCTCATGCCTGTAATCCCAGCACTTTCAGAGGCTGAGGCAGACAGATCATTTGAGGTCAGGAGTTTGAGATCAGCCTGGCCAACATGGTGAAACCCTGTCTCTACCAAAAAAAAAAAATTAGCCGGGTGTGGTGGCAGGTGCCTATAATCCCAGCTACTTGGGAGACTGAGGCAGTAGAATTGCTTAAACCCGGGAAGCAGTTTGTGCCACTGCACTCCAGCCTGGGGGAGAGGGAGAGAGGAAGAGACGGGGAGGGAGAGAGGAAGAGACGGGGAGAGAGAGAGAAAGAGAGGGAGGGAGGGAAGAGGGGGAAGAGAGAGAGAGAGAGAGAGAGACTGACTCCATCTCAAAAATAATAAAAATTAAAAAGTAGACCCTGAAATGCAAATCAAAACCATAATGAGACACCATTTTACATCCACTAGGGTGGCCTCAATAAAAAATAAAATAGAAAATAAGGTGTCAACAAAGATGTAGAGAAACTGGAACTCTCAGACATTGACTGCTGATGTGAATGTAAAATGCTGCAGCTGCTGTGGAAAA
The DNA here is from genome assembly GCF_009828535.3 of Hylobates moloch. Lineage (NCBI taxonomy): Eukaryota > Metazoa > Chordata > Mammalia > Primates > Hylobatidae > Hylobates > Hylobates moloch. The sequence goes on along the minus strand of NW_026652280.1, from coordinate 29,460,908 downwards.
CAGCTTGATGTCACCTGAGAAAGCTGAACACAGAATTACCATGTGATCTAGCAATTCCACTGCATGCTATATACCCAAAATAACTGAAAATAGGTACTGAAATACTTTTCTATGAAAGTTAATGGCAGCATTATTCACAACAGCTAAAAGGTGGAAACAACCCAAGTGTCTATCGGCTGCACAATGGAGAAAATGTGGTACATCCATACAACGGACTATGTTCTCATACACCCTACTATGCAGGTGAACCTCAAAAATATGCTAAGTCAAAGAAGTCAGACACAAAAAGTCACATATTATATGACTCCATTTAATATGAAATATCCAGAATACACAAATCCGTAGACAGAAAGCAGATTAGTGGCTACCAGAGGCCAACAGGAGGGAGAAACGGGTACAGGTCTCCTTTGTGGGTTATGAAAATATTTTGGAATAGAGAGGGAGTGTTTGCACAACATTGTGGATGAACTGAATACTACTGAATTGTACACTTTAAATGGGTAATTGTATATTATGTGAATTTCACTCCAATTTTTAAAAATTGGCCAGGTGAGGTGGCTCACACCTGTAACCCAAGTGATGGAGGACAAGGTGGGAAGATTGCTTGAAATCAGGAATTTGAGACCAGCCTGGGCAACACAGCAAAAACCTATCTCTGCAAAAAATAAAAATAAAAATAAAAAAAACTAGCCAGGCATGGTGGTGCACCCTACAGTCCCAGCTCCTTGGGAGGTCGAGGCTGCAGTAAGCCACGATCATACCACTGCACTCTAGGCCTGGGTGACAGGGCAAGACCCTGTCTCAAAAAAAGTTAAGGCTCTATAAGATGATAAAAGGTTTTGTACTTTTAAAAAAATATATATAGATGTGTCACTCTTTTGCAGTCATTCCTCAAATACCTACTGGAAGCCTGCTACACGTAAAACACCAGACTCAATGCTGGTACTTACCCTCATACATCTTACAGCCTAGTGGATCATTTGTAGCATCAAATACTTTATGTATGTATACGATACACACACAGATACATGCCATCCACAGAAGGCATCCTTTTCTCCCAATCAAAGCTCAGTGAGTCTTTTGAGTGATTGCAGATATGCCCATAATTATGTCTCTATAAATAAGACCATTGCCACCATGGGCACATTATTTGTGCTTTTGCGCTTAGTAAATCTGATTAAATTCCCATCTAAAAATTCAACAAAGTCAGACTACACCCTATGATTAACACACAATGTCCTTATAACCTATATGCAAATACCAGATACATCCTCCGATAACATGGCCTCACTTAAATTGGGTCTTGACAGTGCAGAGAGGTTCTGGCAACTGAACATTTTATTCTCGAAGCTTTATAGACTTCGTTATAAAACTGTGAGATTCTTTCAGAGTTTTCCAATACACAGTGCAAAAACATTTTCTTCAACATGTGGCTTCTTTGGTTGAATAGACAATCATTCCCAAAGGGGGGTTGGTGTACCTTTTCCCATGCACATGATCCCATCACTCTCCTGCAAGTCATGGGGTAGCAGCATTCCTATTATGGGAGTCATCACTCTGCTCTTCTATTAAATGGATTAGGGAAAGTGTGATTGTCTACTTCAAGTTGTTTTCAAGTGAATGTTAAAGAGAAAAGAAAACAACAACAACAAAAAACTTTTGAAGAATAACACCCTGTAACTAGAAAATGCTTTGGAACCAGAAGGAAAGACATGTATAGCCTGCATAGAATCCCTGCGCAAATACCTCATCTGGAATATGCATAAACCTGCTGTGAGCAAAGTGAAATCTTTACCCTCTGGTGCCCTTCCTATCATTAACTCCACATCACTGCTTGCAATTGACACATCTCTCCCCCTCCCCACCCCGCTTGATCATTTTGAATAGTATATGCTATTTTTAAGCGTCAATTTATTTCAGGAATGTGTACAGTCTTTCTTAATAAACTGCAGATAACTACATAGAATTGGGAAGCCCCACTTTAATTTCCCCAGACTGGGAGAGGACAGAGGCTGCAAGGATCAATAAAGAGACCACAGTACTGGAAACCAGACTCAAATCAAGGACTGGATATAAGCAGCTGGAGCAGAAGTCTTCAGAAACCAAGCCCACCCCGACTCCTAGCCCTACTTTTGGGGGGCCTGCCACAGATGGTACCCCTGCTGACTGCGGGGCCTGGCACAAGCACCAGGGTCTCCAAGCCATTTGAATGGTATTGAACAGAGCGCAAAACTACCTTTACAGCTTCTCTTTCTCAAGGGCACTATGCTGCACACCTTTCTAAATATCAAACTGAACAATGAATGTTAAGAGATGCATCAATGGATGAAGCTGGAAACCATCATTCTGAGTAAACTATCGCAAGGAAAGAAAACCAAACACCACATGTTCTCACTCATGGTGGGAATTAAACAATGAGAACACTTGGACACAGGGTGGGGAACATCACACACTGGACCCTGTTGTGGGGTGGGGGGAGGGGGTAGGGATAGCATTAGGAGATATACCTAACGTAAATGACGAGTTAATGGGTGCAGCACACCAACATGGCACATTTTATACATATGTAACAAACCTGTACGTTGTGCACACGTACCCTAGAACTTAAAGTATAATAGTAATAATAATAAAAAGAAAGAAAAGTCTTATTTAGCAAACACTCATATATAGTGCTTGCTACGTGTCAGGAACAGTTCAAATACTAGGTTATTGAATCTTCAAAGTGACCCTATGATGATTCAGCAATTCTACTTCTAGGAATGTAACTGAGAGAATCAACAGCAGGAATTCAAACAGCTGTATACCAAGTTCACAGACACATTCATCACAACAGACAAAAGGTAAACACAACCCAAATATTCACAGATCAGTGGATCAACAAGCAGGCTATCCATACAATTCATTATTATTAGCCTTAAAAGAGAAGGAAATTCTAACATGTACTATCACATGGATGAACCTTGAGGACACTATGCTAAGAGAAATAAGCCAGAAAAGGACAAGACTGTATGATTCCACTTACACGAGGGACCTAGAAGAGGCAAATCCATAGAGACAGAAAGTAGACTGGTGGGCACCAGGGGCTGCGAGGAGGGAGTTACTGTTTAAAGGGTGCAGAGATTCTGTTTAGCATAATGAAAAAGTTCTTAGATGGATGGTGGTGGTGATTGCACACAATGTGAACGTACTTAATGCCACTAAACTGTATACTGAAAAATGGTGAAAATACAGTTAAAATGGTAAATTGTTATGTGTATTTTACCACAATTAAAAAATGTTTAAAAGTTAAAAAACAGTAAATTTTACTTATATTTTACCATAATAAAAACAGACAACTCTGAAACAGGGAAACAGGTCCTTTACTATAATGCTTATTTTCCAGATGTGGGCACCCCTGGCCAGCCCAAACACCACACTGGACACTAGAGACACAATAGTGAACAAAACAGCCTCCAGCCCTGCCCTGAGAGAACCTGCATTCCACTGGGGAGACACATCAACCATCTTTTAATTCAATTAAGGCAGAGACCACAAAGTGAAGAATGGAGCTAAGAGGGCAAATCACAGGGGACCACAAAGGGGGGCTGTCAGGGCAAAGTTGCCAGGAAGCTACAGAATTCCGAGTTATCTGAAATGTCTACAGCAAACCCCATGTCACTCTGGTGAGCAAAGGCCTTGACAAGTCAAGAGCTTGCACACATTCCTGCTCTCAATTCATACGTGGTCCAAGCTCTGGCAAACTCCCTAGTGAACAGCAGTCATGCGTGAATCATCTCCAGGACCTGATCAAATGGGTCTCAGAACAGCAGCTCAGCTCTCCAAGCCTCCAATGCATTTTCACACCATCTTCTAGCACACTGTGGTAGTGAAGAGCATGCACGGTGAAGCCAGACTTCCTGGGCTTGAATGCCAGCCCTGCTGCTCTCTGGCTCTGTAACCTTGGGCAAGTTACTAGATCTCTGAATCTCAGCGTCTCATTGTAAAATAGGGTTATTAAATGAGTTGACATACAGGAAGATTTTACAATTCATTGGTTAGCATCACAGAAAAAAAAACAAGTTTTTAAAAAGTATTTTTTAGAACAATCCTTGCCACATAGAGAGTTAGCTGTTATTCTCATAATCATTATTACCTTATTCCATCCTCACAAGACCCAAGAGGCAGGTGGGGCAAGATCAAACTGCCCCCATTTAACATAGGCAACTGAGGCAAAGGAAGAGCAAGTTGCTTGAGTTTACATTGCTAGTTACAACCTCCTACTCTTCCCACCACACTGTGGCACTTACAATAATTCAAAAGCATTTGATGAAAATTTCCAGCATCTCAACCACATTTGGGCACCTATTATACACCATATACTGGCCATCATTTCTTCTGGTGCCTGTAGGAACCAAGAACCCAGGTTCTCCAAACCCATCACCTTGGTCTGTAATCCCAGCAGCCAAGTTTTGAACCCTTTGCTTTATCCACTGGAAAACTGGGCTAAGAGAACAAGCTTTTACTGAGCAACTGCAACAGATGCAGTGCTCTACATTACAGGGAAGACAAGAGTGGTCAAACTCATGGTATCTGCCACCCTTCACACCTGATAGAGGAGGTAAGGAGTCCAGAACTGAAAAAGAACAATGGAGGGGCAGGTACCACTAATTGCTGAGCCCTGGTGGAGCCCATAAAAGGTAGAGGAATCCAGCTAAGCCAGTCAAGTGTAAGTTGATGTAATCAGGGAAAACCTCATGGAAGAGGTGGGATCTAGGTGGGGCTTTAAAGATTGCTTACTGGGATGACCAATTTTATGTGTCAACTTACGTGGCCACTGGGTGCCCACACATTTGGCCAAGCACTATTCTGGGTGTGTCCATGAAGCTGTTTCTAGATGAGGTTAACATCTGAGTCAGTCGACTGAGTAAAGCAGGTTGCCCTCCCCACTTTGGGTGGGCCTCATGCAATCAGTTGAAAACCCAATTAGAACAAAAAGTCTGGGTAAGAGGGAACTCTGCCTGTTTGAGCTGGGACACTGCTATTTTTCCCACCTTCAGACTCAAACTGAGACATGAGCTCTTTCCAGGTCTCAAGCCTGCTGGCTTTTGGAACTTACACCACTAACTCTGCTGGTTCTCAGGCCTTTGGACTCAGCCTAGAACTACACCGTCAGCTCTCCTGGGTTTCCAGCTTGCTGAATGCAGATCTTAGGACCTGTTGGCCTCTGTAATTGTGTGAGCAATTCCATAATATATAAATATGTGTATTTCCTATTAGTTATCTTTCTCTAGAGAATCCTAATACACTACTATTGGTTTGGCAGAGAGTAAAAGGGGAGGAAAGCTTCCAGAAGTCTAAGAAATTGAATGAAAAGAGAAGATGTGAAAAAATGAAAGAATAGGAAGGCCATGAGAAAATGGCTTTGAAGGGGGAGAGAGAGCAAACAGGAATGAGGACTGTGAGGTGCAACAGCTGATCTGAGAACAGCTGATGGATTCTGAACATGGCCCTCCACATAGGTAGATGGGGTGCCTGTGATCTTGAGAATCACACAAAAGCAGAGTTTAGGAGAAGTGATCCCACATGGATAAGCATAGAAAAGACTGGAGCCCAGGAGGTCAGCAGCATACACCTGTCCAGGTAGGAGGAGACATGTGGGGTGGGATGGCAGTGCCTAGCTCAGTGACAGGAAGTCTCTCATGCCTTAAGAACAGAAGACTCTCACACTCCCTTGGATTTATCAACAGCTCGGAGAGCAGTTCTGCACCCTGCCCAGGTACAAAGGCCGAAGAGCCCAGGGAGAAGGCCATGTGCCAGCACCTAAGAATCCAAGATCCTTTACACATCCCTAGTCTGTCACTCAAGCCCTCTGGGCCTCAGTTTCCCTCCCTGTGACATGAGTACCAGAAGGAATGTGAGGATAAAATGTGAAAAAACATTACAGGAGGAAGTGGCCCAGTGAGAAGGGGGAAACCACCTTCCACTGGAAACTGCTTTGGTGTGAAGCCTCAGAATACCCAATCAGCGGCTGCCGGCTGGAAAAGCAGGCTTTTTATTGACAAATCCACAGAGGATCACCTTCACAAAACACACCCAGGGCCTAATTAAAATCACAGAAGAACCACCTGCCAAATCTCACGGTAAGTCACTGCTTAATGCAGGGCTGTCAGAGCCGGCTCAGGAGGACAAGGTGGCAGGGAACGCTCAGTGATGTGAAAGGAGCCCAGGCCAGGCCCCACGGTGGTGGGAGCATGGTCTGATGGATGGAGAGGGATGGAGGGCTGGGCCCAAGCAGGACTATGGAGAGGGCAGGGACTTCCCAGTACAGCAATTCCTGGAGCTGGAGCTAGAGCTTATCTCACATTTACAATCCCATAGACTCCGGCAAATGCTGCCCACACAGCACACTTACCACAAACCCAGGGCATCCCTTTCTCCTCAACGGAACTTCAACGGACAAGCTTCTGCCCTATATTAATTGTCATGCCACCAATGTAACTAAAACACCATATATATTCCATGAAAGGAAACAGGAAATGAACTCCGATAAGGCAGAAAACTCAAATAACTGGAGCTCTTGTCTGGCATTCTGATTTAAGGAATGCAGGCAAACGATCCACGAGCTAATATCAGAGATGTGATCATAACAGCTGTACTTACAGACACCTCACCATATGCCAGCCCATCTCCTAGAGCCTTTCTGTAGTAACTTCTTTAATTCCCACAGCCCTATGAGACATCATCTCCATTTTGCAGATAAGGAAACTAAATGTGCAGAAGTGGAATAACTTGCCCGAGGTCCCTAGTGAGTAGCAGAGCTGGAATCTGAGTCCAGGCAAGAATCTAGATTCCAAAACCTGAGCCCTTTTCAAGAGTGCCAAAGTTCAAAAATCCTCTACACCTTGCATCTCTAAACCAAATCATGGGACTAGTACAGGAGCTTCTACCAACAAGAAAAGTCAGAAGAGGGACTTTGTTTTGTCTCCTGATTTTTCTCAATTTTCTAAAATGAACAGGAAGTACTTCTTTAGACATAAAAATGAAAACTAAACCAATTTTTTTTCCCAATGACCAGCCCCCCACCCCCTGCAGTCTTCCTTCAAACCCTTCCCAGGAGCAGTACAGCTCAGAGCTCTCTACCCTACCTGAGCACTCAGCACGTTCAGCACAGCCTGCACTGAATTAGCTGCTCAAAAACAGAAACACTGATGCAACCACAGCAAGGCTGAGTGCCAGGCAGGCCACCAGGAGACTGGGCTGGAATCAGCTGTCAGCTACCTAGTGATCCGATTAAGAAATGTTGGTTAATACTGGGAGTACAATTAAAAATACATCAGCCATTTTTTTTAAGTCTCTTGTGATTTTTTCAAGAACTTCCTTGAAATAAAAAGCTTTGCTCATTAACGATTAGCCAGCAGAAGGCACCAGGACTTATAATTAAGTTTTCCTGGATAAGGAAAAACTCCCAGTTGCCCTGTAGAACTTGACAAATGGCAATCAGATGGCTTATGCCTGAGCACTTCCTTAGGGCTTCCAGAAGGAAACCTGCACAACCTTGGTAGCTTCTGGAGGTTACCCTGAGATGTACACACATGCGGTTCATTTCTGTGGCTCTAGGAAGGTCTTCCTGGGCATTGGCAAAGGCTCCTTTAAAAGGAGACAAGAAGAATGAGAACGAGCAGTATCCACCCTACCTGAACTGGTGGGTACTGATGCAGAAATCAGGAAATTAAAAGCACCCTCCATGGATTTATTGTTTAATCATGAACACCAGGCCTGAATTCTAAGAACACCGGTGAAATACAAGCCAGTTAGAACAGTTCAGATGAACCAACAAAATCATCTACACAGGATGCCACCAACTCTTCCCTGGCCATTTTTCATCTGCTCAAATTTGCAAAAGACTCGTTTTACAAACTGACTGTGATGTGCACTGCTAACAGGAAATGGGTAAGGAATCCTGAATCAGCTCATCTCTCAGGAAAAGGTAGTTTCCCTTTTGGCTTTATCACCCTAACCAAGCTCCTCTCCTTCCAGGGGACTTTAGGAGTCATTTATCCCAAGCTGGGTAGTTACATGGCAGAAAAAACTCTAGCCCCATGCCTATGATGTTCCAGCTATGGAATGTACAGCAAGCCTCTTCCTCCAATCTTCAATTCTTACAACTTATGGACAGGAATCAAGTTCTGCTTAGGTCACAGGGCTTTCTGTGAGAATCAAATGAGATGACATCTAGCACGGCACTTTAAAAGCATTAAAGCCCTATACTAGCTAATATTAGTCATTAATTGCATGGAATCATAGAATAGAATGCATAGAAACTTAGTCCTGAAAGGGAGTCCTAATTTGAAAACTATTTGATAAAACTCACACTGCAGGCTCTAACCCACCAACTCACTGGCCTTTTGTTGCTAGACTTTGGCTACCAGGAAGAAACATCCCACTCCATCCAAGCACATTTGTACCATGACTCTTTGAGCACACCAACAGGACTATGAAACAGGCAGCCAAATCCCTATCAAAAATGGCCTCACCAAATCACATCCAAAGTTAGAGTCCAAGGAAAAATAATAGGTGCTGAGCCCACTCCCTCACTCCTGCCACTTCCTATAGACACCCCCAATCAAGCCACCTTTCTGACATTGGCCCCAAGCATTTCAATATTGGCATGGCACTTGGCCCAGTGCTTTGTACTCCCTGGAGCTAAATTATCATCGTAAGCGTTATTCTTTGATAGCAAGGTAGGCTGAATGGTGATTAAAAGCATTCGTAGCTCAAAAATCTATGGGGGCAAGAGGCAGTTTGAAAGCATTTAGCTGGATACAGTACTGAGATCAGTGAAAAAGCTCATTTGTCACCATGACAAGAGGTGATAATGTGACATTTCACAAGTTTCAAAACAGCAGGGGAAACCACCTCCCCTCTATTATTTGTAGCAATGCTGGACTCCCAAACACACACTCTGCATGAACTATGAATCACTCTAATTATTCAGCAGGCTGAATACCAAACCAATCACCATCCACAATCAGATCTGGGCCTGAACTTTTTGTGAAGAAATAACATTTCTTATTTCTGTACCTGCAGTTTTCCCCCATTGGCACTATTTTTTCCCAAACAATAATTTGCAGAATTCTTTATTGAAAGGGGCTCCTGCTTCCACAGTGGGCATTAGCAAAATATACCACATTTCCTGTTTTCTTCCCTCTTCCCAAGTGTGCCAATACTTCCTCCTCACTTTAAGAACAAAATCAAGAACAAAACACAAGCATTATCCCCCAAACCCTCACTTGCTTTCCACTTTGAAACAGTGGCCACGGCAGTCCTTTTAGGATCCTCTGGAAATTTAAGAACATTCGAGCATGGTTGGAGGAGCAAAGCATAATGGTTATAGGTCAGGCGCTCAAATCTTGGTGCAGCTACTTCTTAGCTGTGTGACCTTATCCAAGTTACTAAACCTCTCTGGGTTTCAGTTTAATTATGTAAAATTGAGGTAGTAGAGACTTGTGTCCTTCCGTCGCTGTAAAGATTGAATATGAGATTAATATATATTCTAGGTACTGTGATATGACATCACAATGGTTCTGTGTAAATTCATGATGCTGATATATAACATTAACTCTTTCTAGGCCAGACAAGTCCAGTCAACAGCAGTCTGCCATAGGCTGGGGAAGAAAATGAACATTAATACTTATTTCACTTGTGCTCAGTAAGATGCTTATCTCCACCATGCTCCCCTCTTCTCTGCCATCTCTCTTCCTGGGAATAAGGTTGCCTGCTCAGAATTAGCCCAGGAATAGATTATGGTGGTTGCCACTGAGCAAGTGGATAGAGAAAATTCGCATAGGTTGAACCTCCAATGTTTAAACATAGTTAAGCGGGAGCATGAGACAAAAACTTCCAAGTACCCTGGCTGAAGCTTGAAAGGCAGGTAAGTTCTATAAGGGAATATCTTTTAATCCTTTAAATCATTTCACACTGCTTTACTCCACCTCCTTCTCACAGCTCCCTGGTTACATATACATCCATAGCTTCAACCACTGGGGTGTATTTAAAAGCCTTCTTAATTTAAATCAATGGGAGGGGAAAATTTTTTTCTACTAATTTAGAGAGACCCAAGTTCATAGTTTTTTGTTTTTTGTTTTAAATAAGCCTGGAAGATGATTCTCCAAGACCAGTCTATGCCGCTGAGGGCAGAATTAATCCAGAATATGACTGTTTCCTTCCTGTAAAAGCAGAAATACCAATGAGGAGGAGTAAGTCTCAAGTTCCTTATCCATGGCCCCCTTCAAAGTGCTTCAACACAGACTATCATATCCCAGGCAAAAAGAGATTCAAACCATACAGAAACACTATTTTTGTTCTCTATCTTCTCTAGTGCTCTCCTCAAATTGGAAAAAGTAAAAATAAGCACAAACAAAATAACCACAAAGAAGATACTACATCCCAAGATCAGAGAGGAGTTCATGAGAGTGCTTGCTGCCTTAAACGAGGCTCATGTTTAGGCCTTAATGCTATTCCAAAGCATTAAATGAATCTTCAATAGAAAGAGTGAAATCTCATATGGTGCAGACGTCAGAAACACGACCCAGAAGGCAAAGGTAGGTGCAGACACAACTGTTGAAGCTGTCCAGTGAAGGAAGTTGACTCAAGAACCAAGAGAAGTCATGTAATGAGCCCAGAAATCCCTCCATCCCTCCGTCCATCCCCCTACTGCAACCCCATGACTGCCCTGTTATATTACACTCCAGCTTATTCCTCACTTTGCAAGGTGGGGCTTATACAGCAGTGGTTGTCAGACTCTGATCTTTAACAGAATCACCTGGGGCACTTGGTCAAAACACAAAAGGCCCAGGCCCCTCCCACTTCCAGGAGCCTGGGACTCTGTATTCTTCATCGGCTCTCCAGGTGATTCTAGACACAAAGTTTGAGAACCATATGGCCACAAAAAAAAGGAGGGAGGTGGTGGGAGTTATTTAAACACAAAAGAGAGCAATCTTTGAGATACATTTAAGAGAAAGACACAAGTGCAGAACAGTGTGTTTAGCGTGCTGCCTTATGTATAAGAAAAGATGGGGCAATGAAAATAAAGGTTTTTTAAAGATGGGAGTGAGACAGATACAAGATATATAGATATAGAGTATCTCTAAAAAGATCCACAAGAAACCTGTTACACTGGTTGCTGCCAGAAAAAGGAACTGCCTGACTGGGGACAAAGGCAGAAGGGAAACATCACCATATTGCTTTTCAGCTCTTTGAATTTAACTACACAGATACATCATCAAATAAATTTGTTGTTCAAACTTCAAAGAGGTAGACAGAGGCACATAAAAACAAGTAAAAATAGTGATTAAGGGATAAAAATAGCAGCGTGGCGGGGCTCGGTGGCTCACACCTGTAATCCCAGCACTATGGGATACCAAGGTGGGTGGATCACAAGGTCATGAGATCGAGACCACCCTGGCCAACACGGTGAAACCCCATCTCTACTAAAAGTGCAAAAACTTAGCCAGGTGTGGTGGCACTCACCTGTAGTACCAGCTACTCGGGAGGCTGAGGCAGGAGAATCGCTTGAACCCAGGAGGCGGAGGTTGCAGTGAGCCAAGATCGCGCCATTGCACTCCAGCCTGGGCGATAGAGTGAGACTCTATCTCAAAAAATAAATAAATAAATGAAAAATAGCAGCCTCAAGGGTTAGTATTCCAGAGCTCTCAGTGATTTCTTGCATGTAAGAACCCTTCTCTTCTGCCTGGGCTTCACCGAGGCTCCAGAAGTCAAAGAGAGACACTCCATCCACCTGCTGAGGGAGACGGTGCCCTGGAGATTGCTCACGAGGCACTTCATATATTCTCTTCATAGAATTTTTGTCTTCCAAGTCAACTGCTAACTCTTTGAAAGAACAGACTATTCCTCAACCACCTTAATTATCTCCCTTGATGCTTAAAGTCACTTAATGCCTACAGCCACTTACTCAGATCTGTCTTTGCAAGAGATAAAACAATAATTTATAACTAGATTCAGAGCTTTGAAATTAAGTTCCTAAACTGTTTGTTATACAGGCTGCTTTGGATTGCTCTGCCTGATTGTAATAAGTGTGTTCCTCTAAGATAATGCCCTCCACTCTTCCTCTTTAAATACACATATCAGCCGGGAAATACACAGGGCAACAAGAGTCTATTTCTCCTGACCCAACTGCCAACAAAATTCTGCCCTCGAGTGTTTGTATCCTGCCCCATATTCCTGAGACCATCTCCCACTTCTTACTCCCTGTACTCCTTTGGAAGAGAAAAATAGCCACATTTCCTTCCAATTTCACTTCTCTCCTCCCTTCAAGAAAGCCTGCTTGCTTTGAAGTTTTTCAAGACACACTAGTAGACAGGTGAGTCCAGAAGACTCAACCTTTCAACCTACAAAGTTTAGGGAGAGTGAAAAGATATCAATTATGTAATGATGAAAGGAGAATGGATAATCCAACATGTCAAGAGATGATCATATTCGTCTTTGCCAGATTCGAAAATCCACTTTACAGTTGACATCACTCCCATCTGTATGTACACGCACACACCTTCCTCTGGACAGACTGAAACCCTCTAGGTAAAGAGACAAAGATTCCAAGGATGTCCCAAAGACACCTCTCTGGTTGAAAGGGCTAAGCATTCAATCTAGATGAATCATTCCCAGAGAGAAGAGAATATGTATTTAAATTGCTAATTTCATCATTTTTGGTGTATTCCTTAAATGAAGTGGGATTGGTTAAAGACAATTGAGATTCCATGCATGCTGTCTTACTATTGTAAAAGCAGGTTTTTAAACATCTACATCCTGTTAGACTGTTAGAAACTGCTAGGCGGTGACCTGGAGACCCTGTCCACGAACTTGGGAGGAAACACCGCACAGTGCTAAGTGCCAAGGACGCACAACAGGCCCTTGATAGGTGTGCCTGCAAGTGGTCTAACAGTTTTACAGTATGTCAATTTACAATGCGCTTTTCATGTCCTCTCTTTTCATCCATACAAAAACCCATGAGACAGAGAATGTTCATTATCATCCTATTTGACAGGTGAGGAATCAAGAGGTGAAGGAGTTTGCCTATGGTCACACAGCCTGAATGCAGCAGGTCCTCTAAGCCTGCCCCACAGCATTTTTCCACGGTATCACATGTCTGTCATGCATACAGCTTTGGAGCTCTGTGGCCTCACATGACCGGCTAATTCAGGAGCTTCACAGAGGATGAAACTGATAACTCAGGTGATATTCCCAAGGTCCCAGAGTATGTACTTGGAGAAGCCTTCCTGTGGTCTTGCCATTTAACTAGAGGAACCCTTTCAACTGGAGTGGCCACGTTAGGGTCGAAGATACACCCATAATACTATCTACCTGCCTTTAGTCTCTGAAAGGACATCAACTGGATTTTTTTTTTTTTTACTTCTTTTTTTTTCTTTTTGCATCCATGCAAATTGCTAAGAAAGGAAGTCGGGATGGTAATATTAACAGGTGATGATAGAAGTAAACATTAGCTGACAAGTGTGTTAACATCTTCCCTAGGTAGATGGCTCTTGCTCATTCTTTTTAACCTCTTCAAATCTAAATCAGACTCCAAGGGTTAGTTCAAAACTGATCTCCAAAAAGCTACTTTTTGGAGGTAGGGGCATGTGTGTGTATATGTGTGTACAAACATGCACAGTTCTTGTGCAATCAAAGTTGGTCACTGCATGGAAGGAGTATAGATCTTAGAGTCTAAGGCATCTGGGTTCAAATCTTAACCCTGCCACTTAGTGGCTCTTTAGTAAAGCAGTATCCTCATTTAACTTCTCTCAAATGTTACTAAGGAGACAACCTCCTACACTTGGAGAATTATAGCAAAGATGAAAGAAAATAATGGTGTCAGACCCCTTATCACAAAGGCATTCAATAAATTACCATTAGCCCCACAAAGCATTCCCTAACTACCCAACTCCTAAACTCCATCTTCAATTGCCAAAATATCTATAGGCCCTGTTATAGGCACTTGTGTATTATAGCCATTAGTGGTAACACTTTATCTGCCCGAATAGATTAAACACTTTACAAGGTAGGGTCTGGGAGGGAGGCTAGTGCTTACTTTTATGTCCCTCATGGATTCTTAGAAGATGACAGTAAGGGCTCCAATATTTTGAAATGAGCTAATTCAAGTGAAAACAAGTTTCAAGCAATTGCAGAAAGAACAGTGGCCACGAGGGCAGTTTATTTCACATACAATCAAAAGGCTCTGCAGACCTGCATACCAACGAGGCACTCCAGGTTCCCCTGAAGGATTCTTAGCCTGTCTACCAAAAGGGAAAATCTATACTCCACTTACATTTTGAACAAACGTTATTTCAGGGCCTTCTTTATGCCAGCACTGTACAAGGCCCCAAGAAACCCAAAGATGACTAAGACATGGAACCCACCTTCAAAGCAGCCCTCAAATAAAATAATGCCATCAACTAAAAATTAATGCAAATGGTGAAGGAACCTAGAGTCAAGGTCCTGTCCTGCCAACCTCTAGCTCAGTTTTCTCAGCTGGAAACGAGGAAGTTGTATAGATTATCTTCAATGACTATTGCAGCTCTGTCAATTAGCCCATTAATAAATTGCCTCAAAACAGCTAAGTTTCTCTTAGTTCCTCAAAGAGCTATAAACAGAACCACCATTCAACTCAGCAATCCCACTACTGGATATATACCCAGAGGAATATAAATCATTCTACCATAAAGACACATGCACACGAATGTTGACTGCTGTACTATTCACAATAGCAAAGACATTGAATCAGCCTAAATTCCTATCAATGACAGATTGGATAAAGAAAACGTGGTACACATACACCATGGAATACTATGCAGCTATAAAAAGTGAGATCATGTCTTTTGCAGGAACATGGATGAAGCTGGACGCCATTATCCTTGGCAAACTAACGCAGGAACAGAAAATCAAATACCATACGTTCCACTTATAAATGGGAGCTAAATGATAAGAATTATGAACACAAAGAAGGAAGCAACAGACATTGGTGCCTAATTGAGAGTGGACGATGGGAGGAGGGAGAAGAGCAGAAAAGATAACTATTGGGTACTGGGCTTAATACCTCACTGATGAAATAATTTGTACAATAAACCCCTGTGACACAAGTTTACCTTCACATATACCGCTGAACCTAAAATATATGCCCCTGAACATACATCCCACAAATACCCCTGAACCTAAAATATACCCGCAACATTCACATATACCCCTGAACCTAAAATTTAAAAAAAAAAAAAAATGGGTATGTATTTCTAAATGTAGTTAGAAGTGTGGTTGAAAGTGTTAAATGGAATGTTTTCTATATCAAAGCTGAATCACTTCAATCTCCACAAAGATTTCAGTATTCAGCATTCCTTCCTGCCCTCTTTCCCCACACAGGAAATGAATTATTTTGGGAAGAAGTTACAGGAGAAAGGGAATCTGGAGTGTGCCCAATTGGGGTGGGGGCAGGAGCAGCAAATGGGATGCTGCTTTAAGCAGGAACAGAGACTGCAGAAGAAGTGGCAGCTCAGGAGAGGACAAAAGAAAAGAAAGGCACCAGAACAGTGTTAAATTGCTCTGATTCCATTTAGGAGGAGGACAGAACCCCTGTCCACCTTGTTGGAGCTTGCAGGAATCTCAAGTTAAACCACAGTGAAATGTTGACGTTTTTTGGTGACTCCTGAGTCAAAAAAAAAAAAGAAGTGAAATTATGCTCAATAACCCTAAGAGGTTTGATAAGTCCTTCCAAAATACTCACTTTGGTGCCTAATTAGTTAAACCCTTGTTATCCACAGATGAAGAAATAGTACCCCATTTCCTGGTGGTTCCAAGGGGAAATTTCCATGTATTTGCTTAAGTACCAGAGCCCAGCCATCCTGCCTCAGCCTGGGTTGGTGATTCTGCAGGGCAGGGCCTAGGGTGTCGGGGCCTGGTGCCACCATCCCCATGGCCTGCCCAGGCCTGGATCTGCAACTCTCTCACCCTCAACATCTGCCTCTCTTCCCATTTTCCCAGGACCCTGTTCTCAACTAATAAACAATCCAAGTTAACACATGCCAGTTACCTTTCCCAGATAACTTATTTATAACGCAAAAATGTTCATCTAATGTGAGGATGCCAGAGTATTTAGGCAGACTAGGGCCAGGAAATATTTAGGTCCACAGGCCTTTGAAATGCCCGTTCTCAAAATCTGTGTTCCCATCATCTCATTTTTCTTCAGAAGACCGTTGGTTCCAAGATGTGAGATGTGGGGGGCCCTGCAGGGGTGCGGCCAGGACCCTCTCCCAACTTTGCAGCTGAGCATTAAGGTAACTCAGTCATGCTACAAAGTGGACACTCATTTGGAGTCAGAAAAAAATCTCTTGGTCTGGACTCCAGCAGATCACACTCTGTCCCAGAGGTTCCTCAAACATGGCACATGAACGAACAGGGTGTTTCCCAACTTTACTTCTGTTCCAACAACTAAGAAATTCTAAGTAACTCCTTAAACAAGAGTCTTGGCTTTTGAGTTATGGACACTTTTAAAGTCAGCTTTCTTCATTGGCACGATTTAGAGACAATCAAGTCACAGGCTGGCCACGGAAGACACACAGGTCAGTGAAGGAAGCTCCTGGAGGACAGTGGTGCTGGGGAGCCCTTTGTGCAGCAGAGGACCCAGCCTTTCCCTAAAGCACACTGCCTGGCAAGCAACTCTATAAACACAACCAGTAACTAGGGCCCTGGGCTTAGCGAGAATCCATGCTTTTCCCTTCTATCCACGTGTCCCGAGAAGATGCAGCCCACCAGCTACAAAGCAAAGCAGCAGGTCCGGCAGGCAGAACCACCCCCAACCAGCAAATTGTCCCATGCTCTTCACAGCTCCAATAGCAAAAACTGCAATTACCTTTGCACCAACCTAATATTTCCATAAACAAATGTACATCAGTGTAGTCTACACATAAATGTACATTTAATAAATTTATCAAACACCATAGCTGATGGTGAATTAATCAACTTCTCATCAGAAACGTGTAATTCAGAAAGTTGTACTTCTTAAAATTACAAACATCCTAGGGGAAAAAAAAACTTTAAAAAACAAATCAGCTGAAGTACTAACAAAGTAACATCCAATACAGAGTAGATGTATAATTTTGCTTCTTTTATTTGCTGTGTGGAACAGTTAGGTCATTCTGTAAAGCTCACTGTAACTGGAAAAGATCCAGAAATCCTGTTTGGTTCTGGATATCACATCTAAAATAACTTTATGCTTCTTGCTCTAGGCTATCTTTATTAATTACCATTTTGGGAAAACGAATGATGGCTATTTGCAAAATGCTCAAGGAAAGCAACACATTATCTTTTTTGAAACTAAAAGGCAGCAAGCAACTCTTCCCAAACATGGTGCTGAGTGAGTGAACAGGGAGGAAACTAAAGTAATGCCTCAGTGCACAGAAATTAATTTTTGATTGACACAAGAGAAGTCTCAGGTTCCTGGGGCTATTGGGCAATATGGAGATAAACTGTTTCTCACCTGGGCTAATGGTCCTGCAGTTGGAAGAATGAATTGTGTATTTATTCCCATACCCACTATAGGAAGAAAATCCTCCAAGCCCATAGAAAAACATTCTCAATCTTTCCTTTCTGGCATTTACAATCAAAGAAGCAAACAGCCTCCAAAGGAATGAAAACCAATTCTTTCCATTCAGCAGAGCACCAGGATGAAGATCTAATGAATTCCAGAAGAGCCTTGAAGTAGAAGGGGGGTGCAAACCATTAGGGCCGACTGTCTAGTTATAACCACAGTCCACACACCTGCCCTCACTTCTAACACCAACTGCACAAGTAGACATCTCAGGTTCAACAATTCACTAGAAAGACTGATTAAAAGCTGTTGTACTTATGGTACAGTATTTATTTTAGCTAAAGGATACAGATGAAGACCAGCCAAAGGAAGAGATGCATAGGACAGAGACCAGGAAAAGCATGAAACGTGTTACTTTCCTGGCAAAGATGTGTGACAATACTCAAAATACTTCCAACCAGGGAAGCTCAACTGAGCCGCAGCATTCAGAGTTTTCACTGGGGCTTCATTATGCAGGCATGGTTTACTGCCACATGGCTGACCTCAACCTCCAGGCCCCATCCTAAATGGATAGTTGATTCTTGAGGTAGGAGGCGGGACTCAGACACTGGACAAATTGAGGACTAGCTAAAAAAGGACAGCAAGGAAACAGCTTTCCATAAGACAAGCCCACCTATGTGCCATGTCTGTTTATCATTGCCATGGTGACACCCAGGAGTCACTGCCCCTTTCCATGGCACGGACCTGATGACCCAAAAGTTACCACCCTTTTCCTAGAAATCTCTGCATAAACCTCTCCTTAATTTACCTTTAATTAAAAGTAGGTATAAATACGACTGAAAAATTGCCCTGAGCTGCTGCTTTCAGCACACTGCCTATGGGGTGGACCTGTTCTGCAGGAGCTGTCATGAAGCTGTAACAGTGCCTGAGCTGTAACACTACCAATTCAAGAAAGCTGTTTTCTCCTACCCTACCACCAGCTCCCCTTGAATTCTTTCCTGGGTGAAGCCAAGAACCCTCATGGGCTAAGCCACACTTTGGAGCTTACCTGCCCTGCATCAGTCTTTCTGATATGGCCACACCCTACCCCTATGGCATGATCAGCTCCTGACCCTAAATCATATTATTGGTATTTCTGGGGTTGCCAGCCCCTACCCTAAATGATATTTTCATCCCATAACAAAGGCAAGACCCCTTTGTGGGCAAGGTTAAATTATTTAAGACCCAGGCAGCAAATGGCTGTACCAGGCATAAAGTCAGTTATCCTGACCATTAACACAGAACCAAGAAACAAGGTCAGCCTGCCTCCTGGAGCTGAAGCCCTGCCCAGTCCCATTCCCTGCCTCACCTCTCTCTAAAGGGGGTAAGGACCAAAGTAGTGATGATGGGTTGGAAGCTTAATTCAAGAAAGAGAATATCATCCAAATACCATTTCTTCCTCAAAATGGGGATAGTTTCTCTCTGGGAATTCTGCTATTGCTTCTAGGACCAATGAGACTTTCTTTGCTCTGATTCAACCAAGTAATTCTCCAGCTGCTTTTCTAGAAGCTAACCCAGAAGCCCACCAATCTAATGCATCTGTCAGGATCAACTGGGTTCTGCTGTGGTCACAAACCTCATCCAACATTTCACTGGCACACACAAGGTGTCTGCTTTTGGCTTCTGCTCCATGTTCATCATGGGCTGGCTGGGGGTTCTGGAATGCAGGTTGATGGAGCAACCCTCCCAGAACAGTACTGGTTACCATGGCAGGCAAGGAAGAGCTTGGCAAAATGTGTTATCAGAAATGTTATGAAAGTGGCTTCAGCTCATATTTCCTTAATCAAACCAAATCTCATGGTCATGTCCAAGTTAAACTGTAAGGAAGTGCAATTCTACCAAGTGGTCAGGAGAAAGGGAACCAGATATTCATAAGCAGCCAAACAACTACTGCATCCACTTCCCAACCAAAGTAGGAATCTCCTCATCTACGTCTCTGACAAGGGCTGAAGGGGATCTGATTGGGAATATGGGGGGTTTGTGTTGTTCATTTTTAAACCAAGATATATAGAGGATGTTTTCTGAATTCAAAGAGTAACATGGAATAGTTGCAGAATTAATTGTTTCAGTTTCACTTGCCTGCCTTGCTCTGTAGTGTGGGCACCAAAGTTCCCCAGTCCGCATCACAGGTGGTTAGTAGTCAACCCCCACCCCCAAAAGACCATTACAGCCTAAGATTATAATGCCCCAGAGCTGGACCAAGAGCTTAAAGGGTAACCTCACTCTAACAATGGCAACAGCATTCAGGTTTGCCTCGATTTGCAAATTCAAGTGCACCGAGGCGTACCATGTGAAATCACAACAGCATCATTCCCGTCATAAGAAATCACAGTGAAGATGAGTGCCAGCAGGCACACGATAGGAAAACACCTAAGAATGGAAAGAGCATGAATGACAGAAACTCCTGATGAATTACCAACTGAGTTCACTGTGAGCTGAACTAAAATGCCATCACTTCTTCACACAGACTTCTGTCCAGCCAAGGGGAATGTGGTACTTGCATTGTCAAATATTTTTAATCTAAACGAAGCATTTAACGTTTCTATTAAGCTTTATCTTGCTCATTCCAATCCATCAAAGTAACTGTATCTAACCCTGAACACTGCACACTAAGAAGGTCATTGGCAAACTAGTGAGTACTCATAGGACAGACAGAGTAGTAAGGGGTCTGTTACAACAGAAAGAGGGGATTGGACATTTATTTAGCTGGGAGAAGCCTTGCAAAGGAAGTTATCTGTTTGAAAAACATGAAGGGCAGCTGTGTAGAATAAAATAGGCTTCTTTTAACTCCAAAGGCAGAAAATGGAGTCAGTAGGCGGGACCCAGGAGGCCCCGCTCAGTTACTGAGAGTAGAACCACCTTCTAACAATGTGAGTATCCCACAGGCTCAGCAACCGCAGCATCCTATATTTAGGAGTTGTCGAACAGCACTGGCTGACACCAGCCACAGGATGGGGCATTAGAGCGGTTGATCTGTATGGGTCTAAAGCTTCTCAGTGACTAATCATACCATTATTTATCTGGATATATGAAGGCTGGGAATAAGGAAGAATAAAAAGTTCTATAACATAGCCAGAGATTTAGAAAACCCCCAAATGACTACAGGTAGAAGGAATAGAAGGCAGGCATTTGTTAAGGAAAAATATCTTAGAGGCTGTCTATATAGACAGGATGTTTTTTCTGATGGGCACCATGAAAGGCAGCAATAGAAAGTCAGAACGTAGCGTGCAACACACAATTTGTGTACAGGCTTGTCCTGTCTCCTACACACCTGCCTTAATCCATCTGGAAACCTGCAAGCACATTCTGCCCTATTCGTTGCTCCCACAGGGGTCTTGCTTAGGGCCAAGCACACCATAGGCATGGAATATCCATTTTCTGGAGGGCCTCATTGTCTAGCCAGACAGAATGTTATCACCTTCTTATCCAAAGGCTTTGTCTTATGGTGAGGAAGTTGGTGGGGCAAGCTGCACTGAACACTCAGGTGTTGTGAAAATGTCTTCTGGGAATGTAACATCAAAGTGAGTCACAGAACACAGAGACCAGATGATCAAGGTAACCACTTCTGCCCCACCCCCCTTAGAAATATTAACCAGATTGTAGGAAACCCAAACAATCCCTTTAAGTAGAAAGGGATAGATTAAGAAAGCAACCAGATGGCTTGATACAGCATCAGTAACTTTTTCTCTTTTCTTCCCACGGTATAGAAGACTAGACAGGCATGCTTTGGAAGCATAAAGACCTACCTCGTCTTGCTGCCAACTCAAGACTGCCTTGTATGGATGATCCCCCTGAAAAAAGTCTTCGATTGCCTTCCAACCTGGATGGGTTGGTCTGCCTCTTTTTTTTGGTTTGAGCTTGCCCTTCACTTAAAAGAGGATAGGCAGGGGTCTGGCAGAGAACTTTCCCAACATCAATCCTTTGCGACAGTCCCCTTTCACTCTCCCATGCAGAAACAGGACTTCAGTGGAAAATACAACTGAGGTTCTGGAAGATGCTCTCCATGAGCTACATACACACAGAACAGTAGCAAATTAACCTGGAAATAACCCCCAAAAGATCTGAGGGAAAGACATTTATTCTTCAGGGTTTATATAAAGCACTGCTTGGGATGAAGGAAAATGCTGATATTCCAACTGAGTGAAACATTAACTCAGATACCAGTAAGAGTCTACAGGAAGAAGTGTATGGATTATAAATGTGAAAGGCCCTTTGCCACACCTAACATAGCACCTAACATTCGTCCACATCTTCCAGGCCCTTCAGAAGATGAAGACCACCCCTCTCCCAGATCACTTCACATGCACAGGTGGTTGAGTCTAAATCCCAGGTAAAAACAAGTTATGGCAGCAGGATTCATGCCCACACTTCTTCAAATCCCTCAAAGTGCTGGGGACACTCAGGGCTCAATACAGGCCTTGAAGCAATCACCTATTTACCCTAAAACAGGTAACTTCTGGGAGAGGCAACAACTCAGTGCTTCCCTTCAGGAGAAACATTCTGCCTGGAATTTTCATGCCTTTTTCAGTGCAGAGGAAGTTGAGGCTACTACTCCCACCAAAATGGAAAAATTAGAAGGAATCCAAAGTGACCTACTTCTGGGTATCTATAGAAGTTTTAAGAGCAGCAATTCTCAGCCGGGTGCAGCTGCTCACGCCTGTAATCTCAGCACTTTGGGAGGCCGAGGCGGGCGGATCACAAGGTCAGGAGATCAAGACCATCCTGGCTAACACAGTGAAACCCCGTCTCTACTAAAAATACAAAAAATTAGCCAGGTGTGGTGGCAGGCACTAATAGTCCCAGCTACTTGGGAGGCTGAGGCAGGAGAATGGCGTGAACCCGGTAGGCAGAGCTTGCAGTGAGCCGAGATCACACCACTGCACTCCAGCCTGGGCGACAGAGCAAGACTCCATCTCAAAAAAAAAAAAAAAAAATCTCTCAGGAGCATCCCCAAAAGCAAAGTATTTAAAATAAAAATGCTGATGGGAAGACTTTAAACATGTATTTCATTCATCATAAAAAGTATATTTTTCCATTAGTTTTTTAAAAAGTATTCAAAAGATTATTCAAACAGCTCTAACAAAAGTCAAAACAGGTTGAACTGAACCTACCACTGGCTGTCCCAGAAAAGATTTCTGCAAACAAGGAAAAAAAATGTCATTCGAGGGATACCAAAGTACATCAGAAAAAATGGATGGTTTTCCATTAACGAGGTGTTTTAGAAACTCAAAAGTTGTTCTCATTAAGCCTGCAAACTTGTTTACACCATTGGTCTTCACTGGTGCCTGTGACACTGATGGAAGAAACCATTTATCAAAATGGATACATTTCAAAGTATTTGTTTTAACTTTGTTTTGTAAATTAAAGGAGCAGCCCTTCCCAATACACAAATTACGACGTCACTTCCATAGAAGATAGGAAAGGTGACTTAAGACAGTAGCTCAGTTTAATTATGATTTATTGAGGGCAAATTATAATCTGTAGTATTTTTCAGCACACTTGCAGGTTCTGCCTTCACTCAGTCTAACCCCTAGCAGGTTGATGGGCCAGGGGTCATGAAATATTTACACCAAACACAATCTTGGAGCTCTTAGTCCAAGCCCCTCACTTTAGAGATGGGGAAATCAAAACCCAGGGTGGTGAAGTCACCTGCCCAAGGTCACATAGCCAGTGAATGGCAGAGTCTTATCCACCTGGAAAGAAGGACTTTGGAAAGCCCTCTTCCTACATGGGACATTGTGGCTAAAGGCAAGCAAACCAGAAGCCTGCCCTCAAGATTGCCTGACTGCCTGCTGGAGTGCCAGCAGCTTCAATTCAGTGCAGTCAGGAGACTGGGCTTGCCTGGCAGCCCCAGTGAGGAACCTGCACCAGAACATAAATGGCAGGTAGGAAAGGCTGGGGAGCAGGGCGAGGGCTGTGCTCTTGACCCTGTGTCCACCCTGCATCTAGATGTTTTTAGCGAAAAAGCACAAAGGCCTCCAAACAAGCTAGCCCCTGCCACAACCCAGTGAGTCTGAAGGTCTTTCTGGAACCTCTCCCAAAGCAGGTTTCTCCTCTAATCCCTGCCACTGCCCTGTCCAGAGTCACCTGAATTACTGCAGTGACCTCCTGATTAGCACTCCTTCTTCTAGTACTCTCTGCCTCCAGTCCAGCCGCCACAGGGTACGTGGATTTGTTTAACACATGAAGCTGAAGAAATTCACTCATTCATTCAGGCTTCACTGAGCAACTACTTTGTGCCAGACATTATTCTAGGCCCTGAGGATACAGCTGTCGGCAAAACAGACATTGTGCCCATTTTAGTGATGAAATTTGATGAAACCAAATTTAAGATCCCATTATGGCTTTCCATTGCTTCAGCTAAAATCCTAACATCTTCGGTAGCATACAAGACCCTTCCTGAGCCCGGCCCCAATGACCTCACCGACCTCACCAGAAACTCTTTTGTACAAAGGCCCTACTCTATCCCTCATCTCTCTCCAGTGCCTGCACAGTCCCTAAACACTAAATATTAAGGAACCTGCTTTCTAAGGAGCTCAATAAGCAACTACATTTCCAAATCCTGGGATCCTGTGAGGTAAACAGGAGGCAGAAACTGTTACCAGCATTGGCAGATGTGAAAAATGGGGCAGTGGAAGCCACAACATATAGCTGAAAATAAAGCTATACCCACAGCTCCATACTCAATGCTCCCCTGGCACACCTCTCTTCACATAGGCAAGGCCTCTGCCCCTAAATGGTCACAGTCACTAGCAAGTGTGTGCATCAGTTTTAAAGGTTAACCTCTTCAAGGCCAGCTCTCAGGAGCCTTCCTCTGTCCTCCTGGATGCCTAGCTGGGATGCTGTCTCTTGGGTCAAGCTTCTGGTCCTTCCCTAAATGTGGTGATGAGAGACATTGGCTTCCTTTTTACTCCAAGGTTCACTTTTCCTTCTTATTGTTTTCAATCCCACTCCCACAGGAAAAAACAGCTCTGAAAAATAAACGTACCAAGACTTTGTAGTTCAGAGTTAGCAGCTAGTCTGAAATTCCAAGGATAAAGAATTTCCATCGTACTGTAGCCCACCACAAGTTCTTCCTGAGAACAGTGGACTGACTGCACGTCACTCAGTTCTTCCCCAATTCTGTGACCAAGGAGAAGATGTCAACTTGAGGTGGTCCTTGAGCCATTCTGGGTCTCAGCACCCTCATGAAGGGTCTAAATTTGAAGGATCATGATACAAATATGATCTTAAATTTCTACTATTCAAAGCCTTCTTGGATAGGGGTGGGCTTTTATGTCAGAAAAATGTAGGTTTAAATAAAGGCTCCATCACTTTCTAACTGTATGGCTCTAAGAGTTTTATCACTTATAAAATTGGGATAAATTGCAACACATTGTTACGTGCATTAAACTATGCAAGAAAAATGCTTGGCTCTAGTAAATATATATATACTAGTTTCCCTTCTTCTAAAACACTGAATTTTTTTTTTAAAGCCTAAACACAGCTAGGATTATATTGTATCAGAGAATTCTGTTTTGGCCCCCTGGAGTCTGTACTCTGATGTTCAAAGGATGTGAGTGAGGACGAGTTCTCTGAGCTGGTCCCTTGGAATCATGGTGATCTTACCCATTTCTTTGCGGGCAGGGTCCACCCTAAATCACACCACTCCTGGGTTCTAGCTTCCTCAGCCTGCCTTCTAGCTCCAGGGATGCACAAGACCTGCAGCCCAGAGAGCGTACATCCTGGGGGAACATCCGCCCCATTCAGATGCTTCCTTGACTTTGATCCAAGATGGCTGGGGGCACAGTGAGAGAGATGACTGAAATGAATTATGTAAACAAGAGTGCTGAGTCATCAAAGATTAAATCCTTGCTGGACCACAATTCCTCAGCCAAAGACCAATACATTATACAGCATTTTGATTCACAGGCCTTCGTGAAAAGTACAGCCTACTGATCCCGAGTCCCAGTGGTGCCTCCCCGGACCCGTGTTTTCTGCTGAGGTGGCAGGCAATAATTAAAGCCACCTGCCTAATCACACAGCATAAGCTGCTTCACAGAATTTCATAGGTTTCCTTAGGTGTTTAGGGGCTTAACCCACACCGAGGGCACTCCCTGAATGAAATCTGAGCAGAATATTCTGGGATGATCAGTTTGGGTTAAGAAACTAAAGTCGTCCTTTCTATATTAAGACAGGTGAGAGATGATGAACTCTAGTAAATGTGCTACTGCTTTCAGCATGATTCCAAAGGACAACTTTTTGGTGATTTTTATTTCAGAATTTACCAAAACCTCTGAGAATGGGTACCATAAGAGAGTATGAAAAGCATACTCCGTTATCCCAATCACATATTAAAGACAGACAACCCACAGGTCTTGACATCACAAACTTTGCCACATAAGAACTACAACATGAGAGCAGGTAATCAGTTCACACAGCCACCAACAGGCAGGCCCAACTGGCCTAAGAAACCCGCCTAATGTATTTTATCATGACTTTTTTTATATTTTGATTTTAAAACCCAGGAAAGCTAAAATAACCATTTCCTGAGTTCTGATATTGGGGTTCTTAAAACCTACAAAGAGTAAACAAAAACTATGATTGTATATTTTTTGGTGTTCATTAAAAGAAATAGTATGTATTCTCAAAACTAAAAAAAAAAAAAAAAAAAAATATCACACTGAAAAGAAACACATGTCCCTTGTTCATACATTGGTGAATTCTATAATAGATTCCACCCTTCAGGCAAGTAACAACTAGAATTTATTTTCCTTGTGAAAAATCCAGGAAATCAAACTAAAGTTACTGCTGGTATATTCATGCAGATTTGAGGTAGCTGTCTTATTGACATAACTATATAAAGCAGGAAATTTGGATTCCCAGGTAGATCTTTCCCAAAACTAATCAATGTCCTGTGGCACAATTAGTCACCCAAGTTAAATTCCAGCTTACCCAGTAAGATGTGGCACGTTCGTACTATATACACTAATTGCAATAAGATTTGGGTCATGTTCAATGTTTCAAAGATCGAAAATAAGGATATCTTCTAAAAGGCATAAGACTTCAGTGCTCCAAGTGTTAACTTCAAAAATAATGACTTTCAAGCTAGGAAGGATCCCCTGTGCAACGAAAGATGTCGGTGTTAACAGTGAGGCATGACTTGGAACGTAAGACGCTCCTAGTGGATGGAATCTATTCTTATATATTTATAAGCACAAGCAGCATGAGACATAGGAGAAATATTTCATTTTCTTTTTTTGAGATGGAGTCTTGCTCTGTCACCAGGCTGGAGTGCAGTGGCACGATATTGGTTCACTGCAGCCTCTGCCTCCCGAGTTCAAGCGATTCTCCTGCCTCAGCCTCCCGAATAGCTGGGACTACAGGTGCACGCCACCACGCCTGGCTAATTTTTGTATTTTTAGTAGAGACAGGGTTTCGCCATGTTGGCCAGGATGGTCTTGAACTCCCGACCTCAAGTGATCTGCCCGCCTCAGCCTCCCAAAATGCTGGGATTACATATGTGAGTCACTGCGCCCGGCCTCACTTTCCTTATGGAAATAAAATCAACTGTGCCCATGAGTGGGGATGTGAGTGAGTGAGCGAGCGAGCAAGCGGGGATGCGAGTGAGTGATGACGCCAGTGAGTGAGTGAGTGGGGATAGCCTGTGTCTAAGACTGCAGTGTCCTTGCTCCCCACCCCTGGAGCCTCTGGGCACCTCTCCACCACCTGTAATTTACAATGGTCTGGCGGCACATGATCAGGAAGATGCCAATGAAGCTGAAGACACTGATCTCCACAATGGCCATTAGACTTCCTGGGCTCTCAACACACAAGGCCCTTCTCTGCCTTGGCCAAGGCTCCACAATTGACCTCCCAAAGCCTTCTCTATGTAACATACACCTTCACACTTGTGTATGTGTGTAGGTCTGTATGTAGGTGGTATGTGCCCAGAGAATAGCAGTGGCTACCTCTGAGAAAGAAAGAAGGATTGGAGAAAGGTAAGGCAAGGAGGGACTTTCACTTATTATCTTAGAGATTTCTATATTGTTTGATTTTTGCAAGATCATATTGTGTGATTTTTTAAAGCTTATCCCCCACCCAAAAAAGTCAATGACAAGAAAAGACAATCCATGACCTCACAACACTGAAGTCAAGAGTTTCTTCTTTGCACACTAAATCTGGCTCCTCTAATTTTAATAACAGTTAATGCTCCACCATGCCTTCTTTGATTGGTACAGGATTTGTCTAAGCCTACCTGCATATTGGGGAAGGGAAGATACAGGTTGAGTAGTAATGTCAAGATGGAATTCAAAGAGCATGGGCAAAGTCCTCAAATGTAATATCCAGCTTCTATTCCACAGAAGCACATTCGAGTTCACATTTGTTACCTATTATCTGGAAGCACCATGAGGGCATTTAGTACAACATGCTTAACAAGCAAAAATGCAGATTAATAATCCATTAGCTTGTTCAACAAGCACTTCTAATTGGGACAGGATGACACTGAGGCGGGAGGGAATGGAATTAGTCATAAGGAAGACTTTCCTAGCACAAGGGCTGTTTAGGGCCCTGGAATGAATGGTCAGAAGAGGGGGTTCAAGCTTCCTTCTCTGAAAAATCCTTTAAAATCAGGTAGATTCTCTCCTGTCCAAGGCAGTTTTGCTGGAGTCCTACCTGACATTGGCTGTTATGTTACAGACTTAGGTTTACAAAGCAGCACTCAAACGAGTCTGTTTGCCTTCAAGGTATTTTGCATGTTACACACGGTAGCACCACCAACTGAAAAGGCCTGCTTTAGAGCAGACAAACCATCTCAGTTGCAACTCTTCTTCTAGTGGTTTTAACTCGGACAAATTTGAAAAATAGCCGTTAAACAACAACAACTTGTTTTTCAAATTTATATGGGTTCACATACATAAGGTTTCAGTACAGGGAGACTTTCCATAAACAGTAGCTGCAATCACTCCAGGTACGAGGCAGCTACCTGGCACAAACAACCAGGCCTCATTTCACACAGTTATGATGAACCAGGAGTCATCTCCTCCACTATATTATGCCTTTAACTAATATATAGCTCATTCGTAGAATGAAGAATTGGTAAGAACAGTGGTTAAAGTTATGTATTCTTTATTCTACTATCATCTTTTAAAATATGACCCATATTAGAATATGATTTAAAAGAACTACAAATGGTATTTAACCAGGTATTTATCTTAGTAATCCTTGAATAAAAGATTTCATTCATTTCACCCTCAGTATTTTGAGATTAAAAAAAAAAATCTTCCTAAGGATTGAACACCCATCACTGCTTCTAACTACCTTGCCAGTTTATCTACATGCTAATCAAAAAGACCTGACTCCCAATTTAGTCAGAGTCATTAAATTGCTTTGCCCGGCACTCCCAACAGGCAAGTGAGTTGTTCCATACTATTTCCTCTACCAGAGTAGATGCAAAAAGGAAGAGGAAAAAGCTAAGTGTGTTCACATAAGACTTGGCAATTGTCTTTTTACCAATCAGAAAAGCAATTCTCTTTCTGACCGGTTAGTGAGAACTAGGAATTTCTGAGCACTAAAAAGAATCTCAGTAACCACTACAAACCAAGATCCAAAAGTGCTTTATGAAATATCACAGTGGCACCGAAGATGACTTCAACATAAGTTTGTGTTTTCAAAAGTTAACTTCAAGTCTTTTAACACTAATAGGTCAAGAAGATGAACTAGAGGACTTAACTTCTTCCTGTTCCAGGATCCTAAGGAGAAAAATGGCAGCCTGCCATAGTTGTGCACAATGACATTCCAGCAAGGTCCTACACTTTTTCTGGGACCACACCCACATAAATCCTTTGGATTGTTCCAATTTAAAGTAAAATCTCAATTAACCACAACCCAACTAACCAGGACCAGGCCACTGGACTTCCAGAAGCAATATGGATTAAAAAAAATACATTCATATTTAAAATCAACTTCTAGGGAACATCCAGTATTTGCACACTCAACACCTCTCCTATGCCATTTTCATCTACAGAACAAGTACAGTAAGATTACTGTTTCAAGATGCTAAGACCCTGATATGGTTTGGCTGTGTCCTCACCCAAATCTCATCTTGAACTGTAGTTCCCATAATCCCCCCGTGTTGCAGGAGGGACCAGGTGGAGATCACTGAATCATGGGAGCAGTTTCCCCCGTTATGTTCTCCTGATAGTGAGTTCTCATGAGATCTGACGGTTTTATAAGAGGCTTTTCCCCCTTTGGCTCAGCACTTCTCCTTCCTGCCATTATGTGACAAAGCATGTGTTTGCTTCCCCTTCAGCCATGATTGTAAGTTTCCTGAGGCCTCCCCAGCCATGCTGAACTATGAGTCAATTAAAAAACCTCTTTCCTTTATAAATTACCCAATCTCGGGAAATGTCTTTATTAGCAGCATGAGAACAGACTAATACAAAGCCACATCCAAAGGAAGTTATTTTCTTTAGCTCCACTTTCTTAGGTACAAAAAAGCGTAAGCATAGCCCTATACATTCTAGGAAAGAATTTTAACAGTGTATCTTATATGTAACTTTTCAATTTTGATGATAGAGCTAACAGCTAGAAGTCAGTCTTGACACCTCTCCCATCCCAGCCATCACACTAAGTGCCATCATTTCGACCTTCAATGTACACATGAAATCCATTCAACTTTATCCAACGCTACTGTCACCAACAAAGTGCATGCCAGCATCATCTCTTACCTGAGCCACACTCATCCCCTATAACTCTCTACCTCAACACCCACACTCCCCCAGGTCATCCTTCAAAACACCGACAGAATAATTAAATCTGTAATGAATTGTGTCTCTCCCCTCTTTGAAATCAACAATGGATATCCTTTTTGTTTTGTTTTTTTTTTGGCTCGGGGTTGGGGGGTGGGGGGATGGAGTCTCGCTCCGTCGCCCAGGCTGGAGTGTAGTGGCGTGATCTCGGCTCACTGCAACCTCCACCTCCTGAGTTCAAGTGATTCTCCTGTCTCAGCCTCCCAAAGTAGCTGGGATTACAGGTGCCTGCCACCACGCCCAGCTAATTTTTGTATTTTTAGTAGAGACGGGGTTTCACCATGTTGGCCAGGCTGGTCTTGAACTCCTGACCTCAGGTGATCCATCTACCTCAGCCTGGATATCCTTTGAATATGGGATAAAATCTAAAATTCTAACCACCAAAATATCCTGTGTGATCTGACCCGGGTTTCTCTCCACCCTCTCTCAAATGCTCCCCTATAATTTCTAACAGTCTGGTCCCTTTGACCTTTCTTCCAGTTCCTCCAACCTGTCAAGCCCTTTCCTGCCTCTGGGCCTTTGCACTGGCTTTTCTCTCAGCTCCAGCCACATTTCTCTTCTCCCCAACTCCAGCCAAGCCATTTTTCCTCACTAGCTGCTGCTTCTCATCCTTTGCTTTCTCAGAGAGGTCAACTTGATCTCAAATCTAAAATACAAAATGTGTCCCCGTTAGTCTTGCACCATCCTGTTCATTTTCACCAGTGCCCAACAAACTGATGATCTTAACGTTTACCTGTGTGGTAACTGAAGGTTTGTCTCTCCTGCTAGATTATAAGATGTATGAGGGCCAAAACCATGTCTTGTGTTTACAAATGCCTACCCAGTGCCTGGAATAGAATAAGCACTTAAATAATGGTGAAATTCAGAAACAAGTGAGAATATTTTAAAAACCAAAATCCATATACTTGTTCAACCAGAACTCACTGGAACTCTACAAGTAAAATTCTGGGGGTTTTACTGTATGTGACAAAACATGATCACACAACTAAATATTGATTTTTTATGAGTGGAAGCAGAGGATGGCAGGAGCACATCTAAGGTGGAAGTGGGCACATGAAGGCATTTCCCTGAAAACCTTAAATGATTATAGGGACCAGGAGAGAGGCGTCCAGCAAATAATGAGTTTGGAGTCATCAATAAGCAAGTTGTATTACTTTTATATAATAAGGACTTCTTGAGGCCACATGTCTAAAGCAGAAATAGTGTCTGGCTTCACAGATACTCAAGTAATTATGGCACAGAGAAGAAATAGATGGAAGATCCCTGGATCTCCCAATGAGCTCACATGGATGCTGCTAAGGACCTCAGAACCCCTAACCAACGCCACCCTTTCATATACCTAACACTTGACTTAGCAGGTGAGCCTCCATTCCCTATTTTTATGCAGATATCTGGACTTTTCATCTACATTTTTACCTTCTTGGAAGAGCCATTTCTGACCCTCAGGACCCACAATTATTAATATCTTTCCTTGCGTGGATTCTTAGCTCTTACACGTATTGCTCATGTACATAGTTAAATTTCATCATGTGATGCCTTTGTACATGGACAATCGAAAAATCCCATACTGTGGAAAGGACCTGAGCACACCCTTCAAGATCACCTGGCCCAAAATCCTTATTTGCAAGTGAAAAACCCAAGGCCCAAGGAGGTGACATGTTTTTTCCAAAGTCAGAGTCCATTGTTGAGAACACTAAAATGAAAATGCCAGTTCCCTGGCTCCCAATCCAGAACATGCCCCATTATGGTCTCCCTAAGGAGCCGGTGTTCTCTGAGGCAGGAGCTACAGTTATCAACCTCCTGGCACACTGTGGAAAGCTGTTGAGCATCTGATGATGGGGTAAGAATGGCAATGCGTATGGATTACCACGAAGTCCTCTAGATTAAACATGAATCTACACCTGTGCTACCCTACACCACGATGTTTGCTGTTATCATCATTATTAATGGACACTTCCAAATGAGAGCTGGCTGCACAAAGCCCTGCAAATTCTACAGCTCCTTTCATGCATGAAGACTAACAACCATGAGAGACAAAGGTTTAAACTTGTTATCCTGGGGAGACTCCCAAAGAAGTCAAACAGGTTTGTCCAGAGCTGTCAATCACTTCTGCAAATAAACAGACCCTAGTTCAGAAGGTGCACAGTCAGCCTCAAAGGTTAACCAAACCCACAGTTAACCCAGGGGAGATCTCTTGACTCCTAAGAAATCATGCAAAGGTGGAAGCAACTGATTTACTCCCTACTCCCACTCCTCTACCATCGAAGAAAATATGCTTTCCTCTACTTTCTAACTCTGATATTTGATTATTTCAACCCCTGCAGAAAATCTCTCATAGATACCAATCTCCTGGCATTTTTAAGGAGCTTTCATATGTTTATTACCTTCTTCAACCTTCACACCCATCTTTCCCAGGCTGGGCCTAAATGTACAACCCAAGAAACTCAAGCTGAGAGACGTTAGTGACATTCAGTCAACCATGGGAGAGCAGTCAACTGAGGCTCCCAGCTCCAGGTGCTCTGCAGCCCCCAGGCCACCGTGCTTCTCATGCTCACAGTGGCTTTCTCTGCCCACATCATGTCAAATCCCAAATCCTCCCCCACAGATTTGTCTCCCAACTGTCCCAAAAGGAATCTTCCATTCTAAGAAAAAGTCCCTTTGCCATCCCGCACCTCCAGGCCTCTACGATGCCCCACACCTCCAGCAACCACCTCCCCTCTCTCCCAGTGTTTGTTACTCAAGGTCTTCACGTTCCACTGTTTAGTCTCCTCCTGCATTGTCCCCAGCACCCCCAGGCCACCGATCTCATGCTGCATGTTCCATGTAGCACTGCCTGTGCTGCTGCTGCCCTATCCAAGACCGAGCTTCAGATGGCAGGAACTCTCCTGCCCAACCCTCACCCTCCCTTGCAGAACAGGCACAGGCACACCGATGCTCCACATGAACAACGTAGCAACACTGGATCCTGGAGAGTCACAAGGTGGACAGTACTCACGCAGGCATGATGGCATGGCCAGGGCGCAAATGGCTCCCCTCTGTTCATGGGACCACTTGCTAACATGCACAACGTACCACAGTCAACACTTCCCAGTGGAGGATAAAACACCAGGTAAGAATATCCACCGTAAGCATGGAAGCAGAAACAACAGGGCTGCCTGGGTGCACCTACGACCCTAACGTAGGGTCAGTGAGGGTACCCGCTCTCTCGAAAACTCTATGTGGGTGGCTTTTCTTAATATTCAGCTGTCATCTGCAGAGGGCAAGGCTGTGGAGCAGACTCTCTAAGGTCAGAGGCCACAGCTGGAGGATCTCAGTATTGAAAGGAGCCTTACGGATGGATCTTGGGTAAAACCCAGTTCTCTATCAGATGATGGAAAGCAGAGGTTCCCTGACTTGGGGGTTCTGTGGACCAGTTAATATTTACTTAATTTCAGAGACTATCAGCAACATTCTCCACAAGAACAGACATTTTAACTGCCCCCCAAAGTAAGGACTTCAGAAAAGGACAGTCCTCCAGCCGACTGTGTTCCTGGGGACAAGCCACAGAGCTGGCACACATTCCCCATGAAAGGTCAGGTAGCCACATGTGAACACCTCCAGCAATGAGAGGGTCGGGAGGTGGCTTGGGGGGCCACTCTGGGTCACCTGAAGCTTGTGTCTTCAGATTGAGCTAGAATCCATTTCCCTGAAACTTTCACCCACTCATCCTAGTAGTGACTGCTGTGAGAGTAGACAGCAATCCTAGGGCCTAGCCCAAAGGAAATCCTCAGCACACATCAACTCCCCTAGTCCCTCCACTCTCGATTCCCTACACAGTTCAGAACTGTGTGGAGACTGCATTCCTGTCCAACACCCACCCTCAGCCACCAGCAGCCCATTCTAAGCTCATTCTCTCCTCAGAAAAGCCCTGAAACACTGCGGCCATTCTCCCACGTTACTTTCCCGACTCCCGCCCTGTCCTGGCCTCTCAAGGCCACCTTCAGCTTGTGTCCCCCTTGGAGTACAGGGCTCAGTATTGGGGGCTGGACACAAAGCTCAAAGTCGCAGTTGTCCCTTGTGGAGCTCACAATCTGGCTAAGCAAAAGAGAGTAACTCACATTAAACAATGAAGGACAATTCAGGAGTCCAAGGCGGGCAGATCACCTGAGGTCAGGAGTTTGAGACCAGCTTAGTCAACATGGTGAATCCCCACCTCTGCTAAAAATACCAAAATTAGCCGGGCATGGTGGGACATGCCTGTAATCCCAGCTACTCAGGAGGCTGAGGCACGAGAATCACTTGAACTCAGGAGGTAGAAGTTGCAGTGAACCGAGATAGTGCCACTGCACTCCAGTCTGGGCGACAGGGCGAGACTGTCTCAAAAACAAACAAAACACACAAAACCATGAAGGACTACTCCCCTCTAAGGGAGTGGGGGGACTATACCTAAACACTAAATTGTGACTAGACCCCAGACACCGAAGGAATTTAGAGGAAATGGGCAGAAAGGACTAGGGTTTCGGGGGGGGGCACAGGAGTCACTGCTCTTACCACATTCTCTCTTCCCCTGAAACATCAGATGACAACATGCAGCCCGACCCTGCTAGCTACAGCCACTACCTCCGTCTGCCTCGGCCCCTGAAGCAGAAGGATCAGTGACGCTTAGAAAACATCCTCCGAGAAAATCAGGTTCTAGACAGAGTCCCCACTATGGGGCAACCAGGAGACATGGACAGGAGTCCCAGGTTCCTGAACGCTGCGAAACACAACTGTAAGGCAGGAGACCCTCCCTGCTGCCCTGAAGCAAAGTCAGGGACTGTGACAGCCAAAGCAAAGGCAGAGGGAGAAAGCTGCTAGGGGAAAAACAGCATGAGTTTTTGAGAATGCAAAGACGCCCCATTCAGGAAGCCGGGGAGGCTGAGGAACCTAGCCAAAGGCAGGGCCACCAGCTTTTTGCTAAACTGGTTTGGCATCCACTTTTTTGTTCATGGAAGTGGTTACATAGGTGCCTGCGTGCAATGCAGATGGCCAACAGCCACTCCCTCAGTAGTGGTATTTCCCAGAAGGCAGGGAAGAGGCCTGTCTTGCAAGATGAGGTCACTACATTCTCTAATTCCCCTGCGCTCCAATCTTAAAGAAAAAGCTATTTCTCAAACTGTTCTGCATGGCCCAAACTCAGTCTTCAAATTGGGTTCTAAAATGTATTTCTGCATATCAGCATTCTCCAACAGCAATATAATGAACCATCCCTCCCTCCCTCCCCACCCACAAGCAAATTCCTGCCAAGTGCTAGCATATTTTCAAAACATCATTACCACTCCTGATAGGAATCCTGGTGCCCAGTTTTTGATACCAAAAGTTAAGGGAAGCAGTAAAACATCTAATTTGTCGAAAAATTTGGAAGGACTGTGCTGATCTACCAGCGAGATCAGCCTCTGGATAGACAACTCTTTTCTTCCAAGAGCATATTTTCCATGAGATTGCCAACGATGCTTGGTCACAGCCTCCTGTAACTGATGAGAGGTGAGAAAACCAGAATGTTGGCTCATCAGGACATCTTTGGCATATTCCAAAAGCAAACTGGGGGGCCCTGAGCCCTCGACCACATCGCATTATCCACTAATGCACATTTCTTCACAGTGCTGGCACTGAGGCACATCAGATATGATCATCAACTGTTTACATAGTATCTGCTGCCTCTAAGTGCTGCACTGTGCCAACCTTTCTGAGGCAGCACCATCTGCGACCCAGAGGTTAGCATAGTACTGCCCAAAAAGATCAGGCAGTGAATCTTTCAGCTACACAGCACCTCACAGCTGATGCCTTCCCATCCCGCCCATTCCAGCCCTGTCACAGCGGCATCTCCCTCCCACATTCCAAGCTACTGGGAGCCACATCTATCAGCTAAGCAAAGTGTCCTTGGTGGAGACCTCCTTTTACAAACTGGTTGAGGCAGTCATGTTTTACATTTCAATGATTTTTGTTTGTGTTCATGCAACTGTAGCTAATAACAAAAATGACTTCGTGAAGTATAGTACAATCAGCAGATCTTCTGAAATGAATTGCTACCAAGGTTGTCAGCTTTCCAAGATACAAGATGATTCATGACCTCATGTAGACAGACCTCCAGTGAATGCAAAGCCCAACCAAGCCTGCTAATATTTTTTCCTTTTTCCTCCCCATACTGCCACCTCATCACTCTCCAAAAGGGAAAAAGTCATACACACGAATTAATCCACCTGACATACAGAACTTGCAGTGGGGAGAGAGCTTGGCTCATTCATGTCAGGGTGGTACCCTCCACTCTCCCAGGAGAGGGGCAAACAAGGGCACCATTCATGTTCCAGTTTTCCCCTCCATCACCACATCAGCCCAGCCCTGCAGATTTCATAAGCAATGGCTTTTTACTTTTTCTACCTGTCACATTAAGAAAGAAGGGAAACCCCTGGCTGCAGCTCTGGGCAGAAACAGCATGAATCTCCTGGGGCACACAATCTTAGTTTCTCCTCCTATCTTATTTCAATACCATCAGGCCTCACCAGCAGCCCAGGTGCTGGATACTGTGGGAAATTTTCTGCAGTGCATTCCTGATAGCGTCCATGAGCACCTTCCCTAACAAAGGCAGAGTCTCTGGGCCAGAGTCTCCTAAAAACAAGTTGGGCAGAAACAGCTTCATTCAGCAGAGACCAGGTACTTCTCACAAACCAGACTTGTTCAAGCTGCACCAGGGCCCCATGGAGCTGGCCCCTCCCATGCCTGCCTGGACTCCAGGTGATTATTTTGCTGGCAGTAACAAAAGACAAGAAAGCACAATCATTATGCAAATGCCAATTTGCTCTGAGATCCCAAATGGCAGTTCAGGTGACTTCAAATATCCCATCCATGTCTAAATCCTAATAAACTTCGTATTTTAGCCATCAGGCAGAAATATAATTCTATTTAAAAGAAAAATATCAAAAATTGTTCAAGTTATTAGAGGTACAACATTACAGGCAAAGAATATTTCAAGGGAATTAAGTGTCTCTTTTCTGCATAACATAAGTTGGTTTTTAGTGCTGGTTTTAGACAAGGTAGCTATCCTGATGCAGGAGTCAAAGACTACAGAAGCTCCCCACACCAACCTCTTACATCATCAGGAGACTCGCTACTCCAACTTTGGGCACCTTTCACATTATTGTTTGTACTTTAGTGATCTTTATGTAGTAGTGACTCAGGTCTCATTTTCACTCTATTTTAGGCCTCCTTAAGTATATGCCTTGTTATGGGTGGCCTTCTCTTCAAATAGAGCAAGCCATCCCAACCTGGCTAATGACACTATTTTGTCTAAGCTGCTAATCCATGTACCAGTTATCCATGAGATAGAGTCTACTGAGAAAGACACACACCAACACAGCATAACTGACAACTGTGACCATCCCTCCACTTAACAGAACTTCTGTTTAAGGGAAATGCCCCCTTGATAAGGTATTCACATACATTATTTGGAATCTGTGACTCAATGTCTCCCTGGAATTAAATCCATTTAATTAAAAAGAAATTTTCAAATTGTGATTTTTTTTAATCAAGTTTCAGGATACGTGTGCAAGATGTGTAGGTTTGCTACATAGGTAAATGTGTGTCATGGTGGTTTGCTGCACCTATCAATCCATCACCTAGGTATTAAGCCCTGCATGCATTAGCTATTTATCCTGATGTTCTCCCTCTCGCCACCCCTCCAACAGGCCCCAGTGTGTGTTGTTCCCCTCCCTGTGTCAATATGTTCTCATTGTTCTCTGATGCTTCTTAAAAATTGGGTTTCTATCATGAGAGTAAAATAGAAAATGTCCCTTCTTGGAGCTGAAGTTGACTTAAGAAACCTCAAGACTGGGAGTCTATTCAGTGTTGACACATTATCATCCTCAACAGACCACTTTGTGGAGGTCCCACCAACGCTCTTCTTTCTGGAGGAGTTTGCAGCTTATTCGGTATCTGGCAGGGCTTTGGAGCATCTATATATGCTAGGCACAGGCCCCACACTGCAGTGGGGGGAAAATCAACAGAGAATCAAGGGTTGACCTGCAGGTTTGCAAATCTGGAAAGCTAACTAGTAATCAACTTGGGGGAGAGATGCATCTACCAGAATGCCACTGATTAACACTTTTAAAATAACCTGGGCCAGGCACAGTGGCTCATGCCTGTAATCCCAGGACTTTGGGTGGCTGAGGCAGGAGGATCACTTGAGTCCAGGAGTTTAAGAACAGCCTGGGCAACATGGCAAGACCCCATGTTTACCAAAAATAGGAAAACTAGCCAGGGACAGTGGCAGGTGCCTGTGGTCCCAGCTATCTGGGCTCAGGTGGGAGAATCGCTTGAGTCCAGATAGCTGAGACTTCAGTGAGCCGTGATTGTGCCACTGCATTCCAGCCTGGGCAACAGCATAAGACTGTGTTTCAAAAAATAAAGAAAGGCCAGGCACGGTGGCTCACACATGTAATCCCAGGACTTTGGGAGGCCAAGGCGGGCAGATCACTTAAGGTCAGGAGTTCGAGAACAGTCTGGTCAATATGATGAAACCCCATCTCTACTAAAAATACAAAAATTCTCTGGGCATGGTGGCATGCACCTGTAATCCCAGCTACTCAGGAGGCTGAGGGAAGAGAATCACTGGAACCCAGGAAGCAGAGGTTGCAGTGAGCTGAGATCGTGGCATTGCACTCCAGTCTGGGTGTGATAGAGCCAGACTCCATCTCAAATAAAAGAAAGAAAGAAAGAAAGAAAGAAAGAAAGAAAGAAAGAAAGAAAAAAGAAAGAAAGAAAGAAAGAAAGAAAGAAAGAAAGAAAGAAAGAAAGAAAGAAAAGAAAAGAAAAGATAAGAAAACCTGACTAGAAAACCAGGGCTGGATTTTCCTTCCGCGGGATTACATTCACTCAGTATCAAGATTTGTGTCAAAAAAGGTGTCACAGAGTTCCAGCTACAAGGCTGTTAGAGGCCTCTCTTCCACCTCAAGGTTTGGATGGTTTGCCCACAGTCAAGCATGCTCCCACCAAAGTGACAGGCAACTCATACAAAACCTTGTTCCTATCCTCCTTTTTCAGCAACCAGAAGAGTCATCACCTTATGCCAGGTACACTCCAGCACTATTGAACAGGCAGGGGTTCTCTGTATTAGTTAGTATGCCCTTCATATCAAGCCCTCAGGACTTGCCTGCCACACATTTTATGAGCAATCCCTCAGAGTGGGTTCACCTAACTGATGAGTAATTGCACCCATTATACAAGCACTAAGGTAAACTCATCCTAACCTTGTCCCAAAATTCTATCTGAAACCTTAAGCATTCTGTGCCCTGAATACTGGTAACAGCAGCCCAAATTATTTTTGGGTATGGCCATGCTTAGTTTTTTAGTTAAACCTCAGAAGAGATAGACATAAGCAAGCAAATTTGCTAACTCTTCTGTTTAAACATCAGGTTTACAAAATATCCATCATCCCAATAACACACAGCTAACCTGGTACATCTCAATTCTAGGCTATTATAGCAGACCTTAAAGCTATTACAGTTGACCTTAAAGCATTATCTTTAATTTACTGGGACTTTTTCATTTTAAAAACTACAAGCTCATTGAAAAAGTAAAATTTAAGCTGCATAGTACACAAAATAAAAAGTAAAATGTTCCTCCTTACCCACTCCCCACTCCCCACCCCCCACCTACCAAAAGAAACCATTTATCAGTTTGAAGTTTTGATTTCATAAGATTCCTCATTGGGAAATTAGGTTGAGTCAAAGGTCTTATATGGAAAATACCACTGAGAGGAACACAATGCATGATTGAGAAGAAGGGGGAATTACAGCTACTTTTCCCAGCTATATGACCTACAGCATTTCCATCTTTAGTGTAACCAAGTATATAATATTTTACTTTATGAAGATCACAATCTTGGATATCAATTTTTACTGCATTTGGAAAGAACTGCCAATCTTGAATGCACATACTGAATCAATGGTTTCAATCTTTTAGGTGAATATAAAAGATGCCTGGAAAGTCTTTAAAGAGAGAACCCCTGGAAAGGATATTAAAGATCTAAACGAGTTAACTGAATCCCCTAAGCATCTTTTCAGCGACTGCCCCTCTGGCAAGCAAGCCCCTGCTGGGAAAAGGCTCTAGTACACTGTTTGAACAAAGACAAAAGAATCTTACATCTTTCCTTAGGAAAATCCTTGCTGTATATTGCAGAAGGCTCCTTCTACTTTTGCCTCCTAGTGTAAATTCACAACTTGAAAACTCAAAGGATATTACTGAGCACTCCCTATGTATGAAGCAATGTGCTGGGTGCTTTCACAAGCCTCACTGTATGTCTCCAAGTACTTTAAGGCATAACACTTTCTATTACTGACCCCAAAATAAGAAGGCTTAAGTTTCATAAGTGACAGGTATAAAGGACCGACATTTGTTTCCATTCATCCCCACTCCATTCCACATTCTGATCCATATTATGCAACCTGCCACTTCAATGTAGATATGATTGATCAACTGTCCCAACCTCTAGAGACCCAATTTATAAACAGATGAAAAATAAGTTATAAAAGACAAATTGCTCTAAAAATCAGAACTGGCTGACTCCATGAAAGGTCATGGACATGCTTTCTCTCCCAGCTATTTGTCCTCTGACCCAAACCCTGCTGGCTGTTTAGGATCTGGTTTAAGGCCCATCTCCCTCCAAGAAGCCCTCTCCCCCTGCTTCCATAGCTTCCCCAGCTGAGAAAGGCAATGATCCATAGGCAAGAGATTATCTCCTATGCCTAGGGCTCCTTTGATCCATTTCTTTAAAGCAATATATAAACCTGAATGTTCAAGTCCCCAAAATAAATCAAGCCAAGCCCATCTGCCATCTGGCCCCATGGGTAAGGCAAAAACACTTTCCTATCATTTGTAGAAACCTATGTATTCACCATAAAGGCCACTGCTGCCCTGGGGGCTGACAGTCTAGGTTAAAAAAACAACTCAGAAATAAAATAAACCATTAGACAAAGTTGTTAAATTTCACATAGGGCAGGTTCTATGGTATTTATATTGCACTTATATGAAGTACCACATGGGGCCTTGGCTGATTTTTGTTAATTCTGAATTATTCAGCACTGCATTGATAGATTGCTAATTAAAATATAACCCTTAAGGCACCAACCTGCTAAGAATGGTGCTCTTGGTTTCATTAGTCCCTCTAACAGCATCCGAGTCAAACCTCCTCATTTGCCTCCCTCCCGTCACTGCCAAAGCACAGCAAGGCCTTCAACCTTACAAGTCAACTTGTTCCACAGCTAAGGGAGTAAAGTGGAAAATCTGGTAACAAGGTGATTTACCGAGAGTCCTTTGAGAGGCCTGCAGTTCCAGAAGACTCAGGAAAGGAAAGATAGTTCTGACACCTGGCATTCTAGAAAACAGGCTGTCTCTTCCTTGAATATGCCTGGATTCTCTTTGTCTCTCATGACAAAGGGGAGTGGAACAGCTGCCCCTGTCAGAGGGCCCTTCTCCAACTCTCCTGCTTGCTGCAGTCCCCAGGATAAGCTGGGGCTTCCCCACTCCCTGCTCCTCAGAGACATCGGTACCATCCAGGACAGGTGTGCTCCAGACAGAGGGGAGGGTCTCCAGGACCCTTCCCACTAGACCCCCACCACTGTTCCAACCCTGTGTGAATCTCAGACATCACAAGCCCTAACCAGGTCTTGGTCAACCACCCTCCTCACTTTCTTGTTTTGGTCCTAAGTGTCCAAAACACTCTGACTTTAATTGTTTAGTAATTTTTTAAAAGACGACATATATGGAAAAGTATAGAAATCCTAAAGAACAGCTCAATGAACTTTCGTAAATTCACATATCTGTGTAAGTAGCATTCAGATCAGAAGTTACATTATCAGCATCCCAGAAGCCCCATGCCTGTGCCCACTTCTAGCCAGAAATGTGTTTTCCATCAGAAATGTATTATTTCAATCCTCCAAGCAACTATCACTTCTGAGTGATCTATCCCTATAAAGTCAGACAGAGAAGGGGGAAAAAGCTATATAGGGGGCTTGGCACAGTGGCTCACTCCTGTAATCCCAGCACTTTGGGAGGCCAAGGTGGAGGACCGCTTGAGCCCAAGAATTTGAGATCATCCTGGGCAGCATAGGGAGACCCCATGCCTACAAAAAATAAAAATAAAAAAAAAGCTAGATGTGGCAGCGCATGCCTGTGGTCCCTGCTATTCAAGAGGCTGAGGTAGGAGGATCCCTTGAGCCCAGGAGGCTGCAGTGAGCTATAATGATGCCAGTACACTCTAGCCTGGGCAAAGAACAAGACCCTGTCTCAAAAAAGAAAAGCTATATAGGAAATGCAGCGGAGGGTAATGAGTCAGCATTTAATCAAGTCCCTCCTGAGGACCAGGTAACATGACAGGTAGAGAAACCTGGCATACACCATCTTAAGCAAGTGATCAAAGTTACCACCACCGGTAACAGGACAAATTAGAGATAACATGCCACCGCATGGGTTGCAATCATCATCACAGTATCCAGAGAAAAAGACATGGCCCACGTGGAGAGCCTCTCTCAAGTGACTGGCTGTAATCTACACAAACTGTCCAGGCCATGAAAGTCAAGGAAATACTGAGGAAACGTTCCAGACTGGAAGAGACTAGAGAGAAATGACAAGTGGGTGTGATGCGTAACCCTGGACTGGTACCATTACCATAAAGGGTATTACTGAGTCAATGGACAAAACTTGAAACCCAATTCAAGGTATATGAGTGTGCCTTGAATTACTCTTGCAATTTTCCTAAAGTCTGAAAGGATTTCAAAACACAGTATTTTTAAGAAATTTTTGCTCTTCACCTTTCCACCTGCTTTCCACCTAGAATACAGATGTGAGGATCAAGTCCCATGATGAGCAAGGTTAGCAGGACAATGAGATAGGAGCCGTGGACCTGCCACATGGGCACCAGACTGCCCACCTCC
This sequence comes from Hylobates moloch, assembly GCF_009828535.3. Classification (NCBI taxonomy): domain Eukaryota; kingdom Metazoa; phylum Chordata; class Mammalia; order Primates; family Hylobatidae; genus Hylobates; species Hylobates moloch. The sequence goes on along the minus strand of NW_026652280.1, from coordinate 29,417,568 downwards.
AAAAATACTGTAGTGTGGAATAAAATAAACTCTTTGATGGTTGATGTCACGGTAGCAGGGTTTTCTGTTACAGCCAAAGAAGTCATAACTGATATATTTAATAGGTAGAAGACAGAAGACTATGATTCCATTACTATTTCCCCACTATTGCTAATAGGAAAACCCATCAAAAAGTTAACAGAAAAGCTGTGACTTGCTGCATGGACAAGAGGGCAGAGAAGCTGTGAGAATACATTTTGTCCAGCAGTGGGCAGTGAGGAAAGGAGGCTTGGCCGGAAGCATCAGTAGCAGGGCCTCCAGGATCTCTGTAGCACCGCAGCATCACGATTAGTCAAAGCAGGTTTTCAAGTTTTCCATTAGAAATGTATTATTTCGATAATACATCTTGACTTTTGACTAGACCACCACGAGAACACCGCCTCTATGAGAAAGATCCTAGATGCTAGACTTAAGGTAACCTTTAGAATATTACCTACAAATAAACAGGGACTTTGGTAAATAACTATTCACGTATAATTTGACTTTGTTTCTTAGAAATCATTCTATATTTTATTTTCTAATCACATTTTTATTACCATGATACCTCATGTTGGGCCAATATGCCTTCCTCTTTAAAGTTTCCTTTTACCACTATTTTGCTTTCTTCCCACTCCGAACAGTACTGTGGGGTGACTCCAGTTGTTTCCATTTAACACATACAAAAAAGTTGAGCAAGATTAAGCCACTGGTCCAAGGTCTCACAGCAAGGAACTGGCATAAATGGAACAAGAATTCTGAACCACGACTCCCAATCCAGTGTTCTCCTACTCCACACAGTATATCATTAACAACCCTGCCACTTCAACATGGCTTCACTTTTTGAGATTAGAAGATTATATTATGAATGACTAGAACAAGAGATCAAGTAAGAGTAAACAGGAAAAGAGACATTTTACCCAACCTTAGAATAAAGAACGTACAGGAAATTCAGCACTCAATCTTTCTCTACTTGCTCACATTGGTTTCAGAAGTGAAGAGTTGCAAAACCCTATTACCCCGTGGTGAACCCACACCTGCCTCCCTGAGGCTCTCTCTCCTTGCAGCTAGCATCCCCTCAGCTAGTATTTGCCAGGCCCTCAAAACCCTACAGAAATCCCAGAATCTTGGGATGCTTGGCCGCAAGTCTCACGCAGCCCTGTTCCTCAAATCTGGAAGTTGTGAATGCCTGTTCCATAAGACAGTGCTGGGCACTTGGCACGATCTTCGCCCTCACAGCTAAGTTGAGGAGATAAGGCAAATATGCAAAAAGTAAAGCAATCATCCAAGAGATATTAAATAACACTGCAGGCCAATGACAGCAGCAAAGGCATGAGAGGAGATGCCAAGACCATGTAATGGATGGACATTATTTACAGTAACTGCCTCCATACAGAGAATAGATTTCCTTAGGCTGAGGAAGTCAGGAAGGGCTTATAGAGAAGCTGCAATTTGACCTTGGTCTTGAGAGAGACAATAACCTTAGAAATATAAAGGTAAAGAACATTCCAGGCAGATACAACATGGATATGGAAAACTCAAGGTACATTCAGACGATTATGAGTGGGCTGATTCTGCTGGGGAAAGAGTGGATCATACAAGGCAATAATCAAATGTTAGATGATCAGTTACTATGCTCTGGCTATAAGGGAGGCTTCAACCTGGCTTGAACAGAAGGGCATTTCTATCTCATGTGACAAGAAGTCCAGAGTTCTGGTGGGTTCTGCAGTGTTGTTTCAGCCCAAGGCACATGGCTGCATAGAGGAGGGGTTTTGTCGAGATGTTGAAACGGAGGTGTGGATGATCCCAGATGGGCAACCAACCACCATAAATGGTTATTGTTTAGTTAGTGTCGATCCCCACCCCACATATTTCATCCTTAAAACCAGAGGAAAGAATACAGACAGAAAGCCAGAAGAGGCTCCTCATGTAACAGCCAAATCCAAAACTCAATTCAGAAAAATCTGCAGCAATGGATCTTCCTCCTTGTGCCTATTTACTAAAAGACATATATGAATTCTTAAGAGGATTAAACCAGAATGGCCGTTCAGAGTCTGTGGAATCAGCAAAGACCCTCATTCTAACCACCCCTGGAGGCCTGTGTTCATTAGGGCAGAATTCCAGGAGTTTGAGACAAGCCTGCACAACAAGGCAAGACCTCATCTCTACAAAAACTTTAAAACTTAGCCAGGCATGGTGGCACACACCTGTAGTCCCAACTACTTGGGAGGCTGAAGGGGAAGGATCACTTGAGCCCAGAAGGTCGAGGCTGCTGTGAGCCATGATCACACCATTGCACTCCAGCCTAGGTGATAGAGTGAGACCCTGACAAAAAAAGACAAAAAAAAAAAAAAAAAAGGCAGAACTGTGCTAGCACATTAGTGAGTGCAAAGAGATTGGCCTGACTGTTTTGTCTCTTTTTTTTTTTTTTTGAGACGGAGTCTCGCTGTCACCCAGGCTGGAGTGCAGTGGCGCGATCTGGGCTCACTGCAAGCTCCGCCCTCCCGGGTTCACGCCATTCTCCTGCCTCAGCCTCACCGAGTAGCTGGGACTACAGGCGCCCGCCACCACGCCCGGCTAATTTCTTTAGTATTTTTAGTAGAGACGGGGTTTCACCATGGTCTCGATCTCCTGACCTCGTGATCCGCCCGCCTCGGCCTCCCAAAGTGCTGGGATTACAAGCGTGAGCCACCGCGTCCGGCTGCTTTGTCTCTTATACAATGGCCCAGATGAGAAAGTACGCTGATATTCAGGACTAGAGAATCGGATTCCCAATGTATTCCTGATACCACAAGGTCCTACCACTGTGAGTTTTGTTATACATGGAATTGGCCAAGCCCAGTATTCAAGCAAGACTCTCATGCAGTGGGTGGATGACTCTCCCTCAATGATACTGAAAGATCTGTAAAACGATTCAGACAAATCTGCCAAATGCAGCATTACTCTATAAAGTGAATCTATGGTGATGTCACTCATTTATTTTAAATATGTTTACCAAGCACCTTCTATGTGCTACATGTGTCCTAGGCACTGGAGACTCAGCAGTGAACAGGACAAGTGCTGCTCTCCTCTCAAGGACCTCAGGATCCAGGTGAGGAAGACAAGCAAACAAGAGAGCCAGCTATGGGAGGAGAAAAACAAAATAGGGCAATGATCTGAGTAGGCGGTGGAGAAGCCCTCCCAGAGGAGGTGACTTGGCAGAGGCCTGAATGACAGGAAGCCCCCAGTGCAAAGACCTGGGAAAGAACATCTATGAACTAGGAGTAGATGCAAAGGCACTGAGGTGGCCAGACACCTGCAGTGTTCAGTGAACAAGGAAGCCAGTGTGGGCCAGGAGCGGTGGCTCACACCTGTAATCTCAGCACTTTGGGAGGCTGAGGTGGGTGAATCACCTGAGGTCAGGAGTTCAAGACCAGTCTGGCCAACACGGCGAAACCCCGTCACTACTAAAAACACAAAAAAATTACTTGGGCATGGTGGCACAAGCCTGTAATCCCAGCTACTTGGGAGGCTGACGTAGGAGAATCACTTGAACCTGGGATGCAGAGGTTGCAGTGAGCCAAGATCATGCCACTGCACTCCAGCCGGGGAACAGAGCAAGACTCCAAAAACAAAAAACAGAAAAAAAAAAAAAAAAAAAAAAAGAGGAGGCCAGTGTGGATGGATGCAGCAGGTAAGGAAGACAGGGATGCTAATGGGGCAGGATAACAGGGCCCAGATTACAGGAGGCCTCATGGGCCTGGTAAGGGGTTTGGATTTTATTCCAAAAGCCAAGGGAAGCATCTACATGATTTCCAAAAGAGGAGTAACAGAGCCCGACTGACGTTAGATTGATCTGGCTGCTGCGCAGAGAAGAGACTGGAAGGAGACAAGGGAAGATGCAGGGAGTCAGTTAGAAAACAGTTTCCATTATGCGGGCCACAGACCATGGTGGCTGGAGGTCAGAGCAGTGAGGGGGCAAGAAGAGCGAGGATTCAAAGTAACGTTTGGAAGCTGAGCCAACAGGACTTGCTGATGGAGTGGGGAAATCACAGATGATGCCTGGATCTGGGTCTTAGGCTGCTGGATCATGCCTCTTACTGAGATAGTGAGAGCTGGGGGGAGAAACAGGAATAGCAATATACAAGCTTGTTTCTAAGCATCTTTTACTGTGAGGCAGCAGCTTTTGAAAAGGCACACACTTTCAGACTGAACCATTTCACTTCCCGTAATGGGTCAGCATGATGGCAAATGTTGTGTGTCAAACTGACTGAACCAAAGGATGTCCAGATACCTGGTAAAACATTATTGCTGGGTGCGTCTGTGAGGGCGTTTCTGGAAGAGATTAGCACTGGACTCAGACTGAGTACAGAAGATCTGCCCTCACCAATATGGGTAGGCCATCACCCAATCCATTAAGGGCCCAAATAGAACAAAACGACAGAAGGAGAGCAAATTCTCTCAAGTTGGGACATTGATCTTCTCCTGCCTGTGGACATGGGAGCCCTCAGACTCTGGTACTTACACCAGTGACTCCACTCCCAGTACCAAATCTGTATTAGTGTTCTGCAGATAAACAGAATAGGATAAAGATACATAAAAGGAGGTTTATTATGAAAACTGGCTCATGTGGAACTTAATTCCTTTGGACACAAACAAGCTACTGAGCCTCCAGGAAAACACACACAGCAAGTATCACGGGGGATGGTGCACTCTTACTCCCATCAGCCCCTAGCTCCTGAGAAGATACAGCACCAACACCAGGATGTCATGTGCTAGAACCCTGACATCAGGGGTGGAAGCTCTGCTTTCCAGTCCTATCTTGCATCGTGAGTTTGAGTATGTCGCTGAATAGCTCAGGGTCTCAGTTCCCTCTTTGTCCTCCCTACCTCACAGGGCTCTTATGACAAGAAAAGAACAACTAAATGGGAGGACATCATGGAAAACAAAGTATACACCAATATAAGATGACACTGCTGTTAAGAACAGACTCCTGATGTTTTCTGAAGGGGAAAAGCAGAAGCCAGCATCATGAGTTCCTTCAAGGCCACCTCTCCTTTCCCACATGGCCAGAATTAGGGGGTAGCAGTGGTGTGGTACTGATGCATATGTGTGAAGTGGAAAATGCCTTATTTTTCTTTCATTTGATTGATCATACAAATGCCTTACATAGGTGCTAGTGATTTGCCCAGTGCAGACATGCTGCAACTGCAGAAGGTGTCTGGCTTCAGACATCAGGCCCTGTTCCTGGAAGAACACACCCCACACCAAGTCTCTGGTCAAGTGACAAGCAGAGTGATGGCCGGAGGAGTCTGAGGGCAGCGAGCCAGGCCACTGGCACATCTAGGATCTGTCGCTAATGAGATGCTTGATCTAAAGCTAAATCATCAGCTTCCAGGACACTATGGGGAAGTGACATCTAAAGAAAGGCAAACCAGGTCCTAGCCAGCCTCTCAGGGGATCTGATCCATGTCCCCTCAGTAGCCATTCCTCTACGGTTGACCCAAGCAGCATTCTGGGCAAGGGGATTCATGCAGTATCAGCCTGCCAGGTGGCAGAGGCCACACCATGCCTGCCTCCCTCTTTACTTTCACTCTCCTCCACCATCATGATCATCCTTCCTCCTTCTAATCTCCTTCACTTGTTCTCATCCCTTTTCTGTCTGCATCCAAGCTTGCAACCCACAAGCTGCTTTATCCTAAAAGACAACAGGTGGTCCTCTTCCATTGCCTTCCTACCTCCCACCACTAAATAACCACAACATGGAACTAGAGCATGTTTTAAACTATTTTATACTGAATCAGTAAAAGCTTGATGATTTCTGTTCTTAAGATCAAGTGAGTTGGAAGCCTGTTTCTTTAAGAAAAACAAAAACCATCAAATTTATTTAGGTTTATTTTTATGGGTAAGTAGAATCTCCGGAAAATGACTTACTCCTTCCTTCTTTTACTGTCTATGTGAAGTTATTCTTTGTCACTGTAATTTTATATCCTCCATAATAAGCAGTCATTTCTAGACACCTTTCAGGTGGGCAAAAAGTTTTACGGTCATAATGGTCAAATTCTTACTCAAAGGCACTCCCTTATGGCATCCTTGCTGGAAAGCACAACTGGCTCAGATACCTGCAGAGATGAAGACCTCACTTCTGCACAGGCAGCCCATTCCACCACGGAGGGGTTGAGGGGTGTTCAATTGACCACATGCCCCTGCACCAAGCTAAGTCCACCTTCCCACAACACATACCCATTGCTGGTCATACTGCTCTTTGGAAGAACTCAGAGAGGAAATACATGAATTCCACATGACAGCCCTGCAGTATTTTAGGATTATATCTCCTTTTCCCTAGACTATAAGTCCTGGATCCCCGAGCCATTCCTCACATGCTATGGTTTCCAGGCATTTTGCTGTCCTGGGCATCTACCTCTGGATGAGCTCCATTTACTAAGGTCCCCTTAAAATATGTCATTGATATCAGAATATATTATCACAGAGTCACATCTTATTGGGAGGGAGTTGGCTTAATGCTGAAGTCAATACTAAAGCAAAAATCATGCAGTACCCAAATTACCCTTGGAAATCCCTTGCACTGCCCATGACTGTGGTGAGATGTTCTAACTTCAGGAGGTTCTGAACTACCTAAACAGCCTCCCTCCTTCCTTCTCACTCTCGTCCCTGGGGTATCCTCAATGAGCTGGTCAATGGTTCACACAACTGAAGTTATTTTTTCTCATTTTGTTGGTTGGTTCCTTGGGGATTTTTGTTCACTTATGCCTAGCACATATAACTGCATTTCTGAAATTTAAATGCAGCCATGAGCCAGATGTATCCAAGCTATAAAAATAGTTGTCACTGTTACTTAGTCCTCTTCAAAGGAGGTGTTTTCCTAGAGTCTTCAAAAGTTCATCCTCCCTTGCATACCTGGTCCCTGATCAAAGTTTGGTCCCTGACCAAAACTTCTTGATGGTCAAAGAGCCACCACTCAAGAGTTCACTCAAGGAACTTTGTAAAACTTCCATTCAAAAGTCTTTCTTTTTGCAAATTGTTATCATGATAATTAAAAGAAATCATAAAAAGGTTAATGTGATAGCAATCTTACTGTAGTACATAAAATCAACAGCACTATCCTTTTCTAAAGGCTGCAACAATTTAAGCAACTGCTTTTTTTGCTCCTATAAGACCAGTATGCACTCATGAATGTCGTTTATCATCCCAAGTGAAAAAGTTACTGGCACAAGTTTCTTGCCTGTGTATTTATGGTTACATCTGAAGTCATCTTAAACTATGTTAGCATGCCAGGACCATAGAAATCGTAGCTAACACTTATTCCTTTAAGATGAAACGTGTTGTACTACAAGGGAGATAATGAGCATTGAGCTTTGAAAGAATTTCATATGACACCCTTGTTTAAAAAATTCCAAAACAGTAAAACTAAAACACAATTAGATAAATCAGGATAACCCTAATTTCACGGAAACACAGACCATCTTATTTTTTTAAAAAGTTGGTGCCAAGTGAATTTTATCCAAAAATAAGCTTCAACAAAGGACGACATGGCAAAAAAAGGTACAGCTCCATGCAGAGGCAGCCCTGAAGATTCATGCAAATAGACGCCTCCATACTTTAAGTATTACTGTGTTATTATACACTAAGGGGTGGGATGAGTTCTAGAGGAACTCATTTTAAGGTGGCAGCTACAATAATCAAATGCTTTTAACAGCTTGTAAACGTTTATGTTTTGGTTTTTATATACTCCCGTCTTTGCCTTCTTCCTCAAACAGCATTTTAATTTATGGGAATCATTCTCTTTGATGTCAATAATGTTCGCTCAGCAAGCAAACAAAACTTCAGCCCTATCCCCAACCCATCCAATCAGGCTGTCTCCTGTAAGTCCTCCTCTCCTTAACTGCCTTGAGCCCCTCCCTGGGGTTGGTGGGAGGGAGCAGTTTTCCAGGTGAACATAGTAGGGATCCCATTCCAAGAGTTCTTTTTAACTGCTCAGAGGGAACTGCTCTGAAGGCTGAAAGCCCCCAAATGATGTGGGTCTTCATCACCACCCACTGAACTGTGGTTCTAAACAGAGCATTCAGTCCTCCTCAACTGATCTGAGGCAGGGATAGGAAGGCATGTTGAGAGATTGACATGCAAGGCAGGCACACCCAGCCACAGGGAATAGCAAGAGGTGAAGCCTCCTGGAGCACTGTCTTCATGGCTGCCATGACAGCCAGGCAACCTCTAACTGCCTGCAGTAGAGGGGTGCCACAGCCCATCCTTCTTGTCATCTCCAAAGGCAAGAATATTGTTAAATACCTCCTTGATACACTACTCCTGAATAGCACTTATTGCACTGTAATCCTTAATAGCAAGGACTATGCCTTCTTCGCCTTTTACACCCAGCACCATGCTAAGCATCAAAAAGACTCTCGAATACTTGTGTCTGTTATATAATACTACCCAACCCACCAAGGCTAAGAGTGGAAGACATCTCTGCTGTGGGGAGAGGGTAGTTGTGGCGCACACAATCAGCTGAAAGTGAACATTTTCACAAATCAGAGCGTAAGAGCTTCGAACTCAGATCACCACCAAGGCTCCCAGCCCAAACTGGCACAAAGTAGAATCAATGCCACTTCCCACTGATATAACACCCTGCTAAATCAGAAAGTGTGTGACTGAAAAATATCAACTTCCCTGTCTGGTGCCATGAACTAGCTCGGATATTAATCACTGTTTGCCACAGTGAATAACTACGTAAAAAAAATTATCATTTCTTAGTATCCACAGTACTCAGCAACAGAAAACACTTGAGATGCATAAACATAGCCCAGCAGGGAAGTGCAACCACTGACCCTCTAGCAAAACACAAAAAGCATAAGGCAAGATTTTAAATTCCAGTGTTAAGCCAAGAGTTTACTTATTGAGTGAGATTCAGCAGAAAACAGTTATAACCTAAATAATTTGGCTGGCACTCAGCTGCCTCACTTTAGATACAGGCTACCATTCCAGGGCTTTGGGTATTATTTACAGCTCCAGACACGTCATCATTCTTTGGCCAGCATTTAGGCAGTTTCTGATTTCTGAGATGGTTCACATTGCAGTGTGAGTGCAATTCAGATGGACACTCTTCGCATCTGTCTCATTAACTAAGAACTCTCTCCACGGCTAGTGTTGTGTGACTCCAGTGGCCTGCTGAAAGGGGCTTGGTTTCACGCTGCCAGTCAGATTTCAGGGATGTTAATACAGTGGGCCATCCCTAGAGCCTTTATTAAGGATGGATTACAGAAGGTTAAAGTGTGAGGCAACGAGGGGAGTGGAGGAAGCAACTGGAGGGCGAAAAAAAGGTGAGGACCCAGAATACTTTTAGAAGAGGAGTTAAAATCCAAGGAAAAAATGTTTAAATGTTTAAATTAAAATTTAATTTAAACGTTTAAATTAAAATTTAATTTAAACGTTTAAATTAAAATTTAATTTAAACGTTTAAATTAAAAAAATAAATAAATGGCAAATCTTAGGGCCGATAGCCCAGCATTATTTTTAGGGTGTGACAGCAGGTTAAAGCTCTTCCAGACATGAAAACCACCAGCCACTACCAGAATGTAGGCAGAGATTGATGATAGTTTAGACACAGGCAGAAGGATGCAAGTTCCATAAATAACCATAATCCAGCAAGAAGTGGAAACCAGGCCTAGAACAAGTCTCCCAAATCCAATTCTACAAGAGACACAGCAACTGTATTTGATGCACCCAAAGTAGAAAAACCAGGTCTCTGGTACCAGCAACCTCTAGTTTTGATGGAAACATGGTTCCCAGTGACTAAGCCATCTTGGGAAGTTCCTTCATCTGAAGTGGGTAAAGCTACCAGAACCAGGTATAGGAAGCTGCCCAGGAGTCAGCAATTAAGAGGCTGCCTTCTACAAAAGCTTCAGAGCTTGGGTCATAATGACAGGGACAGCAGTGCATAGTGGAGCCAATCTAAACTGGAACCAGAGACTCAGAAAGGGCATTAAAACCACACAGCAGAGGTGAGAAGACAGGGAAAAGAGCCAAGGACAAGAGTAACTGAGTCTCCTTGCCAGCACTAGCACAGAAGGCAATGCACCCCTGCTGCTGATGGGACAGCCTGCTCCCTAAAGCCATGGAAGACCAGCATTCTTCTGGCCCCCTAGTACTGTGCTGGCCTATTAGGCCACAGTTCTCAGACCAGCTAAGCCTGGTTCCTGAAAAAGCCTCATCTCCCTTAATGCCTAAAGCATCCTCAGAATGAAGCCTATGCCTTGCAGTGCCCTTGGACCCAAAATAGCCAAGAATACCAAGTGCTAGGAGGGACAAAGATAGATACAAGCATCCTGTTGGTGGTATCAATGCGGGATGCTCTTCTCAACACAAAATGCAGGAAGGTCCATAACCATAAGCTATGGAACACTTAGGTCCGGACCTCTAGGGCTGAAGATCTGACAGATCTGGTCCTCAAAACCAGGATCTTAAGACTCCTAAGGGCCTTCTCCACACCTGAAAAGGAAAAGCATGTTGTAACCTCGAGGTTCCTCATCAATGCTGGTGCTTTGTTAGGTGAAAGGACTCGATCCAAGGCTGGCCACTCAGAACCTGAGGAGCTGGAGCCAGTGATTCAGCAGACAGAGCTCCCTTCCCAGCCACTCTGACGCCCACCACACTGCCCTGCAGTGGGCTGTGGCCTTGACCTTCTCCTAGTGATGTGGCTATCAGCAACTAATACAGTTCACATGTTACCTCATTTCATCAACAAGCCTGAGAGGTGTCCTAGACTCTTGCTCCTGATTTACAGATAACTGAAGTCTAGAGGTTATGCCCAAGATTACACAGCTAGAAAGCTGAGGAACCAGGACTCAAAACCCAGGCCAATCCCCCATCTAAACACCTAACCTCTGTTTTCCAGTCCTCCTTCCCACCCACCTGCTCCCCGAGTTTAGTTTTTAAATTGTGGTAAGATACACAAATTTAGCATTGTCATCATTTTTTTAAATGTACAGTTCAGTGGCATCAAGTACATTCACATTGTTGTATAACCCTCGCAACCATCCATCTCCAAAGCTTTGTTTTAATCTTGAAAGATTGAAATTCTGTGTCCATTAAAAACCCTGCTATCACTCTACTTTCTGTCTCTATGAATTTCACCATTCTAGATACCTCATATAAGTGGAAACCCACACTTATCTTTGGGTCACTGGCTTATTTCACTTAGCCAAATGCCCTCAAGGTTCATCCTTGTTGTAGCAGATGTCAGAATTTCATTGTTTTTTTAAGGCTGAATATATCCCACTGTTTGACAGACCACATCTCATGCATCCATTCATCCTTCCATGGACCATTCCTTGGAATAGTCAAAAGGCTGCTCCCTGCTTTGGACGATCATGGATAATGCTGCTCCACCTCCTTATCTTTCATTCACTTACGTTCAGCACCTGTCATCCTGCCTGACACAGCAGGGGGAAGGGAGTAAAAAGAGTATTCGCCATCCACTTTCAAAAGTGCATTTTAGGAAATTAGGTGAAATGGGCTTTCCATGTGATTTTTAAATCAATAGATATTTTTAATGCTATTATACTTGCCATAAAATTGAAGTAATTATAAGTTCATTCACTAAGTTAATTATACTAACATACATATAATTTGAGTGGAACTATAAATCAGCATAACTATAAAATTCTGTCTTTAAATTATTAACCAAACAGACCAGAACTGCTACATCCAAATGAGTATTTTCCTGACAATTTGGAAGGCTCTACATTTATGGATCACTGGGAACATTCAAAGCCTAACTGTAACTCCAGATGATGATGGCTAGTAAGAGGCCTCACAAAATTGACATCCATACCTGGAAGCCACACGCAGTCGACAATAGCAAGATAAGTCAGTGAGTCCTCACCTTACTCAACCAGCTTAGTTGTGTGAATAACTTAACTATTTCTAGAACAGAAAGCCTATCTTCCAGACAAAGATATTGTCACCATAGGGAGGACTCAAAAGCACACGCCATCAGGTTTGAAGCCAGTTTCATAAGAGGTATTGATGAGCTACAGCATCTGCACCCCTCTGCCCAAGTGGCCATACCAAAGGAAACAGAACGCATTCAGATGGTGCAGGATCTAGCATGCTGGTCATAAAAATCCATCACATTTTATGGGCATTGCCATCATTTTGGTGCCTGCAGCTTGTTTCACAGTCACACATATACACATAGTAAAATGGCAATTAAAAGGGCAAGCAGCTTGATAGCAAAGAAACACTAGTTTCTGGCTGAGGAGACATTCATTTTCCTAACTTTACAAATAAATATTGTCCCTCATTAGGGAATTCAGGCAAATTGAAAATGTGATTAAATCTGATGATGGGATGAGATAAGGCAATTCATCTCCCTTTAACGTACTAATACCTCCTTAATGCTTATTCATACGACAAATGAACCATTGGATTAGAAGAACTCAAGGTCAAAAGCCTACTTTTGCCAGGGTGGGCTCTTTCTCTCAGCCTCATGTGCTGGCTGTAACACATCCCAGTGGTGAGACAGTGCTCCAAACCTTTGTTGCCTACGTGATGAATATGAAAGATGGTCTGAACCTTCAGGCAAAAACTATGAGTACTGTTATCTTTTCTGGGTGAGAGAAGAAAACAACTCGATCTAGTTTTTCTTCTTGGATTCACTGTTTTCTGTTCTGAAAGCCACCAGCTTTGCTAGATCTAACAGGACAGGTGGATATCCATACATGCCCCCACCTCATCATGCAAATTCCCATGGGTCTTCATAAGACTGGTTTTGGGGATGTTTGTTTTCTTCCTTTGGCCAGCTTGGTGGAGAAAGATTGTTAATAAAACCTTTTGAGTTAATTGGGGGAAAAATAGGAGACTGTGCTCTTAACAAATGATAACCTTGAGAAGGTAAGGGCAAACATATATGACCAAAATAATGTATAAAATTAGGATAGTCAAACACAAGGCAGTTAAATTCACTCTCACATCCATGAATGTTACTTTGCTGATATTCCACATTCACACCTTGTGCTAAACCTTTGAGCACTGTCACAAAAAAGAAAAACATTTAATTATCTCCTGACAGGGGCTCCACATTCCATAGACTTAGGCAAGTGCCAGAGGAAACAGACGGGCTTTCTACTGGTTATGCCAAGCCAAAAGCCTTTCCAAAATCACAGAAGGTAATGTTATGGTCAAGGAAGGTGGCTCCTTGGTGAGGAGAGGACTTTCCTCAAAGAGCCATGCCTAGAACCAGGGTGTGGGGGGTTGGGGGATTGTAGGTGAACTTTAAACCAATTCAATGATATTTGTTGAGTTCCTACAGTATGCAAAACCCTACCCTGGGAACTGTGAGGGATGTGAGGCTAAGATTCTACCTACAACTTCAATGACAGCAATTTTGCAAATATACACACTCAACCTCAACTACCAATTGCATACCCAAAACAAAGAGTAGTGAAACGGTGAATCTAAAACTACCTATGACCTCAAAGCGTTTGATTTGGCATTGTATCTTTTAATTTTGCATTATAACTCATACTATTTTCAGCAGAACCACCTTTTTTGGATAATTGATGATGCGTAGTAATAAAATGAATACCTGTGAACTCACTACCCAAATTAGACTGTTAATAGTACAGTTTCCCATGCTGCTCCCCTGCCACTTCCACCTCCCAAATAATTATTCTAGACTGTTTTCTTTTCCTTCATTCCCTGGTTTTTCCTCAATTTTATCATATATATATATATATATATATATATATATATATATATATATATCCTTCAATACTATTCATTTTGTTTCAGAAATTCTAAGAATGGTATTATTCTGTATGTATTCCTCTCTAAAGCACATTAAATGATGACACCTAAGCTGGGCCGCATAGGAAATGAAGTAATATGTTCTAAGAGTGTATCATATGATTGGTGGGCTGTGCTAGGGTCTGGGTGAACAGCTAGCAAAGGAAACTGAACAACAGTCTAAAGCGAATGGCCAGGGCACATGAAGTAGATAGTGAAATATAGGACAACTTACTGGTCCAAATATTTCACCCTTTCACCTTCCAAGATACACAATATCCAGGTCACAGTATGAATAAAAATGGCATTTTATTGCCTGGTATTTTTTAATCATGGAGGCTGGTCTCCAAAGCAAGGGACCTGAGCTTAGTCCTGAAGACAGAAGTCTTTTAATTCCACACAGAAGGCATCTGGATGTTCTCCTTCCTCTTAGGATTTCGTGTTACAGCATGTTTGAGTTTTATAATGGCAAAAGCTGTCTGGGAAAGTCATTAACTTTTCAGGATGGGCCTCTCCATTCCTCCCCAAACTTCAGCAAAGGAGACAAAAGCTGCAGAGTCTGTGTCACTATTAGGATTATTCAAGGGAGGGTGATGATTTATACCGGTAAGTTTTAAGAGGAGCATTATGAGCCATTAATGTGAGCCCATATGTATAAGCTTGCTCATTCTCACAGGCAAATTAGTGAGATCAGCGGAGCCCATCTATGCCTGGGCCTGAAAAACTCCAGGACTTCCTCCTGGGTCAAACTTAAAATGCTCAATTGGAGGATGTTTCTGAAGTGCTTTAGCAAACCCCCTGATAAGCACTTAACACGGTAACAGGGAATGAACTGGGTCCTGGATATACCTCTATAAGGCACTCTCCTCAGATCATGAAGGGATCTGTCCAAGATGGCCAGAGCGGACAACCTGAGTGAGGAAGGCAAGCTCATCTTCCATCAGACACCAATTTCCAGAGGGCAGGGCACACCCATAAAAGGCAAAGATCTTTGACTAAACAAGAAGATGCAGAAAGGCTTCCAGGAGTGTCAGGTCATGGCCCAGAAAGAAAGCAAAATGCCTATTAAAATGTCAAGCACGGTAGGAAGGAGGCAGCTTTTCATTGGAGGATGTTAAGGGGGAGAGGGAGCCAGGAAAAGTGGACCAAGGCCCTGAGAATGAAAGGATGGTTAGTTTTAGATCAGAAATACCCAATTTCAAGCTCCTTGAATTTCAGGTATGCTGTGGTTTAGATGTGATTCATTTGTCCTCAAAGCTCATGTTGAAATTTGATCCCCAATGTGGTGGCAGTGGGAGGAGGGGCCTAGTGGGATGTGTTTGGGTTATAGGGGCAGATCCCTCATGAATGGTATGGTGCTGTTCTCACAGTAGTGTGTTCTTGCTATAGTGAGACTGAATTCGTTCTCCTGGGAATGGATTCATTCCTGCGACAGTGAGTTGTTATAAAGACAGGATGCCCCTCAGATTTTGTCTTTTTGCACATGTCTGCTTCTGCTTTGACATTCTCCACCATGTTATGACATCAGGACAGCCCTTGCCAGAAGCCAGGGCAATGCCCTTGAACTTCCCAGCCTACAGAACTGTGAGCTAAATAAACCTTTTTAAAATAAATTACCTAGTCTCGGGTATTCTGTTGCAGCAACAAAAAATGGACTAAGACTTTGTGTACTTTGTTACACTTCGCCTTTTTGAAGATGTGGATCTCGTTTGGGACCACACAGTCTAAGGAAAGCCAAAAGCAGGGGTTCTGCCTACATTTGGGACAGAGTTTTAAGAAGCACCAGGATGCACATGGGGCTGGGTGTGGTGGTGGTGGCAGTGGCAAAAGAATACAAGCAGGATCAGACCACCTGCTGTTCTTTCTGCACATGAACTCGATCCTTCTCTGATCTTGGTGAGTTTCCTGTTGCTGGGGCAGGGAGAGTTGCAAGGCAGTGCTAGGTAGAAAGGACTCTCTATATTAGGGCCCCTTATATCCAAATGATGTCCTGACTCACCATAAATGGACAGATAACCTCATGGAAGGCAGTAGAACACAGTGGTCAGAAGCTGGGCCCTCAAGCCAGTCAGCTTTGGGAAAGTCACATAAGCCTGTGTTATTGTTAAATGAGCTAACACTAGTGCTGAGAAGTGACTTGGCACAAAAGCGCTCCAAAACCAGTAGTTTTTCAACTACAGGGTTCGAAATACATAAGCTCAGAACAAATGAAGGGGAAAATACATGCCAAGGTGCTTTATTCTTTAAATGTATATATTGTATCCTGAATATTCTGGTTTCCATGTTTTCCTGTCTCAAAATATAGAGTGGACTGGGTGCTGTGACTCATGCCTATAATCCCAGCACTTTGGGAGGCTGAGGTGGGAGGATCACTTCAAGACCAGCATGAGCAACATGGTGAGACCCTATCTCTACACACACACACACACACAAAAATTATTATTTTTTTAAGTTAGCTGGGCATGGTGTCGCATGCCTGTTCCCAGCTACTTGGGAGGCTGAGGTGGGAGGACTGCTTGAGCCTAGGAGATTGAGGCTGTAGTGAGCCATGATTGCACCACCACACACACTCCAGCCTGGGTGACAGAACAAGACCCTGTCTCAAAAAAATAAAAATAAAAATATAGAGTAGTCATTTAAATGAGCAAAAACAGTTAGAAATAATGCCAGTTAATAGCATATGAACAGAGGCTCAACCCTCCAATGAAAGTCAACTTTAAAACGTGTAAAATATTTAGTATGAATAAGAATTAAAAAAAAAAAAAAAAAAAGAAAGAAAGAGAGAAAGAACAATGACCTGAACTTAGAGTGGTGAAGAAACAGACTGGTTCTCTTCCGGTGGCTATTTGGCCATATCAATGAAGACTGTAAATGTGCATGCCAGCAATTCCACCTTTAGGAATTTATTCTGAGAAAATAAATGAGGTTACAAGAACAATCTTTCACAGTATCAAAAGATTAACAATTTATTGGTATGTTCAAAAAAGCTAGAAGATAGGATCTTGAATGTTTCTAATGCAAAGAAATGATAAATGTTTGAGGCGGTGGATAACCTAATTGCCCTGATTTAATCATGATGCATTGTATATGTGTATTAAAAAAAAATCACTTGAACCCCATAAATTTCTGCAATTATTACTGTCAACAAAGAACAAATGGAAAATAATTGGAACCAACCTAAATGCTCAGCAGCATGGGAATGGTTAAACACATTACAATATATGGCATCAGATCTTGGCAATTTAAAAAATGTATATTTTTAAGAAAAAATTACAGTACATCCATATGCTGCCTTGTGCAGCCATTAAAAATGGCAAAATTGCCTTTGTAGGCTACAGGAAAAGATAGCCATAGATTAAGATTTAGAGTAATAGACATGGCACGATCCCATTTGTTTTGAGTACATATTGTGCATAAGTCTAAAGCAGCACTGCCCAAGAGAAACAGAATGCAAACTACAACTCTGAGCCACCTGTGGTACTTTAAATTTTCTAATAATCACATATAAAAGGTGAGTTGAACAGAATATTTTAGCCAATATACAAATAACAATCACTTCAACACATAACCAATATAAGAAGTATGAAGGATATTTTGCATACATTTTTCTAAGTCTTGGAAACCCAGTGTGCACAGTACTGCATGCTTCCAGCTCATCCCTAGCTGGGCCAGCCTCATCACAAGTGCTCAGCAGCCACATGCAGTTACCCTGTTGGACAACGGAGGTCCAGAGAACATGCCTAAGTGGTCAAGAGTAGCTGTTTCTGGGAATGAGACTAAGAGCTTTTGTCTTTCCTGCATTGTATGGATTGTTTCAATAATCATTTGTATTCACAGAGGGAAAAGAGAAGCATTGTGAAAAATACTTTCTAATTTTCCTTTAAAGCTATAATAAGAGACCAGAAAGCACAGGTTAAACTTAAAACTTCTTTCGGACTGCTCTTGCTCCTTCCCCAGGGATGGTGGAGAGTACGATGCCTTGTCTACCGCTCTCATAGTTCATGTTTGTAGCAATCCTACTTCCTCTTTCACCAAGTCTCCTTGTGATCAAGACCCCTGCAGGACAGCAGGGAAGGGTTAGGGGAAAAATCATGCTAGCCACATAATGCTGACTGCCACCCAGCATGGTGACTGGAGGGAGAAGCAAACTGATGAACAGTTGCCAACACTATGTTAAACAAGCACTTCACATGGATTAGGATCATAAGCCTCCAGTAACCTTCCCATGGTGCAGGTACCACCCCAATTCTTCAGATAAAGAAATCAAGGCTTAGACAGTATCTGTTCCAATGTGTCGGAGCTGAGAGCGCCACAATATCCAGGGTGTCCATGTCAACATCATAGTCACAAAGGCCTTGGAAATGCCCATACCAAGCTCCTGATCTTACCCTTATTAACACCATGCTATCAGACAACTGCATTTCTTCATTAAAGAAAAGCAAATCCCAGGCATCATCTGCAAGAACCCCAGATCCTGACATTTCTCCTCTAAGCTGTTTGGTAAATCTCCAAATGTATATAAATGCTTTCACTTAGACAAACCATTTTCATCCCAAACCCAACATGTCAAAAATCAAGAATTATCCCTGCTCCAACCTGACTTCTGTCCACACTCAAGGTGGACATTTCAAGTTCATAGTTGACTCTTCTACTTCCCTTGCCCTTAATAAAGCATTTATTGAGTTCTAGTCTCTGTAATTTCTACGTAACTACAAAAAGTAGTAATGAGTACACCTAGCATCCAGATCTTCATTTCTAAATTCCATTCTTCAATAAAAGGAAACTGACAGGCATCAGCTTAACCAAGGGATCAAAGTGATCCATCAGTAACAAGATACATTGATATCACTGTCTCCTGAGGTGATGCAGTGAGAAAGGCACAGCATTTCTGATGTGTTCTTGCCCAAAATTCACAACCTCCACGTAAGCATAAGACAGTCTGACAAACCCAAAATCATTCTATAAAATTATTGAGAAATGCTTTTTTGGGGGGCTGGGGGGACAGGGTCTCACTCTGTCACCCAGCCTGGAGTGCAGCGGCACAATCACAGCTCACTGCAACCTCAATTCCCAGGCTCAAGCAATCCTCCCACCTTGGCCTCCAGAGTAGCTAGGACACAGGTGCATGCCATCACACCCAGCTAATTTTTTCTATTTTTTGTAGAGACGAGGTCTTGCTATGTTGTCCAGGCTGGTCTCGAACTCCTGGGTTTAAGGGATCCTCCCATCTTGGCCTCCCAAGGTGCTAGGATTACAGGTGTGAGTGACTGTGCCTGGCTTGACCAATGCTCTTCAAGTGTCAAGGTCATGAAAGACAAAAAACTGAGCAACTGTCACCAGATGGGGGCAGGGAGCTACAACCCTAAAGGCAATGTGGAATCCTAGACAGGATCCTGGCCCAGAAAAAGAACATTAGTGAAAAGGGTGGTAAAATTCCGGTGAGCTCTATAGACCAGTTAGTAGTATTACAGAAATGTTAATTTCCTGGTTTCAACAATTGCACTATGGTTATATGACATGTTAACACTAGAGCAATCTGGAAAAATATAGAAACTGCACCATTTTTACAATGTTTCTGTAAGTCTATATTTCAAAATAGTTAAAAATAATGCTATGATTATCCCCACATACATCTAGCTCATACCTGTCCCTATGCTTAAACTCACTCTCCCCTGTCTCCTCCTGAGAGAGCATCCTTCTTTACAGCCTCCTCATGCATTTCAAATCCTATTCATTCTTTAGGCCCCAGTCATGTCCCACTATACCTTAAAGGAAGTCTTTCCCCCAGTACTGTAGGCCACCAGACCAACACTTCTGCAAAGTGCCTGTAACTTCTACAAAATGCCTGTAACTTGTAGAGGACTATGTGCACTCCTCTAATGACACACAGATAATCCTGTATTGTTAGTGTACTTTGTGTATTTAGCTTTTATCACCAAACACACTGAAGGCTCCTAAAAATGTCTGGCATGGCCTCTGTTCTCCAGAATCTCAGCCTATGTAGATAAGGCATCACATAAAAACTATCAAGAAGGCTGAGGCGGGTAGATCATGAGGTCAAGAGATCGAGACCATCCTGGCCAACATGGTAAAACCTCGTCTCTATTAAAAGTACAAAAAGTAGCCGGGCATGGTGGCACACACCTGTAGTCCCAGTTACTCAGGAGGCTGAGGCAGGAGAATCACTTGAACCCAGGAGGCGGAGGTTGCAGTGAGTTGAGATCGTTCCACTGCACTCTAGCCTGGTGACACAGTGAGACTCGGTCAAAAAAAAAAAAAAAAAACCCACACGTACCAACAAAGGAGGGCAGGGCAAGAGCCTGCTCAATAAGTACAGGTTACAGGCCATTGGAATATGCCACATCCACAAGTCACAAGTAGAAACTTCAAAATTCTGATGATCGCCAATAGGGTCAAGCAGGATCCACTGGGCTTATAGGCCCATCTGAAAATGGGGAGTAGAGGATCAACGGAATTGGAACTAGGGATGAGAGAAGAAAAAAAACACATGCAAGACAGAGAATGAGGCTCAGAAGGAAAGTGACAGCATGACACACAACCTCCATGCTTCTCTTCAGCCTTTCCTGGGACCCTAGAGGGGCCAAAGCCCTTGAGATTCTCAACATCCACTAAGCTAAGCCACCATGAGTTATGGGTTAACTTGGGCTCCTAGAATCTGATCCTGAGACAAGGATTCCTGCTCAAGAGACTTGTAAGGCAGTGTTTTCAGGAAAAGACTGGTAGGGGAGTAGAGAAGGTGGACAAGAGAGGGAAGGAAATCAAGCAAGCATGTGATATTAAGGAAAGTCCCAAGCATGGTAACTTTAGCTCAACTGTACAAAGAAACTGAAAACAGTATGGGCCATACTTTAGAGCTGTTCGAGGTGTTAGAGGTGTTCGAGCTGTTAGAGGTGACGAGACAGGAAACTAATGTCATTACAGTGCCATTGGTTAAGGACTGTTCCCTCTTGCAGAGTGTCAATTCCCAGGCTCCCTATGCACACAGGCAAAACAGCTTCAGGAGCTTTGACAAAGAGATGGGTGCTGGCTATTGGGAGTGAGCTAACACCAAGGCAGTATGCAGGGAAGGGAGTAAGGGGGAAACAAGAGGAGCACTAACAGCATCTGCTGACACTCTTCAAGTCCTCATGTATTTAACACTGTCAGCACTTTTTGGAAAAAAGAACATCACTCAGAGCTACCAGCAAAAGAACAAATCATCAGCCCCTCCAGCAGGGGTGACTGGGTACAGAGGAAACAGGTGGCTCTTGCTGCCTTCAGACTGACACTTGGGAGAAACTTACATTACCTGAGGTATAGGTAAAGGACAGTTAAAGGACACCTGTCCAAAAGCACAGATCTATTTTTGAAATGATTGGTCCCAAATAAGCGCCCTTAGTAAAGGCTCCTGGGTGCAAAGCTGCCATACACATGGTGTGTCTGCCAGTAAAGTAACCTCCCAGCAGCACTCAAAAACCCACTGCTCAGACACCACCTATCAATTAGAAGCCAAGCAGGAAAAAAAGGTTATTTGAAGGCACTGGTTTCAAGGCACCAGTTTCAATTTGACGATTTCTCATTCACTCTGCTGGCTAGAATCAAAGTAGCATATTGAAAATCCAGGTATTTGAAATAGCAGTATTTAAATTTTTTGTCCCAAATAACTCTTCTATAGACAAGAGTTGTAGTATTCAGCCTGAGAAGGAGAGGTTACATTTTATGCTTTAAAATCAGACTACTATCTGCAATCATCATAATGAAATGGTATTCACCATGCTTGCACATGTGTGGGCTTCTTTCTGGATCTGTGCAAAGCAAAGCCCACATTGTCTTTTCCAGTGGGTTGGAAGCCAAGCACTCACACTGACCACATGCATGCCACTGTGACAACAGAGACCATCATCAGCTCCACCTTTAGAGCTGATGTGAGAGTGAATGAGACTGACTCACTTTGACATCACCCTGAAAGTGTCTGGCACTGACCGGTACTCTTTCTCCATCCAGAAAAACCTCACTACAAAGAAAACAATTTCTCAAAGGTGAGGTGTTGGGTCTTCTGAGAACAGGAGTGTCTCTGTTCATAGAGAAGTGCCCTTTGGCCCCCAACCTACCAAAAAAAAACATGTAACATATAAACTGCCAGTTGAAGGGAACAGATCAAGAAGAGCAAGAGCACATTTAATTGGATGGGGGGAAAAAGAAAGTCTTTTCTTAGATAACTAGAAATACACTAGGTTCTTACTGAATGCTATTTAATACAAGCTAATATATATTTAAATGTTTCATATTCCAATAATAACATCTTCTAACTGTCACAAAAGCAACAGGTATAATCAAAGGGCTTTAAATTTTCGATTCCCAAAAATGTATAAATGCTGTTAGCATAATGGGTAATTATTTCCATCACACATAATACACTGATGTGTGTGTCTGGCTCCAGTGTTCATCACATTAGGAAAGCCCACTCGCAAGTTAAAAATAAAAGGGAACATTGGCTATTTTGATAATACAATAAAATGAATAATCTCTAAGAAACAAAGTGAATCTGAGTAGCAGGCACGACTTCCCTGTGTAACTTATGATTCACATGCACACTGAGAAGCCAGCTTGGCAAGTGGGGAGACCATGGTTAGGCAACTACACAACTGCTTCTCATAGTAAAGCACAAGTGTGTTAATTGCCAGGAAGAATAACAGATGCTCAAAACATAAATCTAGAAGCTACTGTCTTGGGTCCCAGAAAATCTCCTTAATTTCAGAATCAAGACCCTAAATGATTAAGAACTGGAAACCCATTAACAGAGCAAGGTGCAGCTCAGCAGCCCTTAGGGAAGAATTCTAATTTTTGTTTGGGATTAATTATGCCAACCCCTCACACCAATGAAGCTACTTTTTAAGTGTCTTATATCCAAGACCTTCCTCTAGTGACACCAGTTTTATACATCTCCATAACCTGAGAAAAAGTACACTGAAACCCAAGTTCAGACTCCCACTACTTCATCATTCCTAAGGATTAACATGCAATGTATTCATTTCTAACTAAAAATCAAATTGTTTTCTCCTACAAGTGTTGTCTTTAAAAGCAATCCAATATTAATTCTTGTTCTTCAAAACTAGTACTCCGAAGATTAAGGGTTTATTCAATTGTCCATTAGCCTCATATGAGCACTATTCAAGGTCATGGAAAATGCATATCATGAAAAAAATTCACATGGATTTCAGAGTTTTCTGCACCAAAACAAACTCATAGTTTTATATTTGTTATAACAAGTATGAATGGGATCTAGAACAGGGTCTAGTTTGAGGCACTAAGAAAGGTAAGTCATCAGTTTGAAAAGAAGCCCCTATCAAGGCAACATGAATTCTACTAAAATTGAAGCAAGACCAAACATCAAATTTATGATGAAGCACGGAGAGAAGAATTGTGAAATCATTACTTTATGAAAAGTTTATGGGGACAACGCCCCCAAAGAAATCAGTTTTTAAGTGGATAACTCATTTGAAGAAGGGACGAAGCGATGTTGAAGATGAAGCCTGTACCAGCAGACCATCCACATCCATTTGAGAGAAAAAAAAAAAAAAAATGTATCTTGTTTGTGCCCTAACTGAAGAGGGCTGACAATGGTAGAAACAACAGCTGACACCACAGACATCTCAACTGGTTCAGCTTACATGATTCTGACCAAAAACAGTTGAGCAAAGTTCCCACTTGATGGCTACCAAAACTGCTGCACCCAGATCAACCGCAGACAACAGCAGAGCTTTCGGCGGAAATTCTAAACAAGTGGGATCAAGACCCTGAAGCATTTCTTTGAATTGTAACGGGATGAAATGTGGCTCTCCCAGTACAATCCTGAAGACAAAGCCCAATCAAAGCAAAGACTGCGAAGAGGTGGAAGAGGTCTAGTCACAGCAAAGGTGGACTGGTTCAGAGCAGAGATCATAGCAACATTTTGGGGGAATGCTCAAGCCATTTTGCTTGTTGACTTTCTAGAAGGCCAAATGATGATGACATCTGCTTATTACGAGTGTCTTGAGGAAGCCAAAGCTTTAGCAGAAAAACATCCAGGAAACTTCCCCAGAAAGTCCTTTTCTGCCACAACAATGCTCCTTCTCATTCCTCTCAAAGAAGAGCAATTTTGCAAGAGTTTCTATGGAAAACTATTAGGCGTCCACCTCACAGTCCTGATTTGGCTCCTTCTGACTTTGTGTCCTAATCTTGAAGTAAATGACCCGCATCTTTTCCAGTTAATAATGTAAAAGAGACTGCATTGACATGGTTAAATTCCCAGGACCCTCAGTTCTTTAGGGACGAACTAAGTGGCTGGTATAACTTACAAAAGTGTCTTGAACTTGATGGAAACTGTGTTGAGAAATAAAGTTTATATTTTTAATCTTTTAACTCCATTTTTCCCCCACAAACTTTCCCCCTCATATAATACAGCAATTCAATATTGCCTGACAAAATACTTTAACACATTGTAGGTATATTCAGTTGAGTCACTCCTTTTACTTAGGAGTACAAGTTGTATCTCCATGCACTTTAATGTAACAAAGCTTCGGCTCTTTGAGCACTCCAGTTCAGATTTTTCCCCTGCCTCACTGGCTTCCAGCCTCCAGTCCCAGCTCCTGAAAACCTAACCGGCTTCAGGGAAAGAACTGAAAGCTGAGCTTTTAGGGATCCTCCCAATACCTCCACAGCTAAGAGGGGTGGGGTGCCGTTCCAAGGCCAGGACTGCCACAGAGTTCACGCCCTGGCTCCCGCCTCCTCCCCTCCTCCCCCAGAGGCCGTCGCCCATCCCTGATCGCTGCACAGGTGGCCCCTGGTGGGCTCGAAAGCGGTATCTGAGGCTGCTGCGGCCCCACCCCCAGCCAGATGACAGCCTCTGCGGCCACCTTCGTGAGCGTGAACTCATCCTGGCCCTGCTCCCCTCCAGGAGGAATGGGAGAGTTGAAAATTCCTCAAACTTAGAAGGGTGGCCGGCCCACGGAGCTGAAGGGCTCCCACATGGGCTAGACAGCCGCGAGTGATCGCCAGGTAAGGACGCGGAAGTGACTGTTCCTACCCAGCCCAGACCTGTTGGCCCGGGCGGGTGTCCCGGGAATCGCACACCCACGCAACGCGCGTGGACACCACACGCACACACAACTCTGCATGGAGGCGTGTGCACAGGTACTGTTAAACGTGTTTTGGCCACCCAAGAAGACGAACAGGAAAACCAGGCATTGGACTATCCAAAACTTGTTTTCTTAAAGGGGCATGGGGCACATGTGAAGAAAAGGCCTTTGCCCCTCTCACTACTGACTCCAGGTTGAAACTCTAGGGGTCCCGGGCGGCTGCAGCGCTGCCTCGAGCTCCCCTGGAAGCGGTGACTTGTCCCTAACTTTAACCACAGCAACTGCTGCGGAACGCGGGCGTCTCCGCCCGGTCTGCACCTGTTCCCGATTCGGAGCACCCAGCCTCGCACATCCCTTCTGACCTTGAAGGCATCCTGAAACTCACACCCTGTCCCGGTTCGACTTTACTCCAATCCCCTCCCCGCAGTCACTGAAGCCCTCTTTGTACCAAAGGGGCCGCGTCAAAACACCCATCCCCAGCAAATTCACAACACTCTCCCCTGGGGTCTCCGGAGATAACGGCGCACCCCTCTACCCATTGCTTACCCCCACTCCATCCAGCCGCCGCGCCCTCACGCCAGGTTGTGTCCTACCTCTCCACCAAGTCCAGAACCCCCACCTCTCCCAAGTCCAGGGTTCCCTGTTGTGGGTCTGCGGGAGGAAAGGACGCCTCGGAGGCGCGCCCTCGAGAGCCGGCGGCGCAGAGCCCCTGGGGCGGGGTCCACGGCGGGGACAGGGGACAGCGGCGGGCGCACCGCGGGGGACCGTCCCGCGCACGGCGCTCAGAGCTGGCAGGGTCGCCCTGCCGTTCGGGGAACTCGGCTGGAGCCAAGCCCAGGCAACGAAAGTGAGGGGCACGGCGGGGAGGGGGCGACAGCCCCGGCTTGGTGCTGAGGCGTGGCGCTGCGGAACCTCCAGGAGCCGGGTGGCGGGTCAGTGCGGGCGTTCCCGGAACCGCCAAACTTTCTCCTCCAACCGAAGTTAGCGACTCCGAGGACGGTGACGAGGGGGACACGGGGGGGGTCTCCCGTCACCTCCCGCCTCCAGTAGCCGAGGGAGAAGGCGACCCTGAGTGCTAGGTGGCCCCGAGCGCGCCACCCCGGCCCCGCGGCGTCTCCCTCGCTGCCGCGCTCACCTGGCTGTAGAGCTCGCCCACCGACATGGCCCGGGCCGGGCGGGGCTTGGGCCCCGGCTCCTCGCTGCCCCGCGGCTCTCAGTCCGCGGCTGGCCCGCCTGGCGCCATGTTCCCGGGCTGGCCTGGAGTTTCTCGATCTTCTCGGTCTTCTCCGACCTGCCCCGCCGGCTTCCCGGAGGCGCCGCGGCCGGCTAAATCCCGGCGGCGCGACCTTTACTCCCGCGGCGGCGGCGCAACTGCGGCCGAACAGGAGTTGCAAGCGCCGGGGGAGGAGGCCGCGCCGCACCGCTCCCCGCCCAGGTGTGGGAAGGAGGCGAGGGCCGGCGAGGAGGGAGGACCCGCTCGCGTCAGAGCGGACGGCCCGTGCGCCGCCGCGCCTCTGAGCCCTGCCGGTGCCCGGCCCGACGCGCCCTCCCGCGCCCCCGCTGCCACCTGGGCCTCCGGGCCGGGGGCGGGGCGCTCAGAGAGGAGCTCGGGGACCGGCGCGGGCCGCCCCCTGCTGGACGCCGCGCGCGCGCAGGCACAGGTGCGTCCGGTGCCCGCACCTGCCCTGCCGCGCTCGGCTTCCACCCGCACCGGCCCCGCGGAGTCCGGCACGCACGCGGTGCAGACAAGATAAGGGGGGAGGAACTAACCAGAGAGGGGGGAAAAAAAGAGAAGCGTCTATGGCTGGAAGGCCCCAGACATTGCCCTCGATTTTACCTGGCTGTATTCAGCGCTTTCATGATTAAAATTCAGTTACTCGTAGATCGTTATTAAGGCGACCTGGATATACATACACCAAGGATCTTCTCCTTCAAACTGAACTCTCTGAGCGGAAATCCTTGTCAGAAAGGTGGGAGTCGTAACTCCTTCTGTACAAATATTGGCCACTTTTGCCCACAGCCTCCAAGGAGACTCCAGGCCACTCATCTCAGAGGGTTTCTGCTTTTCCGGGAAGTCTCACGTTCTCCCAACCCCCGTCTCTCCTACATGCAGACTCCGGGTCCTTCTGCCACTCACTACCTCGTTTATTTGTGTTCCCTCTCTGCCCATGGCACTTGGCTGCCTACAGCAACTTCAGCTCCTCTCCCACTTGCAGCGAAAAGTAGAAATTTCAACCAAGAAAAAAAAACTGCCAGAAGTCTGTGGTGGGAGACCAGGGGCTGTCAGAGGAGACACTCCGTTTTGAAGGTGACATCTGTCCCTGACCCAGGGGTTGCCCCTGAAAAGTGGTTCTCAACCAGAAGATACATCTGTACCAGCCCAGGCCGTTGTTGAGGAGCCCCAAAAGGTGATTCTCAGAGGCATCCCACCTGGAACGCAAGATCCCGTTGTAATTCACCTGTGCAGGCCTTCCCATGGGCACCTCCACAATGAGAGTCACCTGGGGAGCTTTAAGCGTTCCAAGGAAGAGGCCCCAACCCAAGGAATTCTGATATAATGAAGGATGGGACCTGGGTATCCCAATTTTTAAAGCTCCTCTGAAAGTCTAAAGGATAGTACTTCCAGGGTGACAAATGCATTGACCAAAGCTTGGGCGGCTCTCATTGGACCTAAAATGGAACTCTTCATATCAGTGGCAAGAGCAGAAAGGGATTTTTTTCTCTTCCTCAAAAGTTTTTCTGCATAGTTCCCTTCCCCGAATTCCTGTAGCTCTTAAAGTGTGTCCCCACCCCCCACGCCCACCATCAGCATCATCTGGTAACTTGTTAGAAATACAAGTTATTGGGCTCCACTGCAGACCTACTGAACCAGAAACTCTGGTGTGGGGCCAGTACTCATTGTTCTTTCTGCCTCCGGGTGATTCTCCCCTTTTTGAATAAGAAAGTCGTCAGTCTTGTCTAGATCCTGGCCTCTTCCTCCACCACCATTAGTGGTCCCATCTCTCTACTAGCAACTCTTCCTCTCTCCACTGGCTCCTGGCTTTTTGTGTTTTCCTCTCCTGCTAAACTTCTTAAAGCAGTAGCTTCACTTATTTAGCTATCTCCACTTACAACCAGTCCCTCCTTAATTCTCTGATTCTCAACACTTTATGCACATCTAAATCACTTTTGAAACAAGTGGGATGTCTGGTTCCCACTCCCAGAAATTGATTTAACTTGTCTGGGGGGTGTTGCCCTGGGTGAAAGGATTCTGAAGAGCTCCCAGATGGTTCTAATGGCAGCCAAGTTTAAGAGCTGCTGTTGTGGCTGGGTGTGGTGGCTCACGCCTATAATCCCGGCATTTTGGGAGGCCAATGTGGGCCGATCACTTGAGGTCAGGAGTTCAAGACCAGCCTGGCCAACATGGTGAAATCCCCGTCTCTACTGAAAATACAAAAATTAGCTGGGCGTGGTGGCGCATGCCTGTAATCCCAGCTACTTGGAAGGCTGAGGCAGGAGAATTACTTGAACCTGGGAGGTGGAGTTGCAGTGAGCTGAAACCACACCACTGCACTCCAGCCTGGGTGACAGAACAAGACTCCATCTTTAAAAAATAAAAAATAAATAAATAAAAGTTGCTGTTCTAATTTCTTCTTATTTGGCTTCCACTCAGCCCTATGCTATTGAAATTGCCTCATCACTGTGAAGCATGGGGTGGGAATTGATTCAACCCATTACGTTATTAAACCATCTCTTCCCTGGGTATTATTTTTCTCTTGTTTTCTCAGCCTCTCTAACCAAACCTTCTCAACATTATTTTCTAGGCCTGCGTCCTCTTCCTGGTTTCTGAATAAAACTATGCTCCATTTCAGAGATCTCATCTTTCTTCTCAGCCACGCCCCCATTTTGTCTCTCGCTCACAATGCTAATTCTCGAATCTAATTCTAACCTTACTCAAGATCAACCTTTCCACCTGCAGATAGGCAATGGTAACAATGCCACTTGGACCTCGGACCAACCTGACACTCATTTGTTTCCATCCTTTCTCCCCACCCCTAACTGGTTCCAACTGTCTGGCTTCCATCACACCTGGCACAAATGAAAGGCTCAATTCATGTTGACTGAACTGAATCGCATTCCTGAATCCTACACTTGGCCAGAGCTTTGTGAATTTCTAATCCCACAGTCAGATATGGTCTTTCCCTCCTTTGAACAATAAAGACATTTTAAAACTTACTTGATCCAGGAAACATACCAAGCGCTTTACTTCTGTGATCTTGTTGAAGCCTCACAACCTTATAAAGGAGGTTCAGAATATTAAGCCTGTTTTACAGATGGGCAAAGTGAGGCTTAGGGAGGAAGGGTGTGAAAAACACTCCAGGTCAGACAGCTACTGTTCAATTAAAGTCTCACTCGAGTGTCTAACCCTTGCTTTTTATGTCAATGGATGTTGAGTGTGTACCAGGATTAAGGGGCTATCAGGGGATATTAATTCATTTGGTCAGAGACATGATCAATGAGTCTGAATTGCTTTTTTTTTTTTTTTTTTTTTTTTGGATGGAGTTTTGCTCTTGCTGCTCAGGCTGGAGTGCAGTGGCGCCATCTCAGCTCACCACAACCTCCACCTCCCGGGTTCAAGCAATTCTCCTGCCTCAGCCTCCTGAGTAGCTGGGATTATAGGCATGCGCCACCACGCCTGGCTAATTTTGTATTTTTAGTAGAGAGGGGGTTTAGTAGAGATTGATCAGCCTCAGGTGATCTGCCCACCTCGGCCCCCAAAGTGCTGGGATGACAGACATGAGCCATCACGCCCGGCCTACGAATCTGCAAATTTAATACATATCCCAGGTGGTGTAGGGCCCACACTTTGAGAAACATTGCTCTGTGCTCCATGGCTTCTCAAAGTAAAAAGAAGATACCTGTTGGAAATGCCTTAGTCTCCTTCCTGACAGGTGAGGATTTCTCTCACACAAATAACAAAAAGTGAACTTCCAAGGCATTCATTTGCACCCTGTATGGTATGTGAACTAATATCCCTTGCTCCTCCTCACCACTAGGCTCTAAGAGTCTTGAGGGCAGGGACCACACCTGATCCATATTTGTGTCCTCTGCACATCCTAGAACATGACTTGCACAAAGTTGATCACAGTAAATAGTAGGTAAATTGAGATATGTTTTGGGCCAAGTCTTAAACAAAGTACTGCTCATTAATTAGTGGAAAAGAGAAAACAACGGGATTACTAAACAGAAAAATTCGCATAAGCAACGAAAGAAAGAGAGGAGGAATTCCACTAAGAAGAACCCTTCTTATTCACTGGCCCTTCTGTGAAAGCAGTTTATAAACTATACAGTGACAGTTAAAATTATTTTCTTATGGGCCGGACACAGTGGCTCATACCTGTAATCCCAGCACTTTGGGAGGCTGAGGCAGATCACCTGAGGTCAGGAGTTCACAACCAGCCTGGCCCACATGGTGAAACCCCATCTCTACTAAAAATACAAAAATTAGCATACCTGCAGACCCAGCTACTTGGGAGGCTGAGGCAGGAGAATCTCTTGAACCCGGGAGGCAGAGGTGGCAGTGAGCTAAGATTGTGCCCGTGTACTCCAGCCTGGGCAACAGAGTGAGACTCTGTTTCCAAAAATAATAATAATTTTCTTATATCTTCTCCTTTACCAAACAGATTCATATCTTCTCCCTTTCCTGCTCTATCCCGAAAGCCTCAGTTCCTGAAACAAAGGCTGTCTTTCTTGCTCATATTACATACCCACCATGGGCTGGATGCGGCTCTGCTCTAGAGACTTTCCTTTGGGCTCCTACCTAGAAGCTTCCCTGTGTTGTGGTGGAAGGAAAAGAGATGTAGCAAACCCCGTTCCAGCTTCTAAAGCTTCTGCTTGAGGACTGACTCACATTTCAGTACTGAGAGGGATGCACTCACATCTCATTGGCCAAAACAAGATGCAGGGCCGCTTCTGAAATTATCAGGGCAGGGCACTGACTGGAGGAGCAACCAGAACAGGACAGCAAATGTTTCAAATGTTTTCAGTAATAACATAATCCATTAGACTCCTTTCTCTCCAAATTCTGTCTCTTCCAGAAAACTTGTCTTAAACTATGTCAGGATTTCTCCTGAGGTCTGGCCCCCCAAACCAGGGCAAGGGAATGAATAAAGTGAATTCTGGATCTGGATGAGGAGCCATAAAGTATATTCACAGTTGGAATATAAACTCCCTAAACATGAAAAGGGGACAACTTTACCTGCATGGAAGAAAGGATGAGAGAAAACAAACTTATCCCTGAACTAAAACCTGGGCATGGACTCACTGACCCTGAATCACAGTTTTTGGGGTGGAGGTCATCTAGCCTAATGCACAGTGCAAGAATGCTCAGCTTCCCAAATGTGGGACCACCCAGGCTCTGATTAGTCACTGCTGCCGATAGAGAATTCATTATCCTGTGAGGCAGCCAGCACAGTCATTGAACTTCTGCAGGTCCTCTCTCATTTCCAGAGATCCATAATGTCCTCATCACCCTCGGCCAGCTGGCAATCCACTGTCTCTCTCATATAGATTTGAGTACTGAGTTGAGTTTTCCAGATTGTATCCAAGAAATGGAAGTATGGTTGAAATAGTAGTCCCTGAGACATGGGAATAATGCTCGAAGTTGTTTTCCCCAACAGTCATTAAAGCCCGATTATGGGATGCTTCTGAAATGGCTCCCAATATTTCTCACCTCCTAATGGTCTCCTTTTGTGTAATCTCTTCCATTTATGTGTGGGCTAGACCTAGAGATTTGGTTCTAACAATAAAATAGAGCAAAGATGATAGCATGCCAGATTCATTAAATTATAAAGGACTTTGACTTTCATCTTACTGGAACTCTCTCTGGCTCTTGTCATATGCTTGCCCTGATGGAGAGTTACTGTGGAAAGGCCCATATGGCAAGGAAATAAAGGAGGCTTCAGTCCAACGGCCCTTGAGGGACCAAATTCTCCCAACAACTATGTGAGTAAGCTTGGAAGGAGATTCTTTTTTTTTTTTTTTTTTGAGACGGAGTCTCACTCTGTCGCCCAGGGTGGAGTGCAGTGGCGCGATCTCGGCTCACTGCAAGCTCTGCCTCTCGGGTTCACGCCATTCTCCTGCCTCAGCCTCTCCGAGTAGCTGGGACTACAGGCGCCCGCCACCACGCCCGGCTAATTTTTTGTATTTTTAGTAGAGTCGGGGTTTCACCGTGGTCTCGATCTCCTGACCTCGTGATCCACCCGCCTCGGCCTCCCAAAGTGCTGAGATTACAAGCGTGAGCCACCGCGCCCGGCCGGAAGGAGATTCTTGTCCAAATGACTGTGATTGTTAATACTGGGTGTCAACTTGATTGAAGGATACGAAGTATTGATCCTGGGTGTGTCTGTGAGAGTATTGCCAAAGGAGATTTACATTTGAGTCAGTGGGCTGGGAAAGGCAGACCCACCCTTAATTTGGGTGAGCACAATCTAATTAGCTGCCAGCCTGGCTAGAATAAAAAGCAGGAAAATGGGAAAACAGAGACTGGCCTAGCCTCCCAGCCTACATCTTTCCCCCCTGCTGGATGCTTCCTGCCCTCAAACATCAGACTCCAAGTTCTTCAGCTTTGGAACTCCAACTGCCTCTCTTTGCTCCTCAGCCTGCAGATGGCCTACTGTGGGAGCTGGTGATTGTGTGAGTTAATACTTAATAAACTCATATATATTTTCCATTAGTTCTGTCCCTCTAGATAACCCTGAGTAATACAATGAGCTTTCAGATGAGACCACATCCCCAGCTGACACTTTGATTGCAACCATGTGATCCACCCTGAAGCGAGGATCCCATAAAGCTGCATCTACATTAAAGAAACTGTGGCCGGGCGCGGTGGCTCACGCTTGTAATCCCAGCACTTTGGGAGGCCGAGGCGGGCGGATCACGAGGTCAGGAGATCG
The DNA here is from genome assembly GCF_009828535.3 of Hylobates moloch. Taxonomy (NCBI): domain Eukaryota; kingdom Metazoa; phylum Chordata; class Mammalia; order Primates; family Hylobatidae; genus Hylobates; species Hylobates moloch. The sequence continues at coordinate 29,384,720 of NW_026652280.1, read as the reverse complement.
AGACCACGGTGAAACCCCGTCTCTACTAAAAATACAAAAAATTAGCCGGGCGTGGTGGCGGGCGCCTGTAGTCCCAGCTACTCGGAGAGGCTGAGGCAGGAGAATGGCATGAACTCGGGAGGCGGAGCTTGCAGTGAGCCGAGATTGCGCCACTGCACTCCAGCCTGGGTGACAGAGCGAGACTCCGTCTCAAAAAAAAAAAGAAAAAAGAAGAAAGAGAGAAGAAACTGTGATATAATTCTGTGACCCATGTAAACTGTGTGATAATAAATGTGTTGTTTAAAACCACTAAGTTTGAGGATAATTTGCTATGCAGTGATAGATGACTAATATAATCATATACAAAAGTGTTCTGTGATCCTTGGCTTACTGATAAGAACTTCATTCTAGCAAATTCTCTCCTCATCATGGCAGGTTCATTCCCCAAATACCTGCTAAAGTGGCCATCTTCAAATTGGGGTTTGTGGGGCCCTGTACACCAAGACTATTCATGTTGTTATTCCCATATTTTGTTTTAAAGGAATCAGTGTCCAGATCTTATACCTTCATATGTGTTTCTTCCTAAACACTGATTTGAAAAAAAATCAGGCCTGCAATTAGGTGAGGGTCATTCTCAGGTCTCAGTTCCCAGGTCCCTTTCTCTTGCTTTGCAAAAGACACATTCTCAGACCTCCTGAGTAGTAGGATGGTGGTTTGCCTGGGTAGCCAAAGCATGATGCCACACAAAAGGACACTTAGTAATTTGGTGTTGAGAAAGCAAGTAACTAAAGAAGGGGCCACAAATTCTTTTGCAGCTCAAGTAGTTTCCACTTCTGTGCTATCAACAAAATTGAAGCAGGACTTAAGCCAGTGGTCAGCTGACAGGTTATTAAAAATAATCCTTTGATGGATCACTATGTAATTTTTGGCAACTCAGAAGGAATTCAAAGAATTGAAGGATGCTGTTCCAACAAAACTTCCATTCCTATCTATTTCTTTATGTAAACAAGATTCCTCTCAGCACTATAACAAAAATATGAATAGATTTTTGAAGCTGTGCAGTAATACTATTTGTGATAATTCAAAATAATTTTAATACTTAGACCACTGGAAATTTTTTAAATATATTAATTTATATAGCTATTTTTGTTGTGGTTAATTATTATAGGGTGGTTATTAAAAGGACTTCTACCACAAAAAAAAATGTAGGATAAAATTCCGTGGAAAAAGTGGAATGGAGTTTCAGGCTCAAGGAACAAAAAATAATTGATTTAAATAACTTGTTTGTGTATTTTAAAAATGGGCAATGGAAGTTATCAAATTGCTATGACAGAGTCCATTGGGTTCATTTAAAACAGTAATACAGTATTTTAAGTGACTAGATACACCAAAATTACATCTTTTTCAACTATGGAAACTTTAAAAATATCCAAAATGTATGGAGACATATAGGTTTTAAAAAATTCATTTTGAGAATATAAGAGCAAGAAAGTCATCTGGGCATGATGGCTCACACCTATAACCCCAATGCTTTGGGAGGCCAAAATGGAGGATCACTTGAGCCCAAGAGTTTGAGATAATCCTGGGCAACATAGGGAAACCCCATCTCTACAAAAATATATTAGCCAGGTGTGGTGTCATGCACTTGTAGTCCCAGATACTCAGGAGGCAGAGATGGGAGGATTGCTTGAACCCAGAAGGTCAAGGCTGCAGTGAGCTGTGGTCATGCCACTGCACTCCAACCTGGGCAACCAGAGCAAGACCCTGGCAAATAAAAAAAAAAAAAGAGCAAGAAAGTCTAAAGCCCCTGGGGTGGAGGACAGCCACTTCCACAGCTCTCCACATTAGGACTTTCTTTAGGAATTCAGGATTTAAAATGGTGTTAACCATCTTGATGCTGTGAAATGCTTTTAGCTTGCCAGTTATTCTGTGCTCATCTCCAGGTCTCTCTTGGGACAATACAGACTTATTTTTTCACCTGTTTTAAGTTAGCACCCAGCCTCTGCAGCTTCAGCAGTAACTTCTGTTACTATTTGGACGGGGAGGCCCTGGCACAGTCCCCGACCCCCTGACCCAGACTTCTGCTCCAACATTCTTCCATGGTGGAGCTCTAACATGTGAGGATGATTGAAGGTTATTGAAGTTGTTTAGTTTAGGAAAAGAAGACTCTGAGGAGTGAGGAATGGTGAGGACTGGGGACCCCCAACGAGAGATAGGGACATTGTGTTCTTAAATACTTAAAAATCAGTTTTGTGAAAGAGAGATTAAGCTGATTAATAGAGGCCAGGCCCACAGGGAGGAAGTTTCAGGGTAATAAATCCTGGACAACCATGAGGCATAAGTACAACATTCACATAAGAAAAACTATCAAGAGAGGACCAGACATCTCACGAAGAAGTGAGCAAGCTGTCCCTGAAGGAATGCAAGCAGAGCCTGGATTATCACTGTCAAGGATGCTATTTTGCCACCGGTGGGCTGTATCCCTGCTGGGAATTACTGGTGGTTCCCTGGTGGCTGCCCTCCTTACACCTGGCTTATGGTGCCCAAGAAAGCTTAGAGCTGTTGTCACAGATGCTGGATTGATAGTCTCAAGGGAGGAAACCTGCACCTTAAAGCTTGCTTCCCGGGAAGGTTTGATACCAGTTTTTTACAACTCAGTACGACTGTAAGTCATGTGCTTCCTTTAGGGGGTGTTTCACGTAAACCTCGCCTTTAATGCGAAATGGAATGAGCGGCTTTGCTTCCTAGGAGGCATCCTGACTGCTGAAAAGGGGTGGCGGGGCTGACTTCTTCTCTTTGAAGAAGAGGGAGGCAAAACAGTGTGGTTTATGCTTTCCCAGAACCTCCAAAATCCCTGCCCCTAGAGGCTACTCCCAGGGCTCACGGGCTCTATATAAGTAACTGTAATGACACGCCCCCCCCGCGCCCCCTCCCCCCAGAAGGTAATGATGAGTCTATTGGAGCTTGGATGGAGAGGAGGGAGGAGAAAAGTGAGGTGACATGGATCAGAAGAAATGTAATATCACCGTCCGCGAACGCACAGTCTCCTTCTCACCCCACTGAAGTGTTCTGAGCCTCCAGTCCTCCAACAGACACTTGGCTCTCACCGCAATCCGCTCTTACCTAAGCAGCTGCCGGTCCCTTTCCCGAGGATCACAGAGGCCGCGGGAATGTTTTATACCCAGCGTCTCACGCCCTCTTCTGGACACTTTTCCCAACAGCTAGTTTTGTTTCTGCTTTTTCTCATTTTTCAATCCCTCTCACTTCAACCGAGAGGAAGTCTCCCCTAGAATCAGGTTGAAACATGGGCCCCACGGCAAGGCCTTGGTTTAATGGTTCCATTTTGATTTATTACCAGGTGATGTGGGGTGAAGGGTAAACTTTCTGAGCCAGGCAGGTGGGGAGAGATTATGAAATTCTCTGCTACTCAAGCGGGTCTCGGGAGCCCCTATCATCTTCCTAGTTCTTCCCAGAAATGCCCAGTCCAAGAGCTGCCGCACGGCCAACCAAAGGGGTGACTTTGGGCGGTCCCGCTTCCTCTCTGAGCCTGACTTCTCGTTACTAAAATGAGAGGATTGGCTCTTCCAGCTACCGCTTTCAAAGATCAGGGAACTAGGGAAGATTGTCTGTTATATACTCTGAAATACTTCAGTCCCACTCAGTTAATTTGAGCTTAAATTCTAGGGATGGCCAGGTGACAGGCTGTGAAGAATCTCCATTCCAGAGCAGTCAGCAGGCACATCTCAAAAGGCCACACTCTAGATGTAGCCACCACAAATCCTTCTGCTATCACATTTCAATCAATCACCAAGTCTAGGCTAATTAACAGACTGAATGTCAAGTGAGTTTTTATTGGTGACTTGTGAAATTGCAGGATGCGTGTTAGAAGTTGGCACTCTGGTTAAATGATGGGTATTCAAGATTTAGGGGTAGGCTAGAGACACTCCCCGCTCTTGCCAGAACACGCCAGAGCAAGAATCTGGAGTGCCCTATAACCTGCACCATGAGGGAGGGTGCCCAAGGCTGGATCCTAATTTGGCCTGGTGTTCAGCCGATGGTGGAGGAGGACGTCTGGTTGTAAAAAGCTGACTAGAATCACGAACTCCTGCCTCTGAATGCTGCAATGAATGAACCTTGTATACAGGCAGCCTCAAGTAACCCTGCCTTGCAGGTGTGATCAGAATCCCTAAAAGGCAGGAGTGCTGAAACCTCATCAAGCTTACCAAGCCAGTTCTGGACCTGCTTGCTGCTGAAAGCTTGTCTAATAAGTGGTAGCACGTGGGCTGAATGAACTGCTTTCTCTATCACCTGTAGCCACCACAAGCTTCCTGGGCAACGAATTGTTATCTGCCAAAAAGAATCTAAATGTGGCATAGAATCCTAAGTCATTTTCTAACTCTGAGTCTTATATGTTTCTGATTCCTTTAAATAAAAAATAATCTAAACATCATTTGTTAAACACCCACTATATTTCAGACACTCTCTGAGATTACAGAGATTTACAGAAGAATAAAATGTCTTTTGGGAGCACAGCCCAAACATCCAGCTGCCTACTTGTCTTTTCCACATATGTGTCTAAGGGTAACTCTGACTTATATGACTAAAATGAAAATCTTAATTTTCACCCCACATGCATGTTCTTCCCCGAATCTTAACCATATTGATACATAGCATCACCACTTACCATCAAGCCAAAATCCTAGGCTAGGCGTCATCCTTGATTCCTCTATTTCCCTCAATTCTGTTTTTCTTGTTTTTTTTTTTCTTTTGAGATGGAGTCTCACTCTGTCGCCCAGGCTGGAGTGCAATGGTGTGATCTCAGCTCACTGCAACCTCCGCCTCCAAGGTTCAAGCCATTCTCCTGCCTCAGCTTCCTGAGTAGCCGGACTACAGGCACGCACCACCATGCCCAGCTAATTTTTGTATTTTTAGTAGAGACGGGGTGTCACCATATTGGCCAGGCTGGTCTCGAACTCCTGACCTCAGGTGATCCTCCTGCCTCGGCCTCCCAAAGTGCTGTGATTATAGGCATGAGCCACCGAGCCTGGCCTATTTTTAAAAAACATTTTTTTAAGAAATAGAGACAGGGTTTTGTCATGTTGCCCAGGCTGGTCTCAAACTCCTGGACTCAAGCAATCCGCCATCTCGGCCTCCCAAACTGCTGGGATTACAGGTGTGAGCTACTGCGCCCAGCCCATTTTCCTCAATTCTCAATTCTAATCCATCAGCAAAGCCTAATAGTTCAATCTCCAAGGCACATCCCAAATCAGGCACCTTTTCCATCTCCAATGCTGCCACCCTCCACCAGCCCCAGCCATTTCCTGCTGGGCTACTGCAAAAACTACCTGCTTGGTCTCTCCACTTCCATTTATTTGACCTCATCTCTTCCTGCCCTTCTCCTTTCCTACTTTGATCTCCCGACCTCAATCCCTTCTTTCTGTTCCTCAAACATGCTGTGCTTATTCTCACCTCAGGCTGCTTGAACCTACTGGCTCCTTCCCTGGAATGCTCTACCCCTGACATTCACCTCAGGCCCAAAATTTAAATAAGCACCAAAAAAACTTAGTAATCAAGACATTAGGACAATAATTTAATGCAATAGCAAAAAAAAAAAAAAAAAAAAGAAAGAAAAAAAAGGTCCATGACGAGAAAAAACACAAACTTAAATAAAGACAGGATTCAGGAGTGCCATGCTGAGCCATATAGAATCCAAAGGCCAGAGGTAAAAACGTGTGCCCCTATATACATTTTTTTTTTTTGAGATGGAGTCTTGCTCCATTGACCGGGCTGGAGTGCAATGGTGCGATCTCAGCTCACTGCAACCGCCTCCCAGGTTCAATCTATTCTCATGTCTCAGCCACTCAAGTAGCTGGTATTACAGGCACCTGCCACCGCGCCCAGCTAATTTTTGTATTTTTAGTAGAGACAGGGTTTCGCCACGTTGGTCAGGTTGGTGTCAAACTCCTGACCTCAGGTGATCCATCCACCTTGGCCTCCCAAAGTGCTGGGATTACAGGCATGAGCCACCGCGCCCAGCCTTGTATTTCTTTTCAAGAGGCAGGGTCTCACTATCTTGCCCAGCCTGGAGTACGGTGGCTGTTCACAGCCTCGATCAGGAATTTTGACCTGCTCAGTTTCTGACCTGGGCTGGTTCACCCCTCCTTAGGCAACCTGGTGATCCTAGCTCCTGAGAGTTCACTATGTTGCTGCCAAGCTTAGTGCAGACACCCGGTCAGCATAACACACTACAGCCCAGAACTCCTGAACCCAAGCAATCCTCTTGCTTTAGCCTCTGGAGTAGCTGGGACTATAAACATGTGCCACCATGCCCAGCTGTATATATGTGTGGTGTGTGTGTGTGTATGTATATATATATATATATATATATATATATATATATAGAGAGAGAGAGAGAGAGAGAGAGAGAGAGAGAGAGAGTTTCGCTCTTGTTGCCCAGGCTGGAGTGCAATGGCGCAATCTCGGCTCACTGCAACCTCCGCGTCCCGGGTTCAAGCAATTCTCCTGCCTCAGCCTCCGGAGTAGCTGGGATTACAGGCATGCTCCATCACGCCTGGCTAATTTTTGTATTTTCAGTAGAGACAGGGTTTCTCCATGTTCGTCAGGCTAGTCTCAAACTCCCGACCTCAGGTGATCCGCCTGCCTCGGCCTCCCAATGTGCTGGGATTACAGGCATGAGCCACCGCGCCCGGCCCCAGCTGTATATTTTTAAAGGTTAACTTTTCCCAGGATCTTAAGGGAGTTAAAAAATATTGAAAAATTATAAAGTGGGTTGTTAAAATGCACATTATTTTAAGCTTAAATATTTTATTATATTTGTGTTAAGGGATCTCCAGGACTCCAGGTTTGAGGATTTGCTAGAAGGACTCATAGAATTCAAAAAAGCTGTTATAGTCTTGGTTTTGGTTTATTACAATGAAAGGAAGAAGATTACAATGAGCAAAGGAAAAAAAGTGCACAGGGCAGAGTTCAGAAGAGACCAGACATAAGCTTCCATTGTCCTTAACAAAGAGAATCGTAGGGAGAGCACTTACTTCTCCCAGCAATGATGTGTGACAACATGGAGGAAGTATTGCCAAGCAGGGAAGCTCACCCAAACTTGTCAGGTTTTCACTGGGGCCAGTCTTCGTTTATCCCACCTCCAGAGGTAAAATGAATACAGCATGGCCCAGGCTCCCAGGTGAACAACAACAGGTTTCAACAAAAATCACATTGTTAGTATAAATCCGGGATAGGCCAGGTGCAGTAGCTCATGCCTGTAATCCCAGTGCTCTGAGGGGCTGAGGCAGGAGGACTGCTTGAGGCTGGGAGTTCGAGACCAGCCTGGGCACAGAACAAGATCCTGCCTGTACAAAGAATTTTAAAAATTAGCTGGGTGTAGTGGCATGTTCCCATAGTCTTAGCTATTCAGGAATCTGAGGCAAGAAGATGGCTTGAGCCCAGGAATTCGAGGCTGCAGTGAACTATGATAGTGCCACTGCACTCCAGCCTGGGCAACAGAGTGAGACTCCATCTCTAAAATAAAAAATAAGAAGCTATCTAGGGTAGTCCAAGTCTCTAGGAAGACAAAGACACTCATATCAGGCAGAATTCCAAGAACTCACAGGTTATATCTCCCGGGAGCTCAAGGGCCCATCCTTTCTTTGGAATGTGCAGGGTTGGACACCTCAAGCCTGCTGAATTAACCTTTAACTGCATAATAACAAAACCAGAAGTTAGTATAATTTCGCTGGCTTTAATGAAGCAAACTCATCAATAATATTTTCAATATCTACTTCTGGAAAAAGTTAACCACTGAAGAAATACATTAAGGCATGTCTACACAGACACACATTTTTCTTTTGGCCTCTGATTCCAACATGGTTGAACATAGCACTGCCAGATCCTGTCTTTATTTAAAATTTTGATATTTCATGCTTTGTGGACTTTTTGCATTAATTTTGATTTTTAAAAATATTATTGATCCATAGACTGGGCGCAGTGGCCCTATAACCCTCAAGCCTGTGGTTTCTCATATTTCCAGCCTAATCAGAATAGTACGTAATCAGGAAGGCCTCTGATAACCTTATCTGTTATTGCATCCTCTCCATTTCTCTTTCATTGCATCCCTTCACATTCTAAAATGATCTTATTTCTATCTTGTAATTTCCCGTCTACCCCTTCCACTCAACTCAAATATAGGCTCCCTGAAGCAGAGAGCTTGTCTGTCTTGCTCACTGCTAAACTCTCAGACGACAGAAGAGTGTCCCTCACATGGTTGATGGTAAAATGTCAGTTGCACTGACTCTGCACAGAGGCTGCATGGTTACAGACACAAAGGGCAGCCACACAGCTGAGGTTTCTCCTGGTGTCGTTTATTGCCAAGCGGCCTCCATGGCTGGGGAATCCAAAGGCTAAAAGGACCCGCAGAGGTAAGTCTAGATGGAATATTTAAGCTGAAGGATGCCTCTAGCTCTTTCCAATGTTACTGATTTAACAAAAGCTATTTACAGAGTGTGCCATCAATTTGCACTCATGTCAAAGTGCAGAAACTACTGGTTTGCATATTCAAACTTTGCATAAATCAACTTAGCTTTGGAGCTTATGAAAAGATACATTGGCCCTGGTTCTGGTCTGTCCTGGGGAAATGATTTATTCTTTTTCAATTGTGATTTGTATTTCTAGGTATCCATTATTAAAATATGAACAATACCTAAAGGGAAGATGGGTGAACAAAGTTATCCAACATTAACATTTTCATTTTCATGCCTGTGCGTCTGAGTGTTATTTCACTTTCTTGTACTTGGCTGGTCATAACTCTCCATTATCCCCAGGCTGAGTGTTGTTCCTGGGGTGTGAACCCCACCCTTGTCTTATGGCTTCCTATCCCAGGGCTCCAAACACTTCCTAACATGCCATTGGCCAGGAATTCTCCTTCCTGTTTTCTAGACCTCCCCATGCACACACCCTCTAAGGGTTTCCATCTCACTTCGTAAGGACTTTGCCTTGTACTTTGAGTGAGATCCAACTCATGGATCTGGAAACAGACAGCATCTCACTCAGGGTACACAGCAAAGTCTTTACAATGGCTTGGCTCCAACAACCCCGTTATCCCCTCCTCTCCAGTCCCCTTGCTGTTCCTTGAATGCCTCATGGTCTGGCCAGCTTCAGTGCCTCTGCCTTTCCTGGCTTCAAGGTTTTCACCCCCTCACCTCCTCAGGGGTCTTCTCAGTGAGGGCTTCCCTGCTTGCCTCACTTACATTGTATGGCCCCTTGGCACTCCACATCCCCTGTCCGCTTTATTTTCCTCTATGTCATGATCACCATCTAGCATATAATGTATTTATTTGGTTATTTTTTTCCCAATCCCGTTGCTAAAATATAAGCCGTTTTATTCTCTAACTTGTAGGGACCTCTTCAACTCCAGCCTGATTCTTTCCAGCATGCAGGATAGTTTGGATGATGTCTTGGTTTGCCAGAACTGCCATAGCAAAGAACCACAAGCTGGGTGGCTTAAAATCACAGAAATTCATTCTCTCACAGTTCTGGAAGCTGGAAGTCCAAAATCAAGGTGTCAGCTGGGCCAGCCTCTTGAAACATGCAGGGAAGAATCTGTCTTTGCCTCTTCCAGCTTCTGGGGGTCTGCCCACTATGTTTGGGCTTCCTGGGCTTCCGGGGTGTGACCCCACCTTTGTCCTTATGGCCTCCTGTCTAGATGCAGCACTTCAGTCTCTTCCTCTGTCACAGATGGCATTCACCTCGTGCATCTATGTCTCTCTGTCTGTACCCCGCTTTGTATAAGGACACCACTCATATTGGAGTAAGGGCTCACTCTAATCCAGAATGATTTCTTTTTTTTTTTTTTTCCTTTGGAGACAGAGTCTTGCTCTTGTTGCCCAGGCTAAAGTGCAATGGCATGACATCAGCTCACTGCAACTTCTGCCTCCCAGGTTCAAGCCATTCTCCTGCCCCGGCCTCCCGACTAGCTAGGATTACAGGCATGCGCCACCATGCCCTGCTAATTTTGTATTTTTAGTAGAGATGGGGTTTCTCCATGTTGGTCAGGCTGGTCTAAAACTCCCAACCTCAGGTGATCTGCCCGCCTCATCCTCCCAAAGTGCTGGGAGCCACCTCGCCCGGCCCCAGAATGATTTCATCTTAACATTTATATCTGTAATGACCCTATTTCCAAATAAGGTCACATTCCAAAGTACTAGCAGTTAGGACTTCAACATATCTTTATGGAGAGATACAACTCAGCCCCTAACAGGTGACACCTGAGGGTGGTTTTGTCCAATAGCAGTTCTGTTCCACCAAGACAAAGATACGAGGCTGGAGATGTTGTTTCTGTTTGTTTGTTTTTTTAAATAGAGATAGGGTTTCCTATGTTGCTTAAGCTTGTCCTGAACTCCTGGCCTCAAATGATCCTTCCACCTCAGCCTCCTAAAGTTCTGGGATTATAGGCATGATTCACGATGCCTGGCCAGCTGCCATAGTTATATAAGACAGAAAGTCTTCCTTCCTTTCTTCACCCATTTATTCAACAAACACTTCTAGAGCCAGGCATTTGCTAAGCACTGGAGAAAAAAATAAAAAAGTGATAGGCAGGGCCTCTACCCCAGGGAGCTCCCAGGCTAGTGAGGAAAAGCAAATAACATCACTATGTGATTAGTCCCAAGAGAGCCCACACAGAGGGAGGTGGTGCCCCCACTCCAGAGCCATCTATAAGCACCCACCTGCTGGTGCCTCCAGTAATCTTTGCATGCCCACCCTTGGCAGCTTGGGAGTGTAGGGAGGCATATCATTTAGGATTACATTTTTATGCTCTAGCTAAAATTTTATGGTCTCCTTCTATTTCAACATGTGTTACTCCATAAATTAGGCTGAAAAATCCTCACACATCTAAGTTGTCATCGGACTCAAGCATTTTGCCACTCCTGTTCAAGCTGATCTTAAAGCTTATTCCATAAGTGGTTGCAGAAGTAACTGTCCAGCTCCTGGCTCGCCACTCCTCAAACCCCAGGAACCGTTCACAGCAAGCCAGGCCCCAGGAGCTGCACAGTTTTAAAGGCAAAGTCAGTAAGTGGCCTCACCCAGTTTCAATGCTCCTCTCCCCTTGAACTTTACTCTACTTCCAGTAGTTGGGATCCTGTGTTACTCCTTACAACAAGCCTCTGTCAGTCTGGTCATATAACTGAATCCTTCTCTTGTCTCTAGTGCCCTCATCTTTATCCAATTCCCTGTTATGTCCAGGTTTCCTGGAGACCAGATTCACCTTACTCATCACAGTCTTCCCTCCATCTCTGATCTTATCTGTATGCCCAAGTTTCATGACTTGGTCCCAATGTTTGCAGCAGATTCTCCTTGATGTCTGGACCTGCCTATATCTTGCTTCCAGATTCCTGCTGCTGTGATTTGCTCACGTGTCAAGATTCCCGTTAAGCATTGTTGGGACTGTCCCAGACTTCCTGCTTTCCCCAGGGGGGATCTGCTTGGCTTTAGCATCAGGGGTTCTTAATCAATGTCCCAAGGCACACTAAAGCAGCACTGTGAACTGTCACTGTTGCACCACCAAATGTGATTATGTAAATCACATCCCTCAAATGGAACACTTATTTTTGTTACCACTGAAGATACAGTTTTTATGAACATGATGCCACTTGCTTCATCCAGGAGGTAAGAAATGGGATAAAATGTTTGCTAGAACATTCCAGGCTGGGAGTGTGGACAGTGCACTCAAGCACTCTACCCACATCCTTGTGATCAAGTGAGCCTCGTGCTAGCCTGGGTTCTTTTATAGACACTTGGAAGCATTGAGAGGCACAGTAATGGCCGAATTGTAATCCCCGCTGACTTGTCTAGTGATGTTTTGTGCGTTTTAATCCCTGCATATGTGTCAACAAATATTCTGATATTTAAAGTGTGACTTGAGACTGGATGTGGTGGTTTACTCCTGTAATCCCGGCACTTTGTGAAGTCAAGGCAGGAGGATCACTTGAGCCTAGGAGTTCGAGATCAGACTGGGCAAATGTAGTGAGATCCCATATCTACAGAAAATGAAAAAATTAGCTGGGCATGGTGGCACACACCTATAGTCCCAGCTACTCAGGAGGCTGAGGTAGGAGAATCGACTGAGCCCAGGAAGTCAAGGCTGCAGTGAGCTGTGATCATGCCACTACACTCCAGCCTGGGTGACAGAGTCAGACCCTGTCTCAAAAAAATTACATTAAATTAAAATAAAGTGTGACTTGAAACCTAGACCAAAGAGTTCAAGAAACATGACAGGGTCAGGTTTGTCCTCCCGTAACTGAGCCCTGGAGCCATCAATCAGCCCCTTCTCTCTGAAGTTAATCGGTAGCATGGACTGGGATAGTGCTGGGTGCATGGAAACCACTATCAAAAATCAAAATGCACATTCCCTTGACCAGAAATTCCACTTTAGGAATTCACTTTCCTGATATACTCATAAATGTATACATATGGACTTTCATGTATATGTATTCACTTTCCTGATATACACACAAATGAGTCAACTGTGTGGATTTATTCCCAGCAACATAATCAGAAATAACAAAAGCCTGGAAACCACCCACATGTCCATCTCCAGGAGTCCCCTGGTGGCACAAAACCCTAAGGAGATTTGTCCATGGAGGTATTGGCCCACATCTGGGTCATGGCCACATCAGAGATTAGTTCGCCAGAACATTTCTGGTGAGGGTAGGACATTTGCACACAGGACACAGACAGGCTAGCTTGAGGTCAGAAAAGAAAGGAGAACTAGCTGGAGGTGGAGGGAGGTGGTAACTAAGAGTCTCTGTGGGAGAAAAAGGGCATGAAAGGCATGTGTCCAGGAGTGGGACCCTGCCCACTGGGCAGCCAGGAGCAGCTTTAGATACTGGGCTGGGAAGAGAGACAAATGGCTTAAGAGGGGAGGGTGTCTGAAGGCGGACACAGGAACTGACAGAGAGAAAACTTGATTTTTATTTCCCCATTGTAACTTGGGTGGCTGGGAGACTCCTCTTGCAGGAAAGAGAATTTCTCTGCTAAGTGACAGAAGAGACCACCTCTTCCTGACAGCGGAGACACCTATATTTACCCTTGATCTTGGCCAAAAGGCCAAGAAGCAATTGGAAATGTCTGTATTTAGCACATATTTTTGCGAAAGCGCATTCAATATGAGCGATCTCGTCCCTTGCATTTTTGCTGCATGTGAATTTCTCTAGTTCTTGGCCCCAGACTTGGAATTTGACTAGTAGCATTTACCATGAAATGATTTGTTATTTTTTTTAATTGCCCTAAATCCTTGCCTGGATCCATTTTTCCCTCCAGGGTTTTCCACAAATCACTCTTGAGCTGCCTCCAGCACCTCTCATCTGACTCTGCAGTTGATCGTTTAAGAAAACAGCTGGTGTGGCCACAGCTGGCTCCTGAGAGAGAGACCTTGAAAGCCAGGTCCTGCAGGGGCAGAGCAAAGTAGCTCAGTTTCCAACGCAGGGAGAGGCATATGCCCACATGCATATTAGGGCATGATTAGTGGCATGCTAAGTTCACACACATACACACAGACACACACACCCCAGGTTTGTCCACCGCAGACCGACCACTCTGCAAGAAAACAATGGCACCTCTCTCCCAGTCTTGCTTTCACTGTAGCTGTAAGTGTAGAGTTGAGAACTGAATTCATTCACCACTCCCAGACATTTTCTTCTCCACCTCCTCTTCTTCCATATGGCTCAGGACCATTAAGCATTTATTCAAAGCCGACCATGTGCTCGGTGTTCATTTTAAATACATGGCCACATTTTCACATGAAGATTCCCACCAAAATGGGATTTTTATTTTTTGCTTTTGCTTATTGATTGAACTACTTATTCCCTGCCAGTGATTTAAGAGACTATAAGGCATGTAGTTCAAAATTCTGCAAGCCCCCAAAAAAGTTTCTAGAAGCACTGCTTCAACGTGGCACCTTAGGAAAGAGATGGAATTTGGAGCCAATATGCTAAGTTCAAATCTTGACCTTCTTACCTGTGCCATCTGGAGCCAGGGACTTAGTCACTCTGGTCCTGGGTTTCTTCCTTTGTAAATTTTGTTTAATAATCTTTTCCTACAAAAGAATGGATACACTGTGGTATATTCACACAATGAAACACTACCCAGTACTAACAAAGAATGAACTGCTAAAATATGCAGCAACATGATGAATCGCATAGACATTATGTTGAGTGAAAGAAACCAGGCATGGAGGATTGCATTCTGTATGATTCTATTTACATGAAGTCCAAGAGCCAGTAAGACGAATGGATGGTGTTAGAAGTCAGAAGAGTGGTTATTTCTGAGGGTACAGTGACTGGAAAGGGGCGTGAGAGAACCTTGTGAGATGCTGGAAATGCTCTGTATCTTCAGCTGGTTGGGCTATACAGGAGCAAACATAGGTAAAACTTCACCGAGCTGTACACTTGACATGTGTTACGGCATGCATGTTATACCTCAATTTAAAAAAGGAAAAGCATCACTGTCTAGTGCCTATGGGCTATGGTAAGGACCAAGTAAAACTAGACAGGCTTGCAAAATGCCAAACACATGTGCATTGCTATTGTTAAGGAATAATGATGGTATCAAAAAGATGTTAGATCCTTGAGGGAAAAAAAAATGGTTCTTCTAGACCAGAATGAACTTAACTAGGAATAGAAACTGAGCACTTCTGGGAAATTACACAATTTCACTGGAAGAATATGGTACGTATTATGGGCTGTAATGCTTCAGTTGTTGAGATACAGCACTTAGCATTTGTGGAGTGCCAACCCTCTGCTGTATCATCTCATTTAATTTTGCAACAGTTAAGGTGGGGTTGACTCTGCTGCTCTGGATAATATGGCCTCTCGACTGGACTTGGGCGCTGCTAAGGCTCTGCAGGCACCCTGCTGCCTGTTACTAATGGTGTGGCATCTTCTTCCTTAAGCAACGAGTCTAAATGATTACCTCTAATAGTGTAAACAATACAGTCAAGATCGTGCCCTTAGTGAGAAAGGAGGTGCAATAGGTTGGTTTTGAATCATGCCCAAAGTGGGGTCTGCAGTTACTGAAATTCTGCAGGCAATTAATTTCTCTTGAAGTCTGGTGAGATATAGGAGACTCCCTTTTTCTCATTTGTGAATGGCTCTTTCTGGTCTGTCTGAGAATGAATGCTCTGATCTCCTGCCCCCAAGATAGATTTCTCCAACTGAGTCAAGTCCATTTCTAACTGTGACCTGCCCCAACACTAAACTCCAAATGCCTTCTTCCTTCTCTAGGCCATCGACAGTCCACCCAACCTGTAAGTCCAGCTCCAGTGCACCTTTTCCTGGAAGACTTCCAGAACTGATGGTCCCAGCCATCATAAACCTCTCCCTTTTCCAAAAAACCCAAGCAGCAGTGGGGTGACTCTAAAGTGTGACTTGCATAGTACCACCCTCTGTCAAGTTACCAAAAGCTCCTCCTCCAAGCCACTCAAAATAAACATAAAATCTAAACAAAACAGCATACTGGTATTCAAATGCAGCCTCAAGAAACATTCCCTAACACTGTCTTCCAGCCAGATGCCCTTTTAAACCCAGGCTACATAGAAATTCTGAAGCCTTCTTAGCACAAGTAAGTCCGTTGCATGCACTTACTGTATTTCACACTCATTAGATATTGACTTGCATTATTCTTAATTATTTCTTGTCCTAGGTTTTGATCTTCAGTGAGCCTATAAATTCCACCAGGGCAGAAATTATGTCGTTTTTACAGTGTATGCCCCATAGGGTTTAGCAGAGGGTTCACACAGCTGAGATTGCACTAGTTACCAAAAAGTTTTGAGATGCTCTGCTAAAAATATACTATATACATTCAGCAAATGAATTTTATTCATATTATTTGTGGTAGCAATGCTGATAATGATAATGAATAATTTTTAGTGTCCTTATAATTGTATTTGTTATTGATTTCTCCAGTTGTTAAGGGCAATTTATAAAAAGCCAATTGGGCTTTAAACTGCACTGATGCTATTTTCCAAGGTAGTTTTGTACTTTTTCATTACATGTTTAAAAACTGTACTCAGCACATTTTGTAGGCTGATGAAATAAACTGCTCAAAAAAATAAAAAGAAAAAAAGAAAAGAAAAACCCCACTGGCATCTGTAGCATTCACATTAAAAAACATGTTTTATTTCCAATCACACACCTCCCCAGTTTAGAATAAAGTTATTCCCATTCTGTCCAAATTGCAATTGCAATTTATTTACACACTGGGTCATTAGTGTTTTTCATAGTCTTCCTTGAGTGGACAGCTGTGAGGTTAGTATTAACCCCGTCTATAGCACAGGTTCACTGTTCTTTATCCAAATCCCTTGGGGTCAGATGGGTTTTTTTTTTTTTGTTTGTTTTGTTTTTTTGTTTTGTTTTTGTTTTTGTTTTTGTTTTTTTTGGAATTTTGATTTTTTTTGATTCTAGAAAGGTGGTATGATGCCTAAACTATAGATTTTATAACACTTGCTGCCAGAGCTGGGGCGGTGGCCAGTAATCAAAATCATTAATAGCGCTATAGTAAAATCTAGTGAGATAATTTTAAGTAGCTTTACTCCCATTCAGGTCAAGCTTTGCTGCTAAATGAGGGTTGGCATCACACCTTCTGGTTTCAGAGCTTTTTGGGTTTTGCAGTTTTGGGTGAGGGCTGGCAGACCCTGGCTATCTTCTCCAGTGAACATGGACCAGGATTGGCTTCGGGATTTGTCAGAGATTTCAGATCCAGGGCCCCAGCAGCATCATATCTTTCATTCACCTGGGGATTACAATTCAATGTAGTCAACATTTGTTGAGGGGTTTCTGTGTGCCTGGCACTGTTCTAGATGCTGCGAGAGATTTAAAGAAGAATGAGATAGTTCTCTGTATTAGTCAGATTGAGTTGCTATAACAAAGTTCCACAGTCCAGGTGGCTTAAACAACAGACAATTATTTTCTCATAGTTCTGGAAGCTGGAAGATCAAGGTGTCCACAGAGCTGCTTTCTGGGGAGTCCTGTCTGCAGTCTTCTCACTGTGTGTGCAAGAGAGAGCTCTGGTGTCTCCTCTTTTTATAAGGACACCAGCCCTTTGGAGCCCATTAAACCTTCATAACCTCCCTGAAGGCTCCATCTGCAAATACAGTCACATGGAGGGCAGGGCTTCAGCAGATAAGTTTTGGGAAGATACAGCTTAGTCCCTAGTACCCTTTCCCTCCGACAGCTCATGGTCTAGTAGTGGATGTAGGTCGGATCCCAGCTGACCTGATAAAAAAGAGAAAGAGCTGGAGACAGCAGCATGGCAGGCAGCCTTTAGGATGTCTGGGTAGCCTGAGTAGATGGTGTTGAGTTGGGCTCTCAGGAGAGGAAAGGCTAGAATCCACCGGGTGGCTGCAGGAGGGAGACAGCACTCTCAGTGAAGGCTTAGCTGCGGGGAAATGGTGGGGCTGTCTGTTTGGAGACCAGTGACTGTCAGTTCAGCACAGCTGGATACGGGCTGCTCAGAGTATCATAAAAATGAGCTAACGGTGGCCCCTGTGCGTTGGCACAGAGGTTGTTTATTTATTTACTGTAGGTTGAGACTCATTAGATCAGCCTGCTGACACCATATGCAAATGTTGATACATCTAATTTTAAATATAGCCCAAACAAGCAAATGTTTAGCCATCTAGAGCCTGCCTGCTTTGCATACCCGGTGCAACTTCACCCCACAGCTGTCCCCTGTTGATATGATAGGCCTGGCAGTAGTGAGGTCCCAAACAGTGTGGCCCTGGGATCTCTGAACCCAAAGACACCCCACTGGGTTGCCTGGTGATATATCCTCCTGTCTCCAGGAGCTCCCCTGTCCTCCTCCCCTTCTGGATGGTGGCCCCCTCATCTCCGTAAGTCTCCGGGGCTTGTGTGGGATTGAAGAGCGAGACATTTTGCCCCTTCCTGTCTTCTGGTCATTAAGTTAAATATCACTCCTTTGACAGTAGGTTTCCCTCTGCCTCTCTGCCAGGCTTAGAGGGATTTGAGGCTGATCAAGAAGAAAGATATGACCACAAGATGGCAGCAGCAAACACAGGTGCTTAATAGAGCTTTGGACAGGGTGGCTTAGGAGGGAGTCCCTCACAGCTTCTGTATGCCTCCCCACCTGGTGTGGGGGGTCAGTGCCCCTAGAGACAACCCTTGACCAAAGCAGGCAAGAGTGGGGAGATCAATGCCCCAGCCGCCACACTTGTGCACTTCAAACCTGAGATGCTTTCTAGACAATTCCTCAGCAGGTCCCCAGGTGCAATGAGACCCAGTTATCTGCAGTGATAACCTCTCTGTAGCACATTCTTGTCATGGTTCCTTCCCTGCAGCCTCCCTACCTCTGCTTCCTGGATCACTGACCACATAATCTAACCGCACCCAAGTCTTCATCTCAGGCTCTGCTTTCGGGAGAACCAAACCCAAGATGAGTTCTCATCTATAAAGGGAAGGATTTGAACTAGACACCCTCTCAGGTCCCTTTCAGTTCAGATTTTAGAGAAGAAAAATGAATCCCAGAAAGCCCAACCTGAAGTCACACATATAGGGCAAGAACCTAGCCTGAAACTGTCTTGCTATGTCCATTTTCCCAGAACTACATCCACAAAACCATTTCAAATAAAAGTCTCACATAGCAGTGCTTGGAAGCACTAAGCTAATAACCCTCAGCCTCTACCCAAAACACATGCCTTAGCACTTTATAGAAAAAAAAAATGACATTTGGAGGCAGTTTAGGCTCTCAGAGCCCTTGTCCAGCTGACAGCTTCACAAGAGGCATAAATGGAATCACATCTTTTTATTGTTCCCTGCACTAACTGCGATAAAATACCCTTTTCCAGTTATCTCAGGCAACTTTCTAGAGAGGAAGCTATCCTTTTTATTAGATGAAATTCTCATCTATATTCTGAGAGGCTGTTTGCCTCATTTATGTAAGGTAATCAAAATATCAGAAGGATGGTTTATAGAAGGAAAAATATTCATCCCCGTGTGTAATTTATGAAATGTGCATGCATTGGTGTATTTGATGGATATGCACCAAATGCTATGTTAGCAAGCATAAAGGTTTGGACAGAGACCACAAAATGATGGCAATGGAGTGAAAATGCCAACAGCATTGCTAAACAGCAAGCCTTAAAGGGCATATTGATTGATTAAGAGTACTTCGATACCAAATTAGATTTTGGTAAGAAATCATGATGGTATGTGATGGAAAAAGTTATTGGGGGAACCCACCCCCAGTATTTCAATGTAGGTTCTTTTATTTTCCATAAGTGTCAGCCAGCTGAAAAATAAAGAGAGACAGTATATAAAGAAGAATTTTACAGCTGGGCTGCCAGGGGTGACATCACATATCGGTAGGACCATGATGCCTGCCTGAGTCTCAGACCAGCAAGTTTTTATTAAGGGTTTCAAAAGAAGAGGGGGCATAAGAACAGAGAGTAGGTACAAAGATCACATGCTTTAAAGGGCAAAAAGCACAACCACTGATAAGGGCCCGACAAAGATCACATGCTTCTGAGGGAACAGGGCAAAGGGCAACAGCAGAACCACTGATAAGGGCCCGACAAAGATCACAAGGCAAAGGGCAAAAGCAGAAACACTGACAAGGGTCTATGTTCAGTGGTGCATGTATTGTCTTGATAAACATCTTAAACAACAGAAAACAGGGTTTGAGAGCAGAGAACTGGTCTGACCACAAATTTACCAGGGTTGAGTTTTCCCAACCCTAGTAAGCCTGAGGGTTCTGCAGAAGACCAGGGCTTATCTCAGTCCTTATCTCAACTGCACAAGACAGACATTCCCACAGCAGCCATTTATAGACCTCCCCCCAGGAATGCATTCTTTTCCCAGGGTATTAATATTAATATCCTTGCTAGGAAAAGAATTTAGCAATATGTTTCCTACTTGCATGTCCATTTATAGGCTCTCTGCAAAAAGAAAAATATGGCTCTTTTTGCCTGACCTTGCAGACAGTCAGACCTTATGGTTGTCTTCCCTTGTTCCATAAAAATCTCTACTATTCTGTTATTTTTCAAGGTGCACTGATTTCATATTGTTCAAACACACATGTTTTACAATCAATTTATACAGTTAACACAATTATCACAGTGGTCCTGAGGTGACGTGCATCCTCAGCTTACGAAGATAACAGGATTAAGAGATTAAAGACAGGCATAAGAAATTATGAAAGTATTATTTGAGAACCGATAAATGTCCATATTAAGATGAAATCTTCACAATTTATGTTCCTCTGCCACAGCTCCAGCTGGTCCCTCCATTCAGGGTACCTGGCTTCCTGTAACATCTCTCCCTTTCTTTTTATATAAATGTGCCATGGCAATGAAGGCTTGTTCGTTCTCTTGGTTTTGATGCAAGATTCTTTGACTGGTCCAGCATACTAAAAACAAGCTGATTAAACAGAGAAACATGATTCCAAAATTTACTACAGTGGGCCCCCAATAGACTTAATCCAAGTTGTGGGGTTTAGTCCAGAAAGACTTTGTGCCACCTAATCTAATGCCTCAGCTCCAGGCACAATGGATAAATGAGCTTGAGAGGCTTCAAAAATTTGTTTCTTTAATTTAGTTATGTCCAAGGATAAATTATCTTCCCTACCCAGCAGGTGCCCTTTGACCATTTCCCATGAATGATCAGTCTCATTGTAGGAATATGGTGTGATACAGAAATCAGAAGTATTCCAATCACACTGCATTTGCATGCGATGTTCAAGACTCATTAGCCGATCTCCAAGCCAAATAACAGACTGTCTTAAATCATTAATTTGATTAGCTATTTTTTGATCAATGCTCTGTTGAGAATTCCACATCTGGGTGGAATTGGCTTGCCAATCATTAACAAAATGAGCCGTTTGAATAGATTGGTGTAATACCACTCCGGCAGTGGTGGCCAGTGCAGTGACTGTAATTAGACCCATGATCACAGCGATTAAAGTGAAAATAAATCTCTTAGATCTTTTGAGAATTCACTGTAACACTTCATTAATTAAATGTACTGAGGGAGAAGATTCCCAAGGTCTTGGTAAAGTTACCAGTATCCAGATTCCTTCTCGAGCTCGAACCAACATTACACTTTTCCTGAAGTCAAAACAGGAGTCAACACAGTGTATAAATGACAATTAATGCATTGGACAGTTTGATTTTTCATCAAAATTTTGATATTTCCCACTAACAGCACGTAAGGAGGCTTAACACAACTCTGTATAGGAATAGTCAGGCTTGCCGGGCGTGGTGGCTCACGCTTGTAATCCTAGCACTTTGGGAGGCCGAGGCGGGCGGATCACGAGGTCAGGAGATCGAGACCACGGTGAAACCCCATCTCTACTAAAAATACAAAAAAAAATTAGCCGGGCATGGTGGCGGGTGCCTGTAGTCCCAGCTACTCGGAGAGGCTGAGGCAGGAGAATGGCGTGAACCCGGGAGGCGGAGCTTGCAGTGAGCGGAGATGCGCCACTGCACTCCAGCCTGGGCGACAGAGCAAGACTCCGTCTCAAAAAAAAAAAAAGGAATAGTCAGGCTAGAGGTAAACAAAGCAGAATGTTTGAATCTATGTTGATACTGAGGGAGATGAGCGGTGGTGGCAACACTGGGTGTTCTCCACCATAAAGAAGCAATCCAAGGTGCCCAGGATGCCGAAGAGGTAGAGGGGCATACCTGGGTCGAGAATAATTATCATAATGCCAATCGGAGTCCCATAAAGGACGACTGGCATCAAAAAGAGGAAGAGAGTTCAAAGGGGATTTATCATGGGGTTCAGAATCATGGATGCGAGGGGCAGTAGTGGGGACAACAGACAGGAAAGTTTCCCCTTCTCATACTCATAGTCCAGACATGGCAATAGCCAATTTCCAAAGTTCTGGGTGTTCTGGGCTCAGAATGGGGAATACCATACAAGGCCTTGGCGGGGGTGGGGTAATGCCCTTATCTTCCCATTTTAAGGGAAAGAACAAGCTGAACCTCCTATGCAAAGTAGGATGGTGATCCTCGTTCTCCCAATAAGAAATAAAATAAGTAGCCTCCAGGCATTCCCTTCCGCCAGAGGAGCAATAGTTTTATAAATAGCCCTTTGGTGCCCAGTCTGTTACTAAACCATATGAGTCATTTTTTAATACTACTGCATGTGAGTTAACACAATCTTCCCAAATTAAAGTTTTAGATGGGCCCTCAAAATTTTTAGGACATGGTTTTCCTACAGGTTTATATTGAAAGTGTGGGGTATCTCCTATTACTCCCCCTTTCATTTGTCTTAAAGGAGAAAGGGAGAGGCCAGAGACCAAATGTCTCCATTCCCCTGTGGCTGATCTCTCTGGAAGGTAAGCAGCCCAGACTTGAGTTTCTAGATGGATACAACCAGGTGCATGTCCGAGGCACAGAGGAAGATATTTACAACCCATAGTAACATTAATTGCAGTGCCTTCTTCTCCTGGTTGAGTGGGGCAACAGTCATCTGTAGCTCCAGGCATCCACACACTATCATTAGTATAGATCTCTGCAGGAGCATCCATCTAGGTGAGAGGTCGAATAAGTAGAGGAAAAGGCACATAAACCCAATAAAAATAATAATTTACCAGGGCTGAGTTTTCCCAACCCTAGTAAGCCTGAGGGTTCTGCGGAAGACCAGGGTTTATCTCAGTCCTTATCACAACTGCACAAGACAGACATTCCCAGAGCAGCCATTTATAGGCCTTCCCCCAGGAATGCATTCTTTTCCCAGGGTATTAATATTAATATTCCTTGCTAGGAAAAGAATTTAGTGATATGTTTCCTACTTGCAAGTCCATTTATAGGCTCTCTGCAAGAAGAAAAATATGGCTTTTTTTGCCTGACCTTGCAGACAGTCAGACCTTATGGCTGTCTTCCCTTGTTCCATAAAAATCACTATTATTCTGTTATTTTTCAAGGTGCACTAATATATTGTTCAAACACACGTTTTATAATCAATTTGTACAGTTAACATAATTATCACAGTGGTCCTGAGGTGATGTATATTCTCAGCTTACAAAGATTAACAGGATTAAGAGATTAAAGACAGGCATAAGAAATCATAAAAGTATTATTTGAGAACTGATAAATGTCCATATTAAGATGAAATGTTCACAATTTATGTTCCTCTGCTGCAGCTCCAGCCAGTCCCTCTGTTCGGGCTCCCTGACTTCCCATAACAAAAAGTACCAGACCAAGAGACAGGAAATTTCTTTGGGCTTCTGTTTCTTGCAAAGTCAAAGACAAAGACCAAAAAAATTTTTTTTTCAGAGGCAGGGTCTTGCTCTGTCACCCAGACTGGAGTGCAATGGCACCATCAGATCTCACTACAGCCTTATCCTCCTAGGCTCAAGTGATCCTCCCATCTTAGCCTCCCAAGTAGCTGCGACTTGTTTCCAGACTATATAAAGAACTCCTCCAACTCAGTAATAAGAAGACAACCCAATTAGAAAATAGAAGAAAAGATCTGAATAAATACTTCACAAAATAAGACATATGATGGGCTAAGAAGCTCATGAAAAAAAATACTCAACATCATTAGTCATTAGGAAAATGCAAACTAAAACCACAATGAGATACTTTCCACAGTCACTAGAATTGCCATTACAAGTGCTGACAAGGATGTGGGGAAACTGGAACCTTCATATATTGCAGTGGGAATGTAATATGATGCAGTCACTTGAAACAGCCTGGCAACTTAAGTGAAAAACACCATAAGACCTAACAATTCCATTTCTATGTATCTAACCAAGAGAAATGAAAGTGTATGTTCACACAAAGACTTGTATGTGAATGTTCATAGCAGCCAAAACCTCGAAATAATGCAAATGTCCCTGAACTAGTGAATGGATGTATAAAATGTGGTATATCCATACAACAGAATACTACAGAAATCAAAAGGAATAAACTACAGATGCATCCAGTATCATGATGAACCTCAAAAACATGTTAAGTGAAAGGCAAACATGAAAGAGTACATATTGAATGATTCCGTTAATATGAAATTTGAAGAAAAGACAACTATGGAGACACAAGTTGGTCAGTGTTTGTTTGGCACTGGGTAAAGAAGTAGGATTTTGTGCAAACATGCACAAGAAAAGTTTTTGGGGTGATGGAAGCATTCTAAAACTAGATTGTGGTGATGATTGCAAAGCTCTAAATTTACCAAAAATCACTTTATAAATCACTCACAATGGGTAGACTTCATGGTATGGAAATTATACCTCAATATAGCTTTTAAAATACTGTCTAAAAGAATAAATTTCTCTAGAATTTTTACATAAAACATTGGCTGAGCTACTAGAAATAAAGCACTGTTTTATTTAGAAAGTAATATCCTGCAGAAAGCTTCTCTGAATATACCATGGAGATGATATAATGAATCATGTGAATATGCAGAAGAAAGATGAGCATTTACCAAAAGGTGTTAATAGGTTTGATTTTTTAAAAAAGAGTTTCAAGATCAAGTAAGTATGAGTAACAGAGGATTAAACAAAGGTAACTAGGTTTCATTACTTCAGGGTTTCCTAGAGTTTTAAAATATTTCATTGTGTCTAATGACTCTAGGAAAATGATGTAAATGTCAGACCTTTCCAGATTTGTTTTTCACAAAAACTGGTATAACACAAGACATATTTTGACATATGAAAAACACAGTGCAGTGCAGAGGTAGAATGCCAAATAGAATACTGATGAGAATTACCCAGTAACTTGTTAATTTCTTTGACTTCATTTGGCTAACATCTCCAGGTTCACAGCTTGAGAGAGATGTCAAGTGTTTCCCAGCACAGAGGCAGTTTACTGGTTTGTTGCTCAAACCAAAAGTTTGGAGTTCTATTTTATGACTTTCTTTCAAACCCTACACTCAACATGTACATCCATCAGCACATCTAGTTGGCTCTACCTTTAAAATAGAATCTGACCTCTCTCACAGTGCCCAAGATACAACCCTGTATTAGTTTTCTATTGCTGCCTAACGATATACCCCAAAACTTAGTGGCTTAAACCACAATAAACGTTTGTTATTTGCCAGTTTCTGTGGGTTGGGAATCAGGAACACCTTGGCTGAGTGGTCTGGCTCAGAGTCTCTAATGAAATTGCAGTCGTCAGCCAGGGCTGTAGTCATCTCAATGTCTAACTGGTGCTGGAGGATCTTCCGAGGTTGCTCGTGCACATGGCTGGCATGTTGTGCTGCCTTTTGGTGGGAGGCTTCAATGTCTCCCCACATGGGCCTCTTTGAAGGCCTTCTTGAGCATCCTATCCTTACCAGCATAAGTGGCTGACTGAGCTGCAGTGTCTTTTATGACCTAGTCTTGGAAGTTATACCCTGTTCTATTGGTCCTGCAGATCAGCCATGATTCAGGAAGGCTGGACATAAATACAGGAGAAAATCATGGGGAGTCATCTTGGAGGCTGGCTCCCACACTACCACCACTTCTTACCTGGATTATTGCAATCACTTAACATTCTTTTTTTCTTTTTTGAGACAGTGTCTCGCTCTGTCACCCATGCTGGAGTGCAGTGCGCAATCTCGGCTCACTGCAACCTCCGTCTCCTGGGCTCAAGCGATTTTCTTGCCTCAGCCTCCCAAGGAGCTGGGATTATAGGCGCGCACCACCAGGCCTGGCTAATTTTTGTATTTTTAGTAGAGGCAGGGTTTTATCATGTTGGCCAGGCTGGTCTAGATCTCCTGACCTCAAGCGATCCACCTGCCTTGGCCTCCCAGACTGTTGGGATTACAGGTGTGAACCACCATGCCTGGCTGCAATCACTTAACATGCTTGTTTCTGTCTCCCTGATGTCTATCCTAGACATAGCAGCCAGCAACCCTCTTATATCATATTGTGTTGCTCCTCTCTTGAAAACCCTGTAATAGCTTCCTTTAGTGAAGGAAAAGCCAGCCTTTACCATGGTTCCAAGGCCTTACATCATCTGGCCCCAACTACCTTTCTGATTAATCTCTTTTCACTCACTCTACTCCAGCACAAATATTATGCCTCAAATGCACTCAGCAGGCTTCTGCCCAAGGGGCCTTGCGCTGGCTTTTTCCTCTGCCTTAGATAATTACCCTGCAGATAATCCATGGCTAGTTCATTCAGACCTCTCTTCAAGTATCAGCTGCTCAGAGAGGCCTTTTCTGACCATCACATATAAAATGAAACAGCACACCTGCCATTTCCAGTTTATGGCACTTAACACTTATTGCCAGTTTCCTCCACTAGTATGTAAGCTCAACAAGAGCAAGCGGTATGTTTTGTTTCTGCTGAAGTCTCAGGATCTAGCATAGTGCCTGACCCATGGGAGACATTGAAAATATTTTTTTAATGACTAAATAGGTGGGTTAATGAAAGTGGCTGTTAATTCCAGTTCTGCCTGCAAAAACGCTCTCTTCACACTGAATTATGTATATGAGAGAGAAGAGAAAGGAAGGAAGAAGAAATGGGCATATGGGTAGATAGTTGTCAGCAAATGGAGCTAGTCATAAGTGAGTTAAAAAAGGAGGCAAAGGGGGCAGGAAAATAACAACATGCAATGAAGTAGATCATTTGGATTTGTAAGTCTGTGAACTCCAAAAAAGGCATAGGTTTATTCAAAGGAAGAAAATTATGTTTGATTAATTACACAAACTCAGGGAAAAAAAGAACAGTTTATCCAGGAGTTAAAAGAAGCATACAAGCATACTGTAGTTAAAAATATTAAAAGACCAAGAAAAGATATATCGATGCTCATGGAACTACGGTGGAAGCTTACTGGGACATGCCTTGCGCATGGGATGAATGTTTTGAGGCAGCACTTGATGGGTGGACAGGACCTCCTGGATCTTGTCCAAACACATCTTGTTTGCTGCTATCCCTGCTTCAAACTCTCGGCGTTTCTCTTCCTTCTCTGCTTCTTGGGACTGCTGCTGGTAGGCGATTTGCATCTGAAGTTGCTTCCTGTACTCCTGGGCTAAACGTTGGCGTCTAAAGTATTAGAAATGTCAAAGCATAAAATTATAAAAGTAAGCATTTAGATTTATTTAGAGCATTACAATTAAAATACAATTTGTAAAGTCAAATTAAATTCCCATTAAAATCAGGGTGAGTGGAGAAGAAACAGATGAAAAACTCAATAATGGGTTTCTTACACAATAATCATTAATATAATCCTAGAACAAATACTGATCTTGGAGAGGAAATGCTTCTCCCCTGCTCGTAATGTTCACTGCTATGTGGGAATGGTCCTTGGTTTGCCTCCATCACTTCCCTTACTCTTCTCTATGGGTAAAATTGGAGAGGATAAGCAAACTGATCAATTCAACTTCCCCCCTCTTTTTTTTGAGACAGGGTCTCGCTCTGTCTCCCAGGCTAGAGTGCAGTTGCGTGATCTCAGCTCACTGCAAACTTTGCCTCCCGGGTTCAAGCAATTCTCTGCCTCAGCCACCCAAGTAGCTGGGATTACAGGCGCCCACCACCACGCCTGGCTAATTTTTGTATTTTTAGTAGAGACGAGGTTTCATCATTTTGGCCAGGCTGGTCTCAAACTCCTGACCTCAAGTGATCTGCCTGCCTCAGCCTCCCAAAGTGCCGGGATTACAGGCCTGAGCCACCACACCTGGCCAGCTTTTCCCCTTTCATCTCGGAGGCTGCTCTGCCTGTTTTCTGCTCTGCTCTAGTCAAAGGGCCACATCCCTGCACAAGAGGCCTGCAGTAATCTCATGCTGCTGGGGACTGGGTAGGTAAGGTAGCCTTATCTTATCATTCTGTTCAGTATTAACTAGATAATTTCTTGTATATATAAGCCACATTTTAAATATATGACATTTTTTATTTGTAGTATAATTTTTATTATAATAAAAAACACATTATGATGGGCATGGTGGCTCATGCATGTAATCCCAGCACTTGGGAGGCTGAGGTGGGTGGATCACCTGAGGTCAGGAGTTCGAGACCAGCCTGACCAACATGGAGAAACTCCATCTCTACTAAAAATACAAAAATTAGCTGGGCGTGGTGGTACATGCCTGTAATCCCAGCTACTCAGGAGGCTGAGGCAGGAGAATCACTTGAACCCAGGAGGTGGAGGTTGCAGTGAGCCAAGATTGCGCCATTGCACTCCAGCCTGGGTAACAAGAGTGAAACTCTATCTCAAAAACAAACAAACAAACAAACAAAATACAAAACAAAAAAAATTACGTAGGTCATACACCTAATAATCCCAGCACCTTAGGAGGCCAAGACAGGAGGATCACAGGAGTTTGAGACCAGCCTGGGCAACATAGTGAGACCCGATCTGTACAAAAAAATAAAAAATTAGCCAGGCATGGTGGCATGTGCCTGTGGTCCCAGCTGAAGTGGGTGGATTGTCTGAGCCCAGGAGGTTGAGGTTTCAGTGAGCCGTGATCACACTACTGTACCCCAGCCTGGGCAATAGAGCAAGACCTTGTCAAAAAACAAAAACGAAAACAAACAAACAAAACCCACATAACAAATTTACATCTTAACCATTTTTAAGTGTACAGTTCAGTAGTTAAGTCTCCATATTGTTGTAAAAGAGATCTCCAGAACTTTTTCATCTTGCAAATCCGAAACTCCCCTCCCCTCTTTCCTCCCCACAACCCCTGGCAACCACCATTCCACTTTATGTTTCTATAAATCTGACTACTTTATATGTCTCATAAAAGTAGAATCATACAGTATTTGTCTTTTTGTGACTGGCTTATTTCACTTAGCATAATGTCCTCCAGGTTCATCCATACTGTGGCATGTGACAGGATTTCCTTGCTTTTTAAGGCTGAATAATATTCCATCATATATACCATGTTTTGTTTATCTATTCATTTCATTAATAGACCTTTGGGTTGCTTCTACCTCTTGAATACTGTGAATAGTGCTATGAATATTTCTGTGCAAATATCTCTTCGAGACCCTGCTTTTAATTTTTTGGACATATACCCAGAAGTGGGATTGCCAGATTATGTAGTAGTTTTAATATTAATTTTTTGGAGGAACCTCCATACTGTTTTCCATAATGGTTATATAATTTTACAATTTATAAGCCACATTTTTTTATTTGTAGTTTCTTTCTTTTTTTCTTTTTTTTTTTTTAGACAGGGTCTCACTCTTGTCACCCAGGCTGGAGTACACTACTGGCACAATCACACAGTCATGGCTCACTGCAGCTTCAACCTCCCAGGTTCAGGTGATCCTCCCAGCTCAGCATCCCAGGTATCTGGGACTACAGGTGCACACAACTACACCCAGCTAATTTTTTTGCTGTTGTTGTATTTTTTTAGAGACAGAGTTACACCATGTTGCACAGGCCAGTCTCAAACTCCTGGGCTCAAGAGATCCATCCACCTTGGCCTCTCAAAGAGCCACCATGCCTGGCCTCTTTGTAGTTTCAATGGCTAGAAATATAAGCCACATTTTTAATATCAGCTGTGGTATAATAAGAATTATATTTGATCTTCCTAGTTCTTGGCACAGAGCTCCTACAACTCTTGTAATTTCCTGAGTGATAAAAGTATCTTTTGTAATTCATAAGAACACCCGATTTTATGCTAATAAGCTGACTTAGGGTAGGGCCCCTGGGTGGCCTCAGGATGGGGTTGGTCACTAGAAAGACCAAGTGATGAGGGAGTTAGGACTTTCAGCCCCACCCGCTGATCTCTCGGGAGGGGAAGGTGGGGGCTGGAGATGAAGCTCTAAAAACTCTTGAACAAGGATGTTCTGAGGGCATCTGTGATGGTGACACAGGGAGGTGCTGAAAGGATGGTGCACCCGCAGAGAGCACGGAAGCCCCTATGCTTCTCTTCCGGTTGGCTGTTCCTGAGTTGTGTCCATTGTGATAAACTGGTAAACATAGTCAAATGTGTTCCTGATTTCTCTGAGCAATTCTAGCAAACTGTTGAACCTGAGGAGGAGGTCGTGGGAACTCCCAAATTATAGCTGGTTTATCAGAAGGTGGTCTGGGACTAGCATCTGCTGTCTGAAGTGGCTGCAGTTTTGTGGGACTAAGCCCTTACCCTGTGGGGTCTGTACTAACTCTGGGTAGTTACTATCAGAACTGAATTGAATTTTTGGACACCCAGTTGGGGTCTAGAGAATCAGAAAACACTCCATCAACTTTTATCAGAAATAAAGATAATGGAATTTTATCAGAAATAAAGATAATGTGGATACCCCTCTATGGCAGATTCTATTTTCCAAAGATGGCCATAGTACTATCTCCCTCCCCATATGTGTACTCCTAATTAGGGAAAAGGAATCAGGCTGGCAGAACCAGGATAAAGCAAAGAGATAAAGCAGATAAGCTATAGGTCTGCCTTTGTTCATGGCCCCGGACATATAGCTCTCCTGTGCAGATAATATACAAAACTCACAAACTTCCTGCTTATCATCAAATGCTTTGATTTATTGTCAAACACCTCGGCTGACAGAAGAATGCAAGTTAGCTCCCTGCTACCTTGGTGTTAACAAGTAGCCCAAGAACCATCCTATAAAATCTTCGGCAAGCCTTTGTTTCCTGGCAGTCAGCTCCTCACTTGCTGGCTGCTCGTTGCTTTCTCGCACTGAATTTTCCTACTTTCTCTAATACATCTGCCTGTACCTACAACTGTCTTGGTAAATTCTTTTACCCCCATGCCACCAGCCTAGTTATGCTCTTCAGAAATGTGAACCTCTACTACCCTGTCAAGAGGTGGAGCTTCTTTCTCCATCTCCTTGAATCAGGAAGGGCCCTGTAACTACTTCTATGACCAATGGAATATGGCAGAAGTAATGCT
Organism: Hylobates moloch; assembly: GCF_009828535.3. NCBI lineage: Eukaryota > Metazoa > Chordata > Mammalia > Primates > Hylobatidae > Hylobates > Hylobates moloch. The sequence goes on along the minus strand of NW_026652280.1, from coordinate 29,353,950 downwards.
ATGCCAGTCCCAGGTGTAGCTCTTAACTGGCCTGGCAGCTGCTTCTTCCTACCTCTTGGAATACTTGCTATTGGAACTCTCCCTCTCAGAACAAGCCACCATACTGTGAGAAGTCCAAATCACATGGAGAGCCCATACATAGGGGTTCCAGGTGACAACTAAAATTCCTAGTTGATAACTGAGATCCCTGACTACAGTCAGCATACACTGCCAGCTATATGAGTAGGTATCCTAGGTATGTGGATACCCCTCTATGGCAGGGGTTGAGCCTTCAGATGAATATAGCCTCAGTCATGTGGATCTGAGTTCAATGACATGAGATGTTCCAAGCAAGAACTACCTAGGTGAGCCTTGTTGACCCACAGAATCATAAGAGATAATCATAAAATTAAACCACACATTTCAGAGTGTTTTGTTATGTAGCAATAGGTAACTGTAATACCTCTGCCCATAATTTTTTCCTTATCTCTCCACAAATTCAGAAGTTTAGCAGGGAAGAGATGTGATATTTATTGAGTCCTCACAAATCTCCAACAGGAGATTTTTTAAAAATGAGAAGGAGGCCAGGCACAGTGGCTCATGCCTGTAATCCCAGCACTTTGGGAGGCCGAGGCGGGTGGATCACGAGGTCAGGAGTTCAAGACCAGCCTGGCCAAGGTAGTGAAACCCCTGTCTCTACTAAAAATAATAAAAATTAGCCAGGCGTGGTGGCGCATGCCTGTAATCCCAGGTATTCGGGAGGCTGAGGCAGAGAATTGCTTGAACCCGGGAGTCGGAGATTGCAGTGAGCCAAGATTGCACCACTGCACTCCAGCCTAGGTGACAGAGCAAGACTCCATCTCAAAATATATATATATATATAAAATATACATATATATATACACACACACACACACATATATATATATGTACACACACATACATATATATATATAAGAAGGAAAGATTTCCACAGCAGAGGCAGTAGCAGCAACTCAGAATGGTAGGCCAGATATTGTTGTTTGTGACCCCAAAGTGAGAATAGGATCAGGCACATTAACCATACTGTTTCTAGAAAGAGAAGAGCTTATTTCTATGCTCCAAGTGTGAGTAAGTCAAAGGACAGGCCCCAGGAACAGGGAGGGTGACCATTAATCAGAGAAGCCAGGTCCTCTTCCTCCACTACACTGGCTGCCTGATTTAGGTATCATGGCCACCAGTGGGAAGAGACTGTGATGGTGTAAGAAAAGCTGCAGGGAGGTAGCTGCCTGTTTCCCCCACCTGAGCCTGGTTGTGGTGATCAGAAAGACACTAACTAATCCCAGCCCAAGGCTTGTCAGAGGAGAGCAGTGCTATTTCCCAAAGCATCCAGAGTTTTCAAGTGCAGTAAGGCTAAACACGTCCTCCTGGGGACATTTGTATGGAATCCTGTCCGTATAAGCCATTCTGCTAATCTAGCTTATTAGGCCAGCCTGCTTTTCAGGATTTGTTTCATGGAGGAAAAAAAATCTTCTTGCTATTTTATTAGGATTTAAGGTTGGTGCCTATTTTTTAAGTGTTTCAAATTTATTTTATTTTTAAAGATATTCATCCAGCCTAATAACTTATGTGTATAATCATAATATACATAATGGCAATGGAATTTAATTTTACCAAGACAGTTGGTGACTACTTTTACATGAAATTTTGTAAATTGCTTTGAGCTTCTAGAAGGACAAGTGTAATACTAACGTAAAATAATGTCAGTAATGCATGAATTATGGCATATGGTCTTTATGTTGAAAATCTGTTTTAGTTTTTGTTTTTTTGAGACAGATCTTGCCTGCTGCCCAGGTTGGAGTGTAGCAGCACAATCATAGCTGCTGTGTTTAACTCCTGTACTCAAATGATCTTCCCACTTCAGCTCCCAAGTAGCTAGGACTACAGGTCTATGTCACCGTATCTGGCTAGTTTTTATTTTTATTTTTTTGTAGAGATGAGATGTTGCTATACTGCCCAGGCTAATCTCAAACTCCTGGCTTCAAGCAATCCTCCTTCCTCAGCCTCCCAAAGTACTGGGATTACAGGTGTGAGCCACCATGTCTGGCCAAAAATCCATTTTTTAGGTAGCAAATGATGATACAGAAAACAAAATCATACCTTGCAAAATTCTCCTTTTCTTCACAGTTAAGTACTTTAAGACTTTCATTTATGTGTTTCTGTTCCATAGCACGTTCTTCCTGTTCTTTAGCTTCTCGTTGCACTAAGAAAAGCAAAAGTAATTATATGTCAAATGACTTTCAGACACGACTTGCCAACATCTTTCTGGGCACCAGAGTCATATTGTCTTTAGAAAGGTAGAGCTTAGAGTCATGGCTGGATCTTAGATTGATAAAGTAGAAGTACTTATCTCAATTGAGAAATAAATTGGATTTAGGCTCATATATGCTACAATCTACAGATTTTCTGTTAATCATTTTTCATTGAAAATCTATAATTACCCTTTTTCATACCAGATTACCAATGTTAAAACATTTCCTACTTTTCTCTCCTTGAAGACAAACAGTTCATTGCCATTCGTATTAATAAGTTTATTATAATTTATTATTTATTATATATTTATTTATTATAAAATAAATATTATTTAAATATATAAAGCTCTTGGCTGGGCGCAATGTCTCATGCCTGTAATCCCAGCATTTTGGGAGGCTGAGGCAGGTGGATCACCTGAGGTCAGGAGTTTGAGACCAGCCCGGCCAACATGGCAAAACCCCGTCTCTACTAAAAATACAAAAATTAGCTGGGCACGGTGGCGCGTGCCTGTAATCCGAGCTGCTCAGGAGGCTGAGGCACAAGAATCACTTGAACTCGGGAGGTGGAGGTTGCAGTGAGCCTAGATCGTGCCATTGCATTCCAGCCTGGGTGACAGAGTGAGACTCCGTCTCAATAAATAAATAAATAAATAAATAAATAAAGCTCTTATAAGTTAAAAATATTTAAGCATCCTACTAGAAAAAAAAGACAGGAAACAGAGTTTACAAAATAATAAATACAACTGGCTAATATACATCTGAAATGTATATATCTTTGGTACCACAGTCTATTTCAGAAATTCATCTTAAACAACCAGATACAATCCAAAAATAACTATGTACGGAGACAGTAACCTGGAATTCTAAAATAACAGTAAAAAGATTAGAAACAATATAAAGAGTCATTGCCGTGTTTAAGTAAAATAAGTTACGGTCCGTTTTTATAACAGATTTCTAGGCAGTCATTACAAATCTTATAATTGACAAAAAAATGACTTAAAAATATTTTTGATAAGTGAAAAATATAGACCATAAAACAGTATATACTACATGATTCTAATTTGTGAAAGAAGATTATATAAGTAGTAAAAACACTAGAAGAAAATATACAAAGCTGTGAATAGTCCTGGGTGGTAGAATGATGGTTGATTTTGTTTCCTTGTTTATAAATGGTCTCAATAAATTTTCTGTATTTTTTTCAATATTTTCTATAACATTTATCACTTGTTAGATATGAGGTCTAAATTTATCTTCAAAGAATCAATATGTCAGTATGTTCAATTCTTTGCCTTCTACTTTTAAACTTAACTTCCTCATAAAGCAACTTTTTTTGATCAACTGCTCCACCCTGACTCATTCAGATTACCTGCTCCACCCTGACTCATTCAAATTACCTGCTCCACCCTGACTCATTCTGATCACCTGCTCCACCCTGACTCATTCCGATCACCTGCTCCACCCTGACTCATTCTGATTACTTGCTCTGCCCTCATTCTCCACCCTGACTTATTCCATAACCATTTTTCCTGCCAAACCACTCACCCCGTCACTCTCTTTAAATTAGCCAATCAGAATTAGTTTAGCCTGTGCAGTCCAACCCTAGCCAATAGTGGAACGACACAGCAGCAGTGGCCACGTGAGTCAGGAATAAGAACTCCTTCCCCTCCCTTGCCCAGGTGTGCTCTCACTATTGTTCCATCTGTGACTGAGCACCCTTTCTGCAGAAAGTAAAGATAGCCTTGCTGAGAGATCATCTGTCTCTGTGCTGACTTTTCTTTGTGGCACCGATTGTCTATTTCTAACATCACTGATGAATATAAAAATCTTTTCAGCATATAAACTTTCTACTCAGTTTCTAAAAGTTCCATCTAATATTAGCTTAACAATTTTCTACTGCTATTATAATTCCTGGAGTGAAGAATTAATGAATGGGACCAGGATGAGCTTCCTCTTGCAAAGACCACTAGTGTGAAATCCAATGGTACCCTAACAATAAATATATTTATTGCCTCTCTGGTCCATTGGGCTGGACATGGAAATGGCAGAAATCTGGAGGTGGAAATTCACCCTCTCAACAAACATCCTTCTGTGACCAAGCACTTCTTGAAGCTGAGGGAATATAGTGGCAGAGTGTAGTATAATAATAAGAGACATAATGTGGCTACAAGATTAATGGGAGCCATAAAGTTAACTTAAGCATCTCGCAGGGCTGACACTATGTATCACTTAGCAGTATGATGCAACCTAGTCCAGGGATTTCCAAGAGACAAAGGTCATCTCAGCACAGATGTAACTTTCAGAAACCTTAAAACAAAGCTTACCCTTACAAGAATAGCTTAAACTCCCTTTATGAACGAAACACCTAGTAACTGATGTGGATTGAATATAAGTATTAAAAAGGAGAAAGATTCTCCAAACTTTAAGAATGGTCTCCAAATAAAGACCCTCCTGGCCAGTTGGTCATCTGAGATGTGAGCAAGCCAAGTGCCCTGGAAAGATGATTTATTTTAAATGGGGGAACACAGAGGGCCACTCAAGGCATGAGTCAATTGAGCTGGCATTGAAGGATGTCTAGATTTCTCACAATCAAGAGCATCATAGGCAGAGACAACTACATAAACAAAAGGTATGGCATCAGGGGAACCAGCTCCCAATATTTCAACGTAGGTCCTTTCTATTTTCCCTAAGTGTCGGCCGGTCTGAGAAATAAAGAGAAAGAGTACAAAGAGAGACATTTTATAGCTGGGCCTCTGGGATGTCATCACATATTGGCAGGACCGTGATGGCGACCTCGAGTCACAAAACCAGCAATTTTTTTTTAGGGATTTTGAAAGGGGAGGGGGTGTACGAACAGGTAGTAGGTCATAAGGATCACATGCTTCAAAGGGCCATAAAGATCACAAGGCGAAGGCAAAATTAGAATTACTGATGAGGGTCTGTGTCCCACTGTGCACGCATTGTTTTGATAAGTGTCTTAACAGGAAACAGGGTTTGAGAGCAGAGAACCGGTCTGACTAGATTTCACCAGGCTGGAATTTCCCAATCCTAGTAAGCCTGAAGGTACTGCAGGAGACCAGGGCATATTTCAGTCCTTATCTCAACCTCATAAGACAGACACTCCCGGAGCAGCTGTCTATAGACCTACCCCCAGGAATGCATTCCTTCCCCAGGGCTATTCCTTGCTGGGAAAAGAATTCCGTGATATTTCTCCTACTCACTTTCTGCAAGAAGAAAAATATGGCTCTATTCTGCCCAACCCCGCAGGCAGTCAGACCTTATGGTTATCTTTCCTTGTTCCCTGAAAATCACTGTTATTCTGTTCTTTTTCAGGGTGCACTGATTTCATATTGTTCAAACACATGTTTTACAAACAATTTGTACAGTTAACATAATAATCACAGGGTCCTGAGGTGACATACATCCTCAGCTTACGAAGATGACAGGATTAAGAGATTAAAGTAAGACAGGCATAAGAAATTATAAAAGTATTAATTTTGGGAACTAATAAATGTCCATGAAATCTTCACAATTTATGTTCAGAGATTGCAGTAAAGACAGGTGTAAGAAATTATAAAAGTATTAATTTTGGGAAGTGATAAATGTCCATGAAATCTTCACAATTTATGTTCTTCTGCCACAGCTTCAGCCGCCCCCTCTGTTCGGGGTCCCTGACTTCCCGCAACAGTATGGAGACAACTTTCGGAAGAAAAGAGGGACAGATACAAAGGACAAGAGGGAGCCAGATGTCTGTGCCCCACCTTCTCACTCTTCATTCTAATCACCAAGGCATACAGTATTCAAATGATGTACTGTTCCTTTAACCTTCAGAACTTCTCCCCTGTGACTGATTGGAACCTGCTGGTATATAAAACTCTCCATATATATCCAATTAGATAAGATTTGCAAAAACAGGCCTCCTGCCTTCATCCTTTTTGCATCCCTCATGGTGTTTTACATAGTAAGTATTATGGTTGTTAGTATTTTGGTTGTTACTTAAATTGAATTAAGGGCAAGCTATAATATAACTGTAATTCAGTTCCTTACACTTTTCTTGAACTTGAAGTTTTCTTGTACACATGACCTCATCCACAAGCTGTCTCCTTGCCTCCTTTTCAAGTCTCAGCTCCTTGTCCTTCTCAGCCAACTTCTTTTCCTTGTCTTCCTCTAATATTCTGTCAAATTCTTTCTCCTGAGCTTTCTCTTCCTCACGTCTCTGTGCCAAATATTTATGGTATATCTTCTGTTCTCTTATCATATCTTCCTATGTAACATAAAAATTCATATTGTTAAAATTTTTTGGTGTGATACGATAGTAAGGATACATTTAAAAACAATCCTTAAAAGCTCCAATCCCAATCTTTTAGAACTATGTACTGAAACATTACAGATGTATGTCTGAAGTTTATTCCAAAATACTCAAGAGTAGTGGGGGAAATGGGTAGGGATATAGAAGAGACAAGAATGGCCATTAGTTGATAGTTGTTAAAGTGAGGTGATGGACAAATGGGGACTCATTGTGCAATTCTTTGTATTTGTTTGAAATGTTTGATAATACATGTTTGAATAAGTTAATTCAAACACTTTCCTAAAGTGTTTCTCAAAGTAGTTGCCAAATAATTTTCAATGATACAGCTTTATTTTCATTTACTTTAATTTAGGTATATGAAATCTTAATCTGATCAACAAAATAAGTTATTTCTACTATTATAGCACTGTCTCTCTGGCTGGTAGTCATTTTGTACTTTATTACAGCAATTCTCAATCTTAGCTACACTTTGGAGTCACCTGGGGAGCTTTACAAAGTATTGACAGCTGGCCGGGCACAGTGGCTCAAGCCTGTAATCCCAGCACTTTGGGAGGCCGAGGTGGGTGGATCACGAGGTCAGGAGATCAAGACCATCTGGCTAACATGGTGAAACCCAAACCCCGTCTCTATTAAAAATACAAAAAAATTAGCCAGGCGTGGTGGTGGGCACCTATAGTCCCAGCTACTCGGGAGGCTGAGGCAGGAGAATGGCATGAACCCAGGAGGCGGGGCTTGCAATGAGCCGAGATCGCACCACTGCACTCCAGCCTGGGCGACAGAGTGAGACTCCGTTTCGAAAAAAAAAAAAAAAGAAAGTATTGAGGGCTAAGTCCCACCCCCAGAAATTCCTATTTAATGGATACCTTTTACATTCCCCCAGGTGATAGTAATGTGCAGCTAAAGTTGAGACCTGCTGTTTATTTAGTGTAGGCATTTTTAGTTGGCTACTGCCATGTTGCTGTAATTATCCAATAGCAATGAGTTCATCCAATACCAAGGTTGTAGATATTATTAAATACCTGATATGGTTTGGCTCTGTATCCCCACCCAACTCACATCTTGAATTGTAATCCCCACGTGTAAGGGGAGGGACCTGGTGGGAGGTGACTGGGTTATGGGGTAGTTTCCCCCATGCTGTTCTCATGATAGTGAGTTCCCATGAGATCTGATGGTTAAAAGTGTGGCTTTCTTCACTCCCTCCCTCCTGCCGCCAAATAAGACGTGCCTTGCTTCCCCTTCCACTGTGATTTTAAGTTTCCTGAGCCTCCCCTAGCCATGTGAAACTGTGAGTCAATTACACCTTCTTTTTTAAATAAGTTACCTAGTGTCAGGTAGTTCTTTATAGCAGTGTGAAAACAGACTAATACCATTTCCCACTAAAAAGAACCAACAATCCTTGGGAAAATAATCAATTATAAGACTGGAGCAGAAACTGAACAGGATGAACCTGGGACATCTTATTGTGTCAGAATCAAGAAAACTATCAAAGTCCATTGGTGGACAGTATCAAAAGAGCATGACAGCCCACTTAAAGGGACTCCCATGATCTAGAATTAGGCAATCTGAGCACCAAAAAGAAGAGTGAACTAATAATCCACTAAAAGACTATTGAAACTTGGCCAGGCACGGTGGCTCATGCCTGTAATCCCAGCACTTTCGGAGGCTGAGGTGGGCAGATCACTCGAGGTCAGGAGATGGAAACCAGCCTGGCCAACATGGTGAAACCCCATCTCTACTAAAAATACAAAAAAATTCGCTGAGTGTGGTGGCACAAGCCTGCAGTCCCAGCTACTTAGGAGGCTGAGGCAGGAAGATCGCTTGAACCTGGGAGGCAGAGGTTGCAGTGAGCCAAGAACACGCCACTGCACTTGAGCCTGGGTGACAGAATGAGACTCTATCTCAAAAAAAAAAACAAAAACTATTAAAACTAATAAACGAGTTTAGCAATGTTGCAGGATACAAGACCAATATACAAAAGTCCTTGTATTTCTATTTGACAGCATCGATCTAAAATGAAATTAAAAATTTTATTTCCAAATAGAAATGTTATACTTGGGAATAAATTTAACAAAGTAAGTGTTAAAATGTATACTCCGAAAACTAAGAAACATTACTGAAAGAAATTAAAGAAGACCTAAATAAATGGAAAGACAGCCTAAGTTCATGAATCAGAAAACAATACTGTGAAAATGGCAGCACTTTCCAAATTGACCTATAGGTTCAACACAATCTTTACCAAAATCTCAACTGGCTTCTTTGCAGAAATTGATAAGCTGATCCATGTAACTTCTAGATACATGGAGAAGCAAGGGAGCCAGAATAGCCAAAACAATTTGAAAAAGAACAAAGTTTGAGGATTTACATTTTCTCTCTCTCTTTATTTATTTATTTATTTATTTTTTTGAGATGAAGTTTCACTCTGGTTGTCCAGGCTGGAGTGCAATGGTGGAGATTCACTCTTGTTGCTTGGGCTGGAGTGCAATGACGTGATCTCAGCACACTGCAACCTCCGCCTCCCGGTTCAAGCGATTCTCCTGCCTCAGCCTCCCAAGTAGCTGGGATTACAGGCATGGGCCACCATGCCCGGCTAATTTTTGTATTTTTGGTAGAGACGGGGTTTCACCATGTTGGTCAGGCTGGTCTCAAACTCCTGACCTCAGGTGATCCTCCTGCCTCAGCCTCCCAAAGTGCTGGGATTACAGGGGTGAGCCACTGCGCCCAGCCAGCATTTACATTTTCTGATTTCAAACTTACTACAAAGCTACAGTAATCAAGACATGTAGATTTGTTATACTGGACTAAGGATAGATATATAGATTGATGGAATAGAACTGAGTGTCCAGAAATAAACCTTCACTTTACTGTAATTGATTTTTGACAAGGGTGATAAGACAATTCAATAGGGGAACAATTAGACAATTATTTCAACAAATGATGCTGGAATAACTGGATATCCATATGCAGAATAATGAATTAGGATCCTTATCTCATGCCATATACAAAACTTAAAATGGATCAAAAGCCTAAATGTAAAAGCTAAAATTATAACACTCTAACAAGAAAACAAAGGAGTACATCTTTGTGATCCTAGAGTAGGTAACTGTTTTTTAGATAGGACCCCCAAAGCATAAGCAACAAAAGAAAATATAGCTAAATTGAACTTTGTCAAAATTTAAAACTTTTGTGATTTAAAGGACATCATCAAAAAAGTAAAAAGACAACCTACAGAATGAAAGAAAATAATTGCAAGTCATTTATCTGGTAAGAGACTTGAATCTAGAAAATATAAAGAACTCTTGGCTGGGCGTGGTGGCTCATGCCTGTAATCCCAGCACTTTGGGAGGCTGAGGTGGGTGGATCACCTAAGGTCAGGAGTTCAAGACCAGCCTGGCCAACATGCTGAAACCCCGTCTCTACTAAAAATACAAAAAAATTACCCAGGCGTGGTGGCAGGCACCTGTAATCCCAGCAACTCGGAAGGCTGAGGCAGGAGAATCGCTTGAACCTGGGAGGTGGAGGTTGCAGTGAGATGAGATTGCACCATTGCACTCCAGCCTGGGCGACAAGAATGAGACTTAAAAAAAAGAGAAAAAGAAAAAAAAAAAAGAACTCTTACAACTCAATAATAAAAGGACCAATAACCCAACTAAAATATGGGCAAAGGACTTGAATAGACTTCTCTAAGAATACAGAATAGCCTTCAAGTAGATTTCTCCAAGGAAGATTTACAAATGACCATAATAAGCACACAAAAAGAGGCTCAATATCATTAGTCACTAGGGAAATACAAATAAAAACCATAATGAGATACCAATTCAGATGCATTAGGATGGGTAAAATAAAAAAGACAGACAGTAACAAGTGTTGGTGAGCATGTGGATAAATCAAAACCCTCATACACTGCTGGTGGGAATGTAAAATGGTTCAGCCACTTTGGAAAACAGTTTGGCAGTTCCTCAAAACTTCAACACAGAGTTACCGTATGGCCCAGTAGTACTACTTCTAGATACATGCCCCAAAGAAAAATAAAAACGTATGTCCACACAAAACTGTGTATATGAATGTTCATAGTAGCATTATTCATGATAGCCAAAAAGTGGAAATAACCCAAATGTCCATCAGCCGACATAATGCATAAACAAAATGTGGCATATCCACACAATGGAATATCATTCAGCCACAAAAACAAATAAAATAGCGATTCATGCTACAATTGTGGATAAATCTTGAAAACATTATGCTAAGTGAAAGAAGACAGTCAACAGGTCACTAACATGTGATTCCATTCATATCAAAGTCCAGAATGGGGAAATCTATAGAGACACAAAGTAGATAAGTGGCTGCTTAGGACTGGAGGTGGGAGGTGGGGAAGAAGGGACAGCAGGATAGTGAAAATGTTCTAAAATAGAATGTGATGATGGCTGCGCATATCTGTGAAAACAGTAAAATCCACTGAATTGTGTGGTTTAAACTGGGGAACTGGATGTTATGTGAATTCTCTCTTGAAGCTGTTAAAAAAATAAATAAAATGATTTAAATGTGAACAAAAAACTCAACAGGAAAAAACAAATCAAATAAGCAAGTCAATTAGATAATGGGCAAAAACCAGGAGTTGGAGGCTGCAGTGAGCTATGATTATGCCACTGTATTCCAGCCTAAGTGACAGAGTGAGATACTGGCTCAACAAAAAAAAAAAACAAAAAAACAAAAAAAAACAAAAAAAAACAGAAAATGGGCAAAAGACATGAAGAGACATTTCATCGAAGAAGACATACAGATGGAAAACAGGCTCATAAAAAGTTGTTCAAAATCATTAGCCATTAGGGAAATGTAAATTAAACCACAATGAGATGTTGCTACACATCTATCAGAATGGTTAAAGGAACAATAGTGATAGCACCAAATGCTGGTGAGGATGTGGAGAAACTGGATTGCTCACGTATTGCTGGTGGGAATGTAAGATGGTATGGCTACTCTGAAAAACAGTTTAGCGGTTTCTTTAAAAAACTAAACATGCAATTACTATATGACATAGCAATTGCTCTTCTAGGCATTTATCTCATAGAAATGATGATTTGTGCTGGGTGTGGTGGCTCACGCCTGCAATCCAAGCACTTTGGGAGGCTGAGGTGGGTGGGTCACTTGAGGTCAGGAGTTCAAGACCAGCCTGGCCAACATGGTGACATCCCATCTCTACTAAAAATAGAAAAAATTAGCCAGGCATGGTGGCACACACCTGTAATCCTAGCTACTCAGGAGGCTGTGGCAGGAGAATCACTTGAACCCGGGAGGTGGAGGTTACAGTGAGCCAAGACCATGCCACTGCACTCCAGCCTGGGTGACAGAGCAAGACTCCGTCTAAAAAAAAAGTGAGAATGTGTTCACAGAAAAACCTGTACTCAAATGATTATAGCAGCTTTACTCGTTAATAGCCATAACCTGGAAATAACTCAAATGTCCTTCAACAGGTGAATGGCTAAACAAACTGTGGTAAATCTATACCATGAATACTACTCAAGAATAAATTGGGAGGCTGAGGCGGGTTGATCACCTGAGGTCAGGAGTTTCAGACCAGCCTGGCCAACGTGGCAAAACCCCATCTCTACTAAAAACACAAAAATTAGCCAGACGCAGTGGCACCCACCTGTAATCCCAGCTACTCAGGAGGCTGAGACAGGAAAAGTGCTTGAACCCATGAGGCGGAGGTTGCAGTGAGCCGAGATCACGCCACTGCACTCCAGCCTGGGCAACAAGAGTGAAATTCTATCTCAAACAAACAAACAAAAAAAGAATAAAAAGAAGGCTGGGCGCAGTGGCTCATGCCTGTAAACCCAACACTTTGGGAGGCCAAGGCAGGAGGATCACTTGAGCCCAGGAGTTCAAGAACAGCCTGGGCAGCATAGTGAGACCCCATCTCTACAAAAAATAAGAAAACTAGCTGGGCATGGTGGCTTGTGCCTGTAGTCCCAACTACCCAGGAGGTTGAGGTTGAAGTATCAGTTGAGCCTGGGAAGTTGAGGCTGCAGGGAGCTGAGACCACACCACTGCACTCCAGCCTGAGTGACAGGGCAAGACTGTCTCAAAAAAAAAAAAAAAAATTAAAAAAATAAAAATAAAAATAAACAACTATTGATAGATCCAAAAAGTTGGACAATCTCCTGAGGGTTATGCTAAGTGAAAAAGGCTATCTGGAAAGATTACATACTATATGATTCTACTAACATTCCCAAAATAATAAAATTATAGAAATGAACAGGGTTAAGAAGGGGGTGGGGCAAGAGGAAAGTAGGTGTGGCTATAAAAGGGCAATATGAGAGATCCTGGTGGTGATGAGATGTTCAGTATCTTGATTATATCAATGTCAACATCCTGACTGGCATGGTAGTATAGTTTTGCAAGATATTACCATTGAGGGAACCAGAGTAAACGGTACAAGGAATCTCTCTGTATTATTTCTTAAAACTGCATGTGAATCTACAATCATATCAAAATGAAAAGTTTATCCAGGCACAGTGATTCACACCTGTAATCCCAGCACTTTAGGAGGCCGAGGTGGGAGGATCACTTGAGCCCACTCCAGACCAGGCTGGGCAATTTGGCAAAACCCTGTCTCTACAAAAAGTACTTAAATTAGCCAGGCTAGGTGGTGGATGTCTGTAGTCCCAGCTACTTGGGAGGCTGAGGTGGGAGGATTGCTTGAGCCCAGGAGGGCGAGGCTACACTGAGCCATGATTATGCCACTGCACTCCAGCCTGGGTTACAGAGTGAGACTCTGTCTCAAAAAAAAAAAAAAAAAAAAAAAAGAGAGAGAGAGAGAAGTTTAATTAAAAAACAAAGCACATGCACACTAAGAACCAGGTAAAAACAAGAAAAAGCACTTGTGGGAGAAACAAAACACTCTTAAAAGTTCAATTCAAATTCCAAACGTATAGGTAGCTAACTCAATACTGAATGCCTTTCCCTAATCTTTTTGCCTGACAAAACTTGACATATCCTTTAAGGTCCAACTCAAATGTCACTTTCTGAGTGATGTCTTCCTCAAATTCCAGGAGTTCTCAGACTTTAGTTAGCATCAGAATCACCTGGGGGGAGTGTGCTGAAACACAGATTTCCTGCCCGTCATGATTTTGATTGGGAGATCCTGATTCCGGAGCCTGTGAATTTCTGTTTCTAACATTTTCCCAGATGGTGCTGATGCTGTTGGCTCGTGGACCACACTCAGAGTAGCACTGCTATGTATTTGTAGCCATCTTCCACAAGACTGAGAACTCAGTAAGGAATCCCTTCCAGCAGGTAGCAGGCACCAAAAAAATGTCTTACTCTTTTTTGTTTCTTTTTATCTGCCTCTTCCTGTAAGTCTTGAAGGGCCCTTTGCACGAGCTTCATGTTCAAGTCCTGTTCTTCTCTGTATTCCTGCTGAATATGTTCTATCCTCTCTTGTAGGGCTTTTTGCAAAATGGTCCTAGTTTCCTGCTTTGCCTTCTGTTTCTTTAGCTTATCCTGTTCATTCTCATGATTAATCTGTGCGTTGTTACTTTCCTAAGGTAGAATCATAATAAAGATAATGCATCAGTAGAGTTGGACAAGACAAGTTAGTGCATTTGACTTCGGAGATGGGAATAAAGGATTTCTGGAAATACATACACACCTGGATTTAGAGAGGCTGTAAGAAAGAAAACTTGCATTTTCATAGTTGAGTCAGCAATAAAACTGTGAAAATTGCCTGGGCATGTGTGATTATAATGTAATAAATAGTTGTAGAGTTGAAAACAGAAAAGCATAAAGAGAAGCCACTTTTAATCCCAGTACCCATCGTCCACCACCATTCTCCACCTGTGGGTGTGTTGGCCTTCCACACTTGACCCTTCTATGTACTCTGCACCATACATTTGGATACATTATTAACCAGCACTAAGAGTCCAAAAATGGAAATGTGCCTATGAACTAGCCCAGGCCATCAGACAAACTGTACAGTAACAGGCCTGCAAACTGTACTACACCCATGGCATTGATCACCCTCTAACAAACATGTTAAAGGCCCACCACAAGGCGCGCCTCCTCTTCCTTCAGCAGCTGTGCTGCCTGCCTTTGTGCCTTGATGCTGGTGATCTGGGCATTCAGCCCCAGGCGTGTGTTCTCCATCAGCTCTTTCTGTCTCCTCGCCTCTTGGGCTTCTCGCTTTTCCTTGGCTAATCGGTCTTCCTCCCAGAGCTTGGAGAACATCTGCTCTTCCACCAGCTTTTGCCTCCTCAGCTCCTCATTAAATGCAATCTGTGCTTTCCGCTCCTCACACACCTTCTTCTGATGGATACAAAACAATTCAACACGGAGCTCCTCACAGCGTTCCCTGAAAGGAAAATTTTTAAAAGACAAAACCCAGCCTTTCATGAGGCACTGCTCTATTGAGGCACACATCTGTACAATCACACAATGAAGCAAGAAAAATCAGAGACCTGTATGCAGGCCATCGGAGCACAGGAAACAAGAGGGAGCAGCAGGGAGGGCAAGCACCAGGATGGCACAGCCTGACTATGGAAACTGGAGTGAAGCAAAGGCAGCCCTGACTCCATTTCCTGTGTGACCTCGGATCAAAAACTCAACCTGTTAACCCCAATGACTGACCTATTCACTTGACTTTGAGAACCCCTAATTTAGAGATGCTTACTTTTTTTTTTTTCTTTTTGAGACAGAGTCTCGCTCTGTTGCCCAGGCTGGAGTGCGGTGGCGCCATCTCGGCTCACTGCAAGCTCTGCCTCTCGGGTTCATGCCATTCTCCTGCCTCAGCCTTCCGAATAGTTGGGACTATAGGTGCCCACCACCACATCCAGCTATTTTTTTTGTATTTTTAGTAGAGATGGGGTTTCACCGTGTTAGCCAGGGTGGTCTCGATCTCCTGACCTTGTGATCTGCCTGCCTCAGCCTCTCAAAGTGCTGGGATTAGAGGCGCGAGCCACCGTGCCCAGCCACTCACTTTTTTTTTAAGAGACAAGGTCTCACTCTGCCGCCCAGGCTGGAATGCAGTGGCATGATCATGGCTCACTGCATCCTTGAACTCCTGGCCTCAAGTGATCCTCCCACCTTAGCCTCCCAAGTAGCTGAGACTATAAGCACATGTCACCATGTCTGGCTAATTAAAAAATTTTTATTTTTGTAGAGACAGGGTCTTGCTATGTTGCCAGGGCTGGTCTCAAACTCCTAGCCTGAAGTGATCCTCCTGCCTCAGACTTCCAAAGTGCTGGGATTACGGGCATGAGCCACCACGCCAGGCTGAGATACTCACTATAGCTAGATAGGATATCTGGCCAGGCATGGTGACTCATATCTGTAACCCCAACACTTTGGGAGGCCAAGGCAGGAGGATCGCTGGAGACCAGGACTAGCCTGGGCAACACAGTGAGACCTTGTCTCTATAAAAATTTTTTAAAAATTAGCTAGGCATGCTGGCACATGCCTGTAGTCCTAGCTACTTGGGAGACTGAGGCAAGAAGACCACTTGAACTCAGGAGTTTGAGGCTGCAGTGAGCTAGGACCATATCAATGCATTCTAGCCTGCACTCTAGGTCAGTAAGACCCTGTTTCTAAAAAAATAAATTAAATGATAGACAGAATACCTATTTATTCTAATGATAACAATCATTGATAAGAGGAAAACTTTATGTTTGTGAGTGCTTTATAGTTTACAGGTAGCAGGTATCATCCTCATCTTAGAGTTAAAGCAACAGAGACTCAGGGAGCCTAAGTGTCTTCCCAAGTCACATAGCCAGTAGTAGGAATATTATTAGCAAAAGTTATTAAGTGCTTATTATCTGCCAGACACTATTGTAAGCACTTTAACACATATGAACTCTTGTAATCTTCATAATAATCAATATGGCAATGAACATTACTGCAAATTTATTTTTATTATTTTTATTGTCCTTGGTTTACAGATGAGGAAATGGAAGCACAGAGCAGTTAAGCATCTTACCTAAGTTTGTCCATTTCGTATGTGGTAGAACTGGGACTGAAGAGCTGGCAGTGTGGCCCTGGAGTTTGGATTCTTTGGTGTTTCATTGTATCACCTCCGCCAGCAACTGACAGAGGCAAGACTACCTCTGACCCACAGGCATTCTGACCAAACATCCTAGGGTATTCATTAATAAAAACACCCCAAAACAAACCCTCGAAATGCCTACCTTAATCTGGGGTCTAATCATTAACTGTGTATAATTACAGGGCATTTAAAAAGAAATTTCGTAATGTACCAAAAGCACAATCCATAAAAGAAATATTGACAAATTTGATTTCATTGATATTAAAAGCTTTTTCTCTGTAAAAGATCCTTTTAATAGGATAAATAAGAGAAGATTGCTGAATGTCTGGGGTAAGAAAAGAAAAAACCATTTAAAAAATGAAAAAAAAAGAGATAAGCTATAGTCTAGGAAAAAAACCATGTATCAGACAGAGAAGTACTATCTAGAATACATAAAGAATCCTCAAAACTTAACAGCTAAAAAAAAAAAAAAAGGCAAAAACTTAACGGCTAAAACAAGCTAAATTCTAAAAATCTAATTAGAAATGGGCAAAAGATGTAAAGAGACATTTCACCAAAGAAAATGTACAGATGGAAAATAAGCACATGAAAAGTTGCTCAATATCACCAGCCATTAGGTAAATCCCAATTAAGCCCATGATGAGATATCACAGCACACCTATTAGAACAGCTAAAAACAAAAACAAAACAAAACAATACAAAACAACAATGCCACTACCAAAAGGACCAGGATGTGGAAAAACTGGATCTCTCATATACTGCTGGTGGGACTATAAAATGGTACAGCTACTCTAGAAAATAGTTTAGTGTTTATTAAAAAAGAAAAAATTACATTTATGGCTGGGAGTGGTGGCTCACGCCTGTAATCTCAGCACTTTGGAAAGCCGAGGTGGATGGATCACCTAAGGTCAGGCGTTCAAGTCCAGCCTGACCAACATGGAGAAACCGCATCTCTACTAAAACTACAAAAAATTAGCCGGGCTTGGTGGCGCATGCCTGTAATCCAAGCTACTTGGGAGACTGAGGTAGGAGAATCGCTTGAACCCAGGAGGCAGAGGCTGCAGTGAGCCGAGATCACGCCATTTCATTCCAGACTGGGCAACAAGAGCGAAACTCTGTCTCAAACAAAACAAAACAAAACAAATTTGCATATGATCCAGCAATAGTATATGATAATTATCCTCAATAAACAAAAACATATGCTCACACAAAAACCTGTACACAAACGTTCCTGTCAGATTTACTTATAATAGAGCAAAACTAGAAACAACCAAAATGTCCTTCAGTAAGTGAATGGTTTAACCAAACTGAGGTACATTCATGCAATGGAATACTACTCAGCAATAAAAAAGACAAACTAACAATACCTCCAACAACTTGGATGGACCTCAAAGGCATTATGTTGAGTGAAAAAGGCCAATCTCTAAAGATCATATATTGTGTGATTCCATTTATATAACATTCTTAAAATGATGAAATTATGGGGATAGAGATTAGTTGTTGCCAGGGTTAGGAATGATGGGGGTGAGAGTAGTGGGCATGACTCTAGAAGAGTAACATGAAGGAAATGTTTGCAGTGATGGAATAGTTCTGTATCTTGACTGTAGGGTGGTTACACAGTCTACAGGTGATAAAATGGCACAGAACTATACACACACCTTGCACGACTGTCAATTTCCTTGTCTTAATATTGTATTACAATTATGTAAGATATAACCATTGGGGGAAACTAGGTGAGGGGTAAATGGGATCTCTGTACTATCTGTGCACTTTCTGTAAACATATAATTATTTAAAATTAAACATTAAAACAAAACAAAACCCCTGGTAATTTTTGCTTGTCATTATTATCCATTTCATTGCATTATTATTGCTGGAAATAATTTTGCTGTATAGAAGATAGGGATCACTAAAAATGATCTACTCCAGGTATCAAATATTCTACAAATGTCACTGAATATATCAAAGAGAAATGAATGCATATGCCGTTAAAGGACACGTCTATTCATCGTAGCTTTATTCATAAGAGTCCCAAACTGAAAATAACTGAAATGACTGTCACCAGGAGAAGAAATAAATTGTGGTATATTTATACAATGGAATACAAAAAAAAAGCACAAGAAAAAGAAGAAGAAAATTTTCATTCTGCTTTATATTAATATACATGTTAAAGCCTCAACTATATTTTCAGTAGTAGGGTCTAATAACGCACCCTTACTCAAAAGTACGTTTGCTGATCTATGTTGAGGAATTGGCAGTGCTGCATTCAAAACACTAAAAACAATTTGTTTTCAAATTATATTACTATAGGATACATTTGTTTCTTTAAGATTTTTAACAATTCATCTAACTAGCAAAAACTCAGTTATACAAGTGAAATCTGTAAAATGTTGCTAAATCCATAAATTTTAAAAGCACAACCACTTATGAACCATTTTGTTTTCTTAATATATTAAGATAAATTTACTAGGGAGTAGAAAATATATGAATGGTCCATTGAGAGTCACCTGGCTAATATACCATTTTCCACCCACGGCATCTTTTCCCCCCAGCAACCAGTAGCAAAGATGTCCAAATCCCACTGAGGACAGGGTATGAGTGCATGCTTTACACAGGCTTGAAAATCCAAGACTAATCCTCTTTTGGTCACCTCAAGCTTAAGATCTAGACAAATCCCTACCTGTAGAACTCAGTTATCCATCTACAAGCCAAGGAGGGTGGCAAGTCGCTTCTGGCCCTGTGCGTTACTACTCCGGGTTTCTTCACTGCCCTCTTTCAGCAGCTCCCCAAGCCCTGAAACTTCCCATTCCCTCTCCTTTTAGCAGTCTGAATTTACTTTTAGCAGCTGCATCTGCAACTTTTATCTACTACTCACTGCAATGGCTTACTTCTCCTTCTGGCCTCTAGTAGGAGGGTTGAGGGTTTAGGGCTGTCCATATTATTAATAGCGACTTCATGACAGAAAGAGTAGATGGAAGAAGCTTTTCTCTGCACCACGTCTTGATCCCTCCACAGATGTCATTCTGCTGCTTTCTCACATCTGTTGACCTTTGGATTTCTGGTCTACTCAAATTTTGAGTGCTATGAAAAATGAACTCTTGTATTCCTTCTGTATTCCACCAGATTTAAACTCAGGTATTTTTGGATCATCCATTCCTGAATCTGGCTTAACATGATACACACCTTGCCCCACTCATACTAGATGACCTAACAACCTAAGTGACACTCACTCTCACAGAGCCCGGCATAAAGTAGGAGCCCAAAACTACTTACTGAATGAATGAATGCTAATAGCTATGTTTTAAACACTTCCAGGTAATATTTGGACTTTAAAAATCCCTTCTGAATATAAAAACCTTAGCCAGTTACTCTAAAATTAAAAGACAGATGAAATCGATGATTTAGGGCATTCCATGGGTCATTCATGTGATCATCACTGCACTGAGAGATGCATCTGAAAAAAGGGGCAAAATGCACCATCACTACTATTATTCAACATAGTATTGGAAGACCTAGCTAGAGCAATCAGACAAGAGAAAGATATAATGGGCATCCAAATTTCAAAGTAAGAAGTCAAATTATCCTTGTTTGCAGATGACACGATCTCATATTTGGAAAAATCTAGACTCCACAAGAAAAGTCTTAGAACTGCTAAACAAATTCAGTAAAGTTGCAGGATACAAAATCAACATACAAAAATCAATAGCATTTCTATATGCTTGCAGTGAACAACGCGAAAAAAAAATTTAAAAAGTAACCCCACTTACAATAGCCACAAATAAAATTACCTAGGAATTAACCAAAGAAGTGAAAGATCTCTACAATGAAAACCATAAAACACTGATGAAAGAAATTGAAGAGGACATCAAAAAATTGAAACATATTCCATGTTCTTGGATTGGAAGAATCAACATTATTAAAACATCTGTACTACCCAAAGCAATCTACAGACAAAATGCAATCCCTATCAAAATACCAATAACATTCTTCACAGAAACAGAAAAAACAGTTGCTCATGCCTGTAATCCCAGAACTTTGGGAGGCCAAGGCGGGTAGATCACTTGAGACTAGGAGTTCGACACCAGCCTGGGCAACATAGGGAAACCCCATCTCTATTAAAAATACAAAAATTAGCTGAGGGTGGCGGTACACACCTGTGGTCCCAGCTACTTGGAAGGCTGAGGCAGGAGAACTGCTTGAACCTAACCTGCGAGGCAGAGGTTGC
Source organism: Hylobates moloch (assembly GCF_009828535.3). Classification (NCBI taxonomy): domain Eukaryota; kingdom Metazoa; phylum Chordata; class Mammalia; order Primates; family Hylobatidae; genus Hylobates; species Hylobates moloch. The sequence goes on along the minus strand of NW_026652280.1, from coordinate 29,333,117 downwards.
AGTGAGCTGAGATCCTGTAACTGCATTCCAGCCTGGGCAATATACACTCCAGCCTGGACAACCGAGTGAGACCATGTCTCAAATTAAAATGAAATAAAATAAGAAAAGAAAAGAAAAGAAAAAAAATCCTAAAATTTGTATGGAACCACAAAAGATCCAGAATAGCCAAAGCTATTCTAAGCAAAAATAACAAATCTGGAGGAATCACATTACCTGACTTCGAATTATACTACAGAGCTATAGTACCTCAAACAGCATGGTACTGGCAAAAAAACAGACACATAAACCAATGAAAAAGAGTAGAGAACCCAGAAACAAATCTACACACTTACAGTGAACTCATTTTTGACAAAGGAGCCAAGAACATGCACTGGGAAAAAGACAGTCTCTTCAATATATGATGCTGGGAAAACTGGATATCCATATGCAAAAGAATGAAAATAGACCCTATCTTTTATCATATACAAAAATCAAATCAAAATAGATCCAAGACTTAAATCTAAGACCTCAAACTATGAAACAACTACAAGAAAACATTGGGGAAAAATCTCTAGGACATTGGCCTGAGCAAAGATTTCTTGAGCAATACCCTACAAGCACAGGCAACCAAAGCAAAAATGGACAAATGGGATCATATCAAGTTAAAAAGCTTCTGCACAGCAAAAGATACAATCAACAAATTGAAGAGACAGCCCACAGAATGGGAGAAAATATTTGCAAACTATCCCTCTGAAAACAGATTAATAACCAGAATATATAAGGAGCTCAAACAACTCTATAAGAAAAAAATTCAATAATCCAATAAAAAAATGGACAAAAGATTTCAACAGACATTTCTCAAAAGAAGACATACAAATGGCAAACAGGCATATGAAAAGATGCCCAACATCATGGATCATCAGAGAAATGCAGATCAAAACTACAGTGATATATCATTTCACCCCAATTAAAATCGCTTATATCCAAAAGACAGGCAATAACAAATCCTGGTGAGGATGTGGAGAAAAGGGAACCCTTGTACACTGCTTGTGGGAGTGTAATACAACCACTATGGAGAACAGTTTGGAGGTTCCTCAAAAAACTAAAAATAGAGCTACCATAAGATCCAGCAATCCCACTGCTAGGTATAGGCCCAAAAGAAAGGAAATCAGTATATTGAAGAGATAGCTAAACTCCCATGTTTGTTGTAGTGCTGTTTACAACAGCTAAGATTTGGAAGCAACCTAAGTGTCCATCAACAGATGAATGGATAAAGAAAATGTGGTACACATACACAATGGAGTACTATTCAGCTATAATCAAAGAATGAAATCCAGTCATTTATAACACCATGGATGGAACTGGAGGTCATTCTGTTAAGTGAAATAAGCCAGGCACAGAAAGACAAACATTGCATGTTCTCACTAATTTGTGTTATCTAAAAATCAAAACAATTGAACTCATGGAGATAGAGAAGGATGGTTACCAGAGGCTGGGAAGGATAGTGGAGGGTTGGGGGTGGAGGTGGGGACAGTTAATGGGTACCAAAAAAAAAATGAATGAATGAATTAGACCTACTATTTGATAGCACAACAGGATGACTATAGTCAATAATTACAGGCGTGTGCCACCATGCCCGGCTAATTTTTGTATTTTTAGTAGAGATGGGGTTTCACCATGTTGGCCAGACCAGTCTTGAGCTCCTGACCTCAGGTAATCCACCCACCTCAGCCTCCCAAAGTGTTGGGATTACATACATGAGCCACTGCGCCCGGCCAATTTCTTTATTTTTTGTAGAAATAAGGTCCCACTCTATTGCCCAGGGTGGTCTCAAACTCCTGGCCTCAAGTGATCAAAGGTGTGAGCCACTGCGCCCAGCCAAATAACAGCAATTCTTAATGTTTACACTCTTAGAAGTATCAGAAGCACTGAAAATATAACTGAGGAATTACAATAACATTATAAATACATAATAGCTCTTGCTCTAAGAGCTGTAGCTCTAGGGAGGGAGACTTTTTAGTATATTTTTGCTTTAGAGGTAAGGAATGTCTTGGTTTGTGAAATTAAAAGCATCTGCCAAGCTTCTGTACATAACACTATAGATCATCTCAGAGGATCACTCTTGGGTACTCCCACGCAAATCTTCCCTCTGTAAGTGCACAGTAGTGGGTAGTCTATCAGGGCACAGACTCAGAGTATCCTACGATGGAAAACCACAATGAAAAGGGATACAGAGGCAATCACAGGGCCAGACTGAGTACCGTAAAGACCAGGGGTCTGAAAACTGAGGGTCACCATGGGTCTGGGTCAGGAAATGCTTTATAAGTCCAGGTGATCAGACCCCAATGATCAGAATACCAGGCAAGGAAACAGACAATAAAGAAGAGAGGAGAGAGGGCCGGGCATGGTGGCTCATGCCTGTAATTCTAATACTTTGGGTAGCTGAGGTGAGTGGATCACTTGAGTCCAAGCGTTCAAAACCACCCTGCGCAACATGACGAAACCCCCGTCTCTACAAAAAATACAAAAAAATTAGTGGGGCACAGTGGCGCGTGCCTATAGTCCCAGCTACTTGAGAGGCTCAGGTGGGAGGATCACTTTGGGCTCAGGAGGTGGAGGTTGTAGTCATGATCATGCCACTGCACTCCAGCCTGGGTGACAGAGCAAGACCCTGTCTCAAAAGATGACAACCAAAAACCCCCCAGGGAACCCAAGCACACATACAGCACAGGTAGAGACTATAGCAGCAGGGGGAGAGCCCAACTTTACCAAAGATTCCTTAGCATAGGGGCTTTTGAAGAACTTCCTGCCAACAGCAAGGGTGAGGTTAATACCTAAAGTTCAGTAACATAATCTCCTTTGTTACTTCCATTCTAATTGAGAAGCAAGCACAGAACATTAGAACATAGTTCTCAAGCACACGCTGTATTATTCAATGATATGTAATATATTGCCAAGACTTAAAGTTACAACTACTCTGTATATCCTCTTAAGACTAATTTACTTTAAATTAGCATTCTTAAATCTATTTTAATGTACCAACTTTGGATTCTGTTTGTGTGTTTTCTGATTTCATTACCTGAATTGCTGGTCTAGCTTTTCAGCCACAAAATCCTGCCTCTCCTTTTCGTTCTTCTCTTTTAGTAATTTAGTTTTCTCTCTCATCCTATCTTTTTTCTCCTCAATGGTTTCTTTCTTCAATTGCATTTCTGTAAAATACTTATTTTCTTCTAATGCTAAAAGCTCACGTAGCCTGAAACAAAAAGCCAAAAAAAAGAAAACTGTCATGCTACATGCATCATTTTATTAATTGTTGTTATATTCAATTTCAGAATTATAGGTCTAATTTGTAAGAAGAGAAAGATCATTGCAGTCTTCCATAAAATAAGACTGGTTGGTTTGTTTTTTGTTTCATTTTGTGTTTTTTTGAGACAGGATCTCGCTCTGTCACCCAGGCTGGAGTGCAGTGTGATCATGGCTCACTGCAGCCTTGACCTCCTGGGCTCTGGTGATCCTCCCACCTCAGCCTCCTGAACAGCTGGGACTATAGGCAGGTGCCCCTATGCCCAGCTATTTTTTCATTTTTTGTAGAGATGGGATCTCATGTTGCCCAGGCTGGTCTCAAACTCCTGGGCTCAAACAATCCTCCCACCTCAGCCTCCCAAAGTGGTAGGATTATAGGCATGACCCACTAAGCCCAACCAACTGCACCATATTTTATTTGATCACATACAAATAAGATACGAAATATATATTTTTAACAAAAGAGTAAATGAACAGGTTTCAATCAAAATAATGAAATACGAAACAATAGATTGTTTTTCATCAAAATATAGGTTATCACAAGTAAAAATATTAAAAATATTAACCAGCAATAGCTATGGATTCAATATAAATATCTCAGCCATGATCCTTCCCACATTTGATTTTTGACTGGTCAATCTCAAATTGTGGTTTTAGGAATATTTCGTGGTTTGTGTCCCAGGTTTGTGAGCCTTACTTATTTCGTCTTTCTTCAATGTTAATCATAAACCCTTGCACGGCATCCTTGATTCTTGCTCGCACAAGGCTGTCCAAAAACTTGCAGTCATTGTGCTGGTCCCACTCAACTTTCAAGCGATCCCGCTCACTTGACTTAATGGAAGCCAAAATAGCATTATGCTTCTGATGGCTGCGTCGGATTCTTTCTAGATGGTGCTCAGCCCCTTGGCCTTTAGGAGGCTTGGATCTCTGAAAACAAAAACCAACTATCACCTATAATAAGCCAAAGAATCAACTGCATATTTTCAATTAGTTATGCTCTCAATCAATACTCATACTAAATAAAATTGGGTATAAAAAACTAATACATCCTACTACAACTGAATACAGCTTATGCACCTAAAGAGTAACTTGTTTCATTCTCTGAGCCTATACCTAAGATGTCATCAAAACAGTCTCAAATATTTCTAATGTGCCATTTGAAAAACAGTTGATGGAAATTACAAAGTTAAAAATGTGAACAGGACTCTGTTGAGATTGTCTAGTCAAACCCAGAGACATTAAGTGATTTGCTGAACTTGCTTCAAATAGGGCAGATAAAACAAGAATTAGAGGTCTTCTAATTCCTGACCTTGACATTGCCACCCATTATTCCACATTATTTCTCATGGTTGGACACCATAGTTATCACATCAAAATACTTTCAATGAAAAGGTGCTACTATGCAAATATATAGAAAAAATATATATGTGTGTATATACACGTATGTGTGTGTGTATATATATGTGTATATGTATATGGATATATAATGAGTTGTGGGGGTGGAGCCAAAATGGCCGAATAGGAACAGCTCCGGTCTACAGCTCCCAGCCCCAGCGACACAGAAGACTGGTGATTTCTGCATTTCTGCTTGAGGTACCGGTTTCATCTCACTAGGGAGTGCCTAACAGTGGGTGCAGGACAGACGGTGAAGCGCACTGTGCGCGAGCCGAAGCAGGGCGAGGCATTGCCTCACTCGGGAAGTGCAAGGGGTCAGGGAGTTCCCTTTCCTAGTCAAAGAAAGGGGAAACAGACGGCACCTGGAATATCGGGTCAGTCCCATCCTAATACTGCGCTTCTCCAACGGGCCTGGAAAACGGCACACTAGGAGATTGTGTCCCGCACCTGGCTCGGAGGGTCCTGTGCCCACGGAGTCTCGCTGATTGCTAGCACAGGAGTCTGAGATCAAGCTGCAAGGCGGCAGCGAGGCTGGGGGAGGGGCGCCCGCCATTGCCCAGGCTTGCTTAGGTAAACAAAGCAGCCAGGAAGCTCGAACTGGGTGGAGCCCACCATAGCTCAAGGAGGCCTGCCTGCCTCTGTAGGCTCCACCTCTGGGGGCAGGGCACAGACAAACAAAAACTCAGCAAAGAACCTCCACAGACTTAAATGCCCCTGTCTGACTGACAGCTTTGAAGAGAGTAGTGGTTCTCCCAGCACGCAGCTGGAGATCTGAGAACGGACAGACTGCCTCCTAAAGTGGGTCCCTCACCCCTGAGCAGCCTAACTGGGAGGCACCCCCCCAGTAGGGTCAGACTGACACCTCATTCAACCGGGTACTCCTCTGAGACAAAACTTTCAGAGGAACTATCAGACAGCTGAATTTGTGGTCTCACGAAAATCCGCTGTTCTGCAGCCACCGCTGCTGACACCCAGCCAAACAGGGTCTGGAGCGGACCTCTAGTAAACTCCAACAGACCTGCAGCTGAGGGTCCTGTCTGGTAGAAGGAAAACTAACAAACAGAAAGGACTTCAACACCAAAAACCCATCTGTACATCACCATCACCAAAGACAAAAAGTAGATAAAACCACAAAGATGGGGAAAAAACAGAGCAGAAAAACTGGAAACTCTAAAAAACAGAGCACCTCTCCTCCTCCAAAGGAACGCAGTTCCTCACCAGCAACGGAACAAAGCTGGATGGAGGATGACTTTGATGAGTTGAGAGAAGAAGGCTTCAGACGATCAAACTACTCTGAGCTACGAGAGGAAATTCAAAACAATAGCAAAGAAGTTAAAAACTTTGAAAAAAAATTAGAAGGATGGATAACTAGAATAACCAATGGAGAGAAGGGCTTAAAGGAGCTGATGGAGCTGAAAGCCAAGTTTCGAGAACTACGCGAAGATTGCAGAAGCCTCAGTAGCAGATGCGATCAACTGGAAGAAAGGGTATCACTGATGGAAGATGAAATGAATGAAATGAAGAGAGAAGGGAAGTTTAGAGAAAAAAGAATAAAAAGAAATGAACAAAGCCTCCAAGAAATTTGGGACTATGTGAAAAGACCAAACCTACGTCTGATTGGTGTACCTGAAAATGATGGGGAGAATGGAACCAAGTTGGAAAACACTCTGCAAGATATTATCCAGGAGAACTTCCCCAATCTAGCAAGGCAGGCCAGCATTCAGATTCAGGAAATACAGAGAACGCCACAAAGATACTCCTCGAGAAGGGCAACTCCAAGACACATAATTGTCAGATTCACCAAAGTTGAAATGAAGGAAAAAATGTTAAGGGCAGCCAGAGAGAAAGGTCGGGTTACCCACAAAGGGAAGCCCATCAGACTAACAGCTGATCTCTCAGCAGAAACTCTACAAGCCAGAAGAGAGTGGGGGCCGATATTCAACATTCTTAAAGAAAAGAATTTTCAACCCAGAATTTCCTATCCCGCCAAACTAAGCTTCATAAGTGAAGAAGAAATAAAATACTTTACAGACAAGCAAACGCTGAGTGATTTTGTCACCACCAGGCCTGCCCTAAAAGAGCTCCTGAAGGAAGCACTAAACATGGAAAGGAACAACCGGTTCCAGCCACTGCAAAAACATGCCAAATTGTAAAGACCATCGAGGCTAGGAAGAAACTATAGCAACTAACGAGCAAAATAACCAACTAACATCATAATGACAGGATCAGATTCACACATAACAATATTAACGTTAAATGTAAATGGGCTAAATGCTCCAATCAAAAGACACAGACTGGCAAACTGGATAAGGAGTCAGGACCCATCAGTGTGCTGTATTCAGGAAACCCATCTCACGTGCAGAGACACACATAGACTCAAAATAAAGGGATGGAGGAAGATCTATCAAGCAACTGGAAAACAAAAAAAGGCAGGGGTTGCAATCCTAGTCTCTGATAAAATAGACTTTAAACCAACAAAGATCAAAAGAGACAAAGAAGGCCATTACATAATGGTAAAGGGATCAATTCAACAAGAAGAGCTAACTATCCTAAATATATATGCACCCAACACAGGAGCACCCAGATTCATAAAGCAAGTCCTCAGTGACCTACAAAGGGACTTAAACTCCCACACAATAATAATGGGAGATTTTAACACCCCACTGTCAGCATTAGACAGATCAACGAGACAGAAAGTTAACAAGGATATCCAGGAATTGAACTCAGCTCTACATAAAGTGGACCTAATAGACATCTACAGAACTCTCCACCCCAAGTCAACAGAATATACATTTTTTTCAGCACCACACCACACCTATTCCAAAATTGACCACATAGTTGGAAGTAAAGCTCTCCTCAGCAAATGTAAAAGAACAGAAATTATAACAAACTGTCTCTCAGACCACAGTGCAATCAAACTAGAACTCAGGATTAAGAAACTCACTCAAAACCGCTCAACTACATGGAAACTGAACAACCTGCTCCTGAATGACTATTGGGTACATAATGAAATGAAGGCAGAAATAAAGATGTTCTTTGAAACCAACGAGAACAAAGACACAACATACCAGAATCTCTGGGACACATTCAAAGCAGTGTGTAGAGGGAAATTTATAGCACTAAATGCCCACAAGAGAAAGCAGGAAAGATCCAAAATTGACACCCTAACATCACAATTAAAAGAACTAGAAAAGCAAGAGCAAACACATTCAAAAGCTAGCAGAAGGCTAGAAATAACTAAAATCAGAGCAGAACTGAAGGAAATAGAGACACAAAAAACCCTTCAAAAAATTAATGAATCCAGGAGCTGGTTTTTTGAAAAGATCAACAAAATTGATGGACCGCTAGCAAGACTAATAAAGAAGAAAAGAGAGAAGAATCAAATAGATGCAATAAAAAACGAAAAAGGGGATATCACCACCAATCCCACAGAAATACAATCTACCATCAGAGAATACTACAAACACCTCTATGCAAATAAGCTAGAAAATCTAGAAGAAATGGATAAATTCCTCAACAAATACACCCTCCCAAGACTAAACCAGGAAGAAGTTGAATCTCTGAATAGACCAATAACAGCTTCTGAAATTGTGGCAATAATCAATAGCTTACCAACCAAAAAGAGTCCAGGACCTGATGGATTCACAGCTGAATTCTACCAGAGGTACAAGGAGGAACTGGTACCGTTCCTTCTGAAACTATTCCAATCAATAGAAAAAGAGGGAATCCTCCCTAACACATTTTATGAAGCCAGCATCATCCTGATACCAAAACCTGGCAGAGACATAACCAAAAAAGAGAATTTCAGACCAATATCCTTGATGAACATTGATGCAAAAATCCTCAATAAAATACTGGCAAACCGAATCCAGCAGCACATCAAAAAGCTTATCCACCATGATCAAGTGGGCTTCATCCCTGGGATGCAAGGCTGGTTCAACATACGCAAATCAATAAATGTAATCCAGCATATAAACAGAACCAAAGACAAAAACCACATGATTATCTCAATAGATGCAGAAAAGGCCTTTGACAAAATTCAACATCTCTTCATGCTAAAAACTCTCAATAAATTAGGTATTGATGGGACGTATCTCAAAATAATAAGAGCTATCTATGACAAACCCACAGCCAATATCATACTGAATGGGCAAAAACTGGAAGCATTCCCTCTGAAAACTGGCACAAGACAGGGATGCCCTCTCTCACCGCTCCTTTTCAACATAGTGCTGGAAGTTCTGGCCAGAGCAATCAGGCAGGAGAAGGAAATAAAGGGTATTCAATTAGGAAAAGAGGAAGTCAAATTGTCCCTGTTTGCAGATGACATGATTGTATATCTAGAAAACCCCATTGTCTCAGCCCGAAATCTCCTTAAGCTGATTAGCAACTTCAGCAAAGTCTCAGGATACAAAATTAATGTACAAAAATCACAAGCATTCTTGTACACCAATAACAGACAAACAGAGAGCCAAATCATGAGTGAACTCCCATTCACAATTGCTTCAAAGAGAATCAAATACCTAGGAATCCAACTTACAAGGGATGTGAAGGACCTCTTCAAGGAGAACTACAAACCACTGCTCAATGAAATCAAAGAGGATACAAACAAATGGAAGAACATTCCATGCTCATGGGTTGGAAGAATCAATATCGTGAAAATGGCCATACTGCCCAAGGTCATTTATAGATTCAATGCCATCCCCATCAAGCTACCAATGACTTTCTTCACAGAATTGGAAAAAACTACTTTAAAGTTCATATGGAACCAAAAAAGAGCCCGCATCGCCAAGTCAATCCTAAGCCAAAAGAACAAAGCTGGAGGCATCACGCTACCTGACTTTAAACTATACTACAAGGCTACAGTAACCAAAACAGCATGGTACTGGTACCACAACAGAGACATAGATCAATGGAACAGAACAGAGCCCTCAGAAATGATGCCGCATAGCTACAACTATCTGATCTTTGACAAACCTGACAAAAACAAGAAATGGGGAAAGGATTCCCTATTTAATAAATGGTGCTGGGAAAACTGGCTAGCCATATGTAGAAAGCTGAAACTGGATCCCTTCCTTACACCTTATACAAAAATTAATTCAAGATGGATTAAAGACTTATATGTTAGACCTAAAACCATTAAAATCCTACAAGAAAACCTAGGCAATACCATTCAGGACATAGGCGTGGGCAAGGACTTCATGTCTAAAACACCAAAAGCAATGGCAACAAAAGCCAAAATCGACAAATGGGATCTCATTAAACTAAAGAGCTTCTGCACAGCAAAAGAAACTACCATCAGAGTGAACAGGCAACCTACAGAATGGGAGAAAATTTTTGCAACCTACTCATCTGACAAAGGGCTAATATCCAGAATCTACAATGAACTCAAACAAATTTACAAGAAAAAAACAAACAACCCCATCAAAAAGTGGGCAGAGGACATGAACAGACACTTCTCAAAAGAAGACATTTATGCAGCCGAAAAACACATGAAGAAATGCTCATCATCACTGGCCATCAGAGAAATGCAAATCAAAACCACAGTGAGATACCATCTTACACCAGTTAGAATGGCCATCATTAAAAAATCAGGAAACAACAGGTGCTGGAGAGGATGTGGAGAAATAGGAACACTTTTACACTGTTGGTGGGACTGTAAACTAGTTCAACCATTGTGGAAGTCAGTGTGGCGATTCCTCAGGGATCTCGAACTAGAAATACCATTTGACCCAGCCATCCCATTACTGGGTATATACCCAAAGGACTATAAATCATGCTGCTATAAAGACACATGCACACGTATGTTTATTGCGGCACTATTCACAATAGCAAAGAGTTGGAACCAACCCAAATGTCCAACAACGATAGACTGGATTAAGAAAATGTGGCACATATACACCATGGAATACTATGCAGCCATAAAAAATGATGAGTTCGTGTCCTTTGTAGGGACATGGATGAAACTGGAAAACATCATTCTCAGTAAACTATCGCAAGGACAAAAAACCAAACACCGCATGTTCTCACTCATAGGTGGGAATTGAACAATGAGAACTCATGGACACAGGAAGGGGAACATCACACTCCGGGGACTGTTGTGGGGTGGGGGGAGGGGGGAGGGACAGCATTAGGAGATACACCTAATGCTAAAGGACGAGTTAATGGGTGCAGGAAATCAACATGGCACATGGATACATATGTAACAAACCTGCACATTGTCACATTGTGCACATGTACCCTAAAACCCTAAAGTATAATAAAAAAGAAAAAAAAAAAAATAATGAGTTGTGATAATGAAAGATCTTTTACTAAGAGGGAAGAAATGAAGTGAGGGAGGAAGAAAGGAGGGAAAAGAAAAAAAGCTGGTGGTAGAACTTAATTCCTATTTCTATGGTGCCCAGAAGTTTTAATGCAAAGAGTGTGTTCCTGACCTTTTGGGCTACTTTGAATTTCTATAAATGTATTGTTTTTACAGATATGTCCACTAAAAAAGTTAGAAATGCATGTACCATTTGAATATATATAGACACACTTAATGAAATCACATAGACTGTATCTTTTTCCTTTCTGTATTTCTAGCATTGAACATAATGCCTACTACAGTGAGGTTCTCAATAGAAATGAATGAATGAATGAATGAATGAGTGAATGAATGAAACAATGTTGCTGGGTGGGCTTCATGCAATTTCTGCACCTCCTGGAGCCACCACAAAATCCACAGTCTTGAGCTTTTTATTTTCAGGAACAGTTTTATCAAGTCTTCCTTAGGTAAGTTGTGAGATACTGGGGTGCTGATTCATAGAAACAAAACTCTTAAGAGGCAGAGAGAGAGAGTCAATCTGATCATTTACATTTAGAATATCACCATCAGGACTACCGGAATACTAGGGTTAGGTGTTTGTAATGAAGTCTCCTGAGGAAAGAAAATCAACATTTGAAGACAGTTTAATGAAAAGATTCAGGGCTCAGGGTACACATATAGGTACCTAGATTTAGCTGAACAAGATAAGGCAAGCCTGGGGTGGTAAGGAGACAGAAGATGATGTTGGGGGTTATATCATGGAAAGTAGCTAACCCATGTCAGAATTATTTGGAGCCTAGAGCCAGCTAATTAGATGACTGTTCTCCAATACTGATGGCATTTTATGAATATAGATCTGTGAAAATAAAGCAGAGGAGGATCACAGTGGCACCCTGGGCAGCATACACAGCAGGAATTAAGGCTCCCAGTGTGAGCTGAGAACAGGAATGAAACACCAAGGTAATCTAGAAACACTGGCTCCAGTTGTCAGGACAGGAAACAGGGCTGAGGTATATTTTGGCTGAAGAGGTAACAAATACCATGAGCGGTATCCAAGGGGTCAGGAAGCCTTTTAAGGCTTGGGAATCATGTGAAGGACTCTGGTCTGGGAAGGACCCAATCTCTTGATAAGTTAGGGGTATGACCTGGAGTTCTCAAAAAACGTGATGCCAATCTCAGCACAGTCGTGGCATTGTTCAAAATCTGTACTGTTCAATATAAATATAATGCAAAACAGATATGTAATTCTAAATTTTCAAGTGGCTGCATTTAAAAAAAGTAAAAAGAAACAGGGAAAGTTAATTTTGATAGTATATTTTATTTAACCAATATATCCAAAATATTATCTTGTCAATATGTGACTCTAGGCACGTTTCAAGTGCTCAAATGCTATGTGTGACTAGTGGCTACCTATTGGACATCACAGCTCTAAACCATGCTAAAGTCAGGAAAACACAGGATATTTTACTAACTACTGTGGGTTTTCAAGGTCACTGAAGGCTTTTTGTTACTGTAGCATCTCCAATGATAGTTATTAGGATTATAATTTACAGTTCGGTTGTCTTAAAGAACAATGCTTTACATCCTAGGTTTGATTCTGGCCTCTGTCCATTACTAACTGAATTGAGCAAGTTACTTAATCTCTTTGATTCTTAGTTTTCTCACCTGTCAAATGAGCAAAATAAGTATCCTCCTAATGGATTCCTAGGAGACACTCATCAAATAGCTGCTCCTTTTGATGTCCCATTACTTCAGACATTAAATTTTTCATAGGTTTCTCCTGGGGAATTGTTTAGGGTCCAAGTCTCATCTGTTGGTGGCTTTAATTCTTGCAACGCAATTCTGCTACCTCTAACATCTATCTTTCTTATCACACTCAAACACTGGAGGAGCAGATGCACCAACTCTAACCTCTTCCTTTTCCTCTTAATTCTTCTTAGGTGCAAAGTATTCAATAGGCCCACTTCTCTGGTTTAGTGTTTTTGTTTTCTGTTCCTTATTGGTTCCCAACACAAGTAATAGCACCCAACAATGGCTCAGACTCTGAGCCCTGTGTTTGGATACAGAACCCAAAGTAGATCTTCTGTCCTTCATGAAGTGTGTTTATAATTATCACCTTCAACCCTACAGCCTACTAACGTGTCCCATCTACTGCTTTCCAGCTCCAGATCTTACAGTACTTGGACCTAAAGAAGGAGCAGGTCTATAGGTTGACTGAAGTTTGCTATGTGCATTGTGGAGCATAATAAAGCTGTATCACTGATCTTTCATCCATAAACTGACATCACAGACAATATAGCACATCATTATTTACCGTGTTAACCTTTAGTGGTTTCATTATACATAAGTTTTTTTTGCAATTGGATTACAAGTTGAGCACCCCTAATTTGAAAATCTGAAATCTGAAATGCTGCAAAATCTGAAGCTTTTTGAGCACCCACATGATGACATAAGTGGAAAATTTCACACCTGACCTCATGTAAGGGGTCACAGTCAAAACACAAGCAAACAACACATATTTATTCAGCATCCTCAAGGGGAAAATAAAATTACCTTCGAGGTAATGAAATATAAATAAATTCTGTGTTTAGACTTGGGTCCCCTCCCCAAGATATTGCATTATGTATATGCAAGTATTCCAAAATCCAAAAAAATCTGAAATCCTAGACATCTCTGGTCCCAAGCATTTCAGATAAGGGATACTTGACCTGTATAAGCTCCTTGAAGGGAGGGCTCAGGCTTCAATAAAGAGTTAACCTTCCAGGATCATTGTATCCACCCCTGTATCTCCCACAATACTGCGCACACAGCAGGGGCTCAAGCAATAACTCTGCCTACATGGCAGTTTTCTGGCGCGTAGAAACTAGTTTGTAGAAACAAAAGAATCTACATGTATGGACCAATAGTATCTGAGGTTCTCAGCAGGAACCATCAAATTCTGCAGCAAGCACATTTTCCTGGCCAACTACCACTCCAGCCTTAGAGGCAGGCACCTGAGTTTTTCCCAGGTCTGAAGGGACACTTCTGTCCAGCAATGGTTACTGGTTGAGTTGGCACAGGAAAGGCGTTGGGTGCTATAACCACTCACAATCTAATTCCCCTTCCTCAGACGATTTTCCTAGGAGTGAAAGACCAGCTCCAATTCATAGGCCTGCCCTGCCCCCATATCTGTCTCTGGGCCGGGTGCCCTTTCCATAACACACACTCGCCACTGCATGGGGGACAGACATCCTTCCGGTGTCTTGGAGACTGAAAAACCCTATGATCCCTAGTGGTGATTCTCCAAAAACAGAACCTAAATATTATAACTTTGGGGGCAGATGAAAGGCTGTAAGGATGAAAATAGAGGGAGATGAGTGGGTGAGAGGTGGGGTAGATAGGTGAGCGACCTTATCTTCCTTCTTTCAAAATTCAACCCACTGCATCAGGCGACACCCGTTCCCCTCGAGAAGGCCCTGGGTGGGGGCCGAAGTGGGATAGGCCAGGCCTGGAGTGCGCAGAGAAAGCTGTAGGGTCTGGCAGACACATCCTGTGCTTACCACGATCACCACTTTGGGAGTGGGGCCCTTAACCTCCCGCTGTATGCTGCCAAACCGCTGGCTGTACATTTTCGAGTCCCCTTCGGGATGGGGGCGGCGTCCGCCGCGTTTCCCCCAACTGTGACGACCTGCGGGACCCGCTTCCGCGACGCAGAAGTCTGGTTGCTGCGGTGCGCCTCGCGGGACTAAGGGCCTGTAGAGGTGGGCGGGCCGGGCGGAAGTCGGTCTGGTCACCATGGGGGCCGCAGACGCCTGCACTCGCGACTTCCTCTTCCAGCCGAGAAGCTGAGCCTGCGCGGTCCTCACCCCGCCCCTCGGCCAAGCCCCGCCGACCTTGCTCCCTTCCTCTAGGGTTCATCAGAATGGCACAAAAAACCTCTAGCCCAAGAAAAATCAAAGCTCTAATTACAATTCCAGTTGACTTTGCTATTTATATCCTGTAATGGTCTAAAAGTATGAGAAAGGTTAGCGAACATTTTTTGGGAAGCTTAAATTTTGCACTCTCTCTAGCTTAATCTTGATGACGGTAATAATCACAGGAAAACCTTATATTTGTGTAGTTCTTTACAATTTCCAAGATATTTTCACACACACAACCTTTGAACCTCACAGATTTTTTTTGAGACAAGGTCTCGCTGTCGCCCAGGCTGGAGTACAGTGGCGTGATCATGGCTCCCTGCAGCCTCGTCCTCCTGGGCCTCAGCCTCCAGAGTATCTGGGACTACAAAGCCTGCGCCACCACGCCCTGCTGATTTAAAAACAAATTTTGAAGAGAAGGGGGTCCCGCTATGTTGCTCAGGCTGGAAATCCTGCTCCTGTGTTCAAGCGATCCTCTCCCCTGCCCCTCCCGCCGGCCTCCCAAAGTGTTGGAATTACAGGGTGCGCTACCGCGCACGGCCGCAAGTATCTTACGTGGTTGATAGAACAGCAAGTATTACTATCCTTATTTTTCAGCTAAGGCAAAGCTCAGGGAGCCTAAGTGCCTTGTCAAACCAAATAACCAGTAATAATAATAATTTTTAAAAACCTGTTAATAAAATCTTCCTATTTGCCATTGGCAGAAACCAGGGCTT
The DNA here is from genome assembly GCF_009828535.3 of Hylobates moloch. NCBI lineage: Eukaryota > Metazoa > Chordata > Mammalia > Primates > Hylobatidae > Hylobates > Hylobates moloch. The sequence continues at coordinate 29,317,527 of NW_026652280.1, read as the reverse complement.
AGACTCAGGATATCCTAGGATAGGGGCAGATCAAATGGACTAGTGGGGCAGTGGCACGACCTGGTGGAGCATAATTAAGAGTGTGAGGGTCACAGTGGACCAGGGTCAGGATGTGGATCAGAAGTCCAGTAACTGGTTTCTGAGAATCAGGATCCAGGCAGAACAGGAAACACAAATCAGGGAACCAGGACGGACCTGCAGCACGGGTGGTAACCACAGTTGCATTTCCAGTCAAGAGCAAGGTGGTAATACCTAAAAGCCAATTAAGAATGACACTGTGGTACTCCCATTCTAAAGTGGGGGTGAGCATAGAACACTTGAGCACATGCAACAAATCAGTACCTACGTCAAACTGACGTAAAATAAGTGCAACTAATGTGTATGCCCTCTTAAGGACGCAATTTACTGTAAATTAGCATTCCTTCATCATTTGTAAACCACCCACTTCGGATTTTGTATGTGGTACGTTTCTAAATACGAATTCCATTTCCTGAATTGCTGGTTCAGCTTTTCAGCCACGAAATAGTCTTCTCTTTTAATCATCTTTTAATAATTCTGTCATTTTGTGTTCTTTTCTATAACGGTTCTTTCAATTGCAGTTCAGTAAAATACTCATTTGCATTTACTAAGAGTTTACGTGGCCTGAAACAGAAAAGAAACAAATTAGGTGGTTGCCTCAGTTTCCTGGAGTGTCCAGAGGAGCGGTTCTTTGATCTTCGAGTCCAACGGGCGCCGGGCCCGCCCGTCGGTCTGGGTGGAACCACCCCCACCACACATCCTCCGGGTAGGCGGCAATGAAAACGCCTTGGGCCCGGAGCAGGGCTTGGGAAAATCGGCGGAGATTCGGGGCCGCCCGTTGGGGATTCCCAAGGTTGTGCAGCCCAGAGGGCCTCGTCGGAATTTCTGAGGCGATGGGGTAAACCGACCCTTGGCGACACCCGGCTGCACTCGAACGTCCTAGGTCGTCGAGCCCCGCCCTCACCCTGGACGAGCTCCGAAATTTAACCCCGGTTCGGTTTTGACTGTTTTACCACTATTTGAAGAGGGGGACTCAGCTTCCCTCTGGCCCTAGCCCAGGTACTGGGGTTTCCGCCGGACGGAGACCACGCCCCAGGCGGCCAGGCCAGGGGTGATGGGTGACGGGCGGTGCCTCCAGGGCCCCGGTGGGTGACCGCGGCCGGTAACGAAGGGCTTTCTCGCCCCGGCGCCCCCTGGCGGACCCACCAGCAGGTTGAAGGTGTCCGGCCAGTGCTGAGCACCAAGAGCCTCAGCTTTCAGCCAACCCCCCGCCCCCCGCGGCCTAGGGAAGTGAATCGCTCAGGGTCCTTGGAAAGAAGGGACCTTGATCTTCCCATCCACTATCCCAGTTTCTCAGAGGCAGTCAACACTGTTCCCACCAAACCACTCCCAAAAGAAACACTAAGCATGTGAGTAAGTGGGACAATAAAAATTTAAAAATAATTTTAAAATAGAACAGCTTAGAGATAGAAACTAAATTATTTCCAATTCCTACTGTGCCCCAAACAAGGTTCACAAAAGGGCTGTCCTCCCAACAATTTTCTGAATTCTATATATTCAGCATTAAATTCCATGATAAAGTTGGAAATCCATTCACCATTTGTAATACATATTGATGCATTTAATAAAATTGCATGGGCCGTATCTTTTGCATTTCTGTATCCTAGTATTAAGTACAGTGCCTACCATAGGCCAGGTTCTCAATACTTGAATAAATGACACAAAAATAGCCAGGACCAGCAAGTTTTTTCTGGGTGGGCTTCATAGAATCTCTGCACTTGCTGGAATCACCATGAAATCCATGGTCTTCAGCTTTGCATTTTCAGCAACATAGTTATATTGAGTTATCCTCAGGTGAGCAGTGAGACCCTTGGGAGCAGATTCATGGTAGGGTGGCTTTGTAATGTGTCACCTTGGTGAGGCTGTTTCCCAGAACTCTCTTCCAGTAAGATGGGCCACAAGAGACATTTTGCTTGATAACTGGAGGGCTGAAGTGAAACAGCAGCATATTGTTTTTACATTTGGAAGGTTGGTGCTGGGGCACCAGGTGCTGTTGCAGTTCACACGTTGCCATGTATCTGCTGGATCACCTCATTGGTGTGGGCAGTAGTCAGGCCTGCAGCCAGGCCTGCAGCTGCTCCACCTTCCCCAGGATCATCCCTTCAGCTTCTCTAATTCCTGGGCCAGATGCATATTTAACTCTGTGAGGAAGGGCACCAGCTTCTTCTGCAGGACACCCACATCATCGAAGCTGGAGGTGGTAAGAGACTGACATTGTTTCCAGGCCATCCTCGTGGGTTCCAGCTCGTGCTCGTGGGCTCCACTGTGTCCTTGGTCTCCCACACTTTACATCCATCTTCCCTTCCCGAGTGCCTGCCCTGCAGACTTCAAGCTCCAGCATTAGATGCAAAGACAACAGCCTTACAGAGACTGTTTAACCAGCTCCCACAATGGCATGCGGTGAGATCCCTATAATAAATCCCTTAAAATACATATATACATAATCTTTATCTTAATGGTTCTGCTCCTCTGATTGTACCCTAACATACATGGTCGGCAGAAGCTTAACTCATGAGTCTAAATGTCAATCAAATAAATTTCATATAGATCATTGTCAAAATTACCAGAATACTGGGGTTGGGTGGTTGGTTCCTGGGGGAAACAAGGCAGTATCAGTCTATCCAGTCTTGACTAGGGCTGAACTAGTTAGGCTGGAATAAAGGAAGGGGTGAGGAAGGTGGCAGAAGCTGGACTGTATGAGATAGAACTGGGAAATGGCTAATCCATGTCTGAATTACTTAAAGCTGCAGGGCTGGGACTAGGGTAAGGCAAGGGAGGCACGCAGGATACAAAGTTTAAGGAGGCACTCACTCAGTCCTGGCCTTGTAAAGCTGGCTAACAAATTACAGGTCTAATCTTTTTGGCACTTTATGAATGAAGAATTGGAGAGAGTGAGGTAGGGCTGAGCCAAGACTGGCCCTTGGGCAGGACTCGAAGCAGGAATTCAGCCTCCTAGAACACATTCAGGCTGAGGGCAGGAGCCAAGCACAAAGGTCATCACAGGGCAGGAGATGCACATTGTCAGGAAAGATGAGCCAGGCTGGCAGCTTTAGTTACAAAGACTGCTCTGGCTGAAGAGGGGGAGTCAGGGTAACAAGCAAAATGGACAGCAGCCAGTGGGGAGATACATCCTGTAGGGTTTAAGGAATCCCATGCAGCACCTGGGGTCTGCAGGAAACCCAGTTTCTGTATGAACAGATGCTCTGACAAGGTGACCCCATCTACATCGAGCCTTGGCACTCCCTAAACCATGCTAGAGACAGGAATGTAAGGGATTTATTATAGTAATTATAGTAATCTGTGTTTTCAAGGTCACCGAAAACTCCTGTTAGTGCATACAGGATTACAGGTTACAGTTTAGTGGCTTAAAGAACAAGGGCTTTAAAAGCTGGGTTTGATCCTAGGCTCTACTAACACCAGCTGTTCGACACTGGACAAATTAATGAGTCTCAGTTTTCCCATCCACATAAATGGACAAAATCAATGTCTTCCCAAAAAGATTATTTTAAGGATTAAATAAACTGGGTCCACAGAGGAACACATCAAATAGCAGTTCCTTTCCTTATTTATTCAATTACATTTTCAATTGCTATCTCCCTGAGGAAGTATGTAGAGACACTGCCAGGTCTCATCCAGAAGCCACTTACAATTATTCATAAACATGGCTTGTTTAGGTTGTTTTGTGGTGGCTTTAATTATATTACCTTTCCCCATCCCAGCTCCCCCACTCTTAAAATCCAACTTCTTATACTCAGGCTCTTGGGGAGGAGAAGATGCACCAACTTTCTACTCTTTCTCTTCCTTTCCCGCTTACTTCTTCTAGAAGCTCAAAGTACTGTTAGGCCTGCTCTTCTGGTTTGGTGGTAGGTTTTTCCTCCTAGGGTTGATTCACACACAAGCCCTGGCAACCAATCTAGGGTCCAGCCCCTAGTAGATCAGTGTTGTCTCTCATAAAGCCAGTCTGCAAATATCACCTTGAATCCTACAGTCTGTAGAAGCCTCCAGTCTACTGCTTTCTAGCTCCAGGTTTTTTAAGGTCTTTGGACCTAGGGAAGAGGGAGCAGGTCTGTATGTTGAATGAGGTTTGCTATGTGCGAAATGGAGCATTACAAAACCATTTCCTACTATTCTGTGTCCTCCATCCACTTCCCCTTAATTATCCTTTATCTTTTTTTACATCTTCTAAAAACTACCATTATAGACAGCTTGTCCATAGTCAGATTATAAGCTCCCTGAAGGTAGGTAGCCTGTGTCTCCTGAAGGGTAAGCTTTGCAGGGCTTATTGTCCTCAATGCTGTGCACCCAACAGGAACTCAATCAATACTTCTGTAATTGGCCAAGTATAGATGAAAGGGTTTCTAGCCTGGTGGGCTGGTTTGTAGGAGCAAAGGAATCCAAGTGCTTAGGCCAATAGTTTACATCGCCAGTGTCTAGGGCTCTATGCAGGGTCTGTCAACACTCTGCAGCAGCCAGCATTCCTTTGTCCTCCCAACCACCCTAGTCCTTACAGGCATCTACCCTTTGTTCTACGCCAGGACTACAGGGACAGTTCTGCATGGCATCTGAAGTTAATAACCTCAATAGGCTCAGGAAGGGCTCAAGAGATCCAGCCCAAGCCCTTCCACAGAGGCTGCTCCAGGAAGTGCAGGGCAACCAGAGATCACACAACTACATGTGAACCCAGCTCACAAAGCCAGCTCGGAACCCAGATCTCCTGCCCATCCCACTGCCCAGGCAAGCCCAGCACCATTTCTCTGATACACACTGCTCAATGTCAGCTAACAGCCCATCCAGAGGTCTCCTGGAGACTCCAAAGGCCTTCAAGACCCCAAATGATTATTCTCTGAATAAGAATTTATATATTAAAGCTGACCCCTATAGAAATTCCTTAGGAAAATAGGGACCAGACTCCCTAACTATTTCTTTCAAATCTCATGATAGAGTACCAAGTCTTTCCCCTACCCCCAAAGGAGAGTCCTAACCTGGAATGCTATTGGGCTGGATCTCAGCAGAAATCTCTAGGGGCCTACACACATGCCCCCCATTAACTGTGATCAGCATAGTGGGTATGGGCCTTTACCTCCCACTACACCATGCCAAACTGCTGGCTATACTTTCAAAACTCAGGGCCCACATCTGGCCAACGCCCACTCCTTCCCCACCCCTCACTGTGTGGGGCACACCTTGGCAACCAGACTGTTGTATCTCGGAAGCGGGTTCCACCCAGGCTGAAAATCTCCGTGATCTAGAGAAGAATTAACACCATAGGTCAATGTGGTTGTTGGGGCTACAGCAGGGTCAGGGTAGGGTGGGGCATCCCCAGCACTGACCACGGGTGTGCCAGCCCCTCCTGCCTCTTCCTCTGGGGCCAATTTGGAGGCAGAGTCATCCTTGTTCTCCTCCTTGTCCTCCTCAGGGTCAGGTGGCTCTTGCTTCACAGATGGCAGGCCTGGGTCTACTGCCTGGGAGAAGTAGGAAACAGACAACCATTAGAAGGGCAGAGTTCACCTGAGGAAAGTCTCTATCAGCCAACCCCTCACTGTGCTGACAAATCCTACTTCCATCACATTTCAACACAGAAAGGCCATCTCTCTGCCTATAAACTTTTCCCATTCCCATTCCTCACTGACCTCCGTTTTTCTGTTAGCTGGATAGCAAAGCGGGCAAAGCTAGTTGCCTGTGGGAGGTAGGGTGTCTGTTAGACAGGCGGGGTAATTCTGCAGAAACGTCGCAATCAGCACATCTATTGCTCTGCTCAAGAGAACCATCATGGCTCATCATCACTCTGCTTACAGACCACTCCGCTATGGCACCAACAGAACATCCATCACTGCCCCCACCTTGCTAGGGCAGCCAGGCACCAATACGGGAGAAGTCAGGACAGCTGTGCCTGGTGTCCACTCGTCCTGGGTATCCGCCTTCTCTTGCTTCACCTGGGGTAAGGCCACAACCCAACTCAGGCCAGAGCACTGGGCCTCCTGCGTGAGGGAGGATTGCAGCAGACTTGGTCTCAGCTCCCTGGCATGCGGCTGGGTGGGGCTGGGAAGGCAGGACAGGGTGGGGCCCTCACCTGCAACAGGGCTTCTGTGGAAGCTGCAACAGGGCCCGGCACCTGCACAGGACTGCTTGCGCCCTCCCGTAAAAACACAAGGTCAGTGCCAGGCGGGGGTAGCACAAAGCCACCACCTGCTTCCTGCTTCGTTGGAGCCTGGGTATGGTCTGGTTGGGCTGTGCGTGTAGCCAAGGTGGGCTTCAAGGTAGGGCCAAGATGGTGCCGTCGGGCAGAGCTGGGCCTCTTTCGACGACGGTAAGGTGGGGGCGATCCTGCCCCATCATCAGACTCTGACCAGACACTGGGCAGCAGCCGCTTCTATGAGGAAAGATAGGGTGCTATGGCTACCTGGTGTCCTGACCAATCACATCCACCCTGCCCGGCTCCACATGCCTGCTAATCTCCCATCAGTCCCAGCACAGAATCTGCTTACATATGAGCCCTTCATCACTGAGCCTGCTAGTCTCCTATTAGCAACACCAATGCCACCTAGACTCATTAAGCCAAGCACAATGTCTGTTAATCCTCAACCAAAGCTACTGCCCCACCCACCCACCTACCAAGCCTGCCCACCACTTCCAGGCACTGGGGCGCCTGGCCCAACCTATCCCGTCCACCTGACCCTTCCTGCCCCACCCACCATGGCAAACTGCAGGCATTGGCGCCAACGACACTTCTGGCGCTTCTGGTTGCTGCCCCCGAATTTGGGCTTGTCGCAGCAGAAGTCGCAGCGGCCACAGTCCATCCGCCGTAGGCAGGCTGCACAGGCCCCGCACTTGCGGTTCTGCCGGCGGTTCGTGTAGGGCTGCTGGGGTGGGGGGAATGGGTGGTGCTGTCAACTAGGACTAGGAGAGGCCATCCTTAACGCCTATTCCAGTGCTGGTCCTGGTGCTCCTCTAGCCCCATAAGAGGGAGCTACTTGCATACTAGTCTCAGCCTCCTAACTCCCCGCTAGTCATTCCTCAGCATTTGCTAGTTCAACATTGGCCACTATCACTGTGCCAGCTGGCCCTCGATACCATTAGGACTGTGGCTGCTCCACTAAAGTATCCACTGCTGTATTTCCTAGGCCACCACTAGCTACCAAGAAAATGTCTCTGACCCCCATTTCCAGCAACATTTTGATAACTCTCTATTAGCTCCCATCACTGTGCCTACTCTGTCTGCTCATCCTATGTGAACCCCAGTCACTGTGCTAGCTGCTTCTCTGTCAATCCCCGCATCAGCTACCAGAGTGTTGGTATATGTGACATGAAGCACTGTCATGCACCTGCTGACCCCGTATTAGTTTTCCATTATCTACTCATCCCATCCTAGGACCCATTATTGTGCCTTGCTGTTCCCCAATAGGCTCATTCCAGCATCTGCTTCTTTGAAGTTAACCAAGCGTCCTGAGAGTCTAGGCTTATCCAGGTAGGGTGGGGCCACTCACTAGCTCGTCCTCGTCTACACAGTAATAGATGAACTCGGCAGGTGGCGAGGGGGCCAGGGCTCTGGGGTGCTGTAGAGGCAAATGGGGTGGGGTCAGGGCAGGTACTGGGTAAGGTCAGGGTTGTGCCTTCCCTCCACCCACTGGGGCCTCACCGGCTCTGTGGGCTCTGGGGACTGTGATGGGGGTGGTGGAGGCAGTGCCTGGGCTCCGGGGCGCCGCCTGGCAGCCATCTTGGAGTCACAACCTCCCTTGCGGCGGGCATGTTTACCCTGGGAAAGATCAGAAAGGGTGGTTTCAGCTTGGTGGCACCAGGCAGATACAGGAACTCCCCACCCCCTAAGTGCAGAAAGCGTGCATGGGACAGGCAGACAGAGGGTGGCGTGAGGCACTCACAGTTGGGGGAGCCACAGCCAGGGAAGTGCGTCGCTGACATCTCTGATGACGGCGACGCAGGCGGTGAGCAAGGTGCTGGCAGACAGGGGCAGGTAGGCGGGGCCAGAAAGGCGAGCATAGGGTTAGGCAGAAAAGAAAGACATGAGGTAGGCAAGGCCAGGTTGAAAGGAAGCAGAGGCAGCGACCATTTTAACAGCAGAATGAGCTCTGCTCCCTCCAGCCCAACTCACCCGTAGGCAACGTCGCTGGACACATTTCCACTGGCGCCTGAGACCAGGGCGGGGAGGGCGAAGGCAGATGGGGCAACGGCCACAATCCTCTTGGGTCTGACAGCCCCGGCATACTCCACACCCTCGGCTCTGTTGGCGGGGGGGCAGGTGGGAGCAGAGGCATGAAGCATGGGGCCAAGCCCATGAGGGCCAGGGGCCGAGGTGAGCCTTGGGCTCTTTCTACTTGCCCGACTCACCCTTTCCACAATCCGGAGGCAGCGTCTCCGTTCACACTTGCAGAACAGCCCCGATGCCACATCATGGGGCAGCTGCAGGAGGCAGGTGGAGCAGGCCCCACAGTCTTCTGTTACCTGGCAGGCTGCACACTCCCCACAGCCCACACGCTGCCAGGAATGGTAGGGACGAGATCACGGGCCTGCTCCAGAAGCACTGGTCCTCCCATGTCTACTGACCCTACATCAGCTCGCATCACCATGAATTTTAGTCCCCCATTAGCCTCATCACTGTATCTGAGAAGGTCTGGTTGGTCACCATCACTGAGGCCATTAGTATGTCTACTGGTCCCCTGTTAATTTCATCACTGTGTCTACTGATGCACTAATGGTAATGGGAATTAATTACCCCATTAATTCCCATTATTGTGTCTGCTGACCTATGGACAGCACCCTGTAAAATGACTCTTCATCCTGTGGACCCATCATCATCCCTTCAGACTCTACCAGCTCCATCACATCCTGCTCCCACTGCAGAGTTGTGAAGAGGAAGCAGGTTGTGCTTACCTTAAACATTCTCTGTTCCCGGTTGAAGGCAATTCTCTGTGCTGTGGGGAGGAAGAGGGAAGAAGAAAAGTGGAAAGGAAGCAACAGACATCTGACTTCACTCACTGCCTGTGCCCTGACTTCCACTATTCAACCTCTACCTATGCCTGCTATCTCCAATATCCAACCTCTAACCATCCCAGTAGCCTCTGTCCTGACATCCACATTCAACCCCCAGCCTAGCATGACACTGAACCTGCTCCAGCTCCTATCTCCCAATGCCCCATCCTCTGGAGGCCACTCACCTCGACAGTCTTTGCACAACGTTTTGAGCCGCTGCCTTTGGGTGCCATCCCCTGAGAAGCTGATTCCACAGTTCTCACAGCATCTGGGATGGGAAAGGCAGGTGTGGGGCTCCAAGAGAACCCCCAATCACAACCCTCACCCATCTGGCTCACCTTAGACCAACACTCACCCAGGAGCAGGGAATGAAGCTGGGGCTGTGTCAGTGTCAGCCTTGGTCTCATCCCTCGGGGCCTCCTTCCTGACCTCACCACTCTGGGGTCCAACCTGACGTTTCCGAGTCTTGGCTGGCCTTGAAGGCTTCTTTCGCTTCTTGCTGGCAACCGCCACGGGATGGGCCTGGAAAGTAAGGGAAGGAGGAATATGGGTCAGTGGGTGGGTGTTGGGTGGCACATCCACCCCTACCTAGGCATCTCATGTTGTGAAGTACCTTAGGGGCTGGATAGCACAAGATGCCTTGTTTGAAGTCGAAGAGGGTGAGATCACACGCAGGGCCCAGGTATCGAGTCAGCTCAACTTTGCTTCGGATCCTGTCTCCTGTGGGGCTAGGGATGGGCCATGATGGGTTAGCACCCAGGTGGAGCCAATGCCATTTCACCCATACAACCTTCTGACAGGGCTGGCAGGATACAGGAGGCAGCCTGGAATTGGCTTGTGAGCCCTGCCCAGCCCCACCTCAACTAACCTTGAAAACATAAAAAAATTAATATAAATACCAACACATATACAAACATTAGGAACAATATAAATGTAAACAGATAAACATATTTACAACATATAATACTAGTAATACTGGAACTATTTCATATAAGTAAAAATAAACGCAAATAGGAACACAAATATATTAAATAACATATAAATGTTAGCATTATGTACCAAGTATATAATCAAGTAAAGAAAGCACAAATATGTTTTAAAAACATATAAACAAATGCAACTACACACAAATTAAAGTATAAGTAATTGATTTTGGGACCCCCATGGGTTTCTTGCATTTTTGTATGCCCTGCAAGACAGACAACGATTGTCCTTTTTGATAAACTATCTTTCCAAGGATGTTCGTAAAGCAAACAACCTTGGAAGATAAGAGATAGGGTCTCCTTTCATAGTAAAGGGAAAGCATACTTACTGTCTTAATATTATTTAAAAAGACTTGATTCTCTAAGCTCAGGGTTCTTTTCCTATAATAATACAATCCTCTTCATGTCATGCTGTAGGAATTGGGATTCAGAAACTGGCACAAAAATAGTAATATAGTAATTCCCCCTCTCGTGCAGGGGATACATCCCAAGTTCCCCAGTGGATGCCTGAAACCGTGGATAGTACCAAACCCTAATGTAATATGTACTGTGTTTTTTCTGATAACTGAGATGGTTACTATGTGACTAACAGGCAGGTTGTGTATAGAACATGGATATGGATACGGATATGGACAAAGATATGATTCACCTCCTGAGCAGGACTGAGCGGGATGGTGTGAGATTTCATCACACTACTCAAAATGGCACACAATTCAAAACTAATGAATTGTTTATTTCTAAAATTTTCCATTTAATATTTTTGGATGGTGGTTGACTGTAGGTAACTAAAGCTGTGGAAAATGAAATTGCAGATAAGGGGGAGACTACTGTATTCTGGATCCTGCAACTGTTGTAATAAACTGTCTTTGATCTGTAACCCAGGAGTCTTACCCCTCCTACCAGCATCTACAAAATTCTGACAAATTCACTATTATCTTGTCCTAAGAATGAAATCTCAGATCCTTTATAGTTCTTGACAACTGCACTTTTAAGTTTTGAAAATTTTACACAAGTACATAAATATGTGAATAAATTATAACTAAATGTAAACAAAAAGTAATTTGTAATTTGATATTTACCTGGAAAGATAGCAACTTAGATTTAAAAAATCAGAAAGAATATAGAAACTTAATAATTAATGTTTCCTAAACACATGTAAATGCTTATAAACGTCTATGCGGACTCTCATTAGTTATGGTAGTTATGTTCTACAAAGCTGCCATGAACATTGAATACAAAACCATTGCTCCTAGCATACAGGGTTAGGTTCCTGAGAGCATCTGAACTTTTGTTTTGTGTGTGTTTCTGTTTAAACACACATTACTTAATATATATATTTTTTTACAAATGATTATTTGCATGGTCTTTGAATGACTCAAACCAGGGGCTTTAGAGGCCGTATGTGTTCTGTAAGGTTTGTTTGCCAATATTCTTGTTTAACAAGCCAATCTCATTGACATTGAAAACCACTCTTATACACAACGCCTTTTCTGTATAACACTTAACAGGTATTTTTAAAATTCTTTGGAAGACTCCTGATCAGCAGAACCTGCATTGCATGCAAGTTTAACATTTTTCATGCCATGTCGCCTTTTGAAATGTGCAAGTCAGCCAGCACTAGCTGATATAACCTTAATATTTTCCTAACCCAGGGTAACGTGACTTTGGCTTTCCTCAACAATGCTGTCAACTATGCTTTATTGATCGTCATTTCATGAACCCAGCAATGTAGCTGCTTTCTCATAGCTTCAATGCTTTCTGTACTTTCTGAAGCAGCTTTGTGCACATATTGGCAAATTTCCTTCTTTTTCTGGTTGTACCATAATTCTGATGCATAACATTGAACTTACAGCCAACAGCACTGTAACTCAGATAACCAACAAGGTTTATCTGCCTTGTATTTTCTCCGTAAAGCATGACATAGTCTTCTCACACTCAGAACACGAAACAGCACCTCAGCACTATGCTTGGGGACCATATTAAAAAGCAAAATCACTAAAAAGTACAAAAATTAGAAAAATGTGACACTAAAGAGACCACGAAAAGGACACCTGTTTACAGTATTAAAGCTGAAAAGGGCTCCTTCAGCCTCAGATAGAAGCACATGCATTTAGTGACAGTTTTTCACTGCTCTGTACATATCCTTGAATAATCACAAATGCACTGAGTAGTGACTTTTAAGTTACAAATACATTTTAAGTAGGTGAAATTGCAAACATAAAATCCGCTAATAAGGATTAACTGTATGTGCATAATTTAAACTCCATCCATAAATATAACCACACCATTTGATTTTACCAGAATCAGGCTCTACCCCACTCCTGACTCTGCCCACTACCCACCCAGTACCTCTGGTAATAGGTGTCTGAGCGTCCACAGGTGGCCCCTGACTTGCGAAAGACTTCACGGCGCTTCCAGCCAGGGCCCAGGGCTGGGCAGTCCAGCCAGTCCTCAGCCATGGAGGCCACAGGAAGCAGCAGTAGCCTGAAAGGGGGTGGAGGGGATGAGGGAAACTGAGGCTCTAGGAAGAGACAAAACTGTGCCCCAGGCCACACAAATCACTGGTATCCATTAGTGCTTGCCCAAGACCTAGGACCTGCCACAGGCAACCAGCCCATATATGGAAAAGAAACCCCTCATATTCTCACCCCATTCTTTCCTATTCTGGGCCTAGGAGATCGTCATTCCTCAACCCAAGGATCCCTGTTTCTTATTCTCAGTGTCCGAATCCTCTACTCCTCTCTATCCCCAGACTGACAGCCCATCATTTCTCCTCACTGCCAGTCCAGAAACTTTTCACCCTTCCCCCTCATTCCTCCCTGTCACTGACCTAAGGGCCTCTATCCCTCTATTTTATCACCCCAAGACCCCCATAGTCCCCATCCTCAGCCCCAAAGGGCCCCATTTCTCTTGCCCTCACCACTTCACTTCAGTAGTCTCTCATTCCCCCCTCCCTTGACCCAGAAGTTCCTAATTTCCCTCCTTCAGTGTTTTAACCACTCCATTCCTTCTCTGACTGATGTCCTCTTATCCTGCTACCTCAGTGTTACAACCTCGACTTCCTCTGCGAGACACAACTGCTCCAACCCATAGCCTGAACAGCCCCTCATCTTTTCCATTCCTCACACTGGAAGCCTCCCATGCCTCCCCTTCCTCAGCCCAAGAGCTCCCCCCTTATTTTTCTTCTCCTTCAATGTTCTGACCCACAATTTCTCCCTAGTCTGAGCCCCCAAACCTTCCTCTACAGCCAAAAAGTTCCCCACTTCTCACTTCTCCTCCTTATTGTTCTCATCCTCCATTCCTCCCTTATCCTGAGAGACCCTAATTTCTCCCCTCAACATTCCGAACCCTCCCCCATTCTCTCTGCTCTTGTCCAGGGATCATGCCATCCCTAACTGTCAGCGTTCTGATCCCCTACTGCTCCTGGTCCTCTATATGGGGCCTCCTATTCCTCCCTTTCAGCATTCCAAAGCCTCCATTTCTCCTGTCATCAGCCTGAGGGCCCCTTATTTCTCCCTCTCAGAGTTCTGAACCCCCATTTCTCTCTCAACTTCAGATGCCCCGATGTCTCCCTTTAGCGTTCTGATCTCCACCACTCCTCTCCGTCCTCGTCCCAGGATCCCGACACTCCTACCTGTCAGAGTTCTGAGCTCCATTCCTTCCCGTCCTCAGCCTAAATTCCCACATTTCTCCTAGTCAGTATTCCGACGCCGCCATTCCTCCCCTTCATCGGCCTGAGGGCCCTTCATTCCTCCCCGTCAGCGTTCTGAGCCACAATTCCTTCCCATCCTCCGCCTGAGCGCTCTCCACGTCCAGCCCCAAGGCTGTCTCACCAGTTTGGCACCAGGCCGGTATCTTCCGCCACTCTAGGCCCGTGGACCCATGGCGAGGGTCCCTCCTGCGCCTCCCGCCTCGCCCTCCTCCCCTTCCTCCTCCTCCGCGGCCGCCTCCTCTGAAGCGGTAGCTGTCGCCTCCGCGGCTGTTCGTTGCTCCCGGAACCGGATGTCCGCTGCCTGCCTCTCGGGCTCCGCCTCTGGCTAAGCACCTGCGCACTATTGCCTCGACGTCGCGTGCCCTTAATAGGGAGGCTCCCGCGCCTGTGGGCTGGCGCTCGGCAGCGGTGCGCGCGCCCCCCTGCCGAGAACCAGTTGCATCTGCGTGCTGACGTTCAACGACAGCTTGCGCCCCTTCCTGGCAGTCGCGGCTCTCCTCGCTGCCCATCTAGTTTGCGCATGCGCTTTCCAGCCTCAACCTGAAGGGAAGTGGTCGGGGAGGGCTTGCGCCTGCGCCCTGCCTTCCCTCCCGCGGTCTCCACAGCGGATACCGACAGCGGCAAGGAAGCTGCTTCGCGCCTGCGCACTCCCTGGCCCCGCAGGCGCTCTCCTCTCCCACTTCTTGCTCGGGTCTATCCTGTGCTCGCGGGTCCCTCCGAACATCAACCCCAGGGCGGTCGTGTCCCGCTCCCTCCTCCCTGCCGAACAGCTGCGGGAGCGCGCGGGGCGGGGAAAGGGGCGGTGCCGCACCGCAGGTAAACTGAGGCACGCGGGAGGGCGCGCCCCTGCAGGAGGCGGATCCCCATCGTGGGACTTGTGGGGAAAAAGCGGGGCCTGGCGTCCACAGCGGACGACAGCTCTGGGTGGGAGACAGGAGCATGTGTGGGCGGTGTCACCACACTGAATGCGCGCTGCGTGGACCCTCTGCCTGTGCAAGGCTGGAAATGTGGATCCCTGGGCTCTCCCGGAATGCAGGCGCCCCCCATCTTATCCAAAGTCTGGAACAGTTGCAGCCGCAGCAATGTGGAGACAGCTTCCTTGGTTTCTTCAAAATTTTATTAACAAAACCCAGGGAGAGGAGGCAAGGATGAGTGGACTCCGCAGCCCCACCAGGCACTGAACATGTCGACGGGGACAAACCCTCTGATAAAGGCAGATGGGCGGTCAACCGGTGGATGGGCACAGGGAGAACCGGAGAAACAGATGAGTGGAGGAACGGACACGCGGGCACCGGGCGGCTCCCCCATCTGGAATGCAGGGTGTGAGGGGTCCGGGCCAGGAGGCTCAGCGGTCGGCACTGGAGCGCAGGTCGGTAGTGAGGGGATCGTGCTGGATCGTCTGGTGCAGCATCAGGGCCAGCAATCCCGCGCGGTTTGTCATGGCTGTGCGCACATTGCGCTCCTGCTCAAACAGCTCGTCCAGCTTGTACCACTGCCAAGGGAGCGGCAGGAGTCCTAAGCAGGAACACCTGCAGCCCCGCCTGCCCTCGGCCACGTCCGACATGGAAACCTACCACATGCAGCACCGAAACCGCACAGAAACCTACCACACGCACGCGCTCCAAGTCCACTTCCGCACGCCGCAGCTTCTCCCAGCAGTAATGGCGATTGCACTGGCGCTTGGGCAGGCGGCAGAAGTCACCCGTGAGCTCAAAGACATCACGTACAAGGGGGCACCCGCATACCTCGTCAGCTGGCACCTGCAAGGAGGCCGGGTTGGGGGGATGAATAGCGGTGATAAGGGAGAATAGGAATGGGGGCTCAAGGAGGGAGAAGGAAAAGAATGGTGGGTTCAGGGAACGGTGAGGAGGCATGGGAAAGGAGGAATGGAGGGTGAAGCAGCAGGGAAGGTGAGAGGAAAAAGTGAAGGAAAGGTGAGGTGAGGAAGGAAGGGATGAATGTGGGACAGCGAGGCAGGGAGGAGGGGCAAAATGGGAGGACCTGAGGGAAAACCTTACTTTGGGGTCCCGTGAGTGCTCGGGGCACAGCACCTGGAGCCGCTTACAGTATGTTTTGCTCTGAGGATTATACACATCACAGAAGAGTCGTGTGGCCCTGGGGGTTTGGAGTAGAGAGGGTAGTAGAGGGAGGGAAGGGAGGTCCACCTGTCCTTGCTGGTGCCCATATTCTGCCCCAGCTCCACACACATCGCACTTCTGACCCCCGCCTTAACCCCCCACCTCTCACTCTGCGTGGCACCCTCACTTACCCTTCAATGCGTGTGGGGTACATGGACCCAAAGGACGTCTGGCTCTCATACTGGAGGGATGAGCACAAATGGAGGGAACTGTGGATGTGCGCTGCATGCCCTCCCAAGACACCACCCAGACAACAAATCTGTCCCCCACTGGCCCACTGATGTTCCCACATGGTCCGCCCCCTCAGTCTGACACCCCAACCTTGGCATAGCAGCGCTCCATGTGGCGCAAGGCAACACGTGGGTTGATGGGGTGCCCACAGGAAACACAGAAGATCTGCAGGTCTGTGTCATCACTGTCACCCTCGTTGCTCTGCATGGAGTGGAAGGAACAATAAGGCTGGGAAGGACAAAGTACCGGCCCTGCCCTGTTGGCGCCCCTGCTTGCTCACCTCCTCATCCTCGCGCACAGCCTGCTGCTTGGCACGTTGAATGATGGCCTCAAGTTCATGGAATCGGCGTTCCATTTCCTGAAGGCGAGTGCGGGCACTCTGCTGCTCTCGGCGAATGCGTTCGAGCAGCTTCTTGCCATGCTCTTCAGCAATGCAAGGGCTCTGCTGCCACTGCTGGATGCGCTGGGGGAGGATCTCATAGATGCGGCTGCAGGGAAGGTAGCAAGCAACAGAATGAGTGAGGTGATCAGTAAGTGAGGATGGCAAAATAGATGCAAATGGCAAAAGGAGAAGTAAATAGGTGACTGGCGGAATGGTGGCTGGATGGACACAAGGGCAGATGGGTGGGTAGGTGGATAGGTGAGTGGGTAGTGGCTATTTGGTGACTGAATGGTGGATAGCTGATTGGTAAACATACAGAAGGCTGTGGTCAGGCCCTACCATGCACTTCCTGACTCCCTTGAACCCCTCAGGAATGACTCACTTGGCTGCCAGCTTCATGCCACAATCATCTGAGCAATACTTGGAACTGGGCTGGGCGGCGCGCACACAGCCGGGCCCCAGGCACTGGGGCAGCGACGCAGGGTCCTTGGCATCAGCCCTCTCTGGGTGTTTCCATTTATCCTTGTGCTTCTGCTTCTGCCGATGCCGCCTGTATCGCTCCTCCTTCTGTTGAGCAAAACAGGTCAGGTCAGGGTGGAGTCAAAGTCAGCCCCAGACCCCAGACCCCTGCTCCATTCTAGCCCTTTCTGGCTCTTGCCCCATTCAGCCTCTGACCTCTGCCTCTCCCTCAACCCCACCCTCTGCCTTTCCACATCCATTTTACCCTCTCCATCACCTTCTTCTCAGACTTCTTCTCCCGACGCTTCACATGCTTCACTTTCACTGCCCTCTTCCGCAGCGCGGGGTCCAGGAATGGGGACTCTTCTGTGTCGCTCATCCAGGGCTGCAAGCAGGGCATGCACTGACCCACCTGCCCCGCTCATGACAACCCCACCACCTACTCATGTCCCATATCAGCCTTCCATACCCTCTGTCTCCTCATTAGGGATACTCTCTGCTTCTGTAACCTCCACCCTTCCACCAGTGGATGCTCCTGTCTGCTCACCAGGCCGTGGTCATCAAAGGCCCCTGCACAGAAGTCCTGATACAGGTCAGGATCCAGAGGTAGGTCCTCATCTGAGAGTGGCTCAGGTGTGGCTGTAGCCTCAGGAGGCTCCTTGACTGCTGATGACGCCACTGCCCCCTCATCTTCACGGATGCGCCCTAACTTCTGTGATGGCTGTGGCTGCTGTTGGGTGGGCAGTGGCCGGCGGGGCCTTGGCAGGGACTCTGAGGGCGTCACTGGTGAGAGCTGCGGGGCAGAATCTCAGGACTGGCCCTGACTGCCCTGCCCACATGCCCCACCCCACCCTGGGGGGCTGGACTCACCGAGGAAGGGAAGTACTTGTACGA
Source organism: Hylobates moloch (assembly GCF_009828535.3). Taxonomy (NCBI): domain Eukaryota; kingdom Metazoa; phylum Chordata; class Mammalia; order Primates; family Hylobatidae; genus Hylobates; species Hylobates moloch. Next base: position 29,299,665 of record NW_026652280.1, on the reverse strand, counting down.
TTCCTGTGCCGGCAGGAGGAAGGCCCAGGTCAGCCCCAGGTGGATGGAGGGCGGCCTTGCCCTAGCCCTACCCACCTGGCCTGGCCTTACATCCCCAGACTCACCTCCCCGCTACCCCTCATTGCCAGGAATGCTCAGCCCTGGCTGATCTGTACTGACATGCATGACCACCTGGAAACACCTGGCCCCACTCTGTCTACCCAGGGTTGGTGGGGGTGTTCTGCCAGCCCAGCATACAAGGTCATGCCCCATTCATCTGGACATGACAGGCCCCTTCCCACCTGTCTAGATACAGTCAGGCCCAATCCCACCTGGCTTATCCATGTCTAGACTTAACTAACCATGCATGGACCCACCAGCTCTCCCACACCTGACCCTACCCAGCTCTGTCCGTGCTCACCCGGGCCCGCAGCTGGCACTGGCGCAGCCGGCACTTCTGCCGGATCTTGTTGGGGCCCCCAAACTTCTTCATGTCCCGACAGAAGTCACAGTGACCACAGTCCTCAGTGCGCCGACATGCCTCACACTCACCACACATGCGGGCTGACCGTTTGATCTGCTGCTGCTGCTGTTGGTGATGCTGGAGGAGGGGGCCCAGAACAGAAATCATGGACCCAGGCAGGGCTGAAACGGAATCACTTTACACATCCACTCACTTTATGCAGCCACTCACCTGGCTGGGTGTGGCCACCAAGGGCTGAGGAGAGGATTTGTGGGGCGAAGCAGAGCCCCGAGCAAGCATGGCCCCAACCCCTGTCCCTGACCCTGCCCGGCGCTGCAGGTCTGGATCGGGGACAGGCCTCTTGCGCCCTCCACCCTCATCCCGGGGCTCACTGCTGTCCCGCTCATTGCCATCCCGCTCCCGTGACTTCTTGTGCCGATAGCGAATCTCTAGTTTGGGGTCTTTCTCTGTGGGGCAGAGAGTAGGGCCAAAGTGAGCGAGCACTGGACGGTATGAATGGTCCCAAAACCTCTTTCTTCCTCTTCGCTCCCTTACTGTCCCACCCACCTACTCTGCACCCCTGTCCAGGGCAGAGCTGCCTCTTCCCGTGGGATCTTCTATTACCACTCACAATGGAGCCCCCATTCCAGCTCACCACAGACGTGTATCACTTAATCCCCATGATTCCCCATTGTGGCTCCTCCTCCTCCCTTGAAGCCCCACCTGCCTTCCCTGTCCATCCATGGCCCTCACCTCTGCACTCCCGACAGTACCACTCACGGATGGCCTTGGCCATCTTCTCAGTGATCCGGATGCAGTCCCCATGGAACCACTCATTGCAGTTGTCACACCCGCTGCAGAGGATGGGGCAGGTGGTGGAGATGTGAGGGGCGCGGCCCATCGGCCTCACCCCACCCTGCCAGTGTCAGCCCCGCCTATCTCTCCCGGGCTCACATCATGAAGCAGTTGATGTCCGGTTTGCGGCAGATGCAGTAGATGGGCGCATTCTCCCCATTCTCCGACTTGCTGTCCTCCCTGGCATCTGGAGGCTCTGGGTCTGAACCATCTCCCTCCTGCGGGGCACCCCCATTACGGATCCTTAAACAGCCCCCACCGTGGCGGCTCATCCCCCCATTACAGCTCCACCATGGTCAGCAGGGATCCCCACTCTGCCTGCAGATTTCACATCGGGGCCCCCAAAAAACCTCTCCATCACAGTCCCCACTGACCACCATCCCTTCCTCTGTCATCCTATTACTCTGCTCCATGCTTCCCATCACGCACCCACCCACACCCGCTCCCTGCGTCCACACTCGCTAATGGGTCATGGCGACCCTCCATCGTGGCGCCTCACAGACCCCGCGTAACTCACTGCGGACTTCCCATCGCGGTTCTCCACGCACCCCTCCCTGTTTACCTCATAGACCCACCTGGCACCCGCACCCACCCCCAGTCGCGGCTGTCCACGGATACCTGGACACGGACTCCTCGTCACGGCTCACTACAGACCACCCAATGTGACTCCTTACAACCCCCTTATCCCTCTGCCCAAAGAACCCCCGATCATGGTTTCCCACGGAACTGCAACACGGAGTGCCCACTAAACTTCTATTAAGGAGCCCCCCACCGCGGCTCACCATAGAACTCCCAGATGGTTCATCATTCTGCCCATAGACTCCCGCCGTTCAGTCCACAGACTCCGGTTATGGTTCACCACAGACCCCTGAGTCGGCCGACAGACCCCACTGTTGCCAACCGACCGACCTCCACCGGCGAACCCCTCCCTGGACCCGGTACTCACCATATCTCCGCTCCCGGCGCACTCCCTCACGACCCCCGCCAGCGACCCGCGAACCTGCACAGACCGCTCAGCGGCGTCCCAGGCGGTTGCAAAGGCGCCCACAACTACTTCCGCTTCTAGTCACGCCTCCCAGGCAGCGTACTCCTATTGCGCAGGCCTCGTGCGTCGTCTCCGCCGCAAACCAGTAGGTCGCCCGCCTAGAGCCCCGAAGACCCCTCAGGCGCCGCCATCTTGATTATCGTATCCGTATGGTGGCCGAATCCATACGTTCGCCGGGAACATGGCCGCGCTCACATTGTGGCTTTCCCGAGGGCGCCGCCACCTTGTCAGTAGAGTCCGTACGGCGGCTGCTTGTACGGCCTCGACGTACAGGCAACATGGCTGCACCTACTGCGTGACTTCCTCATAGATGCCGTCATCTTGGAATCTGATTCCGTACGTGGGTCGAATTCCGTACGTTCCTAGGCGACACATGGCGGCGACCTAATTGCGGATTCTTCGAGGGCGCCGCCATCTTGGTAGTTGATTCCGTACATTGGCCGCTTGTCAGGCAGAGAGGTTCACAGGTACAGCGGCCGCTTTCGAAGCACTACCTGGATCAAGTTGTATTTATTCCTCCATTCAGTCTCTTTCCCCTTCCACATGTATTAATGGGGCAGGCTGTGTGCCTTACGGGGCGGAGGAAACCAGTTCCTCTGTCGTCTCGGACTTCACCTGCCACCACTCTTTCCGGCTCTTACTCCTCCCACTTGTCATTCTTCTGCCAGGCCTGGCACGGTTCGGCTTCTATTTATTTTATTTTTATTTAAAAACAATTCTTAAACTAATATCAAATCTTATTTTAGTTCTATACGCTGCACAATAAGCCTAAGCGCAGTTTACTTCTCCATTTCTTTATTGTTTAGCATTTAGAACATTTTCAAATATTATTCTAAATAAAGTTGCAATGAACATTCTTAAACATAGATCTGTATGCTCATCCCTGATTATTTCTTGTGAAATGTGATATGCAAATTTACAAATATACAAATGTGATATACCAGGTGTCACTCTGGTTAACAGCTGTAAGATGGAACTGGGAAGCCATTCTTTTTTTATTTTTATTTATTTATTTACTTATTTTTTGAGACGGAGTTTCGCTCTTGTTGCCCAGGCTGGAGTGCAATGGCGCGATCCCCGCTCACTGCAACCTCCGCCTCCCGGGTTCAAGCGATTATCCTGCCTCAGCCTTCCGAGTAGCTGGGATTACAGGCATGCACCACCATGCCCGGCTAATTTTTTTGTATTTTTAGTAGAGACGGGGTTTCGCCGTGTTGGCCAGGACGGTCTGGATCTCCCGACACCTCAGGTGATCCGCCTGCCTCGGCCTCCCAAAGTGCTGGGATTACAGGCGTGAACCACCGCGTCCGGCCCTCCTGGAAGGCATTCTATGGACTCCCTGCAAACTCGCAAAAAGGAAAACAAACAAACCAAAACTAAAACACAACAGGAACTTGCCTCGAACCCTTGAATTGGTCCAAACTGCAATGACCACACCATTCTGGAAACCAGCTATATTTCACCAGCGCTGCGTCTCCTAAACAACAACCAATGAACTATGGACTGGTGCTAGCCAGCCGCCTCCACCAATAATAATTTCTTTAAAAGAAGTTGTGTAATCACCTTTAGCTTCCTTTTTCTTTTTCTTAAAAACTCCTTCTCCCCTTCCTATCTTTGGAGTACAATTTGACTTCGAGCTGAATCTGTGTCCCCTGAATTGCAGTTCCTTAATGCCCCAATAAACTCCTGCATTGCAGCTTGGTCTCTTGCCTCTTCTTAGTTGACTCTCCTTAGAGATAAAATTCTAAAAGTAGAATTACTTTGTAATTGGCTATAAATATTGTAAGACATGTTCAAATTTATAGGAGGCCATTGCTTTGGACAGAGCTCTGGCTCTAGGCCCCACCAAAATGGAGTCACTCACGCTGAAGTTCCATGCCACCAAGCCAAAACTAAATTGTTCATCTGACCTTCCAAGAAATGAGGAGAAAGAGACAGAATAATAGCTAAATCCCCATACAAGCCACTTTTAGCTTGAAAGTCCCCTTTGCTTTAACCTTTATAAAAAAGCAACCTGAAGCAATCTGATGTTAACCAGCTTTAAAAAAAAAATTGTTCTTTTTCCTTGCTCCCACCTTACAAAATTCACTGCTCTGCTATTTCCCAGGAGAAGCTCTCATTCTATTTTGTATAATGGGATCTGCCTCAATTCATGAATTGCAAGTAAAAGCCATTACATCTATAACTAAATTTGTTGTAATTTTGTCTTTCGATGGTTGATACATATATTTCTACAAGCAGTGTATGAAGATTCCTATATCAGAGCCTTATTAGGTTGTTAGATTAGTGCGAACTTTTGTTGTTGTTGTTGTTGTTGTTGTTGTTGAGACGGAGTCTCGCTCTGTCACCTAGGCTGGAGTGGAGTGGGCAATCTCGGCTCACTGCAACCTCCGCCTCCTGGATTCAAACAGTTCTCCTGCCTCAGCCTCCCGAGTAGCTGGGATTACAGGCGCATGCCACCACACCCGGCTAATTGTATTTTTAGTAGAGATGGGGTTTCACCATGTTGGCCAGTCTGGTCTTGAACTCCTGACTTCAAGAGATCCACCCCACTTTGGCTTCCCAAAGTGCTGAGATTACAGGCATGAGCCCCTGCGCCTGGCCAGTGCAAACTTGTAAATTCATCACCCCGTCAGTAAAAAACTGTCAGCATTCACAGCCATTTTATAAATACTACACATTACCACACTAATATAGTGCAAAAATCAGAAACTACATAAAATACATATTTAAAGGGATGAGATAAAAATAAATATAAACATCTCTCATATTTTCTCAAATCCCGAGCACCATCTGAGATGCTGCCCTTGAGGAGCTCCCAGTTTACACTATTAGTGCTCACTCTGATCTGTGTGTAGTCTGGTATGGACATGATGAAGCAAACAAAGATTAGTATTTTGTCAAATAGTAAATTTTTTGTGAGTCTAGCTTGATGATGATGGTAATAGTCATAATTTTAAAAACCTATTTTGTTAGTGGTTGATAGTTCGCAAGATACTTTTGCACATGATAGTTTATCTGATCCTAATTGCCTTATACAGTGAATGGAGCAGGAGCCTTACTGTCCCCACTCTGCAGTGAAAGCAATTGAGACTCAGGGAGCCTAAGTCCCTTGCCAGGTCACACAGCCAGTAATAATGGATCTGATATTAATAGTAAAATCTTCCTACTGTGAGTGTTGGGCTGTGGGCTGGAATCGGCATAGACTCAGGGAACCCCCAGGACGAGAGAAGCTAGATAAAAAAGTTCATGAGGAAAGCACAGAATGGAGCAGATTCTGAAAGCTAAGGGTCACAGTGGACCTGAGTTCAGGAAATGGATCAGAAGTCCAGGGGATCAGACACCAGGAATCAGGATTAGGATCTTAGGCAGGAGAACAAACAACACAGAATGAGAAACTAAGTACAGGATCTCAGCACAAGGTGGGTATCACAGGAAAGGGAAAGGAGAGCCCAACTCTACTAAAGATTCCTGGGAGGGGGACGGAAGTCTTCCACACACTTCTGGCAAACAGCAAGGATGACATAAATATCTGAAATTCAATGACAAAATCATGCTTAGCACTCCAATTCTAATTTGCCAGCAAGCACAGACAAAATCAGTACTGGAATTATTCGCTGAGGAATATACAGTTTTGCTTTCTGAAGTTTTAGTTACCCATGGTCAACCATGGTCTGAAAATATTAAGTAAAGAATTCAAGAGGGCTGGGCACAGTGGTTCATGCCGGTAATCCCAGCACTTTGGGAGGCCGAGGAGGGAGGGTCCCTTGAGCCCAGTAGTTTGAAACCAACCTGGGCAACATAGCAAGATCTTGTTTCTACAAATTATAAAAACATTTAGGCCGGGCGCAGTGGCTCACGCCTGTAATCCCAGCACTTTGGGAGGCTGAGGCGGGCGGATTACCAGGTCAGGAGATTGAGACCATCCTGGCTAACATGGTGAAACCCCGTCTCTACTAAAAAATACAAAAAATTAGCTGGGCGTGGTGGCGGGCGCCTATAGTCCCAGCTACTCAGGAGGCTGAGGCAGGAGAATGGCATGAACCCAGCAGGCGGAGCTTGCAGTGAGCTGAGATCGTGCCACTGCACTCCAGCCTGGGTGACAGAGCGAGACTCTGTCTCAAAAAAAAAAAAAAAAAAAAATTTAGCCGGGCATGGTGGCACGTGCCTGTGGTCCCAGCTATGCAGGAGGCTGAGGCAGGAGGATTGCTTGAGCTTGGGCTGTCCAGGCTGCAGTGAGCCATGACTACATCACTGAACTCCAGTCTGGATGACAGAGCAAGTTCCTGTCGCAAAAAAGAAAAAAGAAAGAAAGAAAATTCCAGAAATAAACAATTCATAAGTTTTAATTGCCATGCCATTCTGAGTATTGTGATGAAATCTCACACTGTGCCATTCCATCCCATCTGGGATGTAGATTATCCCTTTGTCCAGCATATCCACCTGTTCGGTTTAGTTGAATTCTGTTTTTTGGACCAGTCTGAAAATCATTCTATTATAATGACTATTAAATTCGTTTACTGACGTTGATATAATATTCAAATAAACTCAAAATTGGCTTAAAAAAATCAGGGCTCAAGGTATCTATAGATGCCTAGACTCAGTGTGGATTAGGTAGGGCAGGGCTGGGGTGGGGAGAGAGCAGAGGAGTGTGGCAGAGGGCTAGGTCCCATTGAGTTAGAACTGGGAAGTGACTATGCCATATCACAATGGTCTAAAACAGTATGAAAAACAGACTGCGGCCCTCTAATCTTTCTGGCATTTTGTGAATGCGGGAGGCAGGGACTGGGTCAAGACTGGACCTTGGGCAAGAATCAAAGCAGGTACTCACTCTCCAAATGGACATAGGGGCTGAGAGCAGGAACCAAGCCTAGAAGTCATTCAAGTGCAGGTGAATTGAATAGGGAGCAGGGAGGAGCCAGGATGGGTGACGGTGGTACTGACAACCACTTTGGCCCAGGAGAGAGAGTGGACTTGAGAATCAGCAAAAGCAGCAGCCAGTGGGAGGGATATATTTAGAGCCTGGGCCATTCTGTGCAGCGTCCCTAGTCTGGAAAGAACCCAGACTCTGAATGGAAAGGAACTATTGTAGGTCTCTCATGAGGCTGATGTCCATTCAGGCACAAATTCAGGCAGAATTTGCTGAAACATGCCAGAAAAATAAGACCGAGGGATTCAATATCTATCTTATGTTTTTCAATGACACTGAAATATTCTGTGGCTATTGCAATATCTTAAGTCATAGTTTTTAGAGGTATATTTTACAGTTCATGCCTTCAAGAACGAAGTGTTACAGCTTGAGTTGGATTCTAGGCTCTACCAATACTAGCTACTTGACATTGCAGAGTGTAGTTAATCTTTTTGAGACCTTTTTCTCATCTACAAAAATGGGCAAAATTAACATCCTCCTAGAAAAACATCTGAGAGAATAATATGAATTAGGTCCAGAATGGGAACTCTCCAAATAGTGTCATGCAGTAAAAGATTAACTCAGCAGGCCTTGGTTGTTCAAACCTTCACATGAAAAAAAAAAAATCTGATATTTGACTGGCTCTTGGGAGATAACCTTAAAGTGCTCAGAATTACTTGCCTAATAAGAATGTTCAGCTGGGCACAGTGGCTCACACCTGTAATCCCAGCACTTTGGTAGGCCAAGGTGGGTGGATCACCTGAGGTCAGGAGTTCAAGACCAGCCTGGCCAAGATGGGTAAACCCTGTCTCTACTAAAAATACAAAAATTAGCCAGGTGTGGTGGCGGGTGCCTGTAATCCCACCTACTCAGGAGGCTAAGGCAGGAGAATCGCTTGAACCCAGGAAGTGGAGGCTGCAGTGAGCCCAGATTGTGCCATTGCCCTCTAGCCTGGATGACAGAGCAAGACTCTGTCTCAAAAAAAAAAAAAAAAAAGTTTATATTTACCTAGGATCTTGGTCCACACCAGATAGTTTATGATAACAATGTGATTTGTGGTGGGGACCTTGGGCCACAGGGTATCAATATGAACTCTGGAGAGGCCAGAGACTGAGTAACCAAGGTCAGCAATGGCACCCTCCATACTCATGTAACCAATCCCCTAATAAAAACCCTGGACACCAAAGCTTGGATGAGCTTCCGTGGTTTGCAATACTTCATTCATGTTATCACAAGGCTGTTTCTGGGATAATTAAGTGCTGTTTATATGACTCCTGTAGGAGAGGAGAACTGGAAGCATGGTCTTTCCTGTACTATAGCCTATGAGCCTTTTTGCTCATTCAATCTGTATTCTTTTGCCGTAACAAACTGTAATTGGGAGCTTAGCAGTGTTTTGGTATTCTGTGTGTTCTTCTAGTGAGTCACTGAACCTGAGGATGGTCTTAGGTCACCTGACACAAATGTCCTTTTTCCTCATATATTATACTTTCAAGCTGATGCCTCTGAAATGTTTAAAGACTGCCAAATGTCATGAACAAGTCATTTAATATCATTTATGAGGAGGACTTGTTTAGGTCATTTTGGTAGCTTTAATTCTAATCTGCTCCCTCCCTGCTACAGCTTCCCCATCCCTAACATCAACATTTCTTTCTTTTTTTTTTTTTTTTTTAGATAGAGTCTCACTTTTGTCACCCAGGCTGGAGTGCAGTGATGCAATCTCAGCTCACTACAACCTCCGCCTCCCAGGTTCAAGTGATTCTCCTGCCTCAGCCTCCTGAGTAGCTGGGATTACAGGTGCCCACCACCACACCCAGCTAATTTTTATATTTTTAGTACAGACGGGGTTTCACCAAGTTGGCCAGGCTAGTCTCGAACTCCTGACATCAGGTGATCTGTCCACCTTAGCCTCCCAAAGTGCTGGCATTACAGGTGTGAGCCACCGCACCTGGCCCACATTTCTTATCACACTCAGGTTCCTAGAGAGGAACAAGTGCACCAGTTTTCTAATCTGACTTCTTCCTTTCCCACTTACTCCCTCTAAAAAAGCACAAAGAATTAAATAGGCTTGCTTCTCTGGTTTGGTGGTAGATTCTTCTTTCTACTTTTTATTCCTACCCAACTCCTACCAACCAATTTCTATCCTGAATAGGTCAGTTTCTATCCATCGTAAAGCTCATCTGTAAATATCACTTTGAATTTTATAGCCTGCAGAAGCTTCCAGTTTGTGGTTTTTCAGCCCCAGATCATGAAGTCCTTGGTCCTACAGAAGACAGAGCAAGGCTGAGGTTTGTCATACACAAAACGGAGCATTATAAAACCCTTTGGTACTGGTCTGTGTTCATGATAATTTTTTTTTTCTTGATTATCCCTGTGTTCTCTTCCAAAAGTTGCCATTACAGACACCAGAACACTCCTGTAATTTTGTTAATCTGCAGTGGTTTCATATATGAGCAAGTTGTTTCCTTAATGAAATTATAAACTCCCTGAAGGTAAGAACTAAGCATCTCTTGAAGAGTAAACCACACAAGGTGAATTGAATCCACAGTTGTGTTTCCTGCAGTGCTGTGAACACAGAATTGGCTTCATTACCATCTCTGTAATTGTCTATGTGCCAAGGGAGGTTTTCAATGTGGCCTCTCAGGGTTGGTTTGAAGGAACAACAGAATAGAGGTGCTTGGGCCAACAGTTTAAGTTGCCTTTGTCTGGAGTACTGTGGAAGGTCCATCAATAATCTGCAGCATGCAGCATTCCCCAGGCCTCCTGCACTGTTTCTGTCCTTGAAGGTACCTACCGTTCCCACTTCCAAGCCTGCAGGACCAACTCTGCACAGCAAGTTCTCACAATTCAATTACAATCATATCAAGCAGGCTCAGGAAAATCTCGAGAGTCACTTAGAGCAGCAGGAACCCAGGAACACATGGCTGGTTAACCACCTATTCAGGCGCTGTCTCCTGCCTGGGCCAATCCCCTTTTCTATGTCACACACTACACATAGCAAGGGACAGCTATCCTGGGAGTCTAGGGGAGAATAAAAGTGTTCAAGATCCCAATGATAATTCTCCAGGTATGGAATTTGTACATTTTAAGTCTGGCCTATGAGAGATGTGGGGTGGGGGAATTAAGGGCCCTCATTAGCTTTCTTCATCTTTCAAATTCTATCACACCCCTTTCCTTTAAAAAAAGGGGTTCCTTCTTTCAAAACCCATTTTCTTCTATTAACCAATCTTTATGCATTTAAAATAAATCTTTCTGAACCCTAGTGAAAGGCATCGAGTATTTTTCTAAAAATAGCTTTATTGAGATATAATTCAAATACTATGCAATTTACCCATTAAAAGTTTACCTTTCAATGGTTTTAGTATATTCACAGACTTGTGCATTTACTGCCCTGATCTTTTTCCTTTAATTAATTTTTTTTTATACAGATGGGGTCTCGCTATGTTGCCTAGGCTGATCTTGATCTTGACTCAAGCAGTTCTCCTGCCTCAGCCTCCCAAAGTGCTGGGATTACAGGCCTGAGCCATGCACCTGGCCTCCCAATCATTTTTTATAACTTTTTCACTACCCCCAAAAGAAACTCTGCACCATTTAGATACCACTCCCCAAGCCCCTCCCCATAGGCAACCACTAATCTTTCTATCTCTGTATATTTATCTATTCTGGATATTTCATATAAATAGAATCATATTATATGTGGTTTTCTGTGACTGACTTCTTTCACTTAGCATGTTTTTAAGGTTGGCTATTTTGGGTCCCTTAAATTTCCATGTAAATTTGAGGATCGGCTTGTCTAATTTTGCAAAAAAGTCAGCTTGGAGACAGGAGTTGCGTTGAATGTGTAGAACAAGTTCAGGAGTATTGCCACTTTAATGATATTAAGTCTGACTTAGCAACATGGGACGTCACCCTTTCCTCTTCAAGTGAGCCCTGATTGCCAGTCCAGTAGGGCTGGGCTGGTTGGGCCTGGGAGTAGGGGCAGCTGGAAAAGTCTCTAAAGTCTTGGGACCAGGTCACTAGTTCCCTTCCTCCCCAAGCCTCCTTCTCAACACGCACCCCCAACGCTCCACGATCCCCAAGAGCGAGTTATGAGACCCTTCACCTTGCCACACCCTGCAAAGCCAAAAAGCTGTCTTTACATTTTCGGGGCCTCTGGCACGGGCAGCCGCCGCCACATAGTCAGGATCCCACAATCGCAGTCACTGCAGAGGCTTTAGTGATGCCGCATTCTGGTTGTCACGGGCTACCCTCGTATTAGGGCGGGTGGCTAGGAGTGCGTTTGCGTCCCGGCGGAAGTGGGGAGAGTCACCATGGGAACCGTGGACGCTGAAACTAGCCACTTCCTCTTGGCACTGAGAAGCTGAATCTGCGCTATCTTCAGATCAACCTCGGTCTCTCTGGCTGGATATTTATCGGGTTCTGCCTGAAAGGCCGACTTAACGCCTTTCCTCTTGGAAAAGTCGCAGGTCTTAATACAGCTTCAGTTTATACGTTTCTTTGTGCCTTATAATAGTCATAAAGGTCTGGTTAGATCTCCACTCCCTCCAGGAGCGCTCCAGGAGCTCACAGTTGGGCCTTTCTTAGCACGTAGGGAAAGATCCTTGCTATTTTGCTATTTATCGTACTGGCTTAAAATGGGGGTGGGCAGGCAGGAGCGCCCCTCTCCGAGCGGGCGGGAAAGCGCGGCGGCCACGGTTGTCCCCCTTCCCCCCAGACCCCGCAGCTCCTGCTGTGCCCCTCAGCTGCCATTAGAGTCCCCTGCATCCTACCAAGGAGCCCCCAGAAGTCGGGCCCTGCGTGGGGTCGGTTGGCCTGGTGGAGTGTGTCCAATCTCTGACCTGCTTTTGGGAGGATCAGAACCCCGCGTCTAGGCGGCCGGCGCGCAGCTGGAGCACTAGGGGTCTGGTCGCGGCGCAGGCTGTCCCCGAGTCCGCAACATTCCGGGAAGCCCCACAGCCCCGGGTGGCCCTTGACGGATCCCCGCGGCCCTTCACCATCGCGGGGAAAGCTGGATCGGCTGCAGGAGGACCCCGCAGCCAAGCCTCTCCTGCCGTGGAGGGACTAGATCCTTTGTCTCCACGTCGGGGGGCGGTGGCAGATAGCATGGCTAGATCCTGCAGGCCCACACTTGGGGACAGGTGGGACAAGGAGCACAGCCCAGGGAAGCCACAGGTTGAAAGCAGTGAGGATGTCAGGGGCCTCATGAAACTTGACACAAGCTGGAGCACAAGGCTAAGAAACCTGCCACTTGAGCCAACTGGAGGCTGTGGCCTAGCTGACAGCTAGAGTCACGGGGCTCTTGGGGCAGGCGACCTAAGCCCCTTTCCTCGATTATCTGAGTGAGTCTGTAACCCCCCAGTGGGTATGCTGCACAAATAAAGACCAGGGCATTGCAGTAAAGAAAGAATTTAGGCCAGTGGGGTGGCTCATGCCTGTAATCCCAGTGCTTAGGGAGGCAGAAGCGGGAGGATCCCTTGAGCCCAGGAGTTCCAGACCGGCCTGGGCAACATGGTGAAACCCATCTCTACAAAAATATAAAAATTAGCCGGGTGTGGTGGTGTGGCCTGTAGTCCCAGCTCCTGGAGGACTGAGGCAGGGGGACTGCTCGAGCCCAGGAGATTCAGGCTGCAATGAGCAGTGATTGCACCACTGCACTCCAGCCTGGGCGACAGAGCCAGACCCTGTCTCAAAGAAACAAAGAAAAAAGGAAAAAAAAAAAAAAAGTCTGACATGAGGCCAGTCACACCACATGGGAGATGCAATTTTATTACGCAAATCAATCTCCCCAGAAATTCAGGGATTGGATTTTTAAGGATAAATTGGTGGGTAGGCGGTCAGAAAGTGGGAGGTGCTGATTGGTCAGGTCGAAGATGAAATCACAGGGAGTTGAAGCTGTTCTCTTGTGCTGAGTTCATTGGGAGGGTGGTGGCAGAGTGGGGGGTGGGTTACAAGACCAGAAGAGCCAGTTTGTCGGTCTGGGTGGTGTCAACTAGTATATCGGAATGTAGGGTCTGCAAAAATATCTCAAGCAGTGATCTCAGGTTTTGCAACAGTGACTCCTAAACCGTAATTTCTAATCTTGTCACTAATTTGTTAGTGCTGCAAAGGCAGTCTAGTCCCCAGGCAAGAAGGGGCCTTGTTTTGGGAAAGAGCTGTTTTGGCATTTGTTTCAAACCTAAACTATAATCTAAGTTCCTCCCAAAGTTAGTTCCACATACACCCAGGGATGATCAAGGACAGCTTGGAGGTTAGAAGCAGGATGAAGTCAGTTAGCGCATATCTCTTTGACTGTCAAAATTTTCTCCGTTATGATTCTTGCAAAGGTGGTTTCAAGTCAGCCCCTATCCCTTCTACTCTCTGTGGCCCTTGAGTGCTGAGATAGGAGGAAGATAGCAGGTTTGCAGGTTCACAAGGGGGGAGACCTTCTGCTGGAGGCTGAAGCATGTTCATTGCTATTCTTTCCCAGACACCACTTTTCACACCACAGCTGAATAAAATTTATTGTCACTGTGTGTCAAATTGTCACCCACACGGTGATATTACTTTGTCCCCCTGCTGTGTCCCCTGACTGACCCTTTCTTTAGGTTTAGGAATATAAAACAAATGTTTCCAACTTCAGAACGCTTATTATAGGCTTCCAAGTTGTGTCTTAGCTTTGCTTTATTTTTTTTAATTTTTAAAACTATTTTTTTTTAAACTATAATTGTTCCAACTTCTATTGGTCTCAAGCATACCAGAAAATTGTGTGAAAACAAAGAGACAAAAAAATAATTTTTGTGTAATTTGTTTGAAATAGTTTGGAATAGTTTTTAGTGTTTGATACCAGCAGTGTTTTTGTTTGGATTAAAAAAATGACTATAAAACCTTTGTTCTTAAGCATCTTATTAGATGTAATTCAACATGAATTTATAACATATGTATTTATTTTTGCTTATTTATATAAAAGGGTTTGTTTTTTGAGAAGTAATTTGTAACACTACAAAGAACAACATATGTCAAAGCTTCTGTTTTCATTTGAATAAATATTTTCCTTTAACAAAAATGAGAGAAGAGGGAAGGCAATGATTTTTTTCAATCACTATAGTATTTTAAGATTACTTACAACTCTTCCTTAATAAGGTAACTCAGCACTGCACAAACCCCTGCCTTAGCCTATCAGGAAGAATCTTTGGGCCAGATCTTGTTTTTTTGGGTGTCCAGATCTTGTTTTTTGGGGTGTTATTTATAGGAGTGAGCAACACAAGGACCATGGTAAACCTTTCATGGATTGTGTAAAATAACACAAATAAAAGTTGCCGCCAGGAAGTGCTTTACTCAGTTGCCAAGTAAGACAGCCACTGGCATGTATAGGACTGAAAAGTATAGCAGATCTAGTCACTGACCACCTACTGAGCACCAACAAGTACTTTGCTAATCGGGTTTAGGTGTGTCCCTTAGTCTGACAGTAGGGACAACGTAGATGGCTCTTGGTGGGAGGATAGTTGGACTTGATCTTTTCCTCTTGTCTTGGAGGAAAAATAGGTCCCTGTCATCTGTTTTCCTGAACTTCATAAATTGAATTTTTAAAACATTCATTTGTCTTTCCTGTGTTTATATCTCTTAGATCCGCTCTCCCATAGTTATTTCTGGAAATGTCAGCTTCCTTATTTACACTGTGATGGCTCTACCAGCCTTTCTATCGCTGCACCTGTGCCCAGAAGACTTTCTCTTGGTCCCACAGATACCTCAGGTTCTCCCTTGTTGACACCTTTCCCAGATATGGACAAAACCTTCCCAACTTGGCCCCAACTCACATTTGATTTTCTGAGCTTTTTGCCAACCCTCCCTATACATCAGTGTATGAGCTGTGCTTACATTGAAAGTCAAAAATCCCTCTTGTGTGTCCAACACTGCTGCCTTGTATCAAGAAAGATGAAACCACTATCTCATTGTATTCCTCTCTAATTTGGTCTTGAGGTCTGTCTTTGGAGAATGGCCATAAACCATAACACTGCCTTAGTGGGGGTCCAGGGAATTTTTTTTTTAGAGGCAGGGTCTCACTATGTTGCCCAGGCTGGTCTTGAGCTCCTGGGCTCAAGCAGTCCTCCCACCTTGGCCTCCCAAAGTGCTGAGATTACAGGCCTGAGCCACTGCACCTGTCATCTCTGGGGAATTTGGTCATGGACGTTTACAGTGTGCCTTTCACATGCTACTTTTTTATCCAGGTGATGGTCCAATGCCTAAGTGTCTGACCTGAGACCAAGTGTCCATCTCACAGGAAACTTGTTTATGTTGGCAGATGCTCTTGTGGCTCTTGTCTGACCTGTGTCCAGTTTATTTCTACCAAGATAGCCAATCTAGGAGAGCTCCGACCAAGAGAAAAGTTAGGTTCAAGAGTGCCAGTAGAATGGACAGAGGCAACAAAACCCATGAAATAGCAGAAGCATTTTCTTACAGCACCAAAGATGAGAAGAGTAAAATTGAGGGCCAGTAGGAAGGTTGCAGGGACAATACGCTCAACCGGGGGCCAGAGAGAAAGATGAACCCATGGGCCAAGGCCTTTGTTGGGGTCCAGGGTGTTGTTACCCAAGCAGGTCTCCTTCAGAGAGTTCTAAGTGGTGGGTTTAGAGCAAGCAGGCATGCATCCCATGGGGTCATGCTGTGACTGAGAAGTCACTGTAGCATATTTGTGTAGTCTGTGTGGCATGTGGGGTCAGTGGGGCCAGTTGGGCCAGTCTAGTGGGTTGTATCTAGCTGCCCTGTGGAGAAGTGGTAACCAAGAGCCAGTTGTATAAGGTAGATATCTGGATTAAGAACATTCAGAAACTAGGAGTAGGCAGAAAGCTGGAAACTGTGTCCAGGGTGACTAAGCCAGCTTCTGGAATGAGAAAGTTAAACCTATTTTCAAAACAGATGCAGAAGTGACATGATAGGAATTCATTACATCCATGGTCAGAACTAAATGTATTTTATAGTTCATTTATTTTAGTTTACATGAAATCTACTTATATTAGCATACAAATATTCATAGTTATGTAACAACCACCACACTCAAGACACAGAACTCTCTTATTATCCTCAGTGATTCTTATGTGCCGCTCCATTTTAGTCAGCCTATCCCTCATCCTTAGCACCTGGAAACCACAGATCTATTTTCTGTTCTTATAATTTTGCCTTTTCCGAAATATTATATAGAAGGATTTTTTTTTTTACATAGGCTCCTTTCACTTGGATGAATGCTTTTGAAACCCATGTTGTTGCTTGTATCAGTAGTTTCTTCATTTTAATAGCAGAGTTGTAGTTCTTTGCATGTACTATATTTTGTTTATCTATTTACCCATTGAAGGACATTTATGTTGTTTCTACATTGTGGTGGTTAGGAACAAAGCTGCTAGAAATATTTGTTTACAATTTTTTTGAGATGGTCTTGCTCTGTTGCCCAGGCTGGAGTGCAGTGGCATGATCATATCTCACTACAGCCTTGACCTCCTGAGCTCAAGCCATCCTCACAGCTCTGCCTCCTGAGCAGCTGGGACTACAGGTGGATGCCGCCACACTTGGTGTTTTTTTGGTGAAGATAGGGTCTCACTATTTTGTCCAGACTGATCTCAAACTCCTGGCCACAAGTGATATCATTTTGCCTACGGATCTAGTGGCTCCGGCACTATTTCACTACTTCAGCTATTTGTTGAAGAAACTGCTTTCTCCATTGAACTACCTTTGTATGTTTGTGAACATATATAAGTGTATTTGTTTACGGATTCTCTACTGTGATCCTCTATTCTAATTTTGTCTAAAATCACACACTCTTGATTACTGTAGCTTTATAAGAAGCCTTGAAATCAGACAGCGTAAGCCTTATTCAACTTTATTCTTTTTCAAAACTGTTTTTTCATTCCTTTGCCTTTCCATATCAATTTTCTATAAAATGTCTTGCCATGATTTTGATTGAAATTGCATTGAAATGATAGTGTAGGGAGAATTGACCTCTTAACAAGACTGAGTTTTTCTTTCTTTTTTCTTTTTCTTTTTTTTTTTTTTTTTTTCTTTTTGAGACAGAGTCTTGTTCTTTTGCCCAGGCTGGAGTGCAATGACACAGTCTCGGCTCACTACAACCTCCACCTCCTGGGTTCAAGTGATTCTCCTGCCTCAGCCTCCTGAGTAGCTGGGATTACAGGCATGTGCCACCACATCCAGCTAATTTTTGTATTTTTGTTTTTTTCTTTATTGTATTTCTATTTTCAATTTTGTAAATGCTCTTTTTGTATTTTAGTAGAGATGGGGTTTCACCATGTTGGCCAGGCTGGTCTCAAACTCCTGACCTCAGGTAATACACCCACCTTGGCTTCCCAAAGTGCTAGGATTACAGATGTGAGCCACTGTGGCTGGCCAAACTGAGTTTTTCAATCTATAAACATGCTATATATCTCCACTCATTTAGGTTTGCTTTTTTCTTCACTTTTTTGTTTTCAGCATGCAGAACTAGCATATATATTGGTGTGTATGTATATATATATATATATATATATGCCTAAAATTTTCATATTTTGTTAAAGAGTTCGATTTAAAATCTTGATTTTCATATATTCATTGCTTATAGAAATTCAACTGATTTTTGTATAGTGACCTTGCATTCTACAACCTTTTAAACTCAATTATTCTAGATTTTAAAAATTTTATTGCAATTTTCTATGTAGACAATCATGTTATCTGAGGATAGTTTTATTTCTTCCTCGCCAATTTTATGCATTTTATTTTTTCTTGCCTTATGGCATTGGCTAAGACTTCCAGTACAATGGTTAACATAGGTGATGAGAGTATACACCCCTACCTGTTTCCTGGCCTGATCAGAAAGAATTCAGTCATCAAGTATGCTGTTAGCTATAGGTTTTTTATAGCAGCCCTTTTTCAGTTTACCGATGTCCCCTTTTTGTTACAATTAGATATTGAAGTTTTTCAAATGCTCTTTTTGAATCTGCTGAGATGATCATTCGTCTACTGATACGGTGAATTACATAGATACATTTTCAATAATGAACTAGATTTGCATTCCCAGATTAAATCCCAGCTAATCACTACTTAAAACCTTTTCTTGTTATACTGCTGGATTTGATATGGTAATATTTCATTTAGGATTTTTGCAGTTATGTTCATGAGAGATATTAAGTTTCTTTACTTGTAATTTCTTTTCCTGGTTTTGGTATCAGAGTAATACTGCCTTCATAAAATGCATCAGACAGAGTTATTTTCCTTTATATTTTTTAGAAAGTTTATGTAGAGTTGGTATGATTTAATTTTAAAAGGCTTTATAGAATTTGCCAGCGAAGCCAATTGGATCTGGAGTCTTTATTGTTTTTTAGTGGAGAAGGATTTTAAATATAAATTTAATTTTCTTAACATATATAGGACTATTTAGGTTTAGCTATTTCTTCAATAAAATTTGGTAGTTTGTGCCTTTTAAAAAATGTGTCCAATTCATCTACATTGTCTAATTAATAGGCATATAATTATTTGTAATATTCTTGCAATATCCTTGTAGTACTTGTAGGTTCTTCAGTGACCCTGATATTGGTAATTTTTGTCTTCTCTTTTTTGTCAGTATGACTAGAGGCTTATTGATTGATATTTTAAAAGAATGAGTTTTTTATTTTTCTTTATTGTATTTCTATTTTCAATTTTTTATTATTCCCTTTCTTCTGCTTGTTTTGTATTTTATTTGCTCTTCTCTTTCAAGTTTATTAAGGTGGTTTATTACTAATTTTGAGACCTTTTCTAATCAATGTCTTTCTAAGCACCATTTTAGCTGTATCCCACAAATTTTGAACTCTTCACTTTCATTTAGTTCAAAATATTTACCAATTGACATCTACTTCTGCTTGGATTCATAGGTTATTTAGAAGTATGCTGTTTAAATCTCAAATATTAAGTAGTTTCTCATACATCTGTTATTTTTAGTTTAACTATTTTATGTTTAGAGAAAATATTTTGCATAGTTTCAATTTTTAATAATTTGTTAAGGTGTGTTTTATGGCTTAAAATGCGATGTATCTTTACCAATGCTCTATGTGTACTTGAAAATAATGTGTATTCTGTTGTTTGTTGGGTGGGGATATTCTAATAGAGTGTGTGTGTGTATATATATATAATTATATATGATACAATGATACATAACGACCTGTAGATCAAGTTAATTAATAGCGTTGTTTAAGTCATAGTTTTAAACTGAATTTCTGGAGCCCTGAAGTCCAATCTCTGGGTTGGAAGAGGATCTTTAAGTTTGAATACAGAATCCAATCAAAATAGATCGGTTTTTGTTCCTTGTCAAGACTATCTGTAAACACTGCCTTGAAGCCTGCAGTCTGCGCACACCAGATTATTTACCAGCTCCAGATGCTAATGTTCTGGGACCTAGAGATAAATATTGTGTTAGTCTATAATAGTTTCATGCATGAGCCAATTCTCTTCTGAATTCGATTTTCATATCCCTGAGTATTTCCTAAAGGAAAGGAGGTTTTCTGGACTGTTATACTGGCTAGGCAGAAACAAAGAAATTAGGGTGGTTAGGCCACCATATGTTGTGTCTGTAGCGCTAAGCAAGACCTGCCAACACTACCGCGGGCGGCATTCCTTTGGTCTCCTCCACAACCCCAGTTCCTCCAGCCTTTCATCCTTCCTCCAGTTTCCTGGTGTGTAGGGCCAGTTCTGCCAAGCAGCTCCCGGGGGTGAACTGATAACGAAATGCAGTCGTAGAAGGCTGAGAGACAGAGGCTTGAGAGAAGCCCACAGCTCCATCACATTCCACAAACCACTCTTCAGAGGAGCAGAGCGAGTTTCGGATCACAAAGCTGGGTAACGGCCAGTTCAGAGCCCACATCTCCTGCCTCCCAGCCCTGTGTCCCTCTTGGGACATACACACCCCTTCACAAGGGGACAGCCCTCCTGGGTGACTTGTAGACTAATGGGCCTTCAAGACCCCAAGTGACAATTTTCCAGAGACATAATTTATGTATTAAAGCTGGCTAGGGGGGGATATTTCTTGAAGGCAGGGTAGGTGGTTAACAGGTTTTCTTTATATTTAATCACCTAACAAATCTTACACCAGAGCACACTCCCCTTATAAAGGGAGGGCTGATCGCGTCTAGGTAGCTGGGCTAGGCCTGGGGGCGGGTAAAGCCGGAAAAATCTCAGGGTCTTACACGCTCCCCCAACTCCTGCGTTTACCAGGATCACCACGTTTAGAGTGGAGCCCTTCATCTTCCGCCGCAAGGGGTCAAAAGGCTGGCCTTAGGCGTATTTTCGTCTTTCCTGGGTGCGCCCGGAGCTAAGAAGGGAAACCGTGGCGGTTAGAGACCAGAGTAGGCTCTGTCACTATGGAAACCGAGGACGCTGGGGCTCGCGCCCTCCTATTGGGGCTGAGTTGCTGAGTCTGCGCAGTTTTCATCTCATGTCGGTCACGCCCCCAGCTGCGTTGCACGCTGGCTCTCGGGTTCAGCCCGAAAAGTGGAGACTCTGAGGAAATAGGTGGTGGTGAATACAACATTCTTTCTCATGAGACACTCACCATGTAGTTGGAGAAATTACATGAAATAAAACAATTTCAGTTTTTAAAAAGTGCCATTAATAACAGAGGAGTGCAAATCCGGACAGCACCTTCTGAAGGATAATTTACCAGTGTAATGTGTAGGAATAACGGATGCTGTGGGCCACCCGGTTCTACTTCCAGACTCAAGAATGTGTTCCTCCAGTTGCAGGGAGTGTTGCTAGCAGAAAGTGTTGCTAGTAGAAAGCCTTCAATTGTAAGTCCTCTTCTGAGTTGCCTAAGCCAAAGAGAGTTACACACTGAAGGTCACGCCCGTTTCCTGGGCAGTTCACGTCCAATGACGCATCAGTGACATGGAGTTTAAAGCCTTTCCTGATTGCCTCAATCCTGGGCAATTCTTGCAGGTTGTCCCAGCTTCAGAGCTCCATGTGCTGGGCCGTGGATTTCAACATCTCATGTTGAATGGCCATGGCAGTTCAACATCTCACTCGGCCCAATTCTGCTTTCTTCCACTCTGTACGTTTTTCTATTAGTGGTGATTTCATGAACAAAAATGAGAAATTTTCCACTGTGAAGCAGCTATTTTTATTTTTATTAATCTTCTCTTTAAACAGAAAACAGTACCTTTGGTCAGTTTTAAGCCCTTGAAAAAAATTTTTTTTTCACTCTCTGGTTACTAAGGAAAAGTCTGCATTTCAATCATTGTATGTGACAGACTGCCACGGTTACTACTTGAGACCATCAGTGGGGCAGTTACTACTGTCACTACTTGAGACCGTCATTACAAGAGTGAACGAAGGGACGAACATAGAAATGAAAACTTAAGACAACAGAAACTGTTTTAAAGGAAGGGGCCAGGAGAAGAAGAGAGCTCCCTGCTTCTAGCGAGCAAAGCAGCCCCTGAGCTTCTACAGCCCTTGGTATTTATTGGGTAGAAAAAGCAAGGAGGAGAAGGTAACGATTGGCCAGCTGCTTAACTGATCACAGGTTTATATTATTACTAACAGGCTTCAGATGTACCTAATCACAGGAAACACTGCGCTTGGGGCGTGACTGCCCTCAGCATTCCTTCTGGGTGGCAGACGCAGTTTGACAGTTTGCCAACATTCTGCATTTATGAAAACAGTTTGCTGTTTACTCATATAGCCTCCAGTGGTATACTGAGTTGATCACGACCCTCACTCTTTTGGCCTGCAACAATTGTACCCCTATATGTGTTGTTTTCCTTCGGCTGCTTTCAGTAATTTTCCTTTATCTTTGGTTTCAGTGGTTTAATTAGAACACGTTTGGGTATGGTTTTCTTTTTTTAGTCCATCTTTGAGCCTGTTTGGGGTTCATTGAGCTTCTTGAGTATGTAAATTTATGTCTTTCACTAAATTTGAGACATTCTAGCCATTTTTTCCAAATATATTTTTTGCGCACTAATCTCATTTTCTTCTTCTGAGACTCCAATTATATAGAATTTATTTATTTATTTATTTATTTATTTATTTATTTATTTACAGGGTCTCTCTCTCTCTCTCTCTCTCTCTCTGTTGCCCAGGCTGAAGTACAGTGGTGCTGTCAAGGCTTATTTCAGCCTTGACCTTCTGGGCTCAAGTGGTCCCCCTATCTCAGTCTTCTGGGTAGCTGAGACTACAGCTGCATGCTACCATGTCTGGCTATTTTTTTTTCAATTTTTAATCTTTGTAAAGACAGGATCTCACTGTGTTGCCCAGGCTGGTCTTGAACTCCTGGGCTCAAGTGATTTTCCTACCGTGGTATCACAAAGTGCTGGGATTACAGGTGTGAGCTATCATCATGCCTGGTTAACTTGAACTTTTTATATTGTTCAAAAAGTTTTCAAAGCTCTGTCCACTGCTTTTCTTTTCTCTCTCTCTCTCTCTCTCTTTCTCTCTCTAAGATAGAGACAGGATCTTGCCCAGGCTGGTATTCACTTTTTCTAGGTTCAAGTGATCCTCCTACCTCAACCTTCCAAGTAGTTAGGACTATAGGCATTCCACTGTGCCTGGCTTCATTGCTTTTCAATCTTATTTTTCTCTATTTTTCAGATTGTATACTTTCTGTTGACCTATTTTTAAATTCCCCAACTTCTTCCTCTGTCATCTCCATTCCGCTATTGAGCTAACCCAGTGACTCAGTGTTTTAGTCCATATTCACTTTGCTGATAAAGACATACCCGAGACTGGGAAGAAAAAGAGGTTTAATTGGACTTACACTTCCACACGGCTTGAGGGGCCTCAGAATCATGGCGGGAGGCGAAAGGCATTTCTTTCATGGCAGCAGCAGGAGAAAATGAAGAAGCAGCAAAAGCGGAGCCGCCTGATAAACCCATCGGATCTCATGAGACTTATTCACTATCACGAGAAGAGCATGGGAAAGACCGCCCCCATGATACAATTACCTCCCACTAGGTCCCTCCCACAACACGTGGGAATTCTGGGAGATACAATTCTAGTTGAGATTTGGGTGGGAACAAACCCAAACCATATCACTCAGTTTTATGTTAATTACGTTTTTGTATTTTTCAATTCTGAAGTTTCTATTCTGTGGAGAATTTCTGATTTTCCATTCATTTCAAGGGCATTCACCTTTACCTTGTGGAAGATGATTATATGGCTGCTTTAAAGTCTTGTATGACAATTCCAGTGCTTGATTTTTTTGTGGTTGGCCTAGAGAAAGGTTAGTAAGAACTTTTTAGAAAAGTCAAATTTGTGTGACTCTATCTGTAGGTATAGCTTGGAGATGATGGCAATAATCATAATATGTGAAATGTATAACTGTGTAGTGCTCCATAGTTGATAAGTACTTACACATATAAAATCTGGCTGGGTGCAGTGGCTTATGCCTGTAATACCAGCACTTTGGGAGGCCAAGGCAGGCGGGCCACAAGGTCAGGAGTTCGAGACCAGCCTGGCCAATATGGTGAAACCCTGTCTCTACTAAAAATACAAAAATTAGCCAGGCGTGGTGTTGCACACCTGTAATCCCAGCTACTTGGGAGGCTGAGGCAAGAGAATCACTTGAACCTGAGAGGTGGAGGTTGCAGTGAGCCGAGATTGTGCCACTGCACTCCAGCCTGGGCGACAGAGTGAGACTGTCTCAAAAAAAAAAAAAAAAAAAAAAAACCATCTTATTTGATCCTCACAAGTGCCTTATTAGGCAAACAGAAGAAAGGTTATATTATTCATTTTCAGTTTAAGCAGTTTAGACTCAGGAGCCTAAGTCCTTTGCCAGGCTGTACAGCCAGTAGTAACACATTCGATATTAATAATAAATCTTCCTACCCTGAGTGCTGAAATTAGCCTTGGGCTGAAGTTAGGGCATAGGCTCAGGGAAACTCAGGACGGGAGAAACTAGATGAAAAAGCTAACGGAGCAGCCATAGCATTGACTGGGCATGGTAAAGACCAGGGTTCTGAAAGCTGAGGGTCACAGTGGACCTGGATCAGGACATAGATTTAAAAATGCAATTAAGCTCCAAGGTTTAGTATTCCAGGCATGGGAACAGGCAATGCAGAACAAGGAACTAAGAATTGAGTCTCAGCACAAGTGGGGACCACAGCAGCAGGAGAAGAGAACACAGATCTACCAAAGACCTCTAGGACAGAAACTTTCAAGGTACTTCTTGCCAGCAGTAAGACTGAAGCTAATATCTAGAATTCAATTACAAAATCGCACTTTGGTTCCTCCATGCTAACTTGAGGTTGAACACAGAACTCTAGAGCACAGACGAAATCAATATCTGCGTGTGTTGGGGCTTCCTAAGGCCAGGTCCAGTTTTGATGATTTGCCAGAAGGGCACACATGACTTAGCACATAGTCATAATCATGGCTAAGATTTGCTGCAATGAAAAGATACAAGGCAAAATGAGCAAAGGTAAAAGGCACATGAGGCAAAATCCAAAGGACCACAGGCACAAGTTTCTAAGAGTTCTCTCCCAGTGGAGTTGCACAAGACATACTTCCTCTAGCAACGAGTGTGACAATGTGTGATATGTTATTGGGGTGTCATTAGAGACTGTCCCTAAGGCTTTTACTGGGAGCTGGCCATATAGGCATTCCCTGCCTACCATGTACCATGATTCCAGATACCCAGATGGAAAGCAGTTGTTCAGCATAAACCATACGATCCACACAGTCTAGGCACAGTGAGCCACCCTTATCATTTAGGGAAAGTGTTTTATTTTATTTTACTTTTTTAGGAGCAGGGTCTTGCTCTGTCACCCAGGCTGGAGTGTAGGGGTTTGATCAGAACTCACTGCAGCCTTAAACTCCCAGGCTCAAGCAATCCTCCTGCCTCAGGCTCATAGTAGCTAGGACTACAGGTGTGTGCCACCACACCTGACCAATTTATAAAATATTTTTGTAGAGACGGAGTGTTGCTATATTGCCTAGAACTTCTGAACTTCTGACCTCAAGCAATCCTCCTGCCTCAGCCTCCCAAGGTTGTAGGATTACAGGCATGAACCACTGTGCCCGACCAAGGGAAAGTTTTATATCAATGTAGGTACCTGTTTACCAGTTAAGTTCCCAGATGTCAGCCAAGGGCCAACTTTGCAAGCAGGCCTTTCTAAGAATAGCAGTCTCAGGTCTGCTTTTCTAGTTCTTTTCTGCACATTGTATCATATACTGATGCATATTTTTACCTACATATAAAGGTACGACCGATGTGTATCCACTCTTAAGGCTGTTATTTCTGTAAATTGGCATTTCCAAATTCTTTTTAATATTCTCACTTTAGTATTCTCTCAGTTGCTTTATTTTCTTCTTTTAGTTTTTCCTCTCTCATTCTGTCTTCTTGAAACCATCCTCATAATAACATGCCAGGTTCTGGGCTGAAGGGCAGTCAAGCATTAATCAGGCTACACTTTGGCCCACTTCGCTGTAATTGCTAACTAACCGAAAGTCACGTAGGCCAGAACACAGACCATGAACTTCCTCATTGTTCCTATAGATAGCATCTTTAGCGTTAGAAGTCTGAAACTTTCCATTCAAGATGTTTTTCAGATTCTGAATTCTTTTTTAAAAATTGTATTATTATCATTTTTAGAGAGAAGGTGTTGCTTTGTCACTCAGGCTGGAGTACAGTGGCATGATCACAGTTCACTGCAGCCTCTAAACTTCTGGGCTCAAGTGATCTTTCCATCTCAGCCTCCCAAATAGCTGGGACTACGGGTGCTTACCACCGCACCCAACTAACTTTATTTTATTTTTGTAGGAACAGAGTCTTGTTCTGTTGCCCAGGCTGCTCTTGAACTCTTGGCTTCAAGAGATCCTCTTGCCTTGGCCTCCAAAAGTGCTGGGATGAATCTCTGTCATGGTGGCATGAGCCACCATGCCTGGCCCAGATCCTGAATTCTAGCAGGACAGCTGATGCCCACTAGTCTGAAGACACCCAAAGGAGAACTGACTCAATGCAAGAATGCAGTTTCTTTAGTTCCATGACGTCACCCTTCATTCTTCAGCCAATCAATGATCCCTATACCTTGGCCCACTAACCATCCAAACCCCTTAAAATCCCTAGACCCTAAACTCCTTGAGGAGGTGGATTTGAGGTTTCCTCTAGTCTCTTTGATTGGCTGCCTTGTGATTAAACCTCTTTCTCTGCTGCAATTCTTGGTGTCTTGGTGTATTTACTTACCACACATTGGATATTTTACCAAGAACTAAAAATAGAACTACCATTTGACCCAGCAGTCCCACTACTGGGCATCTACTCAAAGGAAAAGAAATCATTCTATCAAAAAGACACCTGTACTCATATGTTTATTGCAGTACTATTCAAAATAGCAAAGTCTATTTATGTTATAATCAGATTTGTATTACAAATATACTGTTTTATATTACAATAGCTTTATATTATAAATATAATTATGTAACCTATATATAGTACTCAGTTACAATTGTTTTTGTTTGTGTAACTATGTCTGTGTTGTAAAAATTATTCTACCAAAATGGGAATGGTAGGTAGAAAGTATATGCAGATAATTTTGTCTAACAATTTTGTCTTTCATTTTTGTCCAACAAATGCACCGTATACCTTTTGCCACCGCACTCTCTGCCTCATAGGGCTGACCTTTGTGGACTGTTTCATGAGTGGCCTTTGACTTTTGTCTTACAGCTGGTTCAATCACTGGGGAGGATCACCAGGAGACCTAGAGACTGGGAGATGAATGAGGGAGGGTGGTTGCTGTCCTGGGAGGTGAATGAGGGAGGGTGGTTTCTGTCCCAGATCTTTCCCTGTCAATTCTCTATGGGTTAGCAAGTACCCTAGCAAATTTCGCAGCTGCTCTCAGATGGCCCTCTCCCATATAGCTGTTCTCAATAGGTTTCCATAAACTTTGCCTTCCAGGCTAGATGTAGTAATAGCTCCCTGGTGTTGCAAACTCTAGGGAACCTACTATTGCTTGTTGCTTTCCCTAAATACTATCTGCACATTTTGCTGGAATTCTGACTGATACATGTACTCCTTTTTCTTTGAATAGATTAACTCATGCTTTCAAGTATTATAAATCTCTGATTACTAAATATTGGAGAAATTTCCCACCATAAAGCTCCTACGTTGATTCACCTATATTGTTTAAATAAGAGGCCAACGCTCTAATTTCCAGTTACCTCTGAGCTTCTCTAGCATCCAGCTCACATTATAGGCATTAGAGGTAGTCAGAATTTAAGATATCTTTCATTCATTGTTTGGGTTGGACATTTCATCTTCCCATAAGTAGAAACATTTCAACAAAAATGTGAAGTGTCGTGATATCTGCATCCTAACTTCAAATGGTTGAGAATAAAGTTTTCAAAGAAAACGAGAATACAAAAATCAAAAAGGTATTAATCCATACATAGATAGAGATAAACAAATGAGGAAAATATTAGTTGGTAAATCGTGGTGTTCTATGTAGTAGCACTATTCCATTTTTCTGCAAGTTTGAAGTCTTTCAAGTAAAATATTGAGCAGAAATATTGCTGTGAAGAAATTTTTGACTAGCCTGATTTTTCTATTGTGCATAGTATTTTTTCTTTCTTGCTTTAAAGCTTGCACAAATATCTTTTTATTCTTGAAGTTCATTATGTCAATTAAATTGTGTTTCTGTGTTAAGAATCTTACATTAAAATTTCTCAGAGCATGGCATTTTTTTTCCAGATGGTGGACAAGTGTGGTGCAGCTGTGTATTTAACTAGTATTTTTTCAAAGTCAGAATTATTAAAGATCTAGAATGAACAGAAAAGATTCAAATTAAGAGTGACTATTTGAAAGTCATTAAAAGTCTGTGAAAAGAGGGGATGTCTGGGAGTGCAGCTGGGAGGCAGCATTATGACGTCACAGATGAAACACAAGCACTGGAGCCAGGGAAACTGACTCCTCCATTCAAATTCTGACTTTACCATTTGTCAGATGTGGAACCTTGGTCTGATAATGCAACATTTCTGAGCCTCAGTTTCCCCATCCGTAATATGGGGTGAATCTGTGTCTTATAAGATTGATGAGAGGATTAGAGACAAGGAATGTAGACACTTAGTCTGCAATAAGTAGACTTATTCAGTGGAGCTCAATAAGTAAGTAAGTAGTCATTATTTTTAGTACATTAAGGGCTAGGTTACTGAAATCTTACAAATGGTTTCAGAAATTGGCAGGAGGAAACCACACATGTGTACTCAAGCAAGGACACCACACGGAGATACTGTGTTAAGCAGTTAGGCAAGAATAGAGTCAACTAATCATAGTGAGACTTCTCTCCTCCCCCTATATTACCTGAATGGAAGGAACACTAGAGAAACACAAATTTTTGCTGCAGCATTGCCTTTTCACACTTAGGTATATGTCATTATTCTAGAAGAACATGTACCAACAATATTTGCTTGTTCATTTAAGGCAGTTTTTGCTGCACCTTGTAAAATATCTGTTCCCACAGGTGGCTTTATTTCTTCACAAGTTTATTCATTTCACTGTTGTAGTCTCAAAATTGTGTGGCACATTGAAATTGTCAAAAGACAGAAGCTAAATTCTCTGCCTCATTGGTATGAGCCCATTTGGTAAGTTTCCTGCAGAGTTTCTGAGATAATTGCCTTCTTTCTCTTTAGCTGGGTCTGATTATATAACAAGAATAGATCCTATAATGAGACTTTATGCAAACATTAGACATCATAATTCCTTTCAAGCAATTAATTTCCCTCAAGATTAAGTAAATTGATGCAACACTTGATAAATGTTTCAATTAATTAATTAATTTGAAAATACTTTTATATACAAACCTGAGTACAGCCTTGTTTTTAGTGATGTGAAAGATATTTTCATGAAGGCAGAGGAAAAGAGTACTCAGAAAAAGAGTACTAGCAGGCCAGGTGTGGTGGCTCACGCCTGTAATCCCAGCACTTTGGGAGGATGAGGTGGGCAGATCACCTAAGGTCAGGAGTTCAAGACCCGCCTAGCCAACATGGTGAAACCCCATCTCTACTAAAAATAGAAAAAACTAGCTGGGTGTGGTGGTGGATGCCTATAATCCCAGCTACTTGGGAGGCTGAGGCAGGAGAATCACTTGAACCTGGGAGGTGGATGTTGCGGTGAGCCAAGATCGCACCACTCCACTCCAGCTGGGGCAACAGAATGAGACTCTGTCTCAAAAAAAAAAAAAAAAAAAAAAAAGCTGTATGTATCAAAACAGTGTGGTAATGGCATCAGGCTGGACATACAGATTAATGGAATAAATTGAGAGTCCAGAAATAAACCCATACATCTAGGATCAATTGATTTTTGACAACAGTGCTAAAATCACTGGACATCTGAAGTTTCATCTGGGAAGACAAATTGCTGCGCATGACTCCTATGGCTTAGGCCTCAATCACCTAGTTGTTTCTCCACTTATGTCTGGTCCCTGTGCTATAATGACACAGTAAAGTGTGTGCTTTAATGACACAGTAAAGTGTATGCTGTCAATGACAAGAGTTACATATGGCCTCTCAATGTAGATTGGACTTCATCACAGCATGGTGACTTTGGAGTAGTCATAGTTTTATATGGCGGCTTAGGGCTACCGTGTGTATGTGTGAGCAAGTCAAAAGCTGTATAGCCTCTTATGGGCTAGCATTGGAAGTCACATAGCATCACTTCTACCATACTCAGTGGTCGAAGCAGTCAGAAACTCACCAAGATTCAACGTGAAGAGAAACAGACCAGCCTCTTGATGGGAAGGGATTCGAAGAGTTTGAGGCCATTTTTTAAAACTACCAGAATGAAATTTTCAGCCATCACTTTGCAAGCAGAAAGAAATAGAAATTACCCACTTAAAACATTAAGAATTCTGAGATTTCTGAAGGCAAGGAAAAGGAAAAATATCTATTGTACAAAAAGGACATATTACAGAATGAAATTGCCATGCTAAGAGTGGAACTGAACAAAATAAAAGAGTCAAGATCATGGGATCTCAGAAGGGACAGGTGAAAAAATTATGAAAATTATAAATCAAGATCAGAGAAAATATATTGAGGATATTAACATTTTAACAGAAAAGAATTTTGATATTCAAAAGATAATAAAACTTGGCAAAGAAATATTAGCCAAAACAATATTCAGTATAATGGACTACTTTATGCAGTGATGCCTGAGAAAGCAACATTGAACTCAAATTAATAAATGAAAAACAAAGCAAAGAGAAATTGAATATTATGGTTGGGATATGGCTTTTTCGTTTGTTTGTTTTTTGTTTTTTTTTTTGTTGTTGTTGTTTTTGGGACAGAATCTTGCTCTGTTGTCCAGGCTGGAGTGCAGTGGTGTGATCTCGGCTCACTGCAACTTCTGCCCCTCGGGTTCAAGCGATTCTCCTGCCTCAGTCTCCCGAGTAGCTGGGATTACAGGCACCCGCCACCAAGCCGGTTGGGATATGTTATAATTTGTTTGGCCCTGCCAAGTCTCATGTTGAAATTTGATCCCCAGTGTTGGAGGTGGGGCCTGGTGAAAGGTGCTTGGATCCTGGGGACAGATCCCTTATGAATGGCTTGGTGCCTTTCTCGCAGGAGTGAGTGAGTTCTCACTTTTAGTTCACATGAGAACTGGTTGTAGAGAAGAGCCTGGTACCTCCTCCTCTCTCTCTCAATTCCTTTCCCACCATGTGATCTGCACACACCGGCTCCCTTTCCTCTTCCACCATGAGTGGAAGCAGCCTAAATTCCTTGCCAGAAGCAGATGCTGGTGCCATGCTTCTTGTATAGGCTGCAGAACTGTGAGCCAAATAAACCTCCTTCCTATATAAATTACTGAGCCTCAGGTATTCCTTGATAGCAACATAAACGGAGTAAGACATTAAATCATCAGGTTCCAACATTTTCATTTGTCTGAACTAAAATATAACCATGATGCGCCTTCTCAATAATGTTGAAAACTAAATGTTAAAGTAGTAACCTACACAATGAGCTTTATCACACTAAAGTTACCCTCTGAACCAAAAGATATTGGTTAGACTTCCTATCACAGAATGTCAAAAGAAGGAAAGTGAATACATGTAACAACATGAACGCACAAAATGAATATATTATATGATAAAAAAACCTTAAAGAAATGATCACTCAAACTACAAAGTAAAAATGTGTTGTTTTCAAACAATGGGGTAATATGCACAAAAAGATTATGAAATAGAAAAACACAATGACTAATATAAAAATAAATTGTGTAAGTATGCACAACAAATCAAGCTGTGAGTGAAAAACAAACACATGCTAGAAGAGAGAAATAACTAGTTATTCAAAGAATATCATCACTTGAAAGTAAAAAATAGGTAAGTATGAAGTTGGCAAAGCAGAGAGAGGGATTATAGTGTGACAACTTTGATAAGATCTTGCTGATACTATAAAAAAAATCTGCATTGGAGGCCTTCCTGAAGGTCACATACCTTTATCACATTTATTCAGAAACAAAAGGCTAAAGATATAAACGAGATAATAGGTCAAATCATATGCCAGTTGGAAGTAGTGCAAGATGGACAAACACTGGTGATATGGTATGCTGAGAAGGCACAGTAGCAGCAGATGCAGAAGTCTGAAATTGAAAACGCCAGGTTTTCTATGGCATACCAACCTGAGTGTGCCCAGTCTCATCCAATCTCAGAACCTAAGCAGGATTGGGCCTGGTTAGAACTTGGATGGGAAAATCCCAGTTAAAATCTGTACTAAAAAAATTAAGCAGGCAAAATCAAAGTCAAAGTGCGTCAAAGAATCTGTTAGGGCAAGTTTGTCTGATAAAGCAAAAGAGAAATTAAATACATTTATTATATTAAATAATTGGGACTATTATGTGGACTAAGAGGAGAAGAACAATACATTTTTCATTTTTCATTCAAAAAAGAGATTACTGGATTGATGACATTATAGCAAAATTTAAAAATAGCATATTTTAATGATTAGAGGGTTGGGACTTTGTGCCCCACTTCACAACCTCTGAGGACAGGAGAGAGGATGAAAGTTAAGTTGATTATCAGTGGCCAAGGATCTAATCAATCACACCTATGTAACAAAGCCTCCATAAAAACCCAAAAGGACTGGGTTTGGAGAGCATCTGGATGGCTGAATAAGTGAAGGCTCCAGAGGGTGACACACTAGGGAAAGCATGGAAGCTCCACACTTCTTCTCGCATACCTTGCTCTATGTATCTCTTAATCTGTATCTTTTATAATATCCTTTATAATAAATTGGTAAATGTAAAAAAAAAATTCCAGTATCTTTAAAATGTGTGTATCAGAGGTTTCTGGTTTCTGATAATATTCAAGTAACTCCTACTGAACAAATTTTCTTTCACATAACAACTATAATTTCTGGAAGAAATATTTAAAAATATTGAGGCACTAGAGAGAGCGAATGAAAGTAAATAGATAGAAGAAACTGATGGGAAAAGCACCAAACAAAAAGTAAAATTGTAGACTTAAACCTAACCATATCAATAGTTAAATTAAATGATAATGAAGAAACTCTCCAAGTATAGCAAGGCTCAACTATATGCTCTTTACAAAAAGTACACCTTAAATATAAAGAGATGAGTTAAAAGTAAGTGCACAAAAAAACTATATTATGAAAACATAAGACAACTGAGCTGTTTACTTGTATTACTATTATGTAAAGTAGTCTTTAAGATGAAGAGTATTAACAGTGATAAAAAGGGACAATTCATAATGATAAAAGTTTTTGTTCATCAGGAAGACAAGGCAACCATAAAACTATATTCTCCTAATAACAGAATACAGGACACGAGTAAAAAATCTAAAGCTACCTTCCTGTTTATTGGGAAAAGAAGGTCTAAATGCTTGCTTTCTGTGATTGAGAACAAGGTAAGATGCCCACTATATATATTTCTAGTCATTATTATATGGGAGAGCTTAGCTAGTGCATTTAAGCAAGGAAATGAAACAAAAGGCATACAGATAGAAAGGAAGAAGTGCAGTTTGTTTTATTCAACTTGAGTATCTTTCTAAAATTTTTCTGAATCTTCAAAACAGCTATTAGAACTTGCAGCTGAAATTAGCAAAGGACAGAGTCTAAGGTCAATATATAAAACTCAATTATATTTCTACATACTATTAAAAAACAGTGGCAAAATAAATTTTTAAAATAACATCAAAATATAAAATGCTTAAGGATAAATGTTATAAAATATGTCTATAGTCTATAATATATAGACCTATAAACTAAAAACTACAAAACATTGCTAATAAAAATTGAAAATAACATAAGATTTACTTATCTATTTAAGATATATTATGCTTATGGTTTGGAAAACTTAACATTGTTATGGTGTCTTGTCTCCCCAAATTGCTCAAAATTTAAGAAACCCAAATCCAAGTCCCAGCAGGCTTTTGATGGGGGGCAGGGGTAGAAATTAGTAAATGGATTCTAATGGTTATACGTGAATGCAAAAGCACTACAATAGTGAAGACGACAACATTAGAAGACTCTTGAAAATCTGATTTCGAGGTTTATTACAGAGTCATGCAAATTTAAAAGGGCATAGTGGTGGAAGAATAGAAATGCAGATTAAGAGAACGAAAGAGCTGAGAAAAAGAAACCTGACATACATGGTTAAGTGGTTTTCAGCAAAGACGCCAAAGTAATTCATTGGAGAAAGCATAGTCTTTTCAACAAATAGTGCAGAAAAAAATAGCTATCCATTTGAAAAGGAAAAAAGATAACTATTTCTTAGATAAGAAAGGATAAACACAAACCATAGAGGGAAAAATTGATAAACAGGACATGATAAAAAATTTAAATACCTGACTTTTGAACAACTTTTTAAAGAAAATGAAACTGCAAGTCACAGACTGGGAGAAAATATTTGAAATATGTGTATCTGACAAAGGACTTGAATTCAGAAGATGTAAAAACTTCTATAACTCAGTAATAAGAAGACAGCAACACAATAAAAGAAACAGGCGAGAAATGAGAACAGACATTTCACAAAGAATAGATACATGCAAAGCAAAAAAGTACACGAAAAGATATTTTGTTTATTCATCAGGAGAGTGTAAATTAAATTCTGAGATAACACTACATACTCATTAGAAAATATAAAAAGACTGAGATAGCAAGTGTTCATGTGGATGGGAAGCAACTGGAACTCTCAAACATAGCTTCTGAAAACATAAAATGATACAACCGTTTTGCAAAACAGTTTGGCAATTTCTTATAAACATACACTTACTATCTGACGTAGGAATTCCACTCCTATGTACTCAAAAAGAGAGTTAAAAGCATATGTTCCCAATGACCCATTGGTGAATAATTATAGCAGTGTTATTTGTAATATTCCAAAACTGGATGGGGATCAAATGCCCACTAAAAACTGTATAAATAAACTAATTGTGGCATAACCATATAATGGAATACTACTTGGTTAAAAAAAAGAATAAAATATGGCTACATGTAACAAAATTGATAAAGAAACCAGACACAAAAGAGTGTAAAACAAGCAAAACTAATCATAGTTATAGAGAGCAAATTAATGGTTGCTTGGGACTGAGAGTATGAGGTGGTGTATGTGTACTACAAAGGAAATATTCTATATTTTGCTAATGGTGATACAGATGTTTAAATTTGTCAAAACATCAAACTGTGTACTTAGAATGGACACATTTAATGCATATCAATTATACTTTGATTTAATATATATCAGTGTACGTAATATATTTGTCAGTATATTATAATTTTTTAAAGTTAATATGTTTTTTCTGGTTTTCTCTTTCTTAAAAATAATTTTGTATTTTTAAATAGATTACAAATTTGCAGAAAAGCAAAAAATAACTTTCTTCTGAACCACTTGAAATTAAGTCCTTTTTTTCTTTTTTCTTTTTTTTTTTTTTTGAGACAAGGTCTCACTCTGTCACCCAGGCTGAAGTGCAGCAGCACAATCAGGGCTCACTGCAGCCTTGACCTCTCTGGGCTCAGATGATCCTCGCACCTCAGCCTCCCAAGTAGCTGGGGCCACAGGGGCATGCCACTACACCCAGCTACTTTTTGTGTTTTTTGTAGAGATGGGGTTTTGCCATGTTTCCCAGGCTGGTCTTGAATTCTTGGGCTCAAACAACCCACCTGCCTCAGCCTCCCAAAATGCTGGGATTACAGGTATGAGCCACCACTCCTGGTTGAAATTAAGTTCTTAATCTTATGTTTCATCACCTCTGAATAACTTAGTATTTCCTACAAACAAAAAGCTTCTCCTGCATGATCAAGTTATAATCATCAAAATCAGAATGTTAACATTGATACATTAACTTTGATAGCACTGATATATTAACATTAATAACTTTCATCTTTAGACCTCAGTAACTTTCTGCAAACTGTCCCAATAACAGTCTTTTAAAGAAAATGATTGTATTTAGTATCATGCTTTGCGTTTAGTTGTCATGTCTCTTTCCTCTCCTTCAGAAAGGAACAGTTCTGCAGGCTTTTTCTGAGATTCATGACTTTGATGCTTTTCAAAATTATAGGCCAGTAATTTTGTAGAAAGTCTATCAATTTGCATTTGTCTGATATTTCCTCATGATTAAATTTACCTTTTGGAGTAATATCGCAGAGTGATGCTCTGTTCTTATTGCATTCTATCTGATGGCAGTTTCATGAAATGATTGATGCCTTACAAAAAGTTTATGGGGACAATTCCCTGAAGAAATCAGCAATTTACTAATGGATAACTTATTTTAGGAAGGGATGAGATGATGTCAGAGATGAGGCCTGCAGTGGCAGACCATCAACATCAATTTGCAAGGAAAAAAATTCATCTCGTATGTGCCCAAATTGAGGCAGACCGACAGTCAACAATAGAAACAAATAGTCAACACTGTAGACATCTCTATT
Source organism: Hylobates moloch (assembly GCF_009828535.3). Lineage (NCBI taxonomy): Eukaryota > Metazoa > Chordata > Mammalia > Primates > Hylobatidae > Hylobates > Hylobates moloch. The sequence goes on along the minus strand of NW_026652280.1, from coordinate 29,263,566 downwards.
GGTTCAGCTTACACAATTCTGACTGAAAATTAGTAAAGTTGGCAAGCTTTCCACTCAAGGGGTGCCCAAACTGTTGTGCCCAGATCAGCTCCAGACAAGAGCAGAGCACTTTCAGTGGAAATTCTAAACAAGTGGGATCAAGATCCTGATGTATTTCTTCAAACTGTAACAGGAGATGAAACATGGCTTCACCAGTACAATCTTGAAGACAAAGCAAAATCAAAGCAATGGCTACCAAGAGGTGGCAGTGGTCCAGTCACCACAAAAACAGACTGATCAGGAGCAGAGGTCATGGCAAGTGTCTTAGCATGCTCAAGGCATTTTGCTTGTTGACTTTCTGAAAGGCTAAAGAATGATAATATCTGCTTATTATGAGAATGTTTTGAGAAGGTTAGCCAAAACTTTACCAGAAAAATGCCTGGGAAGCTTCATCGGAGAGTCCTTCTCTGCCACAACAATGATCTTGCTCATTCCCCTCATCAAACAAGGGCAATTTTGTGAGAGTTTTGATGAGAATCTACCTTACAGTCCTTATTTGGTTCCTTCTGACTTCTTTTTGTTTCCTAATTTTAACAAAATCTTTAAAGTGCACTCATTTTTCTTCAGTTAATAATGTAAAAAAAACTGCATGGACATGGTTAAATTCCCAGGACCTTCAGGTTTTTAGGGATGGACTAAATGGCTGGTATCATTCCTTACAAAAGTTTCTTGAATTTTATAGACTTATGTTGAGAAATAAAGTTTATAATTTTTATTATTTATGTATTTATGTATGTATTTATTTATTTGAGACAGGGTTTTACTCTGTTACCCAGGCTGGAGTGCAGTGGCACAATCAAGGCTTACCACAGCTTTGATCCCCCAAGCTCAAAAATCCTCCCACCTCAGCCTCCCAAGTAGTTACGACTACAGATGCATGCCACCACTCCTGGCTAATATTTTGATTTCTTTTTTTTTTTTTTTTGAGACAGAGTCTCACTATGTTGCTCAGGCTAGTCTCGAACTCTTGGCCTCAAGTGATCCTCCCACTTTGGCCTCCCAAGTGTTGGGATTACAGATGTGAGTCACCGCACCCAACCACCTTTGTCCCCCCCCTTTTTTTTTGGAGATGGAGTCTTGCTCTGTTGCCAGGCTACAGTGCAGTGGCGCGATCTCGGCTTACTGCAACCTCCACCTCCCAGGTTCAAGGGATTCCCCTGCCTCAGCCTCCTGAGTAGCTGGGACTACAGGCGAACACCACTACGCCCAGCTAATTTTTTTTGTATTTTAGTAGAGACTGGGTTTCACCATGTTGGCTAGGATGGTCTCGATCTCCTGACCTCGTGATCTGCCCGCCTCGGCCTCTCAAAGTGGGGATTACAGGCGTGAGCCACTGCGCCCAGCCACCTTTGTCCCTTTTAAGTCAAACTGATGGTGTTTTCACTAATGGTTCTTTCAAAAATGCCATGTGTTTTCCTGTTAGGATTTGATCTCTGCCTAAAGCTATTTCTTCTTCTTCAACTTTTTTTTCTTTTTTTTTGAGAAGGAGTTTCACTCTTGTTGCCCAGGCTGGAGTGCAATGTCGCGATCTCAGCTCATTGCAACTTCTGCCACCCGGGTTCAAGTGATTCTCCTGTCTCAGCCTCCCGAGTAGCTGGGATTAAAGGCATGTGCCACCACGCCCGGCTAATTTTGTACTTTTAGTAGAGACGGGTTTTTTCCATGTTGGTCAGGCTGGTCTCGAACTCCCAACCTCAGGTGATCCCCCTACCTCGGCCTCCCAAAGTGCTGGGATTACAGGCATGAGCCACCGCACCTGGCCTCCTAAAGTTATTTCTTAATTTTATCATTCCTTGTCCTGGAGAGGCTGAGGACAAAATTTTAGCACCCTGTCTAGAAATCTCCTTAGCTAGATCATCCATTGCATTAGGTAAAAATTTCTATTTTTCATGTGATGGCAGCTGACCATTTTGCTTTACTTTCTTTCTTTTTTTTTTTTTTTTTGAGATGGAGTCTCGCTCTGTCACCCAGGCTGGAGTGCAGTGGCACGATCTCTGCTCACTGCAAGCTCCGCCTCCCGGGTTCACGCCATTCTCCTGCCTCAGCCTCTCCGAGTAGCTGGGACTACAGGCGCCCGCCACCACGCCCGGCTAATTTTTTGTATTTTTAGTAGAGACAGGGTTTCACCGTGGTCTCGATCTCCTGACCTCGTGATCCGCCCGCCTCGGCCTCCCAAAGTGCTGGGATTACAAGCGTGAGCCACCGCGCCCGGCCCTCACTTTCCTTTAGTACTTCCGGGTACTTTCTGCAAACAGCAAAGCCAAGATTAGATTCTAACATACTTGGAACTTCCATTCTCAATGTAGGCCAGGTCAGAACACAAGAGCACAAATACTGATAATGGTGTCATTCATTGATTAACATACTCTCTAAGGCTATAATTTACTGTAAATTGCCATTTTGAAATATTCTTTAATCTATACACTTCAGATTCTCAATGTATATTTTTCTAGATTTGGATTACACTACCTGAATTGCTTGTCTAGTTTTTCACCCACAAAATCTTGTCTGTTACTTTACATTATTTTCTATGTATGTATTTTTTACTTTCTCCCATTCTTTTATTTTTTCTTTTCCTTTAGTTGTTTCTTCTTTCAATTTCATTTTGGTAAAATACTCATTTTCATCTCCTTCTAAGACCTTTCTTCATGTTCCCTGAAAGAAATAAAGAAATTAAGCTGTTTTCAGAAGGAAGTTCTGTGGGCGGATTGTTTACCTGCAACTCCAACACAAACTCCCCCATGGGAAGGATGCATTCAGTGACAACTACCCAAGCACAGTGAGACCACCTGCCACATTTTAGAATTCCTGAGCACTAAGTCATCAGAGGGTGGCGGTTAGGTGGTGAGGACACCTTGGCTCAGGTGACAGATTCAGGAGTGGGGCTAGAGAGAGGGGTGGGGTTTGGCAAGAGGGGCGGAGCCTGAGTGGAACCAAGCTTGGCAAGAGGACTGGAGCCATTAGGGGTGACTGCAAAGGCCAGGCTCTTGCCAAGCTGGTCACAATCTGTACTGAGCTATGACACCCTGAGCTGCTTGGCCCTTGAGTGAAAAAAACTGCTAGAAACTCAGAAGGCTCAGAGTGTTCTCTCTGCTCCCCTCTCAGAAGACAGAAAAACTGAGGCCCCCAAATGGAAGGGTTTTAGGTGGTCCTGGTGTCCTCCTCGAGCCATGGTTTCAGAGCAGCCCCTTAAAACTGGTGTGACAAAGGCAAGGGGCACAAAAAGGTGTGGTTCATAAAGCAGGGTTTAGAGGAACCTCAAATCAGAAATGATAAGCAATGCTCAGCCCTTAATGGACTTCTAGGAGCACCCTCCATGCATAGAGATCTTGGAGTACATATTGTGTAGTATTTGGCTGACTTGACTGATCACAGAGTGGGAATATCTCGACTGAAAGAGGGGAAATACATCCTTGATGAAGAAGTGGATTCACTAAGAAGGAGAATCTAAGGGGACAAATTCCTGTATAAAATCAGAGTGGTGGTTATCCAAAGGGGATAGATTTGCTTTCCAGAGGAGAATGAGTCCCTTGTGGTGGGGCACTTGGGGGAACAGGCACTTCCAGGTTTGTCTCTGGAAGTCCCAAGAGCTCCCAATGGCCTCTATTTTATCTTTCAGTGGAAGGCTGAGGAACCTGCTGAAGGTGAAGGAGTGAGAATCTTTTTGTAATTTGAGACTATTTGGTTTAGATGGATTGCATTTTGAATCTATCATACAGAGGGTCAAAATCTCATACTATCCAAATCAACATCAGAAGTTAGTGAGAGATTCAGCATTCTGAAAGGTGAAGTTCATATATAGCTGTCTCAACTCTGGCTCAACTCAGTAGAGCAGGGCTGGAGTGGCAAGGTGGCACAGAAGTGTGGCAGAGGTACATTACATGAGTTAGAGTTGAGATGTGGCCAAAATGTATCAGAATTCCCTAGAGCAGCAGTCCCCAACTTTTTGGCACCAGGGACCAGTTTCGTGGAAGACAATTTCTCCACAGACCGGGGAGGCAGGAGGGGATGGCTTAGGGATGATTCAAGTTTGTTACATCTGTTGTACACTTTGTTTCTATTATTATTACATTATAATATCTAATGAAATAATTATACAACACACCATAATGTAGAATCAGTGGGAGCCCTGAGCTTGTTTTCCTGCAACTAGACAGTCCCATCTGGGGGTGATGGGGGACAGTGACAGATCTTCAGGCATTCCATTCTCATAAGGAGCTCACAACCTAGTTCACAATAGGCTTCATGCTCCTATGGGAATCTAATGCCACCGCTGATCTGACATGTGGTGAAGCTCAGGTGGTAATGTGGGTGATGGGGAGTGGCTGTAAATACAGATGAAGCTTCGCTTGCTTGCCCGCCACTCAAGTCCTGCTGTGCAGCCTGGTTTGTAACAAGCCACAGATGATACCATGGAAACAAAAGAAGCCCTGATTTGTAGGATTTCACACTTTCCCTTGGTTAATTATACCCACTATGGAAAATTTAAAGTTCCCAATATGATGTAACTGAAAGAGTGGAATTAGAGAGATGCACAGTAGTACAGCATTACAGAGCACTTCCACCACAGACGCAACAGACGAAATAACATCAAGAGCACAAATAATAGTAAAATGTAGTATAATAATTAGAAAGGGTGAGCTTTTAGTATTACCTTTGGGATTTTTAAAAACATCTATTTTGAAATATAATTCACATACCATAAAATTCACCCATTAAAGTAAAATAATTCAGTGATTTTAGTATATTCATAGAGTTTGTAACCATCACTACAATCAGTTTTAGAACATTTTAATCATCTCAAGCAGCAACATTATATAAATTTGCAGTCACTCCCCATTTACCCCCAAGTGCCCTCCTCCTTGGCTCTTGGCAACCACTCATCACTGCCTACTGCACAGAGTTACCCTTTGTGGACATTTCACAAAGCCTATTGTGACTTGCTTCTTAGCATATTGTTTCCAAGGTTCATCCATGTAATGGCTTGTATCTAGCCTTACCAATTTTGTTGTATTGGCATCCTTGTTGAAAATTATAAATGTTTTTTCATGTGTATTTTGGCTGCATAAATGTCTTCTTTTGAGAAGTGTCTGTTCATATCCTTCGCCCACTTTTTGATGGGGCTGTTTGTTTTTTTCTTGTAGATTTGTTTGAGTTCATTGTAGATTCTGGATATTAGCCCTTTGTCAGATGAGTAGATTGCAAAAATTTTCTCCCATTCTGTAGGTTGCCTGTTCACTCTGATGGTAGTTTCTTTTGCTGTGCAGAAGCTCTTTAGTTTAATTAGATCCCATTTGTCAATTTTGGCTTTTGTCGCCATTGCTTTTGGTGTTTTAGATATGAAGTCCTTGTCCATGCCTATGTCCTGAATGGTATTGCCTAGGTTTTCTTCTAGGGTTTTTATGGTTTTAGGTCTAACATTTAAGTCTTTAATCCATCTTGAATTAATTTTTGTATAAGGTGTAAGGAAGGGATCCAGTTTCAGCTTTCTACATATGGCTAGCTCATCATCACTGGCCATCAGAGAAATGCAAATCAAAACCACAATGAGATACCATCTCACACCAGTTAGAATGGCGATCATTAAAAAGTCAGGAAACAATAGGTGCTGGAGAGGATGTGGAGAAATAGGAACACTTTTACACTGTTGGTGGGACTATAAACTAGTTCAACCATTGTGGAAGTCAATGTGGCGATTCCTCAGGGATCTTGAACTAGAAATACCATTTGACCCAGCCATCCCATTACTGAGTATATACCCAAAGGATTATAAATCATGCTGCTATAAAGACACATGCACACATATGTTTATTGCGGCACTATTCACAATAGCAAAGACTAGGAACCAAGCCAAATGTCCAACAATGATAGACTGGATTAAGAAAATGTGGCACATATACACCATGGAATACTATGCAGCCATAAAAAATGATGAGTTCATGTCCTTTGTAGGGACATGGATGAAGCTGGAAATCATCATTCTCAGCAAACTATTGCAAGGACAAAAAACTAAACACTGCATGTTCTCACTCATAGGTGGGAATTGAACAATGAGAACACATGGACACAGGAAGGGGAACATCACACACCGGGGCCTGTTGTGGGGTGGGGGGAGCGGGGAGGGATAGCATTAGGAGATATACCTAATGTTAAATGACAAGTTGATGGGTGCAGCACACCAACATGGCATATGTATACATATGTAACTAACCTGCACGTTGTGCACATGTACCCTAAAACTTAAAGTATAATTTAAAAAAAAGAAAATCATAAATGTAAAGATTATTTCTGGACTCTCGAGGCTATTCTGCTGATCCATATGTCTATACTTACGCCAGTCCCACGTAGTTTTGATTACTACATTACTTCATTCCTTCTTTTTCCTAAGTAATATTCCATTGTATGGATATACCACATTTAAATGATCCAAACATGAGTTGCTGGACATTTGAGTTATTTCACTTTTTGGCTGTCATGAATCATGCCATGAACATTAATGTAAACATTGTTATGTAAACATATATTTTCATTTCTCTTAGGTGTACATCCTGTGAAGTGGAATTGTTGAGTCATATGCTAACTCTATGTTTAACCTTTTGAGGAACTGCCAAAGTGTTTTCCAAAGTGACTGCACCACTTTCCAATCTACCAGCAATAGATGAGGGTTCCAATTTCTCCGCATCCTCAGCAACATTTGTCAGTTTTTAAGATTATAGCCATCCTAGTGGGAATGAAATGGTATCTCATTGTGATTTTTATTTGCATGTTCCTGAAGACTAATGATGTTGAGCAACTTTTCATATGCTTACCAACCACGTTTATCTTTTCTTTAGAGAAATGTCTATTCAAATCTTTTGCCTTAAAAAAATTGAGTTGTTTATTGTTCACTTCTAAGAACTCTTTATTTTTACTGGATACAAGTTCCATATATATATATAGCAGGTATAAGGAAAATATTTTTAATATCTACATAAAAATATATATATACACACCTAGTTTGTAAATATTTTCTCTTATGTTGTGCATTTTCTTTTTTCTTTATTGATGTTGTCCTTTGAAGCACAAAAGTTTTAAATTTTGCTGAATTCCAGTTTTTCTATGTATTCTTTTGTCACTTGTGTATTTGGTGGCATATCTAAAAAACCACTATCTGATCCAAGTCAGAAAAACTTATATGTTTTCTTCTACAAGTTTTACAATTTTATTTCTTACATTTGGGTTGATGGTCCCTTTTGAGTTTTGTATATGGTGTGAGGTAGGGGTCCAACTTGATTATTTTGCATATAGATATCTAGTTGTCCCAGCATATTTGTTGAAAAGACTACTCTTTCCCCATTGAATTATCTTGGTAAGTTGTCAAAAATCATAAATATATGGGTTTATTTCAGGTCTCAATTTCTACTGATCTGTATATATACACTTATGCCAGTAACACATGGTCTTACTGCATCTGTGTAATAAGCTTTGAAATCAGGAATTTTGTCTTGCAACTTTTTCTGGTCAAGGTCATTTTGGCTAGTGTGGGTCTCTTGCATGTCACATGAATTTTAGGATTCACTTGTGAATTTCTGCAAAAAAAGCAGGCTGGAATTTTGATAAGGATTGAGTTGAATATGTAGATCAATATGGGGAGTACTGCCATCTAAACAATAGTAAATCTTCTTGTAATACATGAACATGGTATATCACCTTTGTCTCAACATATATGTTTTAAAATCATATCTTCATACAAGTTACCTTTTAATCATGGCTGTACTTAACAACTGGCATATAAAATTCTTGAAAATTTACAAATTAACTCTCAGCAACAAGCCAGCTCCAGCACACCACTGCCTCTTACTGTTTTTGTATTTTCAGTATACTTGGCCAGAGAGAAAAAGGCTAGCTGAACCAGGATGGAGTCTTTAGGTGGGATTCACAGCAGAAACTCAGCCTCCATAAGGGCTGAGAGTAGGAACCATGGCCATAGGTCATCAAGGTCACGTGGCTGATGTGGATAGAAGAGGTGGGCTGGGCAGCAGCAGCACTAAGAATCACAACTTTAGCTAAGGAGGGAAGTTAGGATGACAAGTGGCAAAGCTGGCAGCCACTAAGAATGAATATCCTTCAGGGTTTGGCATCTTGTGTAGCAAGAACTACTGGTCTGGAAAGGACCTAGTTTCTGGATGGACAGGGAATTACCTGCAGGTGTTCTGACAACAAAATGATGCCCATCCAGGAATAGCCTTGGCATTTTCTAAATCATGGCAGAGGCAGGAAAATAAAGGATTTAATATCCTTTATTTAATATATTTAATATCTACCTTGCATTTTCAAGGTCACTGAAAACTGCAAATGGGCAAAATCAATATCTTCCTATCAAGATTGAGGTGAGGGTTAAGCTGGGCTTGGTGGCACGTGCCTGTACTACTCAGCTCCCTGGAAGGCTTGAGCCCAGGAGTTTAAGGCTGCAGTGAGCTGTGGTGGTGCCAACTGCACTCCTCCAGCTTGGGTGACAGAGTGAGACGCCGTCTCTAAGAAAACAAACATCACCAACACCACCACCAAAAAGCCCCAAAAACTGTTCTGAGGATTAAATAAAGGGGGTCAAGAAGAGGAAATTATTAAGTAACAGTTTCCTTTCATTTTGGATATGCCATTTTCAGTCACTGCCAACTGCCATCATTCATTTAAATCATTTATGAAAATGAATTAGCTTCTTTCAGCAACTTAAAGTCTACCCTCACCCTCACTGTTCATCTCAGACCTGCATCTCTAACACCACACTTCCTATCACACTCTCAGACCCCTGGGGAGGAACAGATGCACCATCTTTCTACTCTGACCTTCTGTTCTTTGTCTTTTATTTCCTTAGGGATCCAAACTATTGAGGTGCCTTCTGTTCTTTGTCTTTTATTTCCTTAGGGATCCAAACTATTGAGGTGGCCTACACTTCTGATTCACTGGTAGATTCTTTTTCCCCACTTGTATTGATTCCAACTACAAGTCCTGGAGCCTGATTCTGATTTCTGGGCTGGAAGCTGATCCCCAAGTATGAATATAAAATCTGATCAAAATAGATCCCTTTTTGTTCCTCATGAAACCTATCTATAAATACCAACTTTAATCCCACACTTTGCAGAAGCCTCTAGTCTAATGCTTCCTAGCTTCAGGTCCTACAGTCCTTGCATCTAAAGAGGAAGGTCTCTTTGTTGACTTAATTGTGCCATGTGCGAGGTGAAGCATAATAAAATCCCTTACGATTGCTCCTTGTCCTTCATAAAATTGAGTATTGCTCTTTTTTCTTCCCAAAGCTACCATTACAGAAAATGTAGTACTTTATTATCCACTGCATTAATCAATAATGATTTAATGCACGAACTAGTTGTTGCAGGTGAGTAGGAGCTATATGGGCCAGTGGTGTTGGGGTAAGAAGAATTTACCAAGACAGTTGTAGGTAAAGAAAAGCAGACTTATTAGAGAAAGTATAGAAATATGTTGCAAGAGTGCAACAGGCAGATTAGTAAGAGAGAAGCTGAATGCAAGGAGACAAAGGCTTGCTAGGGATTTTATAGGGTGGTGCTGGTGCTGTGTGCTGATAACAACAAGGTTGCATCTAGCTAACTTGCATTTTTCTATCAGCCGAGGGTCTGGTGATAGCTGGGCACAGGAAAATTGTGAGTTATTTGTGCAGGAGGGCTATGCTGTCCTGGACCAGGAAGAAAGGCAGATCTATAGCTTATTTGCTTTCTCTTTTTGCTTTCCCTTGGTCCTGCCAGCCTGACTCCTTTTCTCTAATTGAGACTTCACATTTCCCCTGTCCCAACCCCCTGAGACAGCAACAATGACAAATCTTTGGCATGTGAGTGAGGGTCTTTCAACTGCTTCCTGCTGACCAGAGGTGTAGAGTTGGCCTTACCTAGTATTGTTGTTAGTTAGGAGGTTACGTGGGCCTAAATCTCTAAGTTGGGAGTTAAATTGGGCAGGGTGGCTATGGGACCACGGGGGAACAGCATTTGCAGCCTAAAATTTTGTCCTGCTGCATCCAAAGGAGAGTTATGGAGTTCTCTTAGTGGCTGATACCCTTGCTACAGTAACATTTTGGTTTGAAATTGTTTTATCCTAGAAGACACAAAATGAGATATTGCATTAACAATACATGGTGCAAATAAACAAACTAACATGAGCATTATGATAGGTGAGAGAAGTGGGGCAACCCATGGTCCAAACCCAGCTAAAGAAGCTTTGAAATAGTTGTGTCAAAAAGTTATTTTGAAGAACTACTTTTTGAAGGCCCTCTAAAATCTTGATGTTCCTTTTGATCTTTTCAAAACTTTCTTCTACCTGACCTGAGGTATTGATGGAAAAGCAACAAGTTTCATTTAATAGTATACAGGTGCCCCCTGCCTCAGTAGTAAGCACATTCAAAGTGGGTTGATTCTGCAAGAAAACCCCTGCCAATGAATTTAGGGCCCGTTGTTGGGCCTTGATGCTATGACTGTAGCTTCCCAAGACTGCTGTACTAGAATGGTGAGATAGTGAATACAGTACTTAAGCATGGGTATACGTGCCAACCAAAAGATTGCATGGGCTACTGAATTTCCTAGACCATTCCTCTCTATGGTGGGATTGTCAGTGGTGAGCACACCAAATTATAGGATGTTGATTAAGTTACATTTCTGTTTCCTTTCTCTTGATGGCCTTTGGAGGGCCCAACTTACGAAGGATCCTAAATTTGGAACTTGGCCAGAGGATATGAAGTCTGAATAGTTATATATTTGAACCCCAGGTATTGCTGCAACTATAGTGCAAGTACCTCTCCATTTAATAGGCAAGTTTAGAAACATTTTGAATTTGCATAAAAAGAAGAACCCAGTTCCTTTTAATAAAACTCCTGAGGAGGAACCTCGTAACCAGGCATAGATGTGGTTAGTTTCGGTTCCAGTATAATTTGCATAGAGGGATCCCATGGCCCCAAGGATCAAATGTGGATGGGTGGTGACCCAAAAAGTAGTCATCCATACATAAGGGGGTGTGATATGGTTTCACTCTGTGTTCCCACCCAAATCTCATGGTGAATTGTAATCCCCAGTGTTGGAGGAGGGGCCTGGTGGGAGATGATTGAATCATGGAGGTGACTTCTCCCTTGCTGTTCATGTGATACTCAGTGAGTTCTCACGAACTCTAGTTGTTTAAAAGGGTGTGGCACTTCCCCCTTCTCTCTCTTACTCCTACCAGGCATATAAGACGTGCCTGATTCCCCTTTGCATTCCACCTTCTGCCATGATTGTAAGTTTCCCAAGGCATCCCCAGCCATGCGTCCTGTACAGCCTGCGGAACTGTGAGTCAATTAAACCTCTTCTTTGTAGATTACCCAGTCTCAGGTAGTTATTTATAGTAATGCAAGAATGGACTAGTACAGGGGATAAAAGTTTGGCTTGTTGTGTTACGTGAATGTGGGGCCTGACAGATAAGGTTTTTAAATATCAATGAGATAAGAGAAAATCAAGAAAAAGCTGTAGACATATTAGTGAGGTTGAGAAGTTGTCCAGTCTTGACCCCTATTCCCATATATTCCATCCCAGTTGCTGAACTGTTTATAGGCATAAAGGAATCATTATAAATTTTGCTGGCATTATCTTTTTCTTTCCCCATCATAGGGAAAAACTGCGGGGGATGTACATTGAACTCATCAGAGTCTAATTATATGGCTCCCGTTCCCAGTTTGTTTGATTGTAATTGAGGGTAGAATTGCAATGGGCTTGTGTTAAAACGCCTAGAAAACGGCCAGATCCCTCAGATTTTCTGATGCAGAGGTGAACTTTACAGGCCATCTCTGGTGCCTTCCCAATCTGCTCTGTCACAGTGGATGACTGCCACGAGGGATCAATTGGCCTAGGTTCCCCTACTAAACCTGTGTTTTTGGTGTGCGTGTAAATGGTGTAGTTGAATCCAGAGTATCTGGCTTGTTAATAATTTCTTCTATAGATAGCGGGACTGCTAGGAGTATAATGTCATCCTCAAGTGCCTGTCTGTGTGGGCATATCCAGCAGTTAGTGCTGTGCGTTATGTCAGCAACCTGACATTACTGGGAGGAGTAAGTGCCTGGCTCCATCCATGGAGGCAACAGTTAGCCGTGATAGAATAAAAACAGAGCCACATTTAAAGAAAATGACAATATATAGTAAACTCAGGGAGATAGGAGAGAAGAAGGCTAACACCTAGTACCTCAGCACATTGATGCTGTGGTATGGGAGTGAATGACATTACTAGGATAAATATAAAAAAATTTCATCTAGATGGTAGTCTTGGAGGTTCCCCTGAAAATATCAATCGTATACTACTCTCTTATAAAAGCATCAGTATTAAGAGGGTGAAGTTGCTCGAGAGAGACAGGTAAATAATTACTGAGAGCTTGTAGTATTAGCTTGGTGCAAAAGTCACTGTAGCTTTTGCCATTAATTTTAATAGAATTGAATAAAAATAATCAGCTTTAAGAATAAGGTCTAAAAGAGGTATTGGACTTATTTTTATTAACTTTAAGAGAGGTTACAAAATTCTAGGTTGTTTGGTTTAACAAAACCTCTTTTACCTTTTTTTTAACTTTAAATGAATTTTTAATGTTTACATTCTAGTTTGACCATAAATAATGAGTCTTATCTCAGTACCAGCCGCTTAGTAACAGCAGATTTAAAGCAGGGAGAGAAAAAGAGAGGAAGATAGAGAGCTTTAAAAGATTCTGTTTAAGTCTATGGCATAGGTTAACCATTTGAGCTCTGAATTTTTCTTGTAATTTGCCTATCAGTTTAAAATGTACACAAAAATGAGCCATAATATGTAATCAGCTGTAGTTTCAAAGGGAACAACAAAATTAGAAGATAGGATGTTCGAAACCATTTTTTTTCTTTTTCTTTCTTTTTTTTTTTTTTTAAATACAGAGATGGGGTTTCACTATGTTGCCCAGGCTGGTCTCAAACTCCTGGGCTCAAGCGATCCACCTACCTTGGCCTCCCAAAGTACTAGGATTAAACGGATGAGCCACCATGCCCGGCCTGTTTTTCCCTTATAAGCCTGAGCCCCTGGATTGAACAGAAAAAGAGAAAAAGAAAAGAAAGGAATGCAGAGGAAAAGATTAAGCTTTATAGGAGGGCTTGTGAGCCTTTCAGCCACTGCAAGGTGCAGGGCCAGCACCCCTGCCATCCTTGTTTATCTCGTGTCACAGAGAACCTTAGCACCCCAGACCTACACAGTGTGGAACAAATTCCTTCCACCCCTGCAAGTCACTAGTTAAGGTGAGCTGTTTACAGGGGAGTAGAGAGCCCCTTCAGCTTAAGGCCATCAGGTGTTGGCATTTTGTCCTAGGGGCCCTTTGGCTCTCACGACAGTCCTGTTTCTAGTGGCCAAGCTTGTGGAAGAGGGGGCAAGCCATGCAGGGCTTTTTCCATTTCTTTTATTGGGGCAGTTTGCTTTTCAGTGGTCTGGCCTTCTGTACCGATGGCAGTAACCTGGAAGAGTGTTCTTAGGGAAACCTGGAAGGGGCTGGTGCTTGTAAAGCAGCCAACAGTTGAGTCTGTGTTTTGCCTCTGCATTTGTTTTTTTCTTTCTAACCCTGTTCTACTCTTGGTTATAAAAGACTGAGGAGGCTAATTAGAGGATTTTCTGCATAGGAGCCATGCTGTAGTACACAAGAAAAATAGACATTTCTTTTTGAGAGTCTCAGGGTTAAATTTCTCTTAATGTTTTAGGATGCAACCCAGAGGTGAATCTGAAGAAATAGATGGGTTTTGTCTCATGGTGGGACTGGAAAATGAGCCTCTCGTGAGCCTGTCGGGGCTAACTGAACTGCACTTCCACGTGGGGCATCCCGTCAATGAAAAGGGTTCCACTCAGTTCTGCTGAGGGACTCAGGTGCACTTTCTAAAGGGGTGTCTCACCTATTAGCAAAGACCACTCAGCTGCCTGGGGGCCTTACGCTGGGTGATCAGCCCACCTACGGGGGAAAAAAGGTAAAGGAAGAGGTCTGTCTGGTGCCGGCCCAGGAGAGGGGGGTGGGTAAAGGAAGACTCACTGTTCTGAGGCTGTTTGAGACCACTTGATTTAGCAATGCCCAGAACAGGATGACTCCACAGGAGAATCCAGAGTGAGAAGGAGAGGGTCTGAGTCACCTAAAACATGTATGAATTTGCCCTTAAGGAGCTTCCACTGTCAGTCATGTCACAGGTAGGCATTAGGGACTTTTTACTAGGAAAGAAAGGAGAGAGTCTTTTTCCCTTCCAGGCAAGGCAGCCAGCCCTGTTCACCCTTTGGCTTCAGGCAACACTGGAGAGTGGCCCTGGCCAGTTATCATTAATTTCCAGAGGGATAGTAGAAGCCAGCTGCTGGGAGACTGAAAAGAGAAAATAAACTCAGGTCCCTCACTTGAAAGGGCAGTGGTGGTCAGACGCTTCCACACAGATGCCTTTCAGTCCCACCAGAGTGTAGCTCTAGCCAGAGACCTACCGTTGTCTCTTGTGCTTAGACACTCTCCACTGAGGATTGCAAGTTGGGAAGGAGGAAGAGAGAGGGGAGAGGGTTTCCCATAGAGTTCCCCATATGGGCCACCAAAATATCACGGATGATTAGTGACCATCTGGGGCCAGTGGCATGGGGTTAAGAATTTACCAAGACAGCTGTAGGTAAAGAAAAGCAGACGTGTTAGAGAAAGTATGAAAATATATTGTAAGGGTGCAACAGGCAGATTAGCAGAGGAGCTGAACAGCAAGGAAACAAAGGCTTGCTGGGGATTTTACAGGATGGTACTTCTGCTGTGTGCTGAAGAGGGCTTTGTGCAGTACTGACAATGCCAAGATTGCAGTGAGCTAACTTGAATTTTTCTATTAGTAGAGGGTCTGGTGATAGGTGGGCACGGGAAGATTGTGAGTTATTTGCGCAGGAGAGGCTATGTGTCCTGGACCATGAAGAAAGGCAGACTTACAGCTTATCTGATTTCTCTTTTTGCTGTCCTTTGGTCCTGCCAGCTTGACTCTATTTCCCTAATTAGGACTCCACACCAGTTGTTTTCACTTTAGAAGTTCCTTGAAAACAGGAAGCAGGCCCCTAAGAGGTGAAGGGTAAACCATTCAGGGCTCACTGTATTCACTGTTCTGCCTCCACAGAGCTCTGCACCCAGCAGGGGCTGGATCAATAACCCTAATTGCCTAAGTGTGGATGGAGGAGTCTGGCCTGTTGGAACTGGTCTGCACTAACAAATGAATCCAGGTCCTTAGGTCAGTAGTTCATGTGACTTGTCTGGACATCAACATTCTGCAGGAGAGGCATCTCCCTGGCCTCCTGCCACCATAGTCCTTTTATGCACCCAAACTTCCCGCCCAGCAGCTGGCTTGGTTGAGGTGATAACTTCAAAGCAGTAATAATATAGAAACCAAAGATGCTCACAGTCCAATCACCTTCCACAGAGGATGCTTCACAATGTAGAGGGAGGGTTCCAGATATCTTAACTGCATAGCCAATTCAAGCCTTGAAGAAAGGCAGACATAGCTTATCTGATTTCTCTTTTTGCTTTTCCTTGGTCCTGCCAGCTTGACTCCTTTTCCCTAATTAGGACTGCACACCAGTTGTTTTCACTTTAGATTAGAAGTTCCTTGAAAACAGGGAGCAAGCCACGGATGTGCTGCATCCCAACCAAGTGCCCTTCTGTGACATGCTCCCATCCTCATCTCAGGAGACACTCCAAGAGTTGTCTGGGACAGTGAGAGCCCTTCAAGACGCCAAATTATGGTTGTCCAAATAGGGAACTTATTTATAAGATTGGTCAAGCTGATGGTGGAGGATGAGAAAGTCTTTCCTTATCTTTCAAACAACTTGTACCCAGTCACCCTCTCACGTTAAATGGAACCATGACTGTTGAGCTAGGCTGAGCCTAGGGTCCCATGTGTATCTCCAAAGGCATTGTTAATATGAGGACAACATTGAGAGTGGGACCTTTCAGTTTTGCTGCACAATGCCAAACAGCTGGCTGGACACTTCTGATCCTTGAAGGACATAACCGTTTGGTTGTCATGGCAGCCCCACGCAGAGAAGGGTAATCCTCTGAGAGGGAAGGCCCACCGGAAATGGGCCCCATCACCATGGGAACCAAAGAGAGTAGAACCTACCATTTTGTCTCATGCAAGTAGCCCAGCCTGCACTGTCCCGGGAAGCCCCACAGCCCGGATGGCCCTCAGGGGAGCCCTGCGGCCATTCACTGTCGCGGGAAAAGCCAAGTTGGTGACAGGAGGAGCCAACAACCAAGCCGATCTCACTGCGGAAAAACTCGACCCTCCGCCTTCATGTCTAGGGCGGCAGGTGGTAGAGCTGGGCCATGCCCGGGGGCAGGCGGGACAAGGAGCGCCCCCAAGTGGCCATGCGATTTCCTCACGGAAGGCAGGGAGGGCGTCACAGGCCTTGGGGACCTTGACACAACCTGGAGCACCAGGCTGAGAAACCCACCACGCAGGCCAGCTGGAGGCTGCCGCACAGCCGGGAATCAGAAGCTGGAGCCACTGGTGCTCCCGAGGCCACCTGGAGCACCTGAGGAACCTTGTGACTACAGTAGTCCCCATAGTCCCCACTGTCTTGTGGGCCTTGAGGACAATCAGAGGAGGAGGAGGGATCCGGTCTACACCATCAGAGTCGTGCTACTCAAGGCTGCTCTTCAATTTTTCCTATTCTCTGCCAGGAGCCACCTATCACACCACAAAAGTTTTCAATCACCATGTGGCAATTTTTTTTTCCTGGCATTTTATCAAGTGTCTTCCTGCTTTTGTCTTTGTACTTTCAAGACAGTTTGTTATGTATAAGGTGCCATTTATCATCTTGCTTTGTGCTGTATAAAATATGTAATTCTGGCCAGGAGTGGTGGCTCACGCCTGTAATTTCAGCACTTTGGGAGGCCGAGGCAGGTGGATCACTTGAGGTTAGTAGTTCGTGACACGCCTGGCCAACATGGCGAAACCCCATCTCTACTAAAAATACAAAAATTAGCCTGGTGTGATGCCACATGCCTGTAATCCCAGCTACTCGAGAGGCTGAGATAGGACAGTCACTTGAACCCGGGAGGTGGAAGTTGCAGTGAGCCGAGATTGTGCCACTGCACTCCAGCCTGGGGCACAGAGTGAGACTCTGTCTCAAAGTAAATAAATAAATACATACATAAAATGTGTAATTCTTCCAGCATTGAAATTACATAGTCATATATAAACATATAATTTAAATTATGTCTGCACAAACATGCCCCGACATTTAAATTATATATATGCACACACACACACATATATCTGTAAATCACCAGATAAAAATATAAACGATTGCTTCGGCTTCAATAAAACTTTTTTTCTGCCTGCTAAATTAGAAAGGGTGGCAGGTGAGGTAATTTTATTTGAACTATGCCTGCAGCCATTTAAGTGTAGTTAGAACTCTGTCATAATAAGGCAACTGATTTTGATCTCCATCTCTTAAAAAGGAGGGAGCTCAGCCCACTAGAAGAAATGTTGAAAACAAGACTCTGCTTGATAGAATTTTGGCAACCTCTCCATTGAGAAGTGTCAACAATGATGCTGTTTATCAGATTCTAGAAAGTGAGCAACCAAAGAAACATGCCAGAAAGTCTTTCTGCCTTGTATAAATTTGTACAAACAAGCATTGCAGACCTGAAGTACTTTGCCCAATTGCTGTGGAGAGCAGCTACAAGTATGCTTAACATTAAGTGAATGTTTCAGTCATTGAGTGCAAACTGGCATCAAAAGATAATTTGGTAATTTAGCTAGTTCCTCTGTCTGGACATGGGGACGATGTATGATGCCTCCAGAGGAGAACCACGGAAACCCATCCACTTTATGGTGCAGACTGGTAAGTGGGAATGTAAGGAAGCCAGAAAATAGGTTTAAAAAAATTGACCATTCTGATGGGACTGAGTTGATAAAATATGGCAACCTGTATTTGTGATCTACATGTTGTATGTGTTTTCTTGTATTTTGTTGATTATTTTGTTTATGTTCTCTCTCCCTTAACACCTAGTGAAATTCTGTTTCACCTGAAAATGTCAGGTTGACCAACAGGAAATCCATGAGCCTCCTCACCTCTTCAAGCCTACCTCTGGCATCCTATAGATGTCCCAGACTTGTCTTTGCTACTACTTTCTGTGATGTTGACAAATCTTTTCCCTTCTTGTCTTCAACCCACTTCTCATTATCATTCTATCTTTTTCTTACCCTCCCAGCTACTTGGGAGGCTAAAGTGGGAGGATTGCTTGAGCCTGTGAAGTTGAGGCTGCAGTAAGTCAAGATCATGCAATGCTACTGTACTTCAGCCTGGGTGCAAGTCCTTGCCTAAAAAACAAACAAGCAAACAAACAAAAAACCCAATGTAGTTACTTTTACCAGAGTAGTTCTTTCTTTTTTTCTTTTCCTTAAAGAACTACTCTGGTAAAGGTAACTACATTGGTAAATACAAAAGCCAATATTATGTTTTTGCCTTGTAAATTTTCTTTTTGTTTCATATATAATTTAAAAGACAAATGCATAAAATTATTGTAAATATGTGTTAATGGGAGACAATGTATAAAGATGTAATTTGTGACAATAACAACACAGAAAGGAAGAGACAGCTGTATAGGAGCAGAGTTTTTGTATATTATTAAAGCTAGCCTGATACAAATTTTAATTACAGTATTGAAATTCCTTCATAATGATAATAATTATAATTATTTCTCAGCATCTGCACATTCTGTACCTGAGGATTTGACCAACCAAAGGTCAAAAATATTTGAAAAAAATCAATACAGATAATGTGACTAAAAATCATATGCTTTTGAAAGATAGTACAGCATAACCGCTATTTACATAACATTTACATTTTATTAGGCATTGTAAGTAATCTAGAGATGGTTTAAAGTATACAGGAAGATGTGTGTACATTATATGCAAATATTACACCATCTTATATATAGACTTGAGCGTCTGAGGATTTAGGGTCCAAGGGATGTCCTGGAACCAACCTTCCATAAATACAGAGAGATAACTATTGATTATTTTTTAAAAAATTAGGATGTTAATTGAAAGCACACGGCAGCTCCTAAGAAAATAACTTTTAAATATTCAGAAAAGAAAATTAGGAGGAAATCCAAACTTTATATTAGAAAAAAAATTAATTAAACAAGAAAGCAATATTGAAAGAATTGGGGGAAAAACAAAAAAATATATAAAACTAAGAGCAAAGTAGCAAAAGTAAATCTTTCCTTATCAGCAATCACTTTAAATATAAAGAACTGAAACTCACCAGTTAAAAGACAAAAACTGGCAGGATGGATTAAAAAGTAAAAGCATGTTGTCTGCCCACAAGAGACTAACTTTAGGTCCAAAGACACAAATAGGCTGAAAATAAACAGACAGAAAATGATATTCCACACAAATAGTTGCCAAAACAGAGCTGGTCTAACTATACTAATATCAGATAAAATAGACATGAAGTTAAAATTACAAAAGACAAGCAAAGTCACTATTCATTGATAAAGGGTCAATTTATCAAGAAGATATAACAATAATAAACATATATGCACTGCTATGATTTGGGCACGGTTTTTTGTTGTTGTTCCTGCCAAAGCTCATGTTGAAACTTGATTCCCAATGTGGTAGTGTTGGGAGGTGGGGCCTAGTGGGAAGTGTTTGGGTCATAAGGGAAGATCCCTCATGAATGGCTTGGTGCTGTTCTCAAGGTAGTCAGTGAGTTCTTCCTATTTTAAGACTGGATCTGGCTGGGCGCGGTGGCTCACGCCTGTAATCCCAGCACTCTGGGAGGCCAAGGTGGGCGGATCACGAGGTCAGGAGATTGAGACCATCCTGGCTAACACAGTGAAACCCCGTGTCTACTAAAAAATGCAAAAAATTAGCTGGGCGTAGTGGCGGGCGCCTGTAGTCTAAGCTACTCTGGAGGCTGAGGCAGGAGAATGGCGTGAACCTGGGAGGTGGAGCTTGCAGTGAGCTGAGATGGCGCCACTGCACTCCAGCCTGGGAGACAGAGCGAGACTCCCTCTCAAAAAAAAAAAAAAAAGACTGGATCTGGATTAGTTCTCACAGGAATTGATTAGTTTCTACAAGTGTGATTGTTACAAAGCCAGGTCACCCGTCCGGTTTCTCATTCTTCACAGGTCTGCTTCCCCTTCTCTGTCATGTTGTGACTCAGCACAGAAGCCCTTGCCAGAGCCAGGGTCATGCCATTGAGATCCTCAGCCTGCAGAACCATGAGTTAAATAAAACTCTTTTCTTTATAAATTACCCAGTCTCAGGTATTCTTTTATAGCAACACAAAAGGGACTAAGACATGCACCAAACAATCGAACTCCAAAATGTATGAAGCCAAAAAAATGACAGACTTGAAGGGAGAAATAGACAGTTCTGCAATGCAGTGGGTTGACATCCTGGGACTGCTGCTCCTGGTAGTAGGGGTTGACAGGACAAGTTCTCTGCCCACATGGTGCTCACGGACTAGCAGAGGAGGCAGTGACAACTGCTGTGAAATAGTAGTGAGTGTTAAGAAGAAAGATGGAGAGAGGCACATTAGGCAGAGTGAGGAAGTGAGAGAGACAAGGCAGGAGGGGTGTCGTGGAGCAGGTGAGAGAGGGGTATCCTAAGCAGGTGGCATTGGCAGAGAAGGCTGAGAATAGTCTACACATTCCATGTTTGTTTCTGAGTGGTGGGATAATGAATTTTTTGTTTAATTCTTTATATTTTTCTCTGTGTGTGTGTTTGTGTGTGTTTGAGACAGGGTCTCTCTCTGTCACTCAGGCTGGAGTGAAGCGGCACAATCTCTACTCACTGCAGCCTCCACCTCCTGGGTTCAAGTGATTCTCGTGCCTCAGCCTCCTGAGTAGCTGGGATTATAGGTGTGCACCACCACGCCTGGCTAATTTTTAAATTTTTTGTAAAGTCAGGGTCTCACTATGTTGCCCAGGATAACATTTTGAATTAAAAATATGTCCTACTTTGATTTTCAGAAAAAGGGAGTGCTTAAAAAGAGAGAGAAAGTTCAACTTCATAAACTTGAAGAGCACTGCTGACTTCCTACCTGTGGCCACGTAGTCCTAGCTGCGTTTTACTTTGCTGGTGGCTTCCAGAAGAATGGCGCTGCCCTGCCACCTTGTGGCCATGTGGCAAGTAAGCCTTCCAGCAGCATTACAATAAAGCCAAAATCTGTTTTCTCACGTTTGAGGAAGATGACAAATATTCAGCATTCTAAGTAAGCTATGATTTGGATGGAGCTTTACTGATACCACTCAGAGATAAGGTGTTCTGCTTTATGGTAATACCTCATCCTTTTGGCATCATCAAGAAACAGCCTCTCTACTCAAAGCTTAACTCTTAAGGACCTACACAAAGATTATGTGAACATTCTTATTCATTTCTCACAGAGTGTATGGAACACAAAAACCTTTCCTTTAGAGCTCATGATTTTTAAAAACAATATCTCCTCAATGCAATGATAAGTTCAATCCATCACCAGGAAGAGCCCAGGCTTAGCTCATAGGAAATACAAGTGAATCCAGGGATGGTGGAGCATTTTCTTTCTTTTTTTTCTTTTTCTTTTATTATTTATTTATATGTTTGTTTATTTGAGACAGGGTCTTTCTCTGTCAACCAGGCTGGAGTGCAGTGACACCATCATGGCTTACTGCAGCCTCATCCTCCTGGGCTCAAGCAATCCTCCCATCTCAGCCTCCTGAGTAGCTGGGACTACAGGTGCATGCCACCATGCCTGACTAATGTTTATATTTTTTGAAGAGATCTGGTTTCACCATGGTCCCCAGGCTGGTCTCAAACTCCTGAGCTCAAGCAATCTGCTGGTAGGGCTTTTTCTTATTGTTACCGTCTGTATTGATTTGTTCAGGTTGCCAAAACAAAGTACCACAAACTGAGTGGCTTCTTACACAACAGAAATTTATTGTCCACAGCGCTGGAGGTGAGAAGTTTGAAATCAAGGTATTGGCAGGGTTTGTTTCCTCTGAGGGGAAGATCTGCTCCAAGCCTCTCTCCTTGGCTTGTATGGCCATATTCTCCCTGTCTGTTCACATCATCATCCTCTGTGCACGTCTTCATATCCAAATTTCCTCTTTTTTATAAAGACAATTGTCATATTGGTTTAGGTCCCAGCGAATGACCTCATTTTAACTTGATTAACTCTGTAAAGACCCTATCTCCAAATAAGTCACATTTTGAGGTATTGGGGGTTAGGACTTTGAAATATAAATGGGGGGGTGAGCACAGTTCAACTCCTGACACCCCTCCTGGTGTTGCATTTCAGTAGAAGACCAGTGAGCCTCAGGTAGGAACCTGGAAAGCCCCACCGTTTTGTTTCCTCCCATCTTCCTTTCCTTTTCCCTCAATGGCTTTCAACTCTGATTCACATTAGAATTATCCAAGGAGTTTTTAAAATTTCTGATTCTGAACCCCACCCCTAGACCAACTAAATCAGAAGAAAACTTGCAGGGAAACTTAATCCAAGAAGGGATCAAGGAAGGCTTCCAATGGGAGGGGATTCGTTCACTACATTTTGAAAAATGAATGGATGATTGAGATGGAGAATAATGAGAGGTGTAGAAAGAAGAACATCATAACCAAAGACTTAGTGGTGTCAGACAACATGGGTGGGCTGGCAGGGCTTGTGTGTGTCCTGATGGCAGAGGGAGGGGTGGGGGTCACACACAGGGGCACAGGAGCAACCCTACAGGCAGCTGTTGCTGTGAGATAAACTTCCAAGCAGGAGGTGCTGAAAGATGAAGCTGATGAGGCAGGCAGGGGCCAAATCAAGAGGGGATGTGTGCCTCATGCAAAGGAGCCTGGGTTTCCACATCAGCATTTCAGAAAGGGAGCTGCCATCACCCCGAGCTCACTCCTGACCATCATGTCAGGTGTGGCTACCCTCCTGTCAACTGCATCACCATTGTGATTCTACTTTCATAAGCAATGACAAGTGTGAGTTCACTGTTATGACAAAGGATGTCGTTGCCAATTCTGAAACTGCTGTGGATGGCAGTGAGGCAGGATAGAGTGGAAGAGGCAAGACCGGGAGCTGGGCAAGACAAGTGAAGTATAATGGATGGCAGAGAGCTGTAGACCCTAGTCAGGAGGGCAGACAGTTAAGAAATGCATTGTGTGGACTGGGCGCGGTGGCTCACGCTTGTAATCCCAGCACTTTGGGAGGCCGAGGTGGGCAGATCACCTGAGGTCACGAGTTCGAGACCAGCCTGACCAACGTGCAGAAACCCTGTCTCTACTAAAAATATAAAATTAGCTGAGTGTGGTGGCACATGCCTGTAGTCCCAGCTACTCGGGAGGCTGAGGCAGGAGAATCGCTTGAACCTGGAAGGAAGAGGTTGCAGTGAGCCAAGATCACGCCATTACACTCTAGCCTGGGAAACAAGTGCAAAACTCTGTCTCAAAATAAAAAGAAAAGAAAAAAGAAATGCATTGTGTGGAGTGGGGCTGGGGGGTGAGGTGACCAGCTTGCCTATTCCACTCTATCCTGCCTCACTGCCATCCACAGCAGCTTCGGAATTGGCAACGACATCCTTTGTCATAACAGTGAACTCACACTTGTCATTGCTTATGAAAGTAGAATCACAGTGGTGATGTTCCTGCCCAGGCACTGAGGGGAAGTGAATGGTTTGGCAACAGGGTACAAAGGAAAAGGCAGAGCTGAAAATCTGGGCCTTGGAACAGCTTCATCAAGTCTGGTGAGGGAGACCCAATCCACTCAACTGCAGAATGTGCATGCCACCACTACACGGTGAACAGAGGACCAAGCTTTGCTGCTCTACCCACCATCACGGTAAGGGCACACATGCTGCTCCCCTGAATGCAGCCAGGTTCTGGGGAGCTCATCTGCAGCTTCGACTCATTCTGGCAGCCTGAATTTTTCTCAAATGCCAGTTGCATCTGGGAAGGTGAATCCACTGTGCCTGGGTTTGTCCCCTCTGCTATAACAGTGTTGCAACGTCACATGAAAGATTCCTATCATAATTTAACAATTTTCTAAATTATCTGGGAAGTTTATTTGGAGGTTTGGGAGTGCTCTAATGATGTACGATAAATCTCTGATGCAAAGATCTACAATCTTGCAATTTACTATAAGCATCTTTGAAGTACGTGAGTTATTAATTTAATCTTATATAAAGGTTATATACAGAATCTGTACCTCAGTATGCTTGGCTGTATCCACATAGAGGACTTCTAAAACACCAAAACTGTCTCATTATACATTATATAGACTTGCACATCATAATGGCAGTTAATAAAATGAAATTCTATGTTTTCCTTTTTATAGTTAAATTTTCCTTAAAAAAAAAATTTTCAGGAGATAAGCAAGAAAAATGCCTTGGCCTGGGAGATTAAAACATATCTGGCAAAATGAAAACATTGATGTAAATAACATGAAAATGGTTCTGTCTGGCTTTCCTGTGGCCCATTGTTAGAGATCAGATTGGCAGCTGCTTCCACAACTAATTGATTCTAGGAGATTTGGCAAGGCTTATACTTCTCTATCTCAGAAACTGGACAACTGCCCACTTTGTAAACACCAATGTAACAATATCCTTTAAAGTACTTAAAATGCATTGGGAAAAATCCCTATCAAATAAAAGATATACTTATGTAACTTATTATAGTACTTGATTTCAAATATTTACATATAAAATACTAATGCCTGTTCTGATAAATATCAAATTCACAAAGTATGTCAGTATGTGAACAGCATAATCTAAAGGCTTATGCTGGTGTCTTCCATTTGCCCTCTAAGGTCCACTCTCTATGGTTTTCCATGCAGCCCTGGACCCAGCAGGGGGATGTGGGTGCTGACCTAGGGTTTCCTTTGCCTTCTGGCTTCAGGTTGGGTTCAGCCAACCGGTGTGAGGTTATCAGCAAAATATCCATAGGTGGGAGGAGAATGGAGACAGGCATTTATTCTCCCCATGAGTGTTCTCTGAATTGATACTGAAGGCCATAGTTCCTGTCAGGTGACCCCTTCCATAGACCCCTCACCCCATGACCTTCAATCTTTGTGCTTAGAGGTAATAATAACTGTTCCCTGAGACTGCAAGCCCCAGAGAACTCCATCATCATTTGCCATCTTCTGTAAACTACCCGTGTATTTTAAATAGTTCTTTTTATTAAATTCTCCTCCAGTGATCCAAATTGAATTTTCCACCTTGAATGGTAACAGCGCTACTACTCTTTTCCTTTGTGTTGAAAAGGAAGCATGGGGCAAAAGGTGCTGAAATACAATCTCTGCTTATAAAAAAAAAAACAAAAAAAAAACAAAAAAAAAAACAAGCAATTCAGTACCACAAAGCTGCTATGTTAATACATCTCTTTTTCCTTCTTTTTCTTTTTCTTTCTTTTTTGTGTTTTTTTTTTTTTTTTGAGACAGAGTCTCCCTTTGTTGCCTGGGTTGGAGTGAAGTGGCACAACTCAGCTCACTGCAACATCCACTTCCCAGGTTCCAAGGATTCTCGTGCCTCAGCCTCCCAAGTAGCTGGGACTACAGGCATGCGCCACCAGGCCTGGCTAATTTGTTTTTTTGGGTTTTTTTTGTATTTTTAGTACAGATAGGGTTTCACCATGTTGCCCAGGGTGGTCCTGAACTCCTGAGCTCAGGCAATCAGCCCACCTTGGCCTACTGAAGTGTTAGGATTACAGGTATGAGCCCTGTGCCCAGCCTCCTTTTCTTTAAATAGAAGACAGTGCTCCAATTTCCAGTCAGCTCTGATCACTCTTTATTGTTGTTTTTTAAAATTAAAAAAAAAAAATAGAGATGGGGGGTCTCGCTATGCTGGCCAGGCTGGTCTCAAACTCCTGGCCTCAAGCGATCCACCCATCTCAGCCTCCCTGAGTGCTGGAATCACAGGTATGAACCACCATGCCCGGTCTCTAAGTCACTCTTGAGGTCAGTGCACCTGTAGCCTGTGAGAGTTTGTGGGATTATTCAGATATTGTTATTGCTTGGGTTGGACATTTTATACCCCCTTATGCAGCAGCCATCCTCTAATGTGAACTAGAAGGAGGAAAGTTTTTCTTTTCTTTTTTTTTTTTTTTTTTTGAGATGGAATTTCACTCTTGTTGCCCAGGCTGGAGTGCAATGGCACAATCTCGACTCACTGCAACCTGAAGGAGGAAAGTTTTTCTTACTATTATTGGACATCGTTAAATAAATTTTGTTGTGCGTGTCTTTGTTCCTTCCCCCCTTATTTTATCCTCTTATTCTCTAAACACATTCTGTCACATTAAAATGCTAGACACTAACAGCTGGAGACATAAAAGTTTAGCCTTTCATAGTAAAACAAAAAAATTATATGTATGTGCTCTAGACTGAATTGTGTTTCCCCAAAATTCACATGTTGAAGCCCTAACTTCCAACATGACTGACTTTGGAAATACAGCTTTTAGGAGGTAATTAAGGTTAATGAGGTCTGAAGGGTGGGGCTTATAGGATTAGTAGCCTTATATGAAGAGGAAGATCTCTCTCTCTCTCTCTCTGTTCACCACGTGAAGACACAATGAGAAGGCAGCTACCTGGGAGTCAGGGAGTGGGCCCTTATCAGGAACTCAATCAGCTGGCACCTTGATCTTGGACTTCCCAGCCTCTAAGACAGTGAGAAATAAATGTGTGGTTTAAGCCACCCAGTCTATGATATTTTCTTATAGCAGCCTGAGCTAAGACAGTGTGTGCCTCACTTATGTCTATTGAAAATACAGGCCAGGTGTGGTGGATCATGCCTGTAATCCCAGCACTTTGGGAGGCTGAGGTGGGAGGATCGCTTGAGTACAGGAGTTTGAGACCAGCTTAGGTAACACAGTGAGATCTCGTCTCTATTTATAAAAAATAAAGTAATTAAATAATTTTTAAAAAGGAAAATACAGAAAACATCCTATAATGTCATAGCAATGTATGTTACCTGCTTGGCATATTTGCTTCTTGTCCAAACTCCCCTCCCCCGCTTTTTTTTTGTTTGCTTTTTTTTTTTCTTTTTAGAGACAAGGTCTTGCTCTGTCACTCAGGCTGGAGTCCAGTGGCACAATCATAGTTCACTGTAACCTTGAACTCTTGGGCTCAAGAAATCCTCTCACCTCAGCCTTCTGAGGTGGGACTGCAGGTGCATGCTACCCAGGTAATTTTTTTTACAACCAGCTAATTTTTAAATTTTGTTTTTTGTAGAAATTGGGTCTCACTGTATTGACCAGGCTGGTCTTGAACTACTAGCCTCAAGTGATCCACTTGCCTCAGCCTCCCAAAGTGCTGAGGTTACAGGTGTGAGCCACTGCACCCAGCCCAACCTTCCTTTTTTATAAAAACTCATGCTGATTTACTTTTTTATTAAAATGATAGATGCTTACAAATAAAAACTCAGAGTGCATAAAAAGGCAAAAATGAAAATAAAAATCACACCACATCCCATTGCTGAGAATTAATCATAGTTATTAGTTGAGCACCATTTGACAGAACATTTTTTAAAATCATGTATGTGATTAAAGAAATAGCTAGAGAGGAGGAAATACTTTTGTAAAAATAGGACCATATGATAACTGTTTCATTGTTTGCTATTTGCCCTGAGGATCATTTTCAGAGGCTTCAAGTCACTGCTTTTTAATACTTTTAAGGCTTTTTAATAATTTCACTGGGGATAGAATCAGCAGAGGTCCTCATGCTGTCATGCCAGAAGTCAATCTGTCAGGCAAATTAAAACAAATTTGAAGTTTGTTTTAATCCCAGGAGGACTCTTCTTGGCTATCTCTTCTGGTTCTCTCTGGTGAACTAGATGGTTTTGTTCTGACTAATTAAGAGGAGATACCAACCTCCTCTTGTTTGCTTTACACCAAAATCTCCATTGTTTTCAAGGCACCCTTAGGCTTGAATGTCCCTACACCGTCTCAAAGTCAGTTCCTTTCTGCAGAACTTCAGGACTCTGTTCTTAAAGGCTGTCTCTCTGCTCATGGACAGAACATTTGAACCAGTACTGTGGTGCTGGATGAGGATAGTGGCTGCTGGCCTTTTTAGCTTGCCTGTCTTGGCATGGAACTTCTGCTCAATGAGTGAGCTGCAGCAGAGGTGATTGGGACCCTGGTAGTCTTGTTCTGCCAAGCCTAGGGTAGAACCTCTATCCTGGGAGTAGGGGCTAGGTAGAGGAAAGGAGTCCCCAACCTTTGGCCATACTCAGCAGAAATTTAGCTATCTTACTCCATTCAGGCTGCTGTAATAGAATACCACAGACTAGGAGCATATATACCACATAGATTTATTTTTCACACTTCTGAAGGCTGGGAAGTCAAAGATCAAGGTGCTAGCATATTCAGTGTCTGGTGAGAGCCTGATTCCTAGTTGATAGATGGCTGTATGGCAGAATGACCTCACATGGCAGAGGGGTGCAGCAGTTCTTTGGGGTGTCTTTTATAAGAGTACTAATACCATTCATAAGGTGTGCCCTCATGACCCAATAAACTCCCAAAGAGCTTGTGTTCTAATAACATCACCTTGGTGGTTAGGTTTCAAAATAAGAATTTGAGGAGAGACATAAACATTCATTCTACAGCATAAGCCTTGAGAACCAAAGTTGAGTGTTCTAATATAAAGAGAGAGGTGTAAGCTGTACCATTTTCTATGAACTAGCCTTGGAATTCACAAAATATTGCTTTTGAAATAGTCTACTCATTGGCAATGATTGACTAAGGCCAGCCTATTTTTATTTTTATTTTTTATTTTTATTACACTTTAAGTTCCAGGGTACATGTGCACAACGTGCAGGTTTGCTACATATGTATACATGTGCCATGTTGGTGTGCTGCACCCATTAACTCGTCATTTACATTAGGTATATCTCCTAATGCTATCCCTCCCTCCTCCCCCACCCCATGACAGGCCCTGGTGTGTGATGTTCCCCACCCTGTGTCCAAGTGTTCTCATTGTTCAATTACTACTTATGAGTAAGAACATATAGTGTTTGGTTTTCTGTCCTTGGGATAGTTTGCTCAGAATGATGGTTTCCAGCTTCATCCATGTCCCTACAAAGTACATGAACTCATCCTTTTTTATGGATGCATAGTATTCCATGGTGTATATGTGCCACATTTTCTTAATCCAGTCTATCATTGATGGACATTTGGGTTGGTTCCAAGTCTTTGCTATTGTGAATAGTGCCACAATAAATATACATGTGCATGTGTCTTTATAGCAGCATGATTTACAATCCTTTGGGTATACACCCAGTAATGGGATGGCTGGGTCAAATGGTATTTCTGGTTCTAGATCCTTGAGGAATTGCCACACTGTCTTCCACAATAGCTGAACTACTTTAGAGTCCCACCAACAGTGTAAAAGTGTTCCTATTTCTCCATATCCTCTCCAGCATTTGTTTCCTGACTTTTTAATGATTGCCATTCTAACTGGTGTGAGATGGTGTCTCACTGTGGTTTTGATTTGCATTTCTCTGATGGCCAGTGATGATGAGCATTTTTTTATGTCTGTCAGCTGCATAAATGTCTTCTCTTGAAAGTGTCTGTTCATATCCTTCACCCACTTTTTGATGGGGTTGTTTGATTTTTTCTTATAAATTTAAGTTCTTTGTAGATTCTGGATATTAGTACTTTTCAGATGGGTAGATTGTGAAAATTTTCTTCCATTCTGTAGGTTGCCTGTTCACTCTGATGGTAATTTCTTTTGCTGTCCAGAAGCTCTTTAGTTTAATTAGATCCCATTTGTCTATTTTGGCTTTTGTTGCCATTGCTTTTGGTGTTTTAGTCATGAAGTCCTTGCCCATGCTTATGTCCTCAATGGTACTGCCTAGGTTTTCTTCTAGGGTTTTTATGGCTTCAGGTCTAACAGTTAAGTCTTTAATCCATCTTGAATTAATTTTTGTATAAGGTGTAAGGAAGGGATCCAGTTTCAGCTTTCTACATATGGATAGCCAGTTTTCCCAGCACCATTTATTAAATAGGGAATCCTTTTCCCATTTCTTATTTTTGTCAGGTTTGTCAAAGATCAGATGGTTGTAGATGTGTGATATTATTTCTGAGGTCTCTGTTCTGTTCCATTGGTCTATATCTCTGTTTTAGTACCAGTACCATGCTGTTTTGGTTAGTGTAGCCTTGTAGTATAGTTTGAAGTCAGGTCGCATGATGCCTCCAGCTTTGTTCTTTTGGCTTAGGATTGTCTTGGCAATGCGGGCTCTTTTTTGGTTCCATATGAACTTTAAATTAGTTTTTTCCAATTCAGTGAAGAAAGTCATTGGTAGCTTGATGGAGATGGCATTGAATCTATAAATTACCTTGGGCAGTATGGCCATTTTCATGATATTGATTCTTCCTATCCATGAGCATGGAATGTTCTTCCATCTGTTTCTCTCCTATTTCGTTGAGCAGTAGTTTGTAGTTCTCCTTGAAGAGGTCCTTCACATCCCTTGTAAGTTGGATTCCTAGGTATTTTATTCTCTGAAGCAATTGTGAATGGGAGTTCACTCATGATTTGGCTCTCTGTTTGTCTGTTACTGGTGTATAGGAATGCTTGTGATTTTTGCAGATTGATTTTGTATCCTGAGACTTTGCTGAAGGTGCTTATCAGCTTAAGGAGATTTGGGGCTGAGACGATGGTGTTTTCTAAATATACAATCATGTCATCTGCCAACAGGGACAATTTGACTTCCTCTTTTCCTAATTGAATACCCTTTATTGCTTTCTCCTCCCTGATTGCCCTGGCCAGAACTTCCAACACCATGTTGAATAGGAGTGGTGAGAGAGGGCATCCCTGTCTTGTGCCAGTTTTCAAAAGGAATGCTTCCAGTTTTTGCCCATTCAGTATGATATTGGCTGTGGGTTTGTCATAAATAGCTCTTATTATTTTGAGATACGTTCCATCAATACCTAGTTTATTGAGAGTTTTTAGCATGAGGGGCTGTTGAATTTTGTCAAAGGCCTTTTCTGCATCTATTGAGATAATCATGTGGTTTTTGTCTTTGGTTCTGTTAATATGATAGATTACATTTATTGATTTGCATATGTTGAACCAGGCTTGCATCCCAGGGGTGAAGCCAACTTGATCATGGTAGATAAGCTTTTTGATGTGCTGCTGGATTCGGTTTGCCAATATTTTATTGAGGATTTCTGCATTGATGTTCATCAGGGATATTGGTCTGAAATTCTCTTTTTTTGTTGTGTCTCTGCCAGGCTTTGGTATCAGGATGATGCTGGCCTCATAAAATGAGTTAGGGAGGATTCCCTCTTTTTCTATTGATTGGAATAGTTTCAGAAGGAATGGTACCAGCTCCTCTCGGTACCTCTGGTAGAATTCAGCTGTGAATCTGTCTGGTCCCGGACTTTTTTTGGTTGGTAGGCTATTAATTATTGCCTTAATTTCAGAGCCTGTTATTGGTCTATTCAGGGATTCAACACCTTCCTGGTTTAGTCTTGGGAGGGTGTATGTGTCCAGGAATTTACCCATTTCTTCTAGATTTTTCTAGTTTATTTGCATAGAGGTGTTTATAGTATTCTCTGATGGTAGTTTGTATTTCTTTGGGATTGGTAGTGATATCCCCTTTATCATTTTTTATTGCATCGATTTGATTCTTCTTTTCTTCTTTATTAGTCTTGCTAGTGGTCTATCAATTTTGTTGATCTTTTAAAAAAACCAGCTCCTGGATTCATTGATTTTTTGAAGGGATTTTCGTGTCTGTATCTCCTTCAGTTCTGCTCTGATCTTAGCTATTTCTTGCCTTCTGCTAGCTTTTGAATGTGTTTGCTCTTGCTTCTCTATTTCTTTTAATTGTGATGTTAGGGTGTCAATTTTAGATCTTCCCTGCTTTCTCTTGTGGGCATTTAGTGCTATAAATTTCCCTCTACACACTGCTTTAAATGTGTCCCAGAGATTCTGGTATGTTGTGTCTTTGTTCTCATTGGTTTCAAAGAACATCTTTATTTCTGCCTTCATTTCATTATGTACCCAGTAGTCATTCAGGAGCAGGTTGTTCAGTTTCCATGTAGTTTAGTGGTTTTGAGTGAGTTTCTTATCCTGAGTTCTAATTTGATTGCACTGTGGTCTGAGAGACAGTTTGTTATAATTTCTGTTCTTTTGCATTTGCTGAGGAGTGCTTTACTTCCAACTATGTGGTCACTTTTGGAATAAGTGTGATGTGGTGCTGAGAAGAATGTATATTCTGTCGATTTGGGGTGGAGAGTTCTGTAGATGTCTATTAGGTCTGCTTGGTGCAGAGCTGAGTTCAATTCCTGGATATCCTTGTTAACTTTCAGTCTCGTTTATCTGTCTAATGTTGACAGTGGGGTGTTAAAATCTCCCATTATTATTGTGTGGGAGTCTAAGTCTCTTTGTAGGTCTCTAAGGGCCTGCTTTGTGAATCTGGGTGCTCCTGTATTGGGTGCATATATACTTAGGATAATTAGCTCTTCTTGTTGAATTGATCCCTTTACCATTATGTAATGGTCTTCTTTGTCTCTTTTGATCTTTGTTGGTTTAAAGTCTACTTTATTAGAGACTAGGATTGCAACCCCTGCTTTTTTTGTTTTCCATTTGCTTGGTAGATCTTCCTCCATCCCTTTATTTTGAGCCTATGTGTATCTCTGCACGTGAGATGGGTCTCCTGAATACAGCACACTGATGGGTCTTGACTCTATCCAATTTGCCAATCTGTGTCTTTTAATTGGAGCACTTAGCCCATTTACATTTAAGCTTAATATTTTTATGTGTGAATTTGATCCTGTCATTACGATGTTAGCTGGGTATTTTGCTTGTTAGTTGATGCAGTTTCTTCCTAGCATCGATGGTCTTTACAATTTGGCATGTTTTTGCAGTGGCTGTTACTGATTGTTCCTTTCCATGTTTAGTGCTTCCTTCAGGAAGGTCTGGTGGTGACAAAATCTCTCAGCATTTGCTTGTCTGTAAAGGATTTTATTTCTCCTTTACTTATGAAGCTTAGTTTGGCTGGATATGAAATTCTGGGTTGAAAATTCTTTTCTTTAAGAATGTTGAATATTGGCCCCCACTCTCTTCTGGCTTGTAGAGTTCCTGTTGAGAGATCTGCTATTAGTCTGATGGGCTTCCCTTTGTGGGTAACCTGACCTTTCTCTCTGAGGGCAGCCTATTTTTAAAGGGACGGGACTTAGACTCTACCTCTTGATGGAAGGGCATCAAAGAATTTGTGGACACATTTTTAAACCATGACTACATATGCATAGATACCTAGGAAGCACAATGTTGCAGCATGTTACCATTTGAAAATTTTAAGTGAAAGGTGTATGAATATTTGGCATTCTACTCTTTTCATATTCATGTATGTTTGAAATTTTTCAAAATAAAAAGCTGGGAGGGAAATGTTACTCTGCAGTTGTCCAGCCTGATTTTTTTCCCCATTTGTAGCCAATTTGCTTTTTGCCTGGATGCTTGAATAACTTTCTTTAAGTTGTATATTCTAGTTATAAAGTGTCTCAATAAATTTTCCTGGACCGCAATCTGTGCCTCTATCTAGAGGTTCATTTTTTTTCTTCTAGGTAATCACCTTTATTATATCTTCTGAATTCTTCTGTTCCGTATTTTGGGGTACTTTGCATTTAGGACACCAATTGTCCTCATGTTGGATCATTTCTACATTCTGATTCTGTGGGCTTCATTGTATTTGCTTTAATTTATTTTCTTTTCAGCTGATGTATTGTTATGATCTTAAGATTTTCTTTTAACTTAGTTTCCAGTGGTGTCTTTTCTATTCCTTCCAATTTGTACTTCAGTGTGTTGAATGGTGTTGTTTGGATCCTCACTTTGTATTTTTAAGTGTGATGATCTCCATTTATCTGTTTCTGTTGCTGCTGTTTATATTCTTCTCTATGAGGTCTTATTTTAAATTAGTTAGTGTATATATAATGTATATACACAAATACACAGTTTATTACTATTCCTTTAATCATGTATTCTCCCAGGTCAGTTTCTTTATCAATCTTTGCAGGGTTTCTTCCTTTCTTGCCTTCCTCTTCATTTTCTTTCTTTGTTAGATGCCCTGAACCAATGTTCTGCTTTTTCACAATTTCACGGAGTGGTCCATCCCTTTAGGGAATACACCTAACCTTTAGGTAACTTTCCCAGTGGGAAACTAGACTGACTTAGAGCCATGGCTACGAAGAGAGAAAAAAGAAAGGCTATTTTCCAGTTGTTAATCTTCAGGGTTTCAATTATCAGATGTGTGGCTTTTCAAATGACTTCAGGGGTGGTGTGTGATTAGGAGCAAGGCTACTTACCCTCTCTGCTCCAGAATCCTTCATTTTCCTCCTTGATACCACTTTTTAAAGTTTATTGCATTCCACTGTCTCCCTTTCCTTGTTGGCAATTATTATTGATTTTTTGGGGAGAGGTTTTCTTTTTTTAAAACTGATTTTGGGGGCATCTTGTTAAGAAGTAGGGGAAGAAAAACTGTGAGGCAGTCTCAATTCTTTTAAACTTAAAAGTCCATCTCTTCGACAGCATCATATTTATATTTTTTAAGCAGGCTACAAGAAGAAGGAAATACTTTTCACAAGAAAAAGATCCTAGTCCTTTGAGCTGGAAGTGATCTCAGAAGCCATCCACTTTTGGGCTGGGGGCAGCGGCTCATACCTGTAATCCCAGCACTTTGGGAGGCTGAGGGGGGTGGATGACCTGAGGTCAGGAGTTCAAGACCAGCCTGGCCAACATGGCGAAACCCAATTTCCACTAAAAATACAAAAATTCACTGGGTGTGGTGGCACATGCCTGTAATCCCAGCTACTCAGGAGGCTGAGGCAGCAGAATTGCTTGAAACTAGGAGGCAGAGGTTGCAGTAAGCCGTGGCTGCACCACTGCACTCCAGCCTGGGTGATGAAGCAAGACTCCATCTCAGAAAAAAAAAAAAAGCCACCCACTTTCCAAGTTCACAGAGCCATTTAATGACTGAGGAGAAGGTCTCCATCTTTTTTTTTTTCCATCTTCCCTTGTCTCATGTATGGGTGCCGTTTTAGACATCAGAAAGAGAGACTGAGAGAGAAAGAGAGGGAGCGAGAAGTTTCGCATGTTGAGTACCTTCCTTTCCTGCCTCTATTCATATTACATAGCACTGGGCCTTTGTTAGGGGCAGCTCTGGTGGCACAGCAATTGGGGCTCTGACTGTAATACTAAAAAAGTATATATTGGATATAGACTCAATATGGTAAAGAAAGAACACGAGGAAAATTTTAAGACTTTTTCTTCTTCCTCTCTTCTCTGATTTAAAACAAATAAATCAACCAACACCACCAGAACTACATATCATTTGAGGACATGAAACATTGAAAAAGGGAAGAGTTTGATTTTCTGAAATGATTTGTCTCAGCTGCTATGACTGCTTGTGAGAATTAAGAAATTATCCCAGTGAGAACTGTATTACAAGTACATGCAATGGATTTTAATTATGTCAGCTGGAAAAAGACTTTTAAAAGCAAGCCAAAGGACCGTAGATTAATAGGAAATGTAAAAATATAATCTGCCTTGGGTCAGATCTGAACAGTGAGGCATCTCAGAATGTACCCCATCTATTTTAATGGGCCCTCCGTCTTCTGAATGAAGACTTTTCGGCACCAGAGATCTATGAAGCTTTCCCAAAACTTATTGAACCAGCTGGTCACTTGTCATTGGTCAAAACTTTAGAATAAATGTTTCCCCAAATGCCCAGAAATGCAATCCTGTTGTTTACAGAGATCCTCAATCCTAATTCTACAATGAGGCTCTTAGTTAATTCTGACTTGGGGACATCCAGAAGTTAACCTTGACACCTAGCTGTAAGAACAAGCACAAAGTAGAAATACAAAAAATAAAAATAAAATCTTTTCTTTCAAAGTCAGCTGGGTATGAAAAATGTGGAATTCATAAATAATCTAGAATTGTTCATGTGATGGTGTAACACGAGGAAATTAAACAGTGATGGATACAATTTTCTTCCACCCTCCTAAGGTCTCTGGCTGGAACTGACTAATACAGATTAACAAGAGAAAAGCATACAATATTAATAATTTTTTCTACCTGTGCATGGGAATCCTCACAAGAAAAATGAAGACCCAAAGATGCAGTTAGAACTAAATGCTTATATACCATATTGGACAGAGTAGTAAATTGTGAAAATATGACAAGAAAAAGGGGCTTAGATTTGGGCAATGAATCATGGGCCCCGTCCCAGCTCGGAGCGGATGAGCCACCCCAGCGGTGAACGGGGAGGAGGCGGGAACTGAAGAAGCAGGTTGCGCCGCCCGGGCACGCGCGCCCCCCACCCACCGCCCCGCCCCGCCCGTGGTCGGCGGGAGCCCGGGAGGGAGGAAGACGCGGAGAAGAGACTAGGAAGATATTGGTAAGCGCAACAAGCTTTGTTTGTACAGATGTCTCTTGTCTTTGACTTCTCATGTCTAGGGATAAGAATGTTTCTTTCCTCTTGGTGTAGTAAGGACATCTCTCACATGGGACTTCTATCTTCTGCTTTCAGGAAGAAAAAGGAAGGCCAGTGTGCCCTTCTTGCACCTGCTGTTTCTTAAGCACTTTTCACTCAAAAGAATCAATATGCTATAGTGGCATGTTTTGAGGTGGTGTGCTCTGAACTCCTACCCTACCCAGTATCTATACTCTCATTCTCCCTTACAAATAGAACTCCTATAGTCTGTTAAAAGAAAAACTTTATCCTAATTAAATTTAACAGTGTTTACTTGAGCAAAGAATGATTCCACCAATCAGGGAGCCTCCCCAGCCAGAGTAGGTTCAGAGACACTTCAGCACAGCCATGTGGTGGAAGATTTATACAAAGAAAAAGGAAGTGATGTACAGAAAAGGAAGTGAGGTATAGCAACAGCTGGATTGGTTACAGTCAGCGTTTGCCTTATTTGAACACGGTTTGAGCAGCTGGCCCCCTTTCATCAGCCATAAGTCAGTGACTGGCACAAAAGTAGATTACAGTCTGTTTACACCTTCATTTAGGTTATAGTTTGTGACTTACAGAGAAACCTTTAGGCACAACTTAAAATATGTATGGAGGCAACTTTAGGCTAAACTTAAGTCTTGAGGATGCAATGTAACTGTCAGGCTTCTGAGCCCAAGCTAAGCCATCATATCCCCTGTGACCTGCATGTATACATCCAGATGGCCTGAAGTAACTGAAGAATCACAAAAGAAGTGAAAATGGCCTGTTCCTGCCTTAACTGATGACATTATCTTGTGAAATTCCTTCTTCTGGTTCATCCTGGCTCAAAAGCTCCCCCACTGAGCACCTTGCAACCCCCACCCCTGCCCGCCAGAGAACAACCCCCTTTGACTGTAATTTTCCTTTACCTACACAAATCTTATAAAACGGCCCCACCCCTATCTCCCTTAGCTGACTGTCTTTTCAGACTCAGCCCGCCTGCACCTAGGTGAAATAAACAGCCCTGTTGCTCACACAAAGCCTGATTGGTGGTCTCTTCACATGGACATGAGTGAAATTTGGTGCTGTGACTCGGATTGGGGGACCTGCCTTGGGAGATCAATCCCCTGTCCTCCTGTTCTTTGCTCCATGAGAAAGATCCACCTACGACCTCTAGTCCTCAGACTAACCATCCCAAGGAATATCTCACCAATTTTAAATCAGGTAAGCGGCCTCTTTCTACTCTCTTCTCCAACCTCTCTCACTGTCCCTCAACCTCTTTCTCCTTTCAATCTTGGAGCCACACTTCAATCTTTCCCTTCTCTTAATTTCAGTTCCTTTCCTTTTCTGGTGGAGACAAAAGAGACGCGTTTTATCTGTGAACCCGAAACTCCGGCACCAGTCACAGAATATGGAAGACAGTCTTCCCTTGGTGTTTAATCACACAGGGATGCCTGCTTGATTATTCACCCACATTTCATTGGTGTCTGATCACCACGGGGACACCTGCCTTGGTCATTCACCCACATTCCCTTGGTGGCAAGTCAATTGCGGGGACGCCTGCTTTGGCTGCTCACCCACATTGCAGCCCAGGGCTGCTCACCCACCCCTTCTCTCCGTGTCTCTACCCTCTCTTTTCTCTCCACTTTCCTGGGGGCAAGCACCCCCCACCCCTTCTCTCCATGTCTCTACCCTCTCTTCTCTGGACTTGCCTCCTTCACTATAGGCAACCTTCCACCCTCCATTCCTCCTTCTTCTCCCTTAGCCTGTGTTCTCAAAACCTCAACTCACACCTGACTTAAAACCTAAATGCCTTATTTTCTTTCGCAATGCCACTTAACCCCAGTACAAACTCGACAGTGGTTCCAAATAGCCAGAAAACGGCACTTTCGATTTTTCCATCCTACAAGATCTAAATAATTCTTGTTGTAAAATGGGCAAAAGGTCTGAGGTGCCTGACATCCAGGCATTCTTTTACACATCGGTCCCTCCCTAGTCTCTGTTCCCAATGCAACTCATCCCAAATCTTCCTTCTTTCCCTCCCGTCTCTCCCCTCAGTCCCAACCCCAAGTGTTGCTGAGTCTTTCCAATCTTCCTTTTTTACAGACCAATCTGACCTCTCCCCTCCTCCCCAGGCTGCTCCTCACCAGGTCGAGCTAGGTCCCAATTCTTCCTCAGCCTCCGCTCCTCCACCCTATAATCCTTTTATCACCTCCTCTCCTCGCACCTGGTCCAGCTTACAGTTTTGTTCTAGTCCGGCTTATAGTTTTCGTTCCGTGACTAGCCCTCCCCCACCTGCCCAGCACTTTCCTCTTAAAAAGGTGGCTGGAGCTAAAGGCATAGTCAAGGTTAATGGTTTTTCTTTATCCAACCTCTCCCAAATCAGTTAGAATTTAGGCTCTTTTTCATCAAATATGAAAAACCCAGCCCAGTTCATGGTCTGTTTGGCAGCAACCCTGAGATGCTTTACAGCCCTAGACCCTGAAAGATCAGAAGGCAGTCTTATTCTCAATATACATTTCATACCCAATCTGCTCCCAACATTAAATAAAGCTCCAAAAATTAAAATCCGGCCCTCAAACCCCACAACAGGACTTAATTAACCTCGCCTTCAAGGTGTACAATAATAGAGTAGAGGCAGCCAAGTAGCAACGTATTTCTGAGTTGCAATTCCTTGCCTCCACTGTGAGACAAACCCCAGCCACATCTCCAGCACACAAGAACTCCAAACACCTGAACCGCAGCTGCCGGGTTCCTCCAGAACCTCCTCCCCCAGAAACTTGCTACAAGTGCCAGAAATCTGGCCACCGGGCCAAGGAATGCCTGCAGCCCGGGATTCCTCCTAAGCTGTGTCCCATCTTTGCGGGACACCACTGAAAGTCGGGTGGTTCAACTCACCTGGCAGCCACTTCCAGAGCCCCTGGAACTCTGGCCCAAGGCTCTCTGACTGACTCCTTTCCAGATCTTCTCGGCTTAGTGGCTAAAGAATGACGCTGCCCGATCGCCTTGGAAGCCCCCTAGACCATCATGGACGCCGAGCTTTGGGTAACTCTCACAGTGGAGGGTAAGTCCATTCCCTTCTTAATGAATACGGAGGCTACCCACTCCACATTACCTTCTTTTTAAGGGCCTGTTTCCTTTGCCTCCATAACTGTTGTGGGTATTGATGGCCAGGCTTCTAAAACTCTTAAAACTCCCCAACTCTGGTGCATTCTTTTATGCACTCCTTTTTAGTTATCTCCACCTGCCCAGCTCCCTTATTAGGTCGAGACATTTTAACTAAATTATCTGCTTCCCTGACTATTCCTGGGCTACAGCCACACATCACTGCCGCCTTCTCCCCCAGCTCAAAGCCTCCTGCACATCCTCCCCTTGTATCTCCCCACCTTAAACCACAAGTATAGGACACCTCCACTCCCTCCCTGGCAACCGATCACATGCCCTTACTCCGCTCAACACCAATATTCCATCCCACAGCACACTTTAAAAGGATTAAAGCCTGTCATCACTCTCCTGTTACAGCATGGCCTTTTAAAGCCTATAAACTCTCCTTATAGTTTCCCCATTTTACCTGTCCCAAAACCAGACAAGGCTTACAGGTTAGTTCAGGATCCACGCCTTATCAACCAAATTGTTTTGCCTATCCACCCCATGGTGCCAAACCCATATACTCTCCTATCCTCAACACCTCCCTCCACAACCCCTCCACAACCCATTATTCTGTTC
Organism: Hylobates moloch; assembly: GCF_009828535.3. Classification (NCBI taxonomy): domain Eukaryota; kingdom Metazoa; phylum Chordata; class Mammalia; order Primates; family Hylobatidae; genus Hylobates; species Hylobates moloch. The sequence continues at coordinate 29,223,380 of NW_026652280.1, read as the reverse complement.
TGGATCTCAAACACGCTTTCTTTACTATTCTTTTGCACCCTTCATCCCAGCCTCTCTTCGCTTTCACTTGGACTGACCCTGACACCCATGAGGCTCAGCAAATTACCTGGGCTGTACTGCCACAAGGCTTCACAAACAGCCCCCATTACTTCAGTCAAGCCCAAATTTCTTCCTCATCTGTTACCTATCTCAGCATAATTCTCATGAAAACACACACCCTCTGCCTGCCAATCGTGTCCGACTGATCTCTCAAACCCCAATCCCTTCTACAAAACAACAACTCCTTTCCTTCCTAGGCATGGTTAGTGCGGTCAGAATTCTTACACAAGAGTGGGGACCATGCCCTGTAGCCTTTCTGTCCAAAGAACTTGACCTTACTGTTTTAGCCTAGCCCTCATGTCTGCGTGTAGCGGCTGCCGCTGCTTTAATACTTTCAGAGGCCCTCAAAATCACAAACTATGCTCAACTCATTCTACAGTTCTCATAACTTCCAAAATCTATTTTCTTCCTCATACCTGACACATATACTTTCTGTGTGGGGAAAAGAAAGCGAGATCAGATTGTTACTGTGTCTGTGTAGAAAGAAGTAGACATAGGAGACTCCATTCTGTTCTGTATTAAGAAAAATTCTTCTGCCTTGAGATGCTGTTAACCTGTAACCCTACCCCCAACCCTGTGATCCCTGAAATGTGTGCTGTGTCAACTCAGAGTTAAATGGATTGTGCAGGGTGTGCTTTATTAAACAAATGCTTAAAGGCAGCATGCTTGTTAAGAGTCATTACCATTCCCTAATCTCAAACCACTTCCTAATCTCAAGTACCCAGAGACACAAAATACTGCGGAAGGCTGCAGGGACCTCTGCCTAGGAAAGCCAGGTATTGTCCAAAGTTTCTCCCCATGTGATAGTCTGAAATATGGCCTCGTGGGAAGGGAAAGACCTGACCGTCCCCCAGCCCAACACCCGTAAAGGGTCTGTGCTAAGGAGGATTAGTAAAAAAGGAAGGAACATCTCTTTGCAGTTGGCATAAGAGGAAGGCTTCTGTCTCCTGCTCGTCTCTGGGCAATGGAATGTCTGGGTGTAAAGCCGATTGTATATTCCATCTACTGAGATAAGGGAAAACCACCTTAGGGCTGGAGGTGGGACATGCTGGCAGCAACACTGCTCCTTAAGGCATTGAGATGTTTATGTATATGCACATCAAAAGCACAGCACTTTTTTCTTTACCTTGTTTATTATGCAGAGACATTTGTTCACGTGTTTACCTCCTGACCTTCTCTCCACTATTGTCCTGCCATGCCCGATAATGATCAATAAATACTAAGGGAACTCAGAGGCTGGTGCCAGCGTGGATCCTCTGTATGCTGAACGCCAGTCCCCTGGGCCCCCTTTTTCTTTCTCTATACTTTGTCTCTGTGTCTCTTTCTTTTCCAAGTCTCTCGTTCCACCTAACGAGAAACACCCACAGGTGTGGAGGGGCAACCCACCCCTTCATTTCTGCCGCCCCCCACTACCTCTCAGCAAGCTGAACTCATTGTCTTAACTCGAGCCCTCACCCTTGATATGCATCAATATGTATACTGACTCTAAATATGCCTCCCATATCCTGCACCACCATGTTGTTATATGGGCTGAAAGACATTTCCTCACTAGGCAAGGGTCCTCCATCATTAATGCCTCTTTAATAAAAACTCTTCTCAAGGCCGCTTTACTTTCAAAGGAAGCTGGAGTCATTCACTACAAGGGCCATCAAAAGGTATCAGATCCCATGCTCAGGACAATGCTTATGCTGACAAGTTAGCTAAAAAAGCAGCTAGCTTCCAACTTCTATCCCTCAAGGCAGTTTTTCTCCTTCTCATCTGGCCACTCCCACGTACTCCCCCACTGAAACTTTCACCTATCAATCTCTTCCCACACAAGGCAAATGGTTCTTGGAACAAGGAAAATATCTCCTTCCAGCCTCACAGGCCCATTCTATTCTGTCATCATTTCATAACCTCTTCCATGTAGCTTACAAGCCGCTAGCCCATCTCTTAGAACCTCTCATTTCCTTTCCATCGTGGAAATCGATCCTTCAGGAAATCACTGCACAGTGTTCCATCTGCTATTCTAATACCCCTCAGGGATTGTTCAGGCCCCGTCCCTTTCCTACTCATCAAGCTCGGGGATCTGCCCCTGCCCAGGACTGGCAAATTGACTTTACTCACATGCCCCGAGTCAGATAACTAAAATACCTCTTGGTCTGGGTAGACACTTTCACTGGATGAGTAGAGGCCTTTCCCACAGGGTCTGAGAAGGCCACCGCGGTCATTTCTTCCCTTCTGTCAGACGTAATTCCTCAGTTCAGCCTTCCTGCCTCTACACAGTCCGATAACGGACCGGCCTTTATTAGTCAAATCACCCAAGCAGTTTCTCAGGCTCTTGGTATTCAGTGAACTAATGGTCTTTTAAAAACACACCTCACCAAGCTCAGCCACCAATTTAAAAAGGACTGGACAACACTTTTACCACTTGCCCTTTTCAGAATTCAGGCCTGTCCTCAGAATGCTACAGGGTACACAGCCCATTTACGCTCCTGTATAGATGCTCCTTTTTATTAGGCCCCAGTCTCACTCCAGACACCAGACCAACTTGGACTGTGCCCCAAAAAACTTGTCATCCCTACTATCTTCTGTCTAGTTATACTCCTAGTCACCGTTCTCAACTACTCATAAATGCCCTGCTCTTATTTACACTGCCGGTTTATACTGTTTCTCCAAGCCATCACAGCTGATATCTCCTGGTGCTATCCCCAAACTACCACTCTTAACTCCCTCTTAAAGTAAATAAATAATCTTTGCTGGCAGGACTATGCTGAACCTCCTTAGGCACTCTCTAATTGGATGTCCTGGGTCCTCCCAATTCTTAGTCCTTTAATACCTGTTTTTCTCCTGGTCTTATTCCGTTCTTTTTTCAATTCATATAAAACCGTATCCAGGCCATCACCAATAATTCTATATGACATATGTTTCTTCTAACAACCCCACAATATCACCCCCTTACCACAAAATCTTCCTTCAGCTTAATCTCTCCCACTGTGGGTTCCCACGCCGCCCCTAATCCCGCTCGAAGCAGCCCTGAGAAACATCACCCATTATCTCTCCATAACACCCCCAAAAATTTTCGCCACCCCAACACTTTACCACTATTTCGTTTTATTTTTCTTATTACTATAAGAAGACAGGAATGTCAGGCCTCTGAGCCCAAGCTAAGCCATCATATCCCCTGTGACCTGCATGTATACATCCAGATGACCTGAAGTAACTGAAGGATCACAAAAGAAGTGAAAATGGCCTGTTCCTGCCTTAACTGATGACATTACCTTGTGAAATTCCTTCTCCTAGCTCATCCTGGCTCAAAAGCTCCCCCACTGAGCACCTTTCAACCCCCCCATCCCTGCCTGCCAGAGAACAACCCCCTTTGACTGTAATTTTCCTTTATCTACCCAAATCTTATAAAACGGCCCACCCCTATCTCCCTTAGCTGACTGTCTTTTCGGACTCAGCCTGCCTGCACCCAGGTGAAATAAACAGCCTTGTTGCTCACACAAAGCCTGTTTGGCGGTCTCTACACGGACGTGAGTGAAAGTAACTGTCCAGATTACATTTTTTACAAAAGATTTTTTTCAGTCTCCTTCACAGATGGGAGTGACCAGTGACAAGCAGATGGAAGCCACTGGGTGTGGTCCCACCCCAGTGAATATCGCAGTGGAGCCAAGGGATGGACAGAACCTGGCAGCGCCACCACTCCAGCCCTGGGTGCTTTTCCCTCTTTTTCAACAGGGAGAATTAAACTTTTGTTTTTCTTAATTTATATTTGCTCTTATGTGGCAGGCCAGGTCTCACTAACAGCTGAACAGACAGGCCTCCGTAACCACTGTTTCAGCACTGGTTAAGTTAAATATTAAAAGCTGAAAAAGCCAGTGTCTTTATACAAAGGCTGGAATTAACAAAAGCCCACCAAGAGTTTTGCCCAGGCCTTTCCTGGGCCTTGAAGCATAACAAGATAAAGAAGGAATTCTTAACAGGACCTGTTCAAGATTAAACAAGTTTTTATTTGGGGTCTGAAGAAACTCCCCCAGACCTCCACAAACAAGTTTATCGGGGGTCTGAAGGAACTGCCCAAACCTTCATGATTTAGCAGGAGACAAGACAAGGGTAATCACCTCTGGCACCTGCACCCATCTAGATTAAGTAAATTTACTTAAATAAAGACCTTCCTTAGGACTGATCTTAGTTACAGATTAAAAGAAGTTAATCATTTACGTCTTTACACACATGCACACTTACATGTAGACAGATAGCTTAGAAGGTATATAAGCTCTGGAAAACTTTGTAATTTTGAGTCGATTTGGCGATATTTTCCAGGCCTTTTCCCTGTACCCGGTTACCGAAATAAACTCTTCTTTCCCAGTTCATCATGAGAATAAGCAGCCCGACCCTTGGTGGCCCAGGAACACTTACAGAGGCTGTAAGACCCAGAAGACAGGGTCACTGTTTCTTCCACACAAACTTGGCTGCTCTTTGGAATTTTCTGGGGTGTTTTTACAAATACTAAGGCTTGTTTCTCATTTCCCCAGTGTCTGATTTCACCGACTTGAGGTGTACTCTAGGCACTGAGACTTGTAATAGCTGCCCCTGGCGACTCTAAGGTGCAGCAAACGTCGAAGACCACGTCTTGGCGACACCAGGTCCCTGGCTGGGCTGCGATCAAGACCCACTGAAATCTCCCCGGACTGGTTAGCGCGGGAACAGCACCTCCGGGGCATCTTTTCGTCCGGAAGCCCCGCCTTCGCCCTCGCCCCGCCTTTCTCTGGGTCAGCCACGCCTCCTTCCCGCCCAGCTGTGGCCCCGGATGACGCAAACTGGGAACAGCAGCTGAGCCTGCGCTTCGGAAGCATGGATGTGCGCCTGCGCTGCGCCAGGGCTCGGCGGGCGGTTTGAATTTTGCTCCGGGAGTGACGTCTCACCATCCCGGGCTTCCAGCGGAGACTGCTGTATCCGCGGCTGGAGACCCAGCGGCGAGTAGCCTTTTGCTCCCGGACGGACTCGAGGTTGCAGTCTGTGTGTTGGGGACCCTGCCTTCGGAAGCGCCTGAGGTAGTTTGCTTGGCGGCTGGGGGCCGCGGACCGCGCCTGGCGTGGGGGAGGACGGGGCTGGACGCTGGGGTGGATGCTTTAGACCCTCCCCTTCTCTCTCACCCGCGGAGTGGGTGGGAAACTGATTCTTTCCCATTTCTCTGCCTCCTTACCGAACCCAAACTGTGAAGCCCCAACCCCTCACAGCACAGGAAAAATGATTACCTGGGCCCATTTCTTTGGCAGTGTAACACATTTTTTAAAAATGTGTCCATATTTTGCGTGTTTAAAGAAAATACCAATGTTGTCTTTATATATAAATAGTGCGTTTGTCCTCCTGAATCCTTAAGGAAAGGACCCAGGCTTATCCCCTTTACACTGGTTTGGGATCCATCGATGGCCAAAGGCTCTAAGACAAGTCAGTACGGTACCGTGATTAGAAACTGAATGTTGTAGAATTGAAAGAAATTGCTCTTGAATTTTTGTACTTAACCTTCAAAGACATGTGATTTACTTGACATTGACCATTCTTGGATTTCGAAAGTGAACAGAAATTTGTGTGGCTTTTCTTGTTATGAATATGTTTATATTTTTTTCTTCAGAGGCTTAAAGGATGGCCTCCTCAGATCTGGAACAATTATGCTTTCATGTTAATGAAAAGATTGGCAATATTAAGAAAACCTTGTCATTAAGAAACTGTGGTAAGTAAAACAGATTCCACTGAATTTGTATATACAAAATGTATTTTGATTATTCCACTCTGAATGATATCTTCGCTTGGTTAAGTGACTGCATCTTAGGTAATTTTAGATTTTGAATAACGATTTTTTAAATAGTCCAATGTCATTTTGAATATTGTGGAGGATACTAAAAATGTAAGGTACATTGAACAATGAACTGAATATTCATTAGAACTATTTACTTATGTTTTTCTGAGACACATAGGCCAATGGTGAGATTTGAAGGTTATGTGGCATCCATGGTTCTACAGCTAAATAGAGATATAGTCATGCGTTGCTAATGATGGAGATGTGTTCTGACAAAAGCGTTACATGATTTTGTCTTTGTGCAAACATCACAACATAGAATGTACGTAAATGTACACAAACCTAGATGGTACAGCCTACTACATATCTAGGCTATATAGCCTATTGCTCCTAGGCAACAAACCCGTATAGCATGTGACTGTACTGAATACCTTAGGCAAGTGTAACACAATGGTGAGTATTTGAGTATCTAAACATAGAAAAGATACAGTAAAAAATTAAAAATGGAACACCTGTATAGGCCACTTACCATTAATGGAGCTTGCAGAACTGGAAGTTGCTGTGGGTGAGACAATGAGTGAATGTGAAGGCCTAGGACATCACTGTATACTACTGTAGACTTTATAAGTACTATATACACTTATGCTACACTAAATTTTATAAAAAATAAAAAACTTTCTTCAATAATACATTAACCTTAGCTTACTATAACTTTTTTACTTAATAAGCTTTTTAGTTTGGCTTCGCTTTTTTATTCTTTTCTAATAACAGCTTAAAACAAATACATTGTACAGGTGTCCAAAAATAATTTTATATCTTTATGAGCTTTTTTCCTATTTTTTTTTAACTTTTTAAAATTTTTTTGTCAAAAATGAATACACACACACACATTAGCCTAGGCCTATGCAGGGTCAGGATCATCAACATCTGTCTTCCACATTCACATCTTGTTCCACTAGAAGGTCGTCAGGGACGGTACCACACGTGGAGCAGTCATCTATGATAACAATGCCTTCTGGAATATCTCCTGAGGGACCTGCCTGAGACTGTTTTACAGTTAACTTTTTTTTTTTAAATAAGTAGAAGGAGTACACTCTAAAATAACAATACAAAGTATTGTATAGTAAATAACATAAACTAGTAACCATTTATTATCAATTATTATGTACTATACAAAATTGTATGTGCTGTACTTTTATAATACTGACATTATAGTTTGTTTACACCAGCATCACCACAAACATGTGAATAATGCATTGCACCATGATGTTATGATGGCTCCGATATCGCAAGGCAATAGGAATGTTTCAGCTCCGTTATAATCTTACGGGGCCACTGTCATATTTGTGGTCCATTGTTGACTGAATCACTGTTATGTGGCACATCACTGTATTAAAAGGCAAGTAAAAAAAACTGATGTAGAGCTCCATAGAGGTAAAAGTAGTTCATAACCCATCTTAGAGCCTGCTTTGGAGGAAGCTTATTACTCTGTATCACTGGGAAATAACTAATTGAAAATGAAGTAAATTATTTAAGCATCCATGAACTTGGAGATTGTAAGTATCTTTGAAAATATTTTGACCTGCTGAAATTGGATGATGCAATGAAAGTTCAGAGAAACAGATGATCCTTGTCAAATCTAAAGTGTTGTTTAAAGAATTATATACTCCCTAACCTTATCTGGGAGGGTAAAGGTTTATTGGCAGACAGAATTCCTTGTGCTGGGAAGGTTGTGTTGAACTTGTATTGTAGTTTGTATTATGAATTGGTAGTTTGAAAACTTTCTCAAATATGAAATTATAATGTTAGATAGGCCGTTTTGAATTATACCTCCCCTCCCAGGGACCTTTATATTCTCAGTCCTATATTGGTAACTACTAATAAAGGAGCCTCATACATTTCACAGTTTATGGTTCACATACTCTGGAAAGTTAAAGCTAAAGGGACTGTGGGTTCATCTTAAGGAGCCCCCTCACTTCACACCTGAGGAAACTGAGACTCTTGGAAGTCAGGTGGCTGGCCCAGGTCCCTCAGCTCATGAGTACTTGGTTGGGCAACAGTTTCTGTTTCTTGATTCCCATGTTAGTACCCTTTCTATTTTGTTGCCATTTTTATTGAAGTAATTTGTAAAAGACTTTTAGATGTTTAATAATTAGTCTTGTTTAAATTCACTTTCTGAGGTTATGATTACTCATGGATAAACAAATATAATTTGGAGATCTATAAAACTATCAAGCCTTGAATTCACATGACCCACCAAAGCATAGGCCTGGCTGAAGCAGTCAGACCCATTAGATCCCTACACAGTTGTCAACTGTCATTTTGTATGGGGGGAGAATAATTTGTCTGTGTGGCTCCATAGCCTATAAAATAAAGCCTGGTAGTTTGTTTGCTACTTTGGCTTCTGTAACTGACTAGATTACTACATAAAAAGCAGTGGCCAGACACACACCTGTAATCCCAGCACTTTGGGAGGCCGAGGCAGGCGGATCGCTTGAGCTTAGGAGTTTGAGACCAGCCTGATAACATAGTAAGACCCCGTCTCTACACAGAATAAAATATGAGCCAGGTGTGGTGGCGCTTACCTGTAGTCCCAGCTATTCAGGAGGCTGAGGCAGGAGGATTGCTTGAACCTGGTAGGTTGAGGCTGCAGTGAGCTCTGATGGTGCCACTGAACTCCAGCCTCGGTGACAGAGCAAGACCCTGTCCCCAAAAAAAAAAAAAAAAAGTGGTAAACAACACCCTAAAATTTAGGTGACTAAAAGTTGAGATACCAGTGTATGGGGAAGAAATACTGTGTTCAACTAATTCTACTGAAATTATTCGCAGAGACATCAGTACTCTCATTTACTTATTAATTTGTTTTAGTTGTTATGAGCTGAGTGTCAAATGCAAGTAGCGTTGCTCTATTAGATAGAATGATATACTCCTCATGATGATGATGAATGGCAGTTAGCATTTACTGAGTATTAGGTTCTACACGCAGGACTAAGCCCATCTTATATGTACTTTCACCTATCTTCGCAGTAATGAGGTAGGTACTTGGTGTCTCTGACCTCAGGCCTTCTACCTGGTTCACTCTACTGCCTCCTTAATCTACAGATATTGCCAAAGTCTGCTTTTACTTATGTGTATGTCATTGTTAGATTGCTGGAAATGCAGATGGGAAGCTTCAATTATGAAGGTAGTTTTTCTTTTGTGCTTTTAATTTGCCCTTAAATTTTTTAAAAAACTGCTTCTTTTATTTCTAGGGAGGAAGGGACTCTGATTTTCTCATCCATCTCAAATCTCTAAAAGTTGCTAGAGAGGGGTGCTAGGAGGTGGGATTGGGACTATGAGAATATACTACTTTATAAATGTCTTATGTTTGTTTTTGCCAGGTACCCAGGGTTATCACCAGCTTGTGACTTTTTATGTTACTTTGTCTGCTTAGGGGTGGTTTTGAATAGTGTGGATAGTGTTAATATGAATTCCAAATCCATATTACAAATTCTGAAAGAGAATTTCACCTCATCCTCACTCCTACCCCTTCCACACACACACTGAAGGGCCTGTCTAAAACATAAGCTTATTTCTCTGGTGAGTGATTACAACTTTCAATGAAAATATATATTCATGAAGAAGAGTCCTAGCCTCGTTTGAGATTCTCACTTCCAACACCCTGTGTTTTTAAAGCCCCAAAACCTTGGATCTTATCCCTATTAAAATCAAATATATTCCATTGCTGAGACTGACAACCTCCTGTCCAGCATTGCTCCACACTCCTCAGATTAGGGCTGCTGCAGCCTCAGCTCACACACACTGCCTGGTATGAGGGGGAACCACAGTTCCCTCTTCATATTGGAACCCTTGGAGGTTTGCCTTTTTCTCATGAAAGCTTAGCTGTGGATGTAGAAGGATGCTTGTTTTACCTAGCATTTCTAAGTATTTTAATAAGTGGAGGAATTTGCAGGGGAGACATTGTCCTTGCCTCTCCCCTCCTTCTGTTCCATACTACTTAGAAATGAGGTCTCAAGATTGTCCATGGAGTCAGTTTCTAGGGGCTAAAGCAGTAGACCTTTTTCCACCCCTCTCTAAGGTACAGCTATCTGTTCCAAGAGTTCCTATGAGTACTTGTAGCTACTGCTTTTCTATACACTTTGTTTTCTATTTTATTTTTGTTTATAACAGGCCAGGAACCTACCTTGAAAACTGTATTAAATAAAATAGGAGATGAGATCATTGTAATAAATGAACTTCTAAATGAATTGGAATTGGAAATTCAGTATCAAGAACAAACTAACAATTCACTCAAGGTAATGTTTTCTAATGAGGAAGCAGTAAAAAGGCAATACATACAAACTCCCTAATTAAGTAATTCTTAAGGATGCTTTGTTTATAATGTTTTTGGTTTATAAATTATTAATGGTACAGTATGCCATTTATCCATTTATGTTTTATTTTCCTAGTATAATGGAATTTGGAGCTCCACAGCTACTTCTTTTTTTTTTTTTTTTTTTTTTTTTTTCCCAGGCTGGAGTGCAGTGGCGCAATCTCGGCTCACTGCAAGCTCCGCCTCCCGGGTTCACGCCATTCTCCTGCCTCAGCCTCTCCGAGTAGCTGGGACTACAGGCGCCCGCCACCACGCCCGGCTAATTTTTTGTATTTTTAGTAGAGAGGGGGTTTCACCGTGGTCTCGATCTCCTGACCTCGTGATCCTCCCGCCTCAGCCTCCCAAAGTGCTGGGATTACAAGCGTGAGCCACCGCGCCCGGCCCACAGCTACTTCTTTCTGCTGATGGCTAGTGGAATTGAACTTTACTAGAAAGGAGAGTTTGCTAATAATTCTTTGTAGCTTTAATTTAAACAATGATGTTCTAGTAGAGTGGTATTTAAAGAACACCTGCTTTGGGTGAGGAGATATGGATTCTTACCTTGGTGGTCCTTGGTACTCTCTGCCACCCTGAGAAAGCTATTTTACCGCTTGGGGTTTCAAGATCCTCATTTGAAAAAATAATGGATCACATTGAACTGTTTCTTAGCTCCCTTATATGTCTATATTTCTGTATTTTTATAAAAGGTAATATAAGGGTTCTCAGGTAAAGAAAAACTTGAGCCTCATGCACATGCACATTTTATTCTAAACAAGCCTTCAAATTGACTTCAGCTAATAAAAGTACTTGTGCACTTCCTGATGGGGGAATAATCTGTACCATAATTATCTCACATTGTTAGAGCTGGGGAATTGCTCAGTGGGATTGAACAAGGGACCTCCCTGACCCCATTCAGCGTTATAATCCTTAAGGTCTGTAAAGATTGTTCAGCTATAGGAATGGGCATGATTATGCCTATCACTCTATTAGTCAAAATGGAATTGGTATCCATGAATGTCATTCACCTCTTCAAGGAAAAGACATTATATAAATTCAAAACAGAAACCATTGGGCATTTCAGTTCTAACCTGCCCAAGAATGTCCAGGGTTAGATGTGGCCCTAGAGAATGCTCAACTCAGAACTGAAGGCTATTTGGAATTTCTGTTCACATTGTGATTGGGAGCCAGAGGCGGGAATCCAAAGGCAAAAAATATTTTCCTTATTAAAATGTGTATGAGTTCATAGCCTCAAGTTCTAGTAAAAGTTAGAGACCAAAACACCCCAGCTATCAAGTAGAAATTTTCATTAAGCTGGCATGTAGGTAGCCCACAGTGGAAGTCATCCTAAAGCAGCATCTCATGCTTGCCAGCTGGGTATATTACCACGCTGTGATAATATGGTTGCTGTTACACAGGTAACACTGGGGAGCATTTGGTAAGCCAACAAAAGCAATTTATGAGAATGAAAAACATAAGTTCTTTATATATTTCTTAGTTATCTCCCAAGATTAAAGTATTTGAGAAAGACTTAACTTTAGTCCTGCTTTGTAATTGCAATGTGATTATAGTGATTGTTCTCTGAAAAAAATCTAGTAGAGAAAAATATTACCACCATCCAAAAACAGCTCTAGAAACCAATTTTTTATTGCTGGATTCATTGCATTTTCACTTCATTCTGCATTTTCAGTACTCACAGTCAATGTGATTTTTTTTTTTTTTTTTTGAGATGAGCCTTTCTCTGTCACCCAGGCTGGAGTGCAGTGGCACGATCTCAGCTCACTGCAACCTCCTCCTCCCAGGTTCAAGCAATTCTCCCCCCTCAGCCTCCTGAGTAGCTGGGACTACAGGTGCGTGCCACCACGCCCGGCTAATTTTTTGTATTTTTAGTAGAGACGGGGTTTCACAGTGTTAGCGAGGATGGTCTCCATCTCCTCACCTCGTGATCCACCTGCCTCAGCCTCCCAAAGTGCTGGGATTACAGGCGTGAACGACCGTGTCCAGCCACAGTGACTGTGATTATGGTTCACTGTTTTCCCTGCTCTTTAGAGTATCTTAAAACACACATGGGGAGGACAGAGACTTATTTGTGAGCATTTTTAAATTTTAGGAACTCTGTGAATCTCTTGAAGAAGATTACAAAGACGTAGAACATCTTAAAGAAAACATTCCTTCCCATTTGCCTCAAGTAACAGTAACCCAGAGCTGGTAAGTGTATTTATAATTATTCTTGCTATCTGGATTTATAAACCCATGAAAACAAGTTCTTCAAAGCCTTTTGTTCTTTCATGTGCTTGCAGTTTTGTCAGCGATGATCTAGTTTTTTGTCACCTATACTAAAAACAGTATTTCCATGTTCACCAGTTTTCTTATCTTGGGGTCTCTGAGGAAAATCTAACACTTCTTTCCCAGTTTGCCAAGGGCAAGTCTCTCTAGCCTCTCTTTTTTCACTCATTTCTTTCCCTGAGAGCAGTTTGTCAACTGTCGTTTGTTCCTTGACATTTTAGGCAGGTTAATTTTTTGTTATGAGTATAGTACATGGAGTAGTGTTCTTGATCTCTGCCTACTAGATTCTGGTAGCATCCCTCCATCCCACCCATTCATGACAATGAAAAATGTCTCCAGACATTGCCAAATGCCTCTGAGGGCAAAATCTTCTCCGACCATTGAGAACCACTGCCTTTGGGTAAAAATAAGCTGAAGGAAGTTACCATTTTAAAAATAGCTAAAGAGGCTGGGCACAGTGGCTCACGCCTATAATCCTAGCATTTTGGGAAGCCGAGGCAGGCAGATTGCTTGAGCCCAGGAGTTTGAGACTAGCCTGGGCAACATGGTGAAACCCCATCTCTGCTAAAAATACAAAAAATTAGCCAGACACAGTGGCACACCCCTGTAGTCCTAGCTACTCAGGGAGCTGAGGCGGGAGGATTGCTTGAGCCTGGCAGGTCAAGACTGCGGTGAGCCCTGATGGTGCTACTGCACTCCAGTCTGGGCAACAGAGTAAGATCCTGCCTCAAAATAAAAAAATAAAAAAATAAAAGCCAAAGGAACAATAAGCTTAGCTCTTTCTTCCCCTCAAGTGTCCATCCTCTCTCTCTCCCCTCTTACAAGGCATGTCTGTGCTTCGGCTTTTTCCCCGAGGCCCTAACACCTGGCTTTTGGCTGTCATTGCCACCACACCTAGGGTGGTTGAAGGTCACGAAGAGGTCAAAAATCGCTCATCAGCCCTGGTTCTACTTCTAAGATTTCATTTTGCATACCGCCTTTTTGTTTTTGAAATTCTGTTTTCTGCACTGCCACTGTGCTTTCTTAGTTGTCAGCCCACTTCTCTGCCTTGGCTGCCTCCTTTTTCTCTCCCCTCTTTTAAATTATAGATCTCTCTTACCTGCTTTACTCATTCTTACCTAACTCCACTGTTAATGCTCTCAAATGTCCAGCTCTAGCCTTGATATGACATCTAGTTCCAGCGATTTAATGACCTGCTATTTTCTCCTCAAACTTTGCATCTCGAAGACCTGGCTCTCTTGTTACCCACATATCCTCCCATTACCTCGGCGAGGACTTGGCATCTTTATCCTGTCTTGCTCTTTCTCAGCCATTACCTGTCACTGGACATCCAGCAAGAATTTGATCAGGGGAATAGGAAGAATTTTCTTCTAAGCTCACTATGGCCTAGCTTCAACTCTCAGAGATGGGTCAGAGCAGAACCTTTCTGTAAGTCAAAATGGTTATTTTCAGCTGATAAACACAGCAGGGCATAAGGGAGCCAATCAGGTGCTTCCTCAACACAAGGTCAAGACAAACAAGTACAGGTATGATTCAGCCAGTCTCACAGTGGAATCTCATATGTTAGGATTCACAGAAGGATTATGGTGCATTGGGCATCTTTATCTTGACAGCGTGCAGCATGGTAGAGTCACACCACCTCAGTGAGGCTGGTTGCCATCTGTGTCTGGCATTTGACTGTCATCTTGGGATCTCACTTCCTGCCTTTCTGGAGATTCCCGTGGCTTGCTCCTGAGGCCATCCTCCTACTCATAATTCCAGGGCTTTGCTTAACTTCTAAGCTTTATATTATGTAACGTTTCTTGTTACCTTTTTATTACACAAATAATACATGTTGCTAGGAAGTGTTTGTTGTCAGAAAATAAAACTCATCTGTAATTCTACCATTCAGATAAGATAGGGTATAGCTTTCCAGATTTTACTTAACTACACATAATAACAGGTATAAGAAATATTACAGGTATTTCTTATACCTGTTATTATGTGTAGTTATAGCAGCCGCCTACTGTTTCTTATATCTGATGTCATCTTTCCTGTGTCTTGACTTGCTGCTGGCAACATCCCTGGCAGTTGAGGAACCTAGAAGCTATAGTGTGTTTCTAGACTTTGTTTGCTAGTGGGACAGGAGCTATATTAGTAGGCTTCTCACTTGCTCTAAAAATTGAGCAGATCGAATCCAGGGGTGACCCATGATCATTGCTGGCAGCTAAAATGACTCTGCAATACACAGGGACTGACATGAGCAACCATCAGGATAAATTAGAATAAATAGAAGTCCAAGATAACTGATGTTTCCAGATTCAGAGTTAGGGATGTGTCAGGAAGACAAGCTGTTAAGGGTTAAGAGAAGCTATTAAGCCGTAAAGCTGTTAACTTACTGACTTTGAGGAGCTGGTGGGACAACTGATGAAGATATCATGTTACACGTAAATAAATATAGCTATATTACTGAAGATTTGGGAGCTTAATTTTTCAACATTTCCTTCACCATTTAGATTTTCATAAACAATAGACATAGGGATAGAAAAAAATGTTGGCAATAAGATTATAACAGGATGAGTTACGTATTTAATATTATTTTCAGTTGAGAAAGCTTTGCAGTATGCTGCTTATTTCTGACAATTGCCTGTATGTATGTACATCTCTATTCTGTAGTGTTAAGGGATCAGATCTTGATCCTGAAGAACCAATCAAAGTAGAGGAACCTGAACCCATAAAGAAGCCTCCCAAAGAACAAAGAAGTATTAAGGAAATGCCATTTATAACTTGTGATGAATTCAATGGTGTTCCTTCGTAAGTATTTAAGATAAATAATGTTCAACCCCTTAATAAACATAAATGATCATTTAAATCATAAAGCTTAATTATATTAATTGTGATATGCTATGTGCAAATACTGATCTTTTTAAAAAGTTTCACATTATACTATGAAAATGCAGTAAATTTTTTGAAGATTTTTGTTGTAAAACCCCTTCATAGAGAGATCAAGAGTTGGATCAGTTCATTGCTTAAGTCCTATCTTGGACCTTTTTGTGTTACAGATTACCAATCATATTATAGAAGTAGCCTCAGTTTTGTGGTAATTTTAAGGAAATTGAGTGTGTTGTGTAGAATTGAGAATGAGAATGGACAGTGTTGTGTTTGGTTTCCATTTGTGCATTGTACCCCGTGCTTGTTTGAGCCTGTGCTATATTCCAGACTCTGGGTCACTCAGAATAGAGGAATGAATAAGACAAAATGCTTCCCCCAGAGGGGGATCTCCCTTGCCTCTTACATATGGCAATAATGGGGAACCAATTATGAAAATCCACATTTTTAAACTCGTAATTCCAGGGCTTTGCTTAACTTCTAAGCTTCATATTATATTACATTTCTTGTTACCTTTTTATTATACGAATAATACATGTTGCTAGAAAGTGTTTGTTGTCAGAAAGTAAAACTCATCTGCAATTCTACCATTCAGATAAGATAGGGTATAGCTTTCCAGATTTTATTTGACTATACATATGTAACAGATATTTCTTATACCTGTTATTATAGCAATGTAGTTATACTGTAAACACAGCTTACTATCCTTTTATTGTGATAATTTTTCTATCATTTATAGTCATATAATATATAGCTATCCAGTAACTTATTGTAGCATTTCCTCATTACGTATTTGGGTTGACTTTATTGTTACAAATAATGGTACAATGAAATATCTTTTAGACAAGGCTGTTTTGCAATTTTTTTATTTCCTTGGGATAGAGTCTTAGGAGGAGAGTCCATGAGGCAAAGATCATGATTATTTTGCCTTCTAGAGAGTTTTTCGTACCAGTTTGTTTTGGCTGTTGTTTTATTTAATAAGGTATGTTTCTTAGAACCTTTGTTAGGTTTACAGAAAAATTGAGCAGATAGTACAGTGTTCTCATACCACTTCTCCCCTGCACACAGTTTTCCCTAGTAACAGAGCATTGGTATGACATATCTGTTACAGTTGTCAAACCAATATTGATACATTACTATTAACTACCATCCTTAGTTTATGTTAGGATTTATTCTGTGTTGTACCTTCTATGGGTTTTGACAAATGCATAATGTCACGTGTCTACCATTACGGTATCATACAAAAGAATTTCACTATCCTAAAAAGTTTCACTGTCCTAAAAGTGCCTTGTATCCCACCTCTTTCTATCTCCCACTGAACCCCAGAATGTTATATGGTTAGAGTCATACAGTATGTAGCCTTCTCTGACTGGCTTCTTTTACTTAGAAATAAGGATTTATGATCCCTTGTATCTTTTTGTGGTTTGAGAGCTCATTTCTTTTTAACACTAAATAGTACTCCATTGTATGGATGTACTGGTTTGTTTATTCATTCACCTGTTGAAGCAATCTTAGTTCCTTCCAGTTTGGTGCAACTATGAATAAAGCTGCTAAAAACATTCATGTGCAGGTTTCATGTAGACATACGTTTTCAACTCATTTGGGTAAATACTTAGGAGTGTAACTGCTGAATCATGTAAGAGTATGTTCAGTTTTGTAAAAACCTGCCCATGGCTATACCATTTTGCATTCCCACCAGCAATGACAGAACATTCCTCTTGCTCCACATACTCTTTATCATTTGGTATTGTCAGTGTTCTGGATTTTAGCCACTGTAATAGGTGTATAGTGGTATCTAATTATTTTACTTTACAATTCCCTAGTAACATTTGACATTGAGCATCTTTTCAGCAAGTACTACAGTCCTCTGCTCTACCAGCTGAGCTATCAAAGGGAGCGCTGAGCATCTTTTCATATTGATATACTTATTTTCCATTTGCATATCTTTGATGAGATATCTGTTCAGGTCTTGAGTCCGTTTTTAAAGTGAGTTGTTTGTTTTCTTCTCATTAAATTTTAAGAGTTCTTTGCATATCTTTCTTCCTCTCCTCTGGTATTCCCATTATGTGTATGTTATACTTTTTTTGATTGCCTCACAGTTCTTGGGTTTTCTGTTCTTTTTTGTATTTCTCTTTGCATTTTAGTTTGGGAAGTATCTATTGATGTTATCTATTGATGTATCTTCAAGTTCACTGATTCTTTCTTTAGCTGAGTCTAGTCTGCTGATGGAGCCCATCAAAGGCATTCTTCATTTCTGTTAGAGTTCTTTATTTCTAGCATTTCCTTTTGATTCTTCTGTAGAGTTTCCATCTCTGCTTTGTCTGTCTATTCTTGCATTTTATCCTTTTTCCATTAGAGTCCTTAGCATATTAAACATAGTTATTTGAGTTAGTGGTTTGATACTTCCAAAATCTCTGTCATTTCTCAATCTGCTTCTGATGCTCTCAGCCTGTGTTTTTATCTTATGCCTAGTAATTTTTGTTGAAAGCAGGACAAGATGTATCTGGATAATAGGAACTGAAGTAAATAGGCTTTTAGTGTGAGATTTTATGTTGATATGTCTAGGAGCTGGGCTATGTTTAATGGTTGCTACAGTTGTAAATGTCAGAAGCTTCAGTTTCTTCTAGTTCCCATTTATTTTGTTTTGTTTTGTTTTGTTTTGTTTTTGAGATGGAGTCTTACTCTGTCGCCCAGGCTGGAGTGCATTGGAACGATCTCAGCTCACTGCAAGCTCTGCCTCCCGAGTTCACGCCATTCTCCTGCCTCAGCCTCCAGAGTGGCTAGGACTACAGGTGCCCACCGCCACCACGCCAGGCTAATTTTTTGTATTTTTAGTAGAGACGGGGTTTTACCATGTTAGCCAGGATGGTCTCGATCTCCTGACCTCGTGATCCGCCCGCCTCGGCCTCCCAAAGTGCTGGGATTACAGGCATGAGCCACCGTGCCCGGCCTTATTTCCCATTTTCTTTGTCTTCTCTGTTGTCTTTGGGTTTCCTTAGAAATTTTTTCTTAATCGATTCTGTGTCTTGTAGCTTGCTAAGTGTTAGTTCACTAATACATTCCTGTAACCTTGTTGTAGTGTGGTAAGGTGTTGGAGAGAAGCATTCTAGAATCTTATGATTAAATCTCAGGCTTTTTAGGGGTACTGCATCTCTGGCCTGTGACCTTCTAAGGTGTTTCTTAGCTAGAAGGGGCTGAAATCATCTAATTACCCTTCCCCTAGGTCAGATAAGGTTCTAGTCAAGTAGTTTTCCTTGAGGGCAGGTCTTTGTTTTGGATAACAGAACTGCTCTACTTTTCCCTGCCCTATTTCAAAATAATTACTTTTTCCCTCCTCTTGCTGATGCTCAAGAGAATTTTTCTCTGATCTTCATTTTGAAAACTTAGGGGGAAGGCAGGGGTGGTTCCTGGAAGTAAAACTCATGAAAGTATGGGGGGCTTCCTAAACTGGATCCCCAGGAGTTAAATCTCAAGCTAGTTCAAACAGAGCCTTAGCAGTTTGTCCGTTACTATTTAAATGTTCCTACAGTTACTCACTCCAGTGGTTTCTGTTCCTAGGAAGCTGTCATTCTCTGCATTTGTTTGTCTCTCCTGTCTTGGGGGCAGTGTTTGGTCCTGTGACCTCAATTCTCTGAGAAGAGTTACCAGCTTTCAGTTTGCTCTTGTTGTGAGGACGGCAGTGACAGTTTCCAAGCTCTTGACACGTCAGAGTGCTGCATACCAATTTTTACTCCTGTTGGTAGCATGTAAGAATGCCCAACCTAATCGCACACCTGCTAGTGTTACCTACTACTTAAAAATTGCTACCAATTAGCCACTTGAAAAATACCTGGCTCTTTCACAACTCCAAGACTAGTGATGACGTTGACATTGCTCTTTTGTCTTTTTCTGGGGGGAGAGGGTCATTTTGTCATTTCCTTTACCTTTTTTTTTTTTTTCTACTTTTTTTGTTTTTGAGACAGTCTCACTGTCCCCCAGGCTGGAGTGCAGTGGCATGATCTCGGCTCACTGCAACCTCTGCCTCCTGGGCTCAAGCAATTTCTCATGGTTCAGCCTCCCAGGTAGCTGGGAACACAGGTGTGTGCCACCACACCCAGCTAATTTTTCTATTTTTAGTAGAGATGGGGTTTCACCATGTTGGCCAGGCTGGTCTCAAACTCCAGACCTCAAGTGATCCACCTGCCTCGGCCTCCCAAAGTGCTGAGATTACAGGTGTGAGCCACCACACTAGCAGTCATTTCCTTTATCGACAGCTTTATTTTCATGAAAACTGTTTGATGCTCTGATGCTATTCAGCTTTGGTCTTTGTTGTTGTTGCTCATTGGCTGAGCTAATGTGAAGAGCAGATGGCTGTGAGGAACAGTGGAGTAAAGGATTTTTGGAAAATGCTTCCATGAAGAGCTAGTGGAAGGAAATTAGAATGGTCATGGTAGAGTATTCATTTTTCAACTAGGGGTTATTTAATGAATGAGAAATGAAGTTAGAAGATTAGGGTAAAAAAATCATGTTTTCCAAGAATAGAGTTTTTATTTACTTTAAAACAAATAGTGCTGAGAGTAAAGTGGAAAACATTGAAAGAGATTAGGGATGACTATTGAGGAATTGAAGGTGGTAGTTGAGAAGATTTGAAGGAATTCATAAGTGCATTGTGGAGAACTGGGGTGGAGAACTGGGGTATAAGAGTTTGTAGAAATTGTGGTTAGAAAAAACAGGACAGCAAAAATGAATTTAGAAAAGAGGAATAATGAAATGAGTGTTTTTTTGGAAATACGAACATTTTCTTTTAAATAAACTTCTATATCATTGTATCAAGGAAGTTTTGACTAAAAAGCTGCTACTTTGAATAGAAGTGAAGGACAGAGCTTAACCTACTGAACTTAGAATTTGTTGAAGAGACAAATCGAAGCAAATCATCAAGTTTTGTTTTTGGTGTGTTCAAAACGTTCAAGATTGAGAGTCTCCTATTTTTATGTTCTAAGACTCCATGGTGACTGGGAGGACGGACAAGAGGGAGGTTGAAGAGTAGAATTCAGAGTGAAAGAGACAGTGCTCTAAGGGAACTTGAGCTAGCGCATAGAAAACATCATGGCTACGCCTTGGTTCTCCTCAGCCCAGGCAGCTTCGTCACTCACTCCTGTACATCCCCTACCCCATCAGTTCTCCTTTATCTTAATTTGCATTGTCAACTTTGTTGTGGTCTTCTTTGTTGCCCTTCATCTTCCCTTCCTCCTCCGCCTCCTTTTTTCTCTTTCTTTCTCTGAACAAGTAATAGTTTTTGCATAGCACTAGAGTGCTATAAGTTGTATAATTTATTAATATTTAAGTTTTTCCTTTGCTCACAAACATTTAAAAATGTTTAAATAAACATATGTTGCGGTTAATCAGTCCATTTGAATCGGAACTTGAGAGCTTGTTTAAAATTATAATATCAGTTCTCCATAGGTAAACAAGAGAGGTTAATAATTAGAGAAGGTAAGCATCAATATGTTGTCACCTCTATTTAATTATTCAGCTCTCTGGTTTATTTGGAAGTTGATATAAGATTGTTTTTGTAAAGGGTACTGTAGTTTTACTGTTGTACAAAGTCATCATACTTATGTTTTTCTTTTTTTTTTTTTTTTTTTGAGACAGAGTCTTGCTCTGTCACCCAGGCTGGAGTGCAGTGGCGCGATCTCGGCTCACTGCAAGCTCCGCCTCCCGGGTTCACGCCATTCTCCTGCCTCAGCCTCTCCGAGTAGCTGGGACTACAGGCGCCCGCCACCACGCCCGGCTAATTTTTTTTGTATTTTTAGTAGAGACGGGGTTTCACCGTGGTCTCGATCTCCTGACCTCGTGATCCGCCCGCCTTGGCCTCCCAAAGTGCTGGGATTACAAGCGTGAGCCACCGCGCCCGGCCCATACTTATGTTTTTCAAGGAAAGTAATTTTGTATAATGATTCTTTAAAACAATAATTAACCATATAGTTTTTTACAGGTACATGAAATCCCGCTTAACCTATGATCAAATTAATGATGTTATTAAAGAAATCAACAAGGCAGTAATTAGTAAATATAAAATCCTACATCAGCCAAAAAAGTCTATGAATTCTGTGACCAGAAATCTCTATCACAGATTTATTGATGAAGAAACGAAGGATACCAAAGGTAAAATGGCAGCATATATATGTGTACATGTGAACTGTTCAGAGTATAACTAAGTCATGAGAAATGTAGCTAGTTCTAGAAAATTCTAAATCTAGAGTGTTAATTCCCAACCAGGAGCAGTTATCCTACCAGGGGACATTTTACCATGTCTGGAGACATTTTTGGTTGTTACAGCTGGGTGCTCCTGGCATCTAGTAGGTAGAGGCCAGGGATGCTGCTATAACAGTTGGCAGTGCACAGGATAGCACCCACAAAATGAATTCTCTGGCTCACAGTGTCTGTAGGTGCTGAGCCTGAGAAACATTGCTTTAGAGTCTATTGTGAAACTATGCCCAATGTTTTAAGAAATTGAATAGTAATGATAACAGCTAGTCCTGTTGATATAGCTACTTACTGTATGGCAGAGAGTGTGCCAAGAGCTTCAATCCTTACAACACCCATATCACTTACTATTATTACTCCCAATTTGCAGACTAGGCAAAGAGAGCTTAACTTACTTGTCCAAGGTCATCCAGTTAAATGATAGCACTGTTATGGGTTTTATTCTTATAACCACTATGCCATGTTGCCTCTTGAAAAGTGAATTGTTCAAGCGATACCAACAGATAGCTAGTGACCTAATATCACGCATGCAACTTCTATTGATAGAATAATTATTATTTTAGCAAGAATACTAGTTCTTGGTTTTATTGGATACTAACAGTAAAAACGATTAATACCATTCATATTCACAACTTAATGTATTAAAGACTCTTTTGCAAGTTGGCCTTATAAAAATTAGCACTAATATCTTTATTTTTAGGTCGTTATTTTATAGTGGAAGCTGATATAAAGGAGTTCACAACTTTGAAAGCTGACAAGAAGTTTCACGTGTTACTGAATATTTTACGACACTGCCGGAGGCTATCAGAGGTCCGAGGGGGAGGACTTACTCGTTATGTTATAACCTGAGTCCCTTGTGAACTTTTGAACGTACCAACAGGGTATAGAGTGTAGAGGCTATTTCTATAATTTTCTTATATATAATTTTTTTAACTTTTAATCTTTTTTGTTTCCTTTTTTTTGAGACAGGATCTTGCTTTGTCACCCATAGTCTTGCTTTGTCACGCAGGCTAGAGTGCAGTGGCACAAACATGGCTCACTGCAGCCTCAACCTCCCAGGCTCAAGTGATCCTCCCACCTCAGCCCCCTGAATAGCTGGGACTACAAGCGTGCGCCACCATGCCTGGCTAATTTTTGTATTTTTTGGAGAGATGGGGTTTCACCATGTTGCCTAGGCTGGTGTTGAGCTCCTGAGCTCGAACAATCCACCCTCCTCAGACTCCCAAAGTGCTGGGATTATAGGCGTGAGCCACCGCGCCCGGCCAAGCTTATGTATTTTCAAGATTCACCTCCTCTCACCAAATATTTAACTACCTGCTGAATACACCTCTGTATTAGGCACATAGTGGAACTAAAAAATGCTCATATCCAGTTTTTGTGTTGAGTGGACAATGCTGCAGACCCTAATAAGATTGGGTACAGATCGGCATGCGCCTGTAGTCCCACCTATGCAGAAGAATTGCTTGAACCCAGGAGGTGGAGGTTGCAGTGAGCCGAGATCGTGCCACTGCATTCCAGTCTGGGCAACAGAGCAAGACTCCATCTCAGAAAAAAAAGAAAAAAGAAAAAAAGATTGGGTACAGATGTGATATTGGAAGAAAAAGATCAAGATGATGAGGTTAGGATACCCAGGCCCTTTGGACTTAAAAGATCATTAGTGTCTAAATTCCATCGATGGCATTTCAGTCTATAGGTAAACTTCCTGGAAGCTGGATTTGGAGACAGTTTATCATCTGATTATTGGGCTTTCCTATAGGTCCTTAGGGAGCAGCTTACCTGAAATGCATTTAGTGTACACCAGTCTGTAAACTTCAACCTGTAATGAAAGTGTAATAAATGTACATTGAGTTGATGTGATAATGTGATATAATAAGAAATATATATTTGATCCTCCTATCCAGTTTCTTGTTCAGAGCTCCTAAAACCCTTGTAATTTCCAAAGTGATGGAGTACATCTTTTGTTCTAATATTTGGTCTTTGACCCCAGTTCCTGACACAAAGCTCCTAAATTCCTTTGAATTTCCTAGTGATAGGAGAATTTTTTGTTCTAATGAGGTAACTCTTGATGGGCACCTGGATAACTCAGGGTGGGGGCTGCTCACAAAGACCACATCATGATTGGAAGTTTCAAACTTTCAGTCTCCCACCTCCGGAGAGGGGAGAGGGGCTGGAGATTGAGTGAATAATCCATCAAGCCTATGTCAACAAGACATAATCCCTTAACTATGGAATTCAGGGAGCTTCAGGGTTGGCAGACATTTTGATGTGCCAGGAAGGTGATGCACTCCAGCTTTATGAAGTCAGCAAGTCCTGTGCTCAGGATGCTTCTGGACCTTGCCCCGGGTACCCCTTCATCTGGCTGTTGTTCATCTGTATCCTTTGTAGTAGGCTTAAAATAAACTGGTAAACACAAGTAAAGCATTTCCCTGAGTTCTGTATTGCCGTATCAAATTATCAAACCTGAGGAGGGGGTTGTGGGAACACCCATGTGTAGCCATGTTGGACAGAAGTATGGGCAACCTGGGGACCTGCTAGTTGTGATTGGTGTTTGAAGTTCGGGACAGTTTTATGGGACTGAGCCCTTAATCTGTGGGGTCTGCATCAACTCTAGGTATTTAGTGTCAGAATTGAATTAAATACGGGATACTCTGTTGGTGTCTAGAGAGTTGGAAAATTGGTTGGGATAGGGAAAAAACCCCCACACATTTGGTGTCAGAAATATTATGTGAATGTAGTATAGAATAAAACAGGCTTTTCCCTTTTTGATGAAAAAGATGATAAAATAATGTGTGGGTAGGTTGATAATAGTCAAGAAAAATGGATAATGGGATTGTAAGAACTTAGCCATGTTTCTCTCACGCACCTGGGGAGACTGGTCTATCTATGTCTGTGCCATCTGCTTGGCAGGCTTGTCCCTGTAGCAGAGAAAAAATGTGTCTCACCAAGCCTGTGGCCTGGTTAACACCATCACTGTGATGAACACACAGACACTACATATTTGCAGTTATCCTTTTGTTTTCCTTAATTTAAATACAGGCATGTTTAATTTTTCATGCCTCAACTTAAGTGAAAATAATGGCATTATTCTTTAAGTCTTGTTTGATTTTTGATATGGTTTGGCTGTGCCCCTACCCAAATCTCACCTTGAATTGTAATAATCCCCATGTGTCAAGGGCAGGGCCAGGTGGAGATAATTGAATCATGGGGGGGCGGGTGGGGGGGGATGGTTTTCCCCATGCTGTTCTCATGGTGTAGTTAATGAGTCTCACGCGATCTGATGGTTTTATAAATGGGAGTTTCCCTGCACAAGCTGTCTTGCCTGCTGCCATGTAAGACATGACTTGGCTCCTCATTTGCCTTCCGCCATGATTGTGAGGTCTCCCCAGCCATGAGGAACTGTGAGTCCATTAAACCTCTTTCCTTTATAAATTACCTATTCTTGGGTATGTCTTTATTAGCAGTGTGAGAACAGACTAATACAATTTTTCTTTTTCTCTTCTCCTCTTCCTTCTTCTCCTCCTTCTCCTCCTCCTCATTCTTCTCCTTGTTTTCCTCTTCTTTCTTCTCCTTCTCCTCCTCCTCCTTCTCCTTCTCCCTCTCCTCTTCCTCCTTCTTCCCCTCCTCCTCCTCCTTTTTCTTCATCTTCTTCGTTTTCATCTTCTTCTTTTTTGTCTTTGTCTTCTTCTTCTTGCCAGAATCTCACTCTGATGTCCAGGCTGGAGTACAGTGGTGTGATATTGGTTCACTGCCTCCACCTCCCAGGTTGAAGCCATCCTCCCACCTCAGCCTCCCAAACAGGTGCATGCCACCATGCCTGGCTTTTTTTTTTTTTGTATTTTTTGTAGAGACAGAGTCTTGCTATGTTGCCCAGGCTAGTCTTGAACTCCCAGGCTAAAGCAATCACCCTCGGCCTCCCAAAGTGTTGGGATTATAGGTGTGAGCCACCGCACCCCAGCCCATAGATGGTTTTAATAAGGGTTCTGTGATTATAAGAGTGTGGGATGTGCTTAGTTAAGTAAAGATAAGCAGATTTTATTATTGCATGACTTCTGAAGTCCTTCATCTTACCCATTTATTTTCTAAATCTCCAACAGAGACAAGGCTGTGTAGTGGAGCACACATTCTACTTGTGGAGAGTTACTTCCATTACCTCTTTCATTATTTCTGAGGAATACATATTCATATCTCTGGGCATACTAATGCTCCATGAAATACGTTTTGGGGACATAAAGCAATCTGTTTTGCTTTATGACATAAAGCAACCTGACATAAAGCAATCTGTTTTGAAACCCCACTCATTTTTATTAATGAAATTTCATTACACAATCTTATTAGTAAATATATGTATGTAAAAGACATTTATTGAGGCAGTGTAATGGACTTTGGGGTGAGAAGGCTAACCAGAGTTCAAATCCTGGATATGCTACTGACACGCAGTACAAGCTTTGGTTAGTTAATCTCTTAGAACCACAGTCGTCTTATCTTCTGTAACAAGATAATCACGGCAGTCACCTGGTTGCCCTTGCTGACTCCACTTGGGGGTAGGAGGTGAGAGAAGTACTGGTGAAACTTGAGAGTGCAATGAAAGGGAGATGGATATCCTAAAAACCAGCCCAATTGAGGCAGGAAAATGGGGTCTGGAGGCAAGGAACATAAGGCTGATTCACACTTCGGCTATGACAGGAAATATCCTCTCCATAGGGCGTAGGCCAAGTAAATGACTTTATCACTTCATCCTCTTCATTTACGTAGGGCATACCCCAAGTAGAGGGTATGTAAACTCCCCAAAATTCTGTTACGGGGCCTTTGAGTCCCTATGTTCAGGCCCGCTCCCACACTGTGGAGTGTACTTTCATTTTCAATAAAACTATTTATTCCTTCCTTGCTTTGTGCATTTTGTCCAATTCTTTGTTTAAGATGCCAAGAACCTTGACACCCTCCACCATTAACACGATGTCTGTTCAGCCACCAAGCTTGATAAAGTGCCCAGTGACAGTGACACTACAGTGTGATATAGAGGAGAGGAGAGAGGGGAGCTAGTACGAGGACGGCCTGCATCCCATCTTTGGCAGGGCAAGTTCCTGCCAGATGTCTGAACAGCACATGGACTCCTCCGCTTAAAGCGTCTTGCTGTGGATCCTGTGGACTGTGGTTTAAACATACTGCCAACCTCCTCCAGGAAGACTACCTGTTGGGCAAGGGTCCTCTGGGTGTAAGCTGCTATGGAAGGGATAAGATAGGGTTTCTTGTCTCAGGGGCTATGCAAGGGAGGCCGCTGCTTAGAGGGAAGGAGAGAGCTCAAACCTGCTGTTGAGGTAGAGATTTCCTGAAAGAAACGATGGTAGCAATCACTTCATGAATAGTCACTATGTTCCCAGAAGGTCTGAGTCCTGAGGACCTTCCTCTGGAGCCTCAGTAAATTTACTTAATCTAAATGGGTCCTGGTGCTGGGGTAATTAGCCTTATCTTGTCTCCTGCTAAATCACGGAGGTTTGGGGAGTTCCTTCACACCCCCAATAAACTTGTTTGTGGAGGCCTGGGGAGTTTCTTCAGACTCACAGTAAAACTTGCTTAATCCTAAATGGGTCCTATTAAGAATTGCTTCGTTATTTTGTCATGCTTTAAGGCCCAGGAAAGGCCAAGGCAAAACTCTTGGTGGGCTTTTGTTACATCCCAGCCTTTGTATAAGGGCACTAGCTTTTAATATTCAACTTAACCACTCAGTACTGAAACAGTTATTATGGAGGCCTGCGTTAGTGAGACCTGGCCTGCCACAACTTAGGGAGACAAGATTTTTTTGTCTTTCAACATTTTGATTATGATATACTTGAATGTTGATGGTCTTGTGTTTGTCCTACTTGGAGTTCTCTGAGCTTCTTGATACGCAAATTAATGGTTTTTAATTAAATTTGGGAAGTTTTCCGCTATTTTAATTTGTGTGTGTGTGTGTGTGTGTGTGTGTGTGCGCGTGCGCGCGCGCGTGCTCCTGGGCTTCCTGGGTCGAGTAGGGGCTCAGAAAGCTGTGAAACTCACTCATTTCCTGCATCAGGACTTACTTTGGTCCTGGATGAATACTATTGAAGATATATGCTTAAAATATTCCTAACATCAGAATTTGTGCCTGTGTTTTCTTCCCCAAGAAAGCTATAAACAACGAAAATTTTGATGTAAGCTTCCCTGTGTCCTCTCTCCCTCTCTCCCTTCCCTCTCCCCTGAAACTAAAAGGAATGTTAAAAGCCTGTTTTTCTGTGACCTGCAGAGGCAGACCGTATCTATGCTCCCAGTTCCAATTCCTTGTAAACACAATTTGTAAACTCCTGTGAGATCCTGTCTCTTTTGCCATGTCGCTGCAAGGTCATAAAGTAGATAAAACTTAAGTTACAATTACGGTTTTCCTCAAGATCTGAGACATCTTCATTGTCTTTGTTTCTCGCTCTGGTAACATCTTCCCGCAGCATGTATTTCTCGCCTTAAAGAGTTTAAAAGGTGATCGAAAAATCTAACACTGGCTACCTGTTTGGGACCCCTTCCACGCTGTGGAAGCTTTGTACTGTCACTGCTCAATAAAGCCTACAGCTTTTTTTTTCTCTCGGTCCGATCAGTGTCCCTCTCTTGCCGCAGGCTGCCGCCACACCAATTCTTTGGCGTGGCTAAGGCAAGAACCTTTTGGTGTTACACTTTCTCTCCACTCCTGTACTTGCATTTTACAAATATGTTGGTGCACTTAATGGTGTCCCGCTTTTCTCTGAAACTCTGCTCATTTGTCTTTATTTTCCCTCCTATTATTTCTATTCTTTCTCTGTATTCTTCCAATATATGATCTCTATTGATCTATCTTCAAGTTTGCCGATTCTTTCTTTGGTTCCTGTTTTTGTGCTTTTAAATTCCAGAATTTTCATTTGGTTCTTTCTTACAATTTCTATCTTTGTACTGATATTCTGTATTTGATGAGACATTGTCACTAGGCTTCCTTTAAACATGGTTCCCTTTAGGTCTTTGAACACATGTATAACAGCTGCAGTGACTTGGCTGAGCTAGTTCACTGATTTGACTATCTTCTTTCCTGATCTTCCCATTAAGCTTCTGGCAGGTCTGCCTCTGTTGATATCTCACCTGGCTGTTAGCCTCCACTAATTGCTAGGTGATTGGTCTATTGTTCTTGACAGTGCCCTGGGGCATAAATTGCTCTACAACCTGATTCAGTTGCAGTCAAGCCCCTTGGCAGGGGCGGGGTATTGCCAGTCTTTGAGACTTGCTTCCACTCCCTGTGGACTGAACCTTTGTAGTATGGAGTAGGAGCTGGGGGAAAAGGAGGAACTGTTTTTCACCAGCTGCCCCATCCAGATCCTGTCTATGGAGCAGGAGCCATGGATGTGGTGTAGGGAGTAGCATCAGGAACTGGTATCATCAACCACCTATTTCTCCGCTGTGATTTGCAAGGAACTAGTTTTTCAATCTCCCTTACCAAATGGCTTCTGGCTGGGTTTAGCCAATAGGAAGTGCCAGTGGAAGATTGGCATGTTGGAGAGGGGGAGAAGCCAGAAATTTCACCCTCTCTCGCTTTGCTTTGGGTTGGTATCCTTGGCAGGCTGTGTCTCCTCTGTGGCACTGACTACTCCAACCAGCCCTCTTTTTGTGGTTCCATTTCCCATTGGGCAATGGGAAATCATGCAGTGTAATTCTCCACTCTGTAGGTTGAAACTATAGTTGTAGCTTTATCTGGATGGCCTGGCAAATAGCCTCTAGTGATACCACTTTCTCCCATAATCCCTTCTGTCTTAGTGTTCCCAGACCACACTGAGGACCAGGCTGCTATTTCTCGTGGCCCAATAACGAGATGCAGATGGACTGGGGAGGAAGAGAGTTTTTATTTCTGCAACCAGTTACAGGGAGAAGGCCTGGAAATTATCACCAGACAAACTCAAAATTACGAAGTTTTCCAGAGCTTATATACCTTCTAAGCTGTATGTCTATATGTAAGCATGTATTCATCTAAAGACATAAGTGATTAACTTCTTTTAATCTATACCTAAGGTCTGAGTCTTGAAGACCTTCCTCTGGAGCTTCAGTAAATTTGCTTAATCTAAATGGGTCAGGTGCTGGGGTAATTACCCTTATCTTGTCTCCTGCTAAATCATGGAGGTTTGGGGAGTTTCTTCAGACCCCCAATAAACTCATTTGTGGAGGCCTGGGGAGTTTCTTTAGACTCACAATAAAACCTGTTTAATCACGCTGTAAGGTACAGGAAAAGCCTGGGCAAAACTCTTGGTGGGCTTTTGTTACATTCTAGCCTTGTGTAAGGGTACTGGCTCTTTCAGCTTTTAATATTTAATGTAGCCACTCAGTCAGTGCTGAAACAGTTGTTATTGAGGCCTGCGTTAGTGAGACCCGGCCTGCCACATTAGTATAGTAGTAGTGTCTTGCTGTAACCTCTTAGTCACTTCACTATGTGATACTTTACCTTGTTTTAATATGAACAGACTCTCCCTTAGCTGAGAAAGCCGAATGGACTCCATTTGGCTCCTTCATTTGCAAGACATCAAGGGCTCCTTACCCACCCCCTTCCTCAAGGACTTAACTTGTGCAAGCTGACTCCTAGCACATCAAAGAGTGCAATTAGCCAATAAGGTAAGCTATGTCCACAGTTCCCAGAAATTCGCCTGGGTGATAGTACCCTAAGCCCGCCCCCCGCGTTTGTGTCCGGTAGATAGCACCCAAAGCCCTCGCACCTATCACCTTGCGATGGATTTAAAGCCCCTGCACCTGGAACTGTTTGTTTTCCTGTAACCATTTGTCTTTTTAACTTTTTTTGCCTGTTTTACTTCTGTAAGATTGCTACAGCTAGGCTCCCCCTCCCCTCTCTAAACCAAAGTATAAAAGAAAATCTAGCCCCTTCTTTGGGGCCTAGAGAATTTTGAGGGCTAGCCGTCTCTCAGTCGCCAGCTAATAAAGGACTCTTGAATTAATTTCAAAGTGTAGTGTTTCTCTGTAACTCGCTTGGTTACAACATTTGGAGGCCCCAGCGAGATATTCGCCACTGGGCAAGAGCTGGACTCGTTCCAGGCTCCCCCGGACAGACGGCGGACTTATAGGGGAGGCGCCACCTGAAGACATTCCCGGGCCCCATAAGACCCCGTCTTCCGGAGGGGAATGGATCGACCACTGGTGTGTGCCCGCAAAAATTCAACTCCTGAGTCCTCAGTTTCTGGTCCCAGGAAGGTAAGTCAGATCTGACTCTTTCTCTGAGAGGGAAGCAGCCCTGACGAGGGCCCTCCCTTGACACTGCCCATGTTCTAGGATGCTGGAGAACAGAGTCCCGGTTTCCGGCAGGCCGGCCTCTGTTAAGACTAGTCTCTCTTTTTCTCTCCCTCCCTCTTTATCTCTTCTCCTTCTCTCGTTCAGGTCTCCCGGAGACCTCTGTTTTAGAATGGGAATAAGAAAACTGTTATAAACTCTGTGTGAATGAGTGCGTGAATGTGGAGTTCAAGGGCTCCACCACGAAAGCTACGGAGTTCCAGTGGGCCCTCACCTGCGGTTTCGTGGTGACCTCATAAGGCTTAAGGCAGCATCGGGCATAGCTCGATCCGAGCCGGGGGTTTATACCGCCTGCCAATGCTAAGAGGAGCCTAAGTCCCCTCAGGGGGAGCAGCCAGGCGGGCATCTGACTGATTCCGTCATGGGACCCCCTCCCCTTGTCTGTCTATAAAAATTGTCATAATTGTTTATATACCCCAGTGTCTATTGTCCTGTTTAGTGTCTATTGTCCTGTCTGGTGTTTAACTTTTGTATGTCAGGTCGTCGATATTGCCCAACTAGGCAAGGACTTCTTCAAACTCCTGAGTGCAGATTTTCTAAAACCGGAGGTTTCAGGCGTGTCTCTTTGGGTTGCCAGGCCCAGGGGCCAGGCGCCCCTCCGCCGCAGGGTCTCCCGGACCTGAAGGCGGGGAGTGGGAGGGGACGGCGCCAGACCCCCTCCCCCAGGGACCCCTGCAGGCGCCCGGCTCTTGCGCCTTCAGGCGTCAAAGCCCCTGACTTCCCCGAGCACCAGCGTATCCGCACCTGGCTTAGAACGCAGGGCCACGGCCTGCTGCGGTGACCTCGGCCCCTGGCCGGACTTCTGAGCCGGGCTTGCAGCGCCTGACAAGGCCTGAAGGCGGAGCGGGGGACCGCGGAGTCGTCCTGGCAACCCCGCACTGCCCAGCACGGCTCCTCCCAGCCTGAAAAGATCCGAGTGGCCCCTTTCCTCCTCATCCCCATCCCTTACTCCGCACATCCCATTTTCCTGTGCCACAGTAAGTCCAGCGCCTCCAAGACTTGGCTCTGCTCTCCCTCCTAAAACCCTTAAAAGAAAAGAGCAAAGTTTGAACTTTTTGCCTTCGAGTTGTGGAGACACCAAAAATATTTAGGCTATAAGTCAGAAAGGAGAAGGGGGATCACATAGGTCCCACCAGCCTCGTACCCATCTCTTGTCTTCTCCCTAAATCTCGGAGCTTAAGGAAACAGACCTTATGTGGCAAGAAGCACTGGCTATAGCTGTTTTCCTACTTCTTTTGGTAGTGATGCTTCTGTTCTTCCGATACTCCAGCCCCCCAGGTCATGAATTTCTCTGTCCGTGCTGGGTTTAGTATCTCTGCTCAAACCTTGTTAAACTGCCTCCAGAATGGGAAACTCTTGTTCCCAGTCTCATAAAGATTGGAGCCCTCTCCAATGTATGTTACAAAATTTCTCTCTAGGCTTCTCAGAGGATTGTGGGGTCCGCCTTAAAAAAGGCAAACTCTGGACGCTCTGTGAAGTAGAATGGCCAAAGTTTGGAGCTGGGTCACTGAACCTCGCAATTGTTCAGGCTGTGTGGCGGGTTGTTGCTGGAATTCCCAGTCACCCCGATCAGTTTCCCTACATTGATCAATGGCTGAGTTTGGTCCGGAGCCCTCGTCCATGGCTCCACTCATGCGCCATTCCTAATCCTACCTCCAAGGTCCTTTTGAGCCAGACGTCGACCCTCAGCCGGCTCGGCTCCTCCTGTATTGCCTCCTTCTGAAGAAGAGGAAATCTCCCTCACCCAGTTCTGCCACCTTATAACCCTCCTACTCCCTTAGAATCTTCCCTTGTCTCCTCGACTACGTCCCCTGTGGGCTCTCTGCCTATTGCCTCCTGATTGAGGCCACGGCAGGAGAAGGTAGCCCCTCTCCTCCTGCTGAGAGAGGCACAAGTCCCTCTGGGTGATGAGCGCTCGGCTCCATTCTTGGTCCCCTTCTCTACTTCTGACCTGTACAACTGGAAGGCTCATAATCCCTCCTTTTCTGAAAAGCCCCAGGTCTTGACCTCACTGATGGAGCCCGTGCTCTGGACCCATCAGCCCACCTGGGATGACTGTCAACAACTCCTTTTAACCCTCTTTACCTCTGAAGAGAGGGATTGTATCCGAAGAGAAGCCAGAAAGTATTTCCTTACATCAGCCGGTAGACCGCAGGGGGAAGCCCGTTTTTCCCTCTACCCGGCCTGATTGAGATCCGAACTCTTCAGGTGGGAAGAGAGCGTTGGATAATTTTCACCGGTATCTCCTTGCGGGTATCAAGGGAACCGCTCGAAAACCATGAATCTGTCTAAGACAACTGAAGTTGTCCAGGGGCCTGATGAGTAACCTGGAGCATTTTTAGAATGCCTCCAGGAGGCCTATTGGACTTGCACCCTTTTTGACCCGGTGACTCCCGAGAAGAGCCGTGGTATTAATTTGGCATTTGTGGCTCAGGCAGCCTCTGATATTAGAAAAAAATTACAAAAACTGGAAAGATTTGCTGGAATGACCATTAGCCAGCTTTTAGAAGTAGCCCAGAGAGTTTTTGACAATCAAGGGTTCAAGAAACAAAAACAGGCAGCTCAGGCAGCTGAAAAGGCTGCTGATGAAGCATCCAAAAGACAACCAAAAATCTTAGTGGCGGCTATCCAGGAAGCCAGAAAGGAAAGGCCCCCATCACAGAACACTAGCCAGGGGACCCCGGGTCCACATCAGAAAGGCCAGAAAAGTGAGCAGGCTCCCCCACAGAAAAACCAATGCGCTTATTGCAAGCAGATAGGACACTGGAAAAAAGAATGCCCATTTAAACCAGAGGAAAAAAGAATGCCCATTAAAGCCAGAGGAGAAACCAGAAAAGAAAAACGTCTGAAGGGGGCCAGCCCCTCCACGTGGGTGGTTCTCGTCAGGTGGGACAAGAAAGTGAGAAAAGAAGACACAAAGTATAGAGAAAGAACAGTGGGCCCAGGGGACCAGTGCTCAGCATATGGAGGACCTGCGCAGGTCCTGGTCTCTGAGTTCCCTCAGTATTTATTGATCACTATCTCTACCATCTCGGAGAGGAGGATGTGGCAGGACTATAGGGTAATGGTGGGGAGAGGGTCAGCAGGAAAACATGTGAGCAAAGATCTCTGTGTCATAAATAAGTTTGAGGAAAGGTACTGTGCCTTGATGTGCACATAGGCCAGATTTATGTTTGACTTTACACAAACATCTCGGTGCATTAAAGAGCAGTATTGCCACCAGCATGTCTCACCTGCAGCCATAAGACAGTTTTCTCCTATCTCAGTAAATCAAATGTATGATTGGGCTTTACATTGAGACATTCCATTCCCAGGGACGAGCAGGAGACAGATGACTTCCTCTTATCTCAACTGCAAAGAGGCCTTCTTCCTCTTTCACTAATCCTCCTCAGCACAGACCCTTTACGGGTGTTGCGCTGGGGGATGGTCAGGTCTTTCCCTTCCCACGAGGCCATATCTCAGGCTGTCACATGGGGAGAAACCTTGAACAATACCTGGCTTTCCTGGGCAGAGGTCCCTGCGGCCTTCTGCAGTGCATTGTGTCCCTGGGTACTCGAGATTAGAGAACGGCAATGACTTTTACCAAGCATACTGCCTTCAAACACATTTTTAACAAAGCACACCCCGCACAGCCCTAAATCCATTAAACCTTGAGTCAACACAGCACATGTCTCTGCAAGCACAGGGTTGAGGCTAGGGTTACAGGTTAACAGCATCTCAAGGCAGAAGAATTTCTCTTAGTACAGAACAAAATGGAGTTTCTTATGTCTACTTCTTTCTACATAGACAGAGTAACAATCTGATCTCTCT
Organism: Hylobates moloch; assembly: GCF_009828535.3. Lineage (NCBI taxonomy): Eukaryota > Metazoa > Chordata > Mammalia > Primates > Hylobatidae > Hylobates > Hylobates moloch. Next base: position 29,188,626 of record NW_026652280.1, on the reverse strand, counting down.
TTATTTTCCCCACAAAGGTCCTCACCCTCCCTACAGCAGAGGAATCTGATGATTAAAACGGCCGGGGCTCCCTCTCACTTGGCTCCTGGGAGCCCACGGTGACCGCCATAGTGGAGGGCCATGGCGATACCCAGTCGCCTATTTATCTAAAAGACTGGACCCAGTGGCCTCCAGGTGGCCAAGTTGTCTGCGGGCTGTAGCAGCCACAGCAAGCCTGGTTCAGGAGACTGATAAACTGACTCTAGGTCAAAATTTAACCCTTACAGCTCCTCATGCCATAGAGACTTTACTGCGAAGTGCTTCTGGCAAATGGATGTCAAATGCTCACATCCTGCAGTATCAGAGTTTACTGTTAGATCGGCCTTGTTTAACTTTCTCTCCCACAAGGTGTTTAAATCCAGCTACTTTTCTCCCTGATTCAGACTTCACCACTTCTGTCCATGACTGCCAGGAACTGTTAGAGACTATCTCCAAGATGTGCCTTTAAAGGAGGCGGATGCCACCGTGTTTACAGACAATAGCAGCTTCCTTAAACAAGTAGTACGAAAGGCTGGTGCGGCTGTTACTATGGAGATGGAAAACTGTAGACTCAGGCATTGCCGGCAGGTACCTCGGCACAAAAAGCTGAATTGGTCACTCCCACTCAGGCTCTCTGACGAGTAAGGACAAACGTATTAACACTTACACTGACAGCAGGTATGCTTTTGCTACTGTGCATGTACGTGGAGCCATCTACCAAGAGCGTGGGCTACTCACCTCAGCAGGAAAGGCTATCAAAAACTAAGAAGAAATTTTGGCCCTGCTTGAAGCTGTTTGGCTCCCTCAACAGGTGGCTGTAATTCACTGCAAAGGACATCAAAAAGAAGACACAGCCATTGCCCATGGTAACGGAAGAGCAGACTCTGCAGCCCGGGAGGCAGCTGACTCCCAGTCACACCTCTGACCCTGCTGTCTGCAGTGTCCTTTCCGCAAGCTGACTTGCCAGATCACCCAGAATATTCCCCAGAGGAGGAAAAGCAGGCTTGGATCTTCAGGCCAGTAAAAATCAGGAAGGAGGAGTAAAACTGGCCCAGCTTCTAAGGAGCCATTTCAAGATCCCCCACCTTCAGGACTTAGTTAACCAAGCAGCTCTCCAGTGTACGGCTTGTGCCCAGGTAAACACAAAGCAAGGTCTTAAACCCAACTCAGGCGACTGCCTCTGGGGAGACTTGCAAGGAGAAAGGTGGGAAATTGACTTTACAGAAATAAAACCACACCGGGCAAGGTACAAATACCTTCTGGTACTAGTAGACACTTTTTCTGGATAGACTGAGGCATTTGCCACCAAAAATGAGGCTGCCACCACGGTAGTTAGGTTTTCACTCAATGAAATCATCCCTCGACATGGGCTGCCTGCTGCCATAGGGTCTGATAATGGACCGGCCTTCACCTCGTCCATAGCTCAGTCAGTCAGTAAGGCATTAAACATTCAATGGAAGTTCCATTGTGCTTATCGACCCCAGAGCTCTGGATGGGTAGAATGTATGAATCGCACCCTAAAAGATACTCTTATAAAATTGATCTTAGAGACCGGTAAAAATTAGGTAAGACTCCTTCCTTTAACCCTTCTTAAAGTAAGATGCATTCCTTACCGGGCTGGGTTTTCACCTTTTGAAACCATGTATAGGAGGGCTCCGCCTATCTTGCCTAAGCTAAAGGATACCCATTTAGCAGAAATCTCACCAGCTAATTTATTACAGTACCTACAGTCTCTCCAACAGGTACGAGATATCATCCAGCCACTTGTCCGGGGAGCTCATCCCAATCCAGTTCCTGACCAGACGGGGCCCTGTCACTCGTTCCAGCTGGGTGACCTGGTGTTAAAAAGTTCCAGAAAGAAGGACTCACTCCTGCTCAGAAAGGACCTCATACTGTCATCCTCACCACGCCGACAGCTCTGAAAGTGGATGGCATTCCTGCTTAGATTCATCACTCTTGCATCAAAAAAGGCCAACAGAGCCCAACAAGAAACATAGGTCCCCAAGCCTAGGCCAGGCCCCTTAAAACTGCACCTAAGTCGAGTGAAGCCATTAGATTAATTCTTTTTATTTACCTCTCTTATTTCCACCTGTTATGCCCTCCGCGCCTTCCTATCCTTCTCTCCTCACTTCTTGCACGCCAGAACGTGTATTTGCAAATGCTACTTGGAAGGCAGGAACCTCCAAGAAAGTCCCTTTTGCAGTCGGTTTATGTGCTTTGTTCCCAGAGCCTGCCCGTACCCTTGAAGAACAACGCAACCTGCCGGTCATAGAAGCGGGGAACATCAACCTTGCTACAGGGTTCGGACACACAGGAAGACAGACTGGATGTAAAAACTCTAAAAGTGAAAAAAAAAAAAAGGACTCCAGAGCGTTAACTTTTACCTCTGTCCTAAAAATCACCCTGACTCTAGTTGTCATGATTCTTATCAATTTTTCTGCCCTCACTGGGTTTGTGTGACCCTAGCCACTTACCCTAGAGGATCACCTGGTCCTCAGCCCTCTCCATAACTCACACTCCCTATCCTAGACAGTGTACTATGAAAAATTGTAACCCTCTTACTATAACTGTCTGTAACCCTGGTTCAGCTCAATGGTATTATGACCTGTCATAGAGATTAAGGCTTTATATCTCGAGATTTAATGTTAAAACTATGTTCGCCATCCAAAAAATCTAGATAAATGCCAGCAAACATAGGAAAATAGCACCCCTTGGTACCAAAGTATGTTTAACTAGAATCCATGGCTGACTACTTTAATCACTAGGCTAGCTAGCCCCCTTTCTCCTCCTACTGTTAGGCTTAGTCTTCAGGCCATGTATATTAAATTGGTTTCTTAACTTTATAAAGCAACGCATAGCTTCTGTCAAGCTTATGTATCTTAAAACCCAATATAACCCCCTTGTTATAACTGAGGAATCAATGATTTGATTCCCCAAAAACGTAAGTGGGGAATGTGATACCTTACCTTGTTTTAATATGAATAGACCCTCCCTTAGCTGAGAAAGCTGGACGGACTCCTTTTGGCTCCTTCATTTGCAAGACATCAAGGGCTCCTTACCCACCCCCTTCCTCAAGGACTTAACTTGTGCAAGCTGACTCCAAGCACACCAAAGAGTGCAATTAACCAATAAGGTACTGGGCAAGCTATGTCCACAGTTCCCAGAAATTCACCCAGGTGATAGTACCCTAAGCCCCCGCGTTTGTGTCCGGTAGATAGCACACAAAGCCCTCGCACTTATCACTTTGCATTGGATTTAAAGCCCCTGCACCTGGAACTGTTTGTTTTCCTGTAACCATCTGTCTTTTTAACTTTTTTTTGCATGTTTTACTTCTGTAAGATTGCTACAGCTAAGCTCCCCCTCCCCTCTCTAAACCAAAGTATAAAAGAAAATCTAGCCCCTTCTTTGGGGCCGAGAGAATTTTGAGGGCTAGCCGTCTCTCAGTCGCCAGCTAATAAAAGACTCCTACCCTCGCCCCTCCCCCCCATTGAAATACCTAGAGTGGTTTCTGTTTTCCTGACTAGAACCTGATTCCCACTAGCCAAATGAGGAGCAATTTAAACTTAAACATAAAATAATACTAATTGACTCAAACACACATAAAAATATATGCATTCCTTATGATTACCCCCAAAAAGAGAAAGCCCAAATTGTTAGTATTGGTGGACTCTTCTACACCAACTTCTTTCTCTGAACATTGGTAATTAAAGTAAAAGTTATCCTGCTTTTAGAATCATATTTCAGGATAACCAAATAGCCCAAGTGGATAAGGGAAACTGTTCTTTACAGAAGGAGGCCAGCTATATATGTCAAATAAATGGTAAAACTAGAAAATCGCTTTTTTGTAACTCCTAATAATTGATTTACATAAGGGTCATCAATGCATGCTAAAATCATAAGGTTAAACACTGGTAGGAAACCATGCCTTTACTAGGTAGTCAGAAGAGGGGAGCGGTAACTTTAAATGGAGAGATTTGGCTTTCACTACTTGGGGCAGATTGCATATTCCAAAGATGGATGGGAGAATTCTGTATCCCATTCCCATATGCTCTTTCAGTGTGATGTCAACACTCCTCCATCAAGAGGCAGGATCTTTATTCCCTCTGTCTGAATCTGGGCTATCTTTGTAACTGCTTCAACCTACAGAATGGAGAAGCGACACTGCATGATTTCTAAGGCTAGCTCTTACAATACGGCTTTCATCTGGTTCACTTTCTCTCTTGGGATGCTTGCCCTTAGAACCCTGTCAGGATGTCGTGAGAAAGCCAAGGCCACATGGAGAGTTCACATAACTGCTATTACTATCTGCCAGTCATGTAAGCAAATGAATCTTCAGATGATTTTAGCTCCCAACCTTCATTTAAGTTATTTTGCTGAGGTTCCAGACATCAAGAAGCAAAGACAAGCTGTTCCAGCTATGCTTTGTCTGAATTCAGAACTTGCAGAAATCATGAAAAATACTAAATAATTATGGTGGTTTAAAGCCATGTTTTTGCATAATTTGTTATATAAGAGATAATGAATACACTACTCAAATTTTGCATCACCAGTAGCAGAACATTCTGACATTATGCACCCCCTAAATGTGATACAATATGAAGTAGACATTCCTCTGTGTACTGCCTATGAAGTATTGTTGCAGAATTTTGTTCCTTAGTTCTTGTCACATGACCAGGAAAATTTAGGCACAGGGACACATTGAAGGGTGAGTAGGACAGGATTTTATTGGGTGAAAAGGGAAAAAAAAATATCAGCAAAGCCAGATGGAATCCTGCTAACAAGCCCCCCACCTCACAGATTGAATCCCAGGCCACTACACAGGATCTGAAGAGGCCAGGCTCCTCCCACCTGCCCATGGCTCCACCCTGTTCTCCCAGTGCACATGTGGGCATGTGCAGAAAAGGCCCTGGGCAGGTTCCCTCATCTGCACGAAAGCATCTGATGTAAACACTTATGGGGCATGTCGGAGATTCTCCAGGGACCACTTTTTATCTGCCTAGGCATTTGGCTGTCTCTGTATTACTGCCAAAAACATTAAACCTGAATCTAATTAAGGCTTTAGATCTATCATCTAGTTTATAGGAAACATAGGGGAAAGAGAAACAAGCTAAATGTCACCATGAAGAAATGATCAGGCAAATCTGTATGTAACATAAATAACCTGGTCTCTTAAATGCAAGTCAATGTCATTGAAAAAACAGATCCTCTTTCAGATTAAAAGATTTAAGAGCATAACCAAATATAAAACATGAACCGTGACGGGATTCAGTTTTGTGGGGGGAAAAAAAGATCTAGGGACAACTGTTGAAATTTTAAGAAGGATTGCATATTAGGTGTCAAAGGGGAATTGTTTTGTTATGATAATGGCATTGTGGTTATGCAGGAGAATATCCTTATTTTCTGCAGATGCGTGCTGAGATATTTAGTGGTAAAATGATATATGATGTTAATAATATGCTTTAAAATGGGTCCAGCAGTATAATTGAAAAGTTACATACATATATAGAACATATAAGGCAAACTGTTAATTGTTCAACCTAGCTGAAGGGCATCTTAGTATTCATTGTATTATTCTTTCTAACTCTCTGGATGTTTTAAAAAATATTTCCTAATACAATTAATGCCTGTGTGAAACAAATGTACTGATTGGATATTTACATTTTATGAAATGTTCATTGATAAGAACTTCTGGGCTGGTGAAGTTGGGAAAGAAGGGAGAAGTGTTAGTAATCAATTATGAGCTCATATGCTATTTCCAGTACTCTGGTGAAATTCACCCGCCAGTGCTTCCCATCTGCATGCATTCTTCCCAACACTACTCACTGAGCCTAGGCTGAATGTTTGAACTTTTGTATTAGATTAAGGGGGTGAAGATACGAACTTCTTGAGTTATACTGTATATAAATATTATTGTGTCTACACACAAAGCAATGTATTTGGCTTCTGACTTATCCATGGAGAAATGATATGCAGTGTATAAAGCTTGATATCTGAAAAATCTGTCATTTTTAAAGTACTACATTTTCTTGTCTTTTTTTTTTTTTTTTTTTTTTGAGATGGAGTCTCACTCTGTTGCCCAGGCTGGAGTGCAGTGGCATGATCTCAGCTCACTGCAGCCTCCGCCTCCCGGGTTCAAGTGATTCTCCTGCCTCAGCTTCCTGAGCAGCTGGGACTACATGCACATGCCACCACGCCCAGCTAATTTTTGTATTTTTAGTAGAGACAGGGTTTTGCCATGTTGGCCAGGCTGTTCTCAAACTCCTGACCTCAGGGGATCTGCCTGCCTCGGCCTCCCAAAGTGTTGGGATTACAGGCGTGAGCCACCATGCCCAGCTAAAGTACTACATTTTCAAATAAGCTTAGGACTGCAGGTGATTAACATGGACAGATTTTCATTGCAGGGTTTCTTTATTATCATGAGACTATTATTCTTTGTAACAACTGTAATGCAATTTCAGACTAATATTTTAAATCTAGGATCAGTGAGGCAACTCAAAAAGCTCAGGTAATTAAAATTTTATTTCTTCAGATGGTTCAACCTGATAAATGTGGGCTGTTCCAATTACAGATATTTTCTTGGTATAGTGATTGTGAGCTGTGCCTCATTTTCATACAAAAAATTGCAGCTCTGATCCTTAATTGTGACTCAAATTAAATTCTCAGGAATACTCTTTAACTTTAAAAATTATCCAACAACATGTTGTACCAAAAAGAACACATGAAAAAACCTGTGAGCATCAGAAAACCTGGGTCTAGGCCTAGCTCTGCCGTTAACTCACTTTTGGTTCTACCAAAATACAGGGTTGTGAAATTACAGCTATCTGTTCGGGGGGGAAAACAAATGGCTGTGTTGTATGACTCAGTTCTCAGGCTTAATTGTCCCTTGGGCATAACAAGTTTAGGGGTCCTGAGGTTTTATTTTCTTTTACAATCCCATGTCTTCTAAGTGGCATAGCCAGGATTTGAACTTGGATAGTGGTACACCCCTATGGTCTCTGCTCTTAAACTTTCTGCTAGCTCACTCCTCCTGTGCTACGTAAGTGAATGCTAGAATTCATAGCTCTAGGTGGCTGGAAGCGTAGGGAAGAAAACCATCTCTTTGTGCTTCTCCTCCATGTGTAACTACCTGGTGGAGTCTTAAGTTACTCAGGTCTTAGGTCTCTGCTGAGGACTGATGGTGTCTCCTGTTTACATCTAACAATGTTAACAGTCAGCATGGCCTGGCACATAGCATTGTTCTCCTCACCATCATCAAAAAGAAAAAGGCTTCCCTGTATATATGTGCACATAAAATATATAATATGTATTTATATAAATTACTCACATATTTAAGAACATGTGTAAATTTATATAGATTTCTCACATATTTAAGAACATGTATTTTAAAAAAATAGATCTGTATTGCCCTCTAGTGGCCATGAAAATTTAAAGGTGGGTAACCCTAAAAGAGAATAGCAGCTGTTCAAGTGCCAACCATAAAAACATCAACCCTACTACCTCCATATATTGCTGGGGTGCAAACAGGCATGCTCACAGCGACCACGTAGGTGATGTCACAGAGAAGTGGGCTGGGACAACATGGAAATGGTCCAACACTTCCCTCTCTGAAGGGGGAGCCTCTACTGAATTCCAGCTTATGGCTGCCCTGAAGAAGATGGGCCAGTTGCTAGAGAAGCTCCAGAACCAGATATTTATGTAAGAATGCCCAATGTTTAAGTGTAGGAAATCAATTAATTTTTATCCCAATCTCTGGGTGTGTCATTCACATTTCTGTGGGTTGGATTTAGGCTGCAAGTCTAGCCACTTGCTCATATGTGTTGGACAAAACTTACAGGAGGCCTTTGTTTTGGATTAGGCCCCAGCAGACCAAACCAAAATGGAGTCACTCATGCTAAGGTTACATATCACCAAGCTGAAAATAAGTGGTTTATCTGACCTTCTGAGAAATCAGGAGAGAGAGAGATAATGGCCAAATCCCCAAACAGACCAGTCCCAGCCAGCATAAGGAAGTCCCCTCTGCTTTAACCTTTTTTACAAGGAAAGTTGCTTTGACATGACCAATTTGCTTTTTGTTTTGTTTCTGCTTTCCTCAGCCTTTCTTTATCTATAAAACCAATCTCCTCTGCTCAGCTCAGCAGAACCATTAATCTATTTTTGGAATGAAGTGTTGCCTGATTCTAAAATTGCAAATAAAGCCAATTAAAATCTTTAAAAATTTGTTGTAATTTTGTTTTTAGACACTTCTGACCTTTGGCTGATTGCTACTTACTATCTAATGGGCACTGTGCTAAGGGATTTATGTACAGTATCCTCTTTAGCCTGCAAAACAACCCTATTACAGTTTATCCCCCTTTCATAGATGAGGCTGAGAGAAGTTATTTGAATTGCCTAAGGTCATGTGGTCTGTGAAAATCAGAGGTGGGATTTGAACGCAGCTCTTCCTAACTCCAAAACCCATGATTTTAATCCCCGCACTTATTGCCCACCATGCGGTGTATAAGGTCTATTCAGTTAAGAAATATATATGGAGTTCTCAACATATGCCAGACTATTCTAGGTGCCAAAGATACAGCAGTGAAGAATGCAGTGACTGCCCTCATTCTAGTGTGATTTTTGTGTGTGGAGTTGGGGGAGAGGGCCAGTTGTGATACAGGGAGTAAGAGATGATACATAAATACATGCCAATGCTGCATAGTGGAAACTGCCGTGGAAACATCAAGTGGTGTGAGAAGATACAGAATGATGGTGGCTTGTGGTGACAGGGTGGTCAGGTAAGACCTCCTTGGTGAGGTGTCACTGGACCAGAGTGAAGCGAAGAGCAAAGTCATTGATCCCTGGATGGCATATGGCGGGTGGGGGTGTGCATAGAGACCAAAGGGAACAGCGGCTGCCCAGGTCTCCGGGGGATGTGTGCTTGGTGGGTTCCAGCAGCAGCCAAGAGGCCAGTGTGGCTGGAGTGAACACATGAGTGATGGTGGAGGCAGGCAGGGCCAGAGGGTGCAGGTAGGCCATGGCATGGAGGATGAATTTCCTTCTGAGTATGATGGAAAGCCTTTGAGTTGAGAGCTTTTGGCAAAGAAGTTGACACAATAAAAAGGAGCCAAGAATAAAATATCCTCCCCAATGTGACACTCTCCTTACGGCCTTACAACATGTTCTCTGCACATGCATGCTCCCAGGCATAGCCCCTCTTTCCGCTGTGATAAACACCTTGTGTTTTGTTAAAAGTGACATCTTCTCTTGTCCCTCTGCGTCTGGGTATGTATGTGGCTCCTATACCCGGGTATGCCCAACCAGGCCTCATTAGTTCACCTACAGAACTATTTATGCATCCTTCTAAGCTCAACCCAAATGCCAGAGGTCAATTTTAGCTTAAAGTTTCCTGGCCAGGGTTAGTAAATTCCTTCCTCTGAGCTTCTATGCAATAACTATCATGCTAAAATGGAAATACTTGCTTTTTTCTCCAATTATAAAGATAGTTCATCATACTAAAAATTGAGAAATGCATCAATTATGAAAAAATAAAACAAAATGCCCATAATTGTCTCATAGCACTGTCATCCAGAGGCAATCACATATTGCCCTGTTGTCTTCTTATCTTTTTTACTGTGTGTATATTATATATGTTATTCTGATTATTTTTTCTCCATTTAACCTTATGCCATAAACATTTTCCTGCTGTTGAAAACCTTTTATTGTGGAAAATCTCAAAGACATAAAAAGTATAGAGAGTGGTGTAGTGAATTCTCATGTACCCATCACTAAGTTTCAACAACTAACAACTCATGGCCAACCTTGTTTTCCTTATACCCCCAGCTACTTCTTCACTTGGGATTATTTTGAAGCAAATTTCTGATATGTCATTTCAATTGTAAACTTCTCAATATATATGTTTAAAACAAAGGCTCTGAACTAATGGTGATTTGCCACCCAGGGGATATATGGCAATAGATAGAGACATTTTTGGTTTTTACAACTGGGAATGAAGTGGGGGGTTGCTCCTGGCATCTAGTGGGCAGAGGCCAGGTATGCTGCTAGACATTCTGTAATGCACAGCAGGGATCCCCAACCTGTCCGTGGCCTGTTAGGAACTAGGCTGCACAGCAGGAGGTGAACGGTGGTCAGCAATTGAAGCTTCATCTGTATTTACATCCCCTCCCGATGGCTGGCATTGCTGCCTGAGCTCCACCTCCTGTCAGATCAGCAGCGGTGGCATTAGAGTCTCACAGGAATGCGAACCCTATTATGCAAACCCTATCAAACTGCACATGTGAGGGATCTCGGTTGCATGCTCCTTATGAGAATCTAATGCCTGATGATCTGTCACTGTCTCCCATCACTTCCAGATGGGATCATCTAGTTGTAGGAAAGCAAGCTCAGGGCTCCCACTGATTCTACAGCATGGTGAGATGTATAATTATTTCATTATATATTACAGGGTAATGATAATAAAGTACATAATAAATGTAATGTTCTTGAGTCATCCCCAAACCATCCCCCTCCTGGTCTGTAGAAAAATTGTCTTCCATGAAACTTGTCCCTGGTGCCAAAAAGGTTAGGGACCACCGGTGCACAGGACAGCTCCACAACAAGGAATTATCTAGCCCAAAATGTCGTAAGTGCTGGGGTTGAGAAATAACCAATCTAAAAGGGTTCTATTTAAAAACTTTGATTTTAGTATTATATGGATACAGAAAATTCGCAGATCAGAAGTGAGCAGCTTGATTCATGTCCATGAACTGCACACATCCAGATCAAGATACAGAACATGGTCAGCATTCCAGAAGCCACACTGATGTCTCATTCCTGTCACTGTCTGCCCCGAGGGTGGCTGTTATTCTGATTTCCAATAGCATATTGCCCAGTAAAGGATTTGCTCAGCAGGTCTGTGTGGTCTAAACCCTGCACATTCTAAGGAAAGGTTTGTCTCTTGCCCGTTTCCTAGGAGATAACCTGTAAACTTTTAGAATATTGGGCCTGATAAGAGTGTCTTTTTATATCAGAGGCTTTGGGCCACACTAAATGGTTTATGCTAACTATGTGATTTGTAGTGGGGCCTTGGGCCACAGGGTATCAACTTGACCTCTGGAAGGGCTAGAAACTGAAGACCGGCCAAGTGGAGAATTCAGCCATACCCATGTGATCAACTTCTAATAAAAGTCTTCGACACCAAGGTTTGGATGAGTTTCCCTGGATGACAGTACTCTGTGTGAGTTGTCACACATCCTTGCTGGGAGGAGTAAGCACTCTCTCTGCTACCGCACTAATAAAGACAATGGAAGCTTGTGCCTGGTCTCTCCTGGACTCCTCCCTATGCACCTTTTTCCTTTGTTGATTTTATTATTATTACTATTTTAGTAGAGACAGGGTCTTGCCATGTTGCTCAGGCTGGTCTCAAACTCCTGGGTTTAAGTGATCTTCCTGCCTAAGCCTCCTAAAGTGCTAGGATTACAGGTGTGAGCCCCCATGCCCAGCTCCTGATTTTAATCTATATATTTTCAGTGCAATAAACTGTAACTCTGAGTAAACAGCTTTCCTGAGTTGTGAGTCCTTCTAGTGAAACTTGGAATCTGAGGGTATCTTTAGGGACCCTCAAATGCATACATTAATTTCGAAGGCCTTTATTTTGAAGCTTAAGAACAATACCATTATTGCACCTAAAAACTTAATAATTTCTTAATATTATCAGATATCCAGTCAGCATTCTCCAGTCAGATTTCTCTAACTTGTGATTTTTTAGGAGAAGTTTGTGAGTCACAATTCAGAAAAGATCCCTACATTATATTTAATTCACATATTTTTAAGACTGCTTTAATCTATAGGTTACCTTCTATCTAATTTTTCCTTTTTGCAATTTGCTTGTTGAAGACTTTTTTTTTTGTAGCTCTCCCAGTCTGGATTTTGTAGAAGACTGCATCCCCATGGTAATGTTGACATATCCTGTTTGTTGTTTTTTTTTTTGTTTTTTGTTTTTTTTTTGAGACAGGGTCTCACTCTGTTGCCCAGGCTGGAGTGCAGTAGTGTGATCTCAGCTCATTGCAATCTCTGCCTCCCAGGTTCAAGCGATTCTCCTGCTTCCCGAGTAGCTGGGATTATAAGCACACACCACCACACCCGGCTAATTTTTGTATTTTTTGGTAGAGACAGGGTTTCACCATGTTTGCCAGGCTGGTCTCAAACTCCTGACCTCAAGTGTTCTGCCCACCTCAGCCTCCGTAAGTGCTGGGATTACAGGCATGAGCCACTGTGCCTGGCCTACATATCCTGTTTTCTGTATTTCCTGTTTGATCTAGAGGCATAATCAAATTCAGATTCAACTTTTTTAGGCAAATACTTAGTCATTTTTGGCTACCCTTCCTATTTTGGGGGACACATTTCCAGTTTTGTCTCCACCTTTCATTCCAGAACCTGAAAAGGGAGCAGATGTTCCAGGGAAGCCAATTCCTGGACATATGTCCTCGGCTGGGCCAATCCGACACTCCCTCCAGTCTCTGAATCTGAAATGAGTGGCACAAAGAAACAGGCAAGAGCTGAGGACTCATTCCTGGGTGGCAGCAGTGGCCAGACAAGCAGCAGTATCCTGACCTACTCTTCTTGTGATGTGATTTTGACCTTTTGACTGTGATTCCAGCTGCCCAGACTCCCCTGACCCTGCCCATGCCCCAGTCCTATCTATCCAATCAGAGGTGGATTCTGTTGTTTGCAACCAAACCTGACCCCTGATGAGTCTACCTCCCAATGTGATGGTTCTGAAGAGATCTGTTCTATTTTGATATATAACTTCTGGTATGTTTTGTCCAAAGATCTGTCTCTCAACCTTATGGCCACAACTCTGAGATTTCCATATTTTTCTTGACTGATGATGACCTGTTTATTTTGCATATAGTAGAATCTCACTGCTGTAACTCAAAATGCTGGTGGCAAAGGGAGTCTGACTCAGTGAGATGACAGGAAAATCAAAGACATTGGAAAGCATATATATGAGAATAAATTCTCTCTCTATATAGAGAGTATACATATGTTTGTGCATACATATACTTTGTATAGACTTGTATGTGTATGCACAGGCATGTATTTATATATAGTAATAAGAGGATACATTCTAGTATATATCAGAGTATTTATTATAAATGCCAACAAAAGGGCATATTGATAAAGGAAGTTGACAAAGAATGAGGATTCATAATAGGCTTACATTTTATATTAAGATGTCATGCATTGTATTTAAAATACTTTTCTAAATTAAAACAACTCATCACTAGACATAGTGATGGTATATTTAAAAATTTGCATCTTACTATGCCTCTAGTTTAAAGGTGCTGTGAGATTGCAGATAAGTGGTAAAATGTCTGAAAAAAAAATTACAGAAGAGGGTGGCTGGCAAGATGGCCGAATAGGAACAGCTCCAGTCTGCAGCTCCCAGTAAGATCAATGCAGCAGGTGGGTGATTTCTGCATTTCCAGCTGAGGTACCTGGCTCATCTCATTAGGACTGGTTAGACAGTGGGTGCAGCCCACTAAGGGTGAGGTGAAGCAGGGTAGGGCATCGCGTTAGAAAAGCCCATCGTCTCATCCCAAAATCTCCTTAAGCTGATAAGCAACTTCAGCAAAGTCTCATGATAGAAAATCAATGTGCAAAAATCACAAGCATTCCTATATACCAATAATAGACAGACAACCAAATCATGAATGAACTCCCATTCACAATTGCTACAAAAAGAATAAAATACCTAGGAATACAATTTACAAGGGATGTGAAAGTCCTCTTAAAGGAGAACTACAAACCACTGCTCAAGGAAATAAGAGGGGACACAAACAAATGGAAAAACATTCCATGCTCATGGATAGGAAGAATCACTGACTTTCTTCACAGAATTAGAAAAAACTACTTTAAATTTCATATGGAACCAAAAAAGAGCCTGTATAGACAAGAGAATCCTAAGCAAAAAGAACAAAGCTGGAGGCATCACACTACCTGACTTCAGACTATACTACAAGGCTGTAGTAACCAAAACAGCATGCTACTGGTACCAAAACAGAGATATAGACCAATGGAACAGAACAGAGGCCTTAGAAATAACACCACACATCTACAACCATCTGATCTTTGACAAACCTGACAAAAACAAGCAATGGGGAAAGGATTCTCTATTTAATAAATGGTGTTGGGAAAACTGGCTAGCCCTATGCAGAAAAGTGAAACTGGACCCCTTCCTTACACCTTATATAAAAATTAACTCAAGATGGATTAAAGACTTAAACATAAGACCTAAAACCATAAAAACCCTAGAAGAAAACCCAGGCAATACCATTCAGGACATAGGCATGGGCAAAGACTTCATGACTAAAAACACCAAAAGCAATGGCAACAAAAGCCAAAATTGACAAATAGGATCTAATTAAACTAAAGAACTTCTGCACAGCAAAAGAAGCTATCATCAGAGTGAACAGCAACCTACAGAATGGGAGAACATTTTTGCAATCTATCCATCTGACAAAGGGCTAACATCCAGAATCTACAAGAAACTCAAACAAATTTACAAGAAAAAAAAACAACCCCATCAAAAAGTAGGCATAGGATATGAACAGACACTTCTCAAAAGAAGACATTTATGTGGCCAACAAACATATGAAAAAAAGTTCATCATCACTGGTCATTAGAGAAATGCAAATCAAAACCACGATGAGATACCATCTCATGCGAGTTAGAATGGCAATCATTAAAATGTCAGGAAACAACAGATGCTGGGGAGGATATGGAGAAATAGGAATGCTTTTACACTGTTGGTGGGAGTGTAAATTAGTTCAACCATGTGGACGACAGTGTGGTGATTCCTCCAGGATCTAGAACCAGAAATACCATCTGACCCAGCAATCCCATTACTGGGTATATACCCAAAGAATTATAAATTATTCTACTATAGAGACACATGCACATGTATGTTTATTGCAACACTATTCACAATAGCAAAGACTTGGAACCAACCCAAATGCCTATCAATGATAGACTGGATAAAGAAAATGTGGCACATATATACCATGGAATACTAAATACTATGCAGCCATAAAAAAGCATGAGTTCATGTCCTTGGCAGGGACATGGATGAATATGGAAACCATCATTCCTAGCAAACTAACACAGGAACAGAAAACCAAACACCTCATGTTCTCACTCATAAATGGGAGTTGAACAATGAGCACACATGGACACAGGGAGGGGAACATCACACACCAGGGCCTGTCAGGGTGTGGGGGGCTAAGGGAGGGATAGCATTAGGAGAAATACCTAATGTAGATGATGGGTTGATGGGTGCAGCAAACCACCATGTCATGTGTATATCTATGTAACAAACCTATATGTTCTGCACATGTATCCCAGAACTTAAAGTATAATAAAAAAAATTACAGAAGAAAAAATGTGTAATTTTTTAGGCAGTAAGAAACAAATACCCCAAAGCTGAATTGTTAAAAATTCCAAATTTAGTGGGATTTTAATCAATGTGCTACACTCCCCATCTATTCAGGTTATCCTTGTATGGGAAGAGTCATGTTAAAGATATTTGAATGGAATTACGTTAAAGATATTTGAATGGAATTAAGTAGAGAGTTAACGGTGCAGAGACTTGTTTTGAGTGACGGGATTCCTTGGTTTCCACACCTTTAGAGCACAGGCCCATGTGTGGCCTCTCAGTGTATTCTGCCAGTTTCCTTTGCTTCTGCCTGTCTCCATCTTAGCATCCACATTTCTCTGTGTTTCTGTCCAGTCTCCTAGCCCACTGCTTTCCTTTCCAGTATCCAGCTCAGAATTTATCGCCACCTTTTTGCCCCATGCATTTGGCCTGACACAAAGTGGTATGGCCTTTGACTTGGCCTGGGGACATGCACATCATTCCCTGTTTCCACCCATTCTCAGACACTGCCGTGGCAAGGAGATGTCATGCAAGATGTCTTTCTTATTAATCTTAGGGACACTTAGGCCATAAAATAAATGGGTGATTTCATCACACACAACTTTTGTTCTATCTAGAAAGTCATGAAATAGCCTTACATGCTAAGTTTTGGAGTTTTATTATTTCACTTTTAATTGTACTTTTTCTGTTTTTGTTTTGTTTTGTTTTGTTTTTTGTTTTTTAGTAATTCAGGTTTATAGAGGTATAATTTAAATACAGTAAAATTCTTCTAAGGTGTTACTTTTTTGCATTTTGACAAACACATACAATCATGTAACCTCCACCACAATCAAAATTTCTATCACCCCAAAGTTCCTTCCTACCTGAGAAATAAAAATAAAATTCTAAGCCCCATCTGACTGAATGGACCCCCTATTGGAAAGGGGGAGTGCAGAGAAAACTTGGAAGCTGAGTTCCCAGCAATGACAGGATAGAGAGGTTGGGGAGGCCTCATTATACCCTCTCCCACCCTAACCACCATTAGACTTTCTTCCCTAAGGGCTACACAGAAACCAGCCCTTTCAGAACCCTCCACACTGATAATGTCCATTACCAGCTTATCTTCCCAGGTACAGAACAAAGACAAGATGAGATTAATTGTTCCTTCACCCCTCCCTGAGACGTCTGCATCTTATCTTCCCTTTTTCTTCCAATGTTCAGCTTGTCTTATGTAACATGTAGATTTAGTGGCACTAACTAAAGTTTCACAAGTATGTAACCATTTGTCTCACTGCCACCTCCACTTTTTTTTTTAAAGGAAAATGTATAAAATACTAAGCCGCCTGAGAATCTCTTTGGGAAAAAAAACAGACACAGATGCATCTGTGACTCTCGTTCTTCTCTGGGCCTGCCCTCAAGCTGGCTCGATAAACCTCAATGGCTGAGACATGTCTCAGTCACTCATTTTGGTTTTGTCATACCCTTTGCAGTCAATTCCCTTCCCTTCCCCTATTCCCAGTCACCAATGATCTGTTTTCTGTCCCTATGGTTTTGTCATATACATGGAGTCATAGTTTATGACCTTTTATTGCTGAATAGTATTCTTTTATTTTTTATTTATTTTTATTTATTTATTTATTTTTGAGACAGTCTCATTCTGTAACCCAGGCTGGAGTGCAGTGGCACCCTCTGCTCACTGCAACCTCCACTCACTGCAACCTCTGCCAACCAGGTTAAAGTGATTTTCCCACCTCAGCCTCCTGAGTAACTAGGACTGCAGGCACCCGCCAGTATGCCCGGCTAATTTTTATATTTTTTGGTGGAGAAAGGATTTTGCCATGTTGGCCAGGCTGGTCTCAAACTCCTGACCTCAAGTGATCCACCCACCTCGGCTTCCCAAAGTGCGGGGATTACAGGCATGAGCCACAGTGCCCAGCCTGAATAGTGTTCTTAATTGTCTTTAAGACAATTATTTTTCTCAGTGGCAACATTAGCTTTGAAATTCTAATGAAAACCAATGGCAAATGTTGATTCTGGCTAGAAACATTTGCCTTAGAGACCACTTTCAAGAACATATCAATTTTATAATGTGAAAGCATACCTGAATTCAATATTATCTATTGGTCTATACATATTATTCATCAATGTGAGAGACCAGGCCTAGCCAAACTAATAATATCCCTTGGTAATTTTTGCCAGACTACTCCCCTCATTCCCAGCCCAGGTGGAGAACTACAGATATAAACGTTTCAATGCTATGCTTACTGCTAATGTTTAATCAGTGCTGCTGCTTGTGGGTGGGGATAAGACCAAGGACAACTGGATCTGCATAGAAAATTAGTGTTTCTAGGGCACCTGTAGCATAGGTTGATTGGATTCACCTCACCCGAATGAATCAGTAGCCATTAGTTTGGTGAAGAGAGGAAAGTAATCATTCCAGGCAGGCATGTGCTAAGGTCCTGTGGCATTATGCTGCACCAGATTAGAGTGATCTCAGGGCTGACATTCAACTGTTTGCACTGGTCAGACTATCAGGATGTCCAGTATTTACTCTGATAGAGCATGTGCCTTACCAATTGTAAAATATTTTCAAATATCCCTGCTGAAGGTACTCTATGGCCAGCTAGCCTCAGGCAGTTAGGCTGTTGCATACTTGAGCCCTGCTAGAAGCAAGGGTCAGAGGGAAGGCACTTGAACTCAGAGACTCCTGTCCCTCAAGTGCATACTGGACTGAGCTATCCAGTAAGACTTCCTAGAGAAGCTAGGCCTTCACAGCTTAGCAGTAGTAAGTGCCATGGACAAAATTTGAGTCCCCAGAGTCCTTTTCTTGGAACCACCAAGAAAACAAGCTGAACCCAGACCACTTCTGAAAGTGCCTGGCATAAAGCAGGTGGTCATTAAATACTCATTGACCTGCTGACTGTCAGAGGACACTCAGACATCCCTTTTATTTACTTTTCTTCTGAAGCTGTATCTCTAGTTAATGCCTGTTTCACTTAACAGTCTGGGTTTGGCTCAATGGAATTCCATCTGGATTTCAAATATTTAGAGGTTATCTAATCCAATGCTAATTTTACCAACGAGAAAGAAAGTACTTTGGCTAAAATAGACAACTAGTCCGTGGGCATATGATATGGTTTGGCTCTGTGTCCCCACCCAAATCTCCTCTCGAATTGTAATACCCTGTGTCGAGGGAGGGACCTGGTGGGAAGTGATTGGATTATGGGGGTAATTTCCCCCATGCTGTTCTCGTGATAGTGAGTTCTCATAAGATCTGATGGTTTTAAAGTGTTTGGCAGTTCCCCGCCACTGCCCCTACCACCCTGCCCCTGCCGTCTTATGAAGAAGGTACTTCCTTCACCTCTCCAGTGATTGTAAGTTCCCTGAGGCCTCCCTAGCCATGTGGAGCTGTGAGTCAATTAAGCCTCTTTCCTTTATAAATTACCCAGTTTCAGGTAGTTCTTTATAGCAGTGTGAAAATGGACTAATACAGCACACCTGACTAGAACTCAAGTTTACCAATTCAAAGTTAATGCACTCTCCTATTTTAATAAAAATGAACACTGCTTCTTCCCCCCACCCCCCAAAAGAGAAAAATGTGTTTGTGTTCTTGGAAGCAAGACTGATTAAATTGCTGGGTTTGGATTTCCGTTCAGTAAGGTCCTGGTTTGGCTTATAGCAGCAAGTAAATATTTCAGATAAAGCAGATATAAAATGTAAGAGCCCACACACCTTAGGAAATTTCAGTACAACTTCACAGAGCAGGCTGATGTCCAATAATTTTATAATGCCACTGTTGGGGCAGGCCCTCAGTCTATCACCAGGAGCTCCCCTGGATCTGGAAGGATGTGCAGAAGGGTACCGATGCAGCTCACTGATTTTCTAGGATAAAGAAATTGAAATAGGATTAGGCTGGGAGAGGCTTATCTCAGTGCTGCTAGAATGTTCTTTCCTACATAAACGACTTCCTTTTATTATGTTTTCCTCCTACACTGGTAAAATAATTTACAGAATGTTATGTGTCTAGTTTTTGTGACAGAAAAATGGGCGACAGCTCTAATTTCAGCGGGTGCGGGAGAAAGGCTTCAGAGTGCTTCCTGGATTCCTTGCTGAGCATTTTTGCAGTCTAATTAGGGTAAATTACATAAAATGCAATTTGGACTGGGCTGCCTTCTCACTAAGGTAACTTAGACTTTCAAAATGGAGAACTAGAAATGAACAGATTTTTAAAAAAGCTTTTACCATTTTTGAATTAACAAAACATTAAGTGAATGAGGATCGGCCCTTAAAATCCTCTGAATGGAAAGTGCCTCCCTCTGATGTCTTTGATGAACCCATCCTCTTAACTGGTGGCTTTGTGTTCAGTTCGACCAAAAGTGAATAGTAAAATAGTTAGGGGCCTTGTTTTGTCATCTGACATTTAAACAGAATTTGCAGGTGCTGGAGAATCTCTAGAAGAACAATAGCATTCAGGCAGGGAGGCTTGCTCATTGTTGAAGAAATGCCATGGCAACATCTCTGTGAAGTTGCTTGTGGGTGGATGGGACTGTGCCAACCTCCAAGTTCACGCTGTGTGTGTGTATGTGTGTGTGTGTTTCACATGGATCACCCTGTCTTGTAAATCCTCATGTAAGGATATATATTTAGTCATATATCCTTATATCAGCCACCCAAAGCAGCTTCTAACTGGTACTTCAAGCTAAGAACAAAAAGTGAAATCGAATAAATTAATCAGTGAGGGGGACCGAAAAGAGTCTGCACACAAGCCTATGCCATACAAATGAAGCTAAGAATGAAAAAGCACTTAATAGCTTGGAGAGCTCTAGAGGCATATAATTTAGGTGGAAGTATTAAGAACAGGAAGAGCTCTAACAAGCCAGAATTTTGAGAGAGATTTGGATTCTTTCTGCAGGTAGAACAAAATTTAAGTCTTTTTTCAATTTGGTAATTTAGTTTTGATTACCAAAGAGTCAAAGTAACTAAAATGTTCATAATGTAGTGGCTCCAGTATGCGCCATTGACTGTGTTCTGAGAATTTATAAAATATCCTTTACCTGTTTAGCTGAAGACCAAGAAAGAGTTGAAGATGAGCTGGGGATGGTGGGTGAACAAAACTAGGAAGAATGGAATAATCATTTACTGGTCTGCTTCTCTATGCCCAAAATTCTGATGTCTGCTTTACATATATGCTTATTTTATTCTTCACTATCAGTCCTTGAATAGTTGGAGAAAGAACTTTTCTGTCACACATTCATTAGACAAATGCTTATTATGTGCTTATAATGCCCCAGGCACAGGAGTAGTCTCTCAAGATAAAATATTGACCCAAACAGATATGGTTCTTGCACTCAGGGAGCTTATATGCTAGAGGGGATATCTACATTGATAAAATAGTCACACGAAAATGATTAGTAATGGGAATGGGAGGTAAATGACACTATGAGAATACTCAGAGGTGGATCAGGGAAGACTTCCTTAATAAGCACAATTGAGCCAAGATTGTAAGAATGAATAGAAAATAAGTAAATAAAGTGAGAAGAAGCATGTTTTAGGCAGATGGAGGAAAGAATATGTGTAAAGGCATGTAGCACAAAGAAACGTGGCTGATATGAGAGAATAAATGTTAGCTAATTTGTTACTCTGGGTTCCTAACTGAAAAAAAAATTCTGGCCGATTTTTGCTAAAAAGGAATTTATTAAAAGATTGGATAGCATACAGAGATCTTGGAGTACTGAAGAAGCAAGTCCAGTAACCAGGTCCAAAATAATTTCGTGGAGCATGTGCCATTAAGGTATCATTAAAACTGGCATCCTTGGTACCATCAATTTAGGCCTACTTCTAGCCCCAAGTGGAAGATTTTAGCCATAACTCTGAAGAGTCTTGAAGTAAAATCATACTCTCCTTAGAAAGTAACTATTCTCCTTTTGAAAAATTGTTCCTGGATTGCTACTAGATGCCAATAGAGATTGAGTTCCTAGTCACCAAGTGACATAGCGTGTGAGTTTCTCTTCACTGACTGAGTATTTCTGACATTCCAAGCAAAAAGGCAGATGTGCCCGATAGCACTCCATCAGCAAGAAGAAACAATATGTGATAGTAAGTCTCCAAGACAGCTCCCAATGATCTTTGCCTCCCAGTATCCATGCCTCATGTAGTCCCCATCTCCCACATTGTATCAGAACTGGTCTGAGTGACCAATAGAATACAGCAGCAGTGATGGTATGTAGCTCCGGAAACTAGGTTATAAAAACTCTATGGTTTCTGCCTTGCTTTCTGTTTTGGATCACATGTTCTGGCACAAGCCAGTTTGCCATTTTATGATGACACTCAAACAGTCTATGGAGAGGCTGAACTGAAGATCTTGCCAGTAGCCAAGGAGGAACCAAGGCCTCCTACCAGCAGCTATGTGAGTGAACCACCTTGGAAGCGGATCTTCCAGCACCAGTCAAGCCTTCAGATGATTACAGCCTTGACTGACACCTTGATTACAGTTTTGTGAGAAACCCTGAGCCACAATCACCCAGCTAACCCACTCCCAGATTTCTATCTTTGTCTGTTTTCTGCTGCTACAATAATACTACAGACTGTGAGGGTGGTGACAATAGGATTAGCTGTGCTCAGTTTCCAGCAGTTGTAACAATAATTTATAAACAATAAAAGGTTATTTGGCTCATGATTCTAGAAGCTGGGAAGTCCAAGAGCAAGGTGCTGGCATCTGGTGAGGGTCATCCCATGGTGGAAAGTGGAAGGCAGAAGTGAGTGCACAAGACAGAGAAAATAGGACCAAATTCATTATTTTTATCAAGAACCCAACTCGTAACTAATCCACTTCCATGACAATGGCATTAATCCATTCATGAGGATGTAGCCCTCACAGCCTAATCACTTCTTAAAGGTTCCCCCTCTTAATACTGTTACAACAGAAATTAAATTTCAAGTTTTGAGTTTTGAAGGGGACACTCAAACCATGGCAGTGACTCTTAAAAAGTATGTGAGATAATAGATGTTTGTTGCTTTAAGATACTATGTTTTGGGGTAATTTGTTATGCAGCCCCCCTCCTGGAAGCTTTCACAGCTGGCGTTGAGTGTCTCCAGGCTTTCCAGGTGCATGGTATAAGCTTTTGGCAGATCTACCATTCTGGAGTCTGAAGGATGGTGACCCTCCTCTCACAGTTCCACTAGACAGTGCCCCAGTGGGGACTTGGTGGAGAGGAGTGAGGCTCTTACCCCACATCTCTCTTCTGAACTGCCTTAGCAGAGGTTCTTCATGATGGCTCTGCCCCTGTAGCAAACTTCTGCCCGGACATCCAGGCATTTCCATACATCCTCTGAAATCTAGACAGAGGTTCCCAAACCCCAATTCTTGATTTCTCTACACCCACAGGCTCAACACCACATGTAAGCCACCAAGGCTTGGAGCTTGCACCCTCTGAAGTAATGGCCCAAAATGTACCTTGGCCCCTTTTAGCCCCAGCTAAAGCTGAAGCAGCCGGAATGGAGAGTACCATATCCCAAGGCTACATCGAGCAGGGGGCCCTGAGCTCGGCCCCAGGAAACCATTTTTCCCTCCTAGGCCTCTGGGCTTGTAATGGGAGGGGCTGCCATGAAGGTCTCTGACATGCCCTGGAGACATTTTCCTCCATTATCTTGGTGTTTAACACTCGGCTCCTTGTTGCTTATGCAAATTTCTGCAGAGGGCTTGAATTTCTCCCCAGAAAATGGGTTTTTGTTTTCTGTTGCATCATCAAGCTGAAAATTTTCCAAACTTTTATGCTCTGCTTCCTCTTGATCCTTTGCTGCTTAGAAATTTCTGCCAGATACCCTAAATCATCTCTCTCAAGTTCAAAGTTCCACAGATCTCTAGGGCAGGGGCAAAATGCCACCAGTCTCTTTGCTAAAGCATAGCAAGAATCACCTTTATTCCAGCTGCTAACAAGTTCCTCATTTTCAATGAGACCATCTCAGCCTGGACTTCATTGTTGATATTATTATCAGCATTTTTGCCAAAGCCATTCAACAAGTCTCTAGGAAGTTCTAAACTTTCTCCCACATCTTCCTGTCTTCTGAGCCCTCCAAGTCTCTGGGAAGTTCCAAACTTTCCCACATTTTCCTGTCTTCTTCTAAGCCCTCCAAACTCTTCCAACCCCTGCATGTTACCCAAAGTTACTTCCAAATTTTGGGGTATCCTTATAGCAGCACCCCACTCTACCAATACCAATTTACTGTATTAGTTCCTTTTCAAGCAGCTATGAAGAAATACCTGAGACTGGGTAATTTATAAAGGAAAGAGGTTTAATTGACTCACAGTTCTGCAGGGCTGGGGAGACCTCAGGAAACTTACAGTCATGGCAGAAGGGGAGGCAAACACATCTTTCTTTACATGGCAGCAGGAAGTGCTGAGCAAGGAGGGAAAAGCCCCTTATAAGACCATCAGATCTTGTGAGGACTCACGCACTATCACGAGAACAGCATGGGGGTACCTGCCCCCATGATTCAATTACCTCTCACTAGGTCCCTTCCATGACACTTGGGAATTATGGAACTACAATTCAAGATGAGATTTGGGTGGGTGGGGACACAGCCAAACCATATCAGGGAAGTTCTAGGGGCTTCCTCTTGTTTCTTCCTATTACAATGACCTCTCTTCCTCAGATCAGGAGGCCAATGTAAGATTTTTTGTCATTGTAGACTATATCTATTCCAACTGTACATCCAGGAATGGGTGAATAACCTTGAATTAGTGTTGAAGTCTCACTAAACCCACCATGAAATGGATTCACGCCAAACTTCACACATCACCTATCACCTGACAAGTCTAAAAGGAATATTTACAGCATATACTTGGGGTGATCCACAGGATCTTTCACTTGCAATGCCTCTTCATTCAGGTCACTCTAGGTCTTTGAATTAACTAAGCCTGAGATGGGGTACCATAGTAAACATTCTCTGCCCATCCATATCCCCTTGGGTCCTTTTTACCATTTTTGTGCACCCCTTCCCCTGGTTTGGGGTTCTTTTGCTTCTAATATCTTACATTTGTAACTCTCTTCAGAGCTCTGTCCTTTAACTGTTGGAGGCACTTTGGCCACATGCACAGAGAGCTGGATGTGCCTAGGAATTCATGACCTCCTGGGGCTCCTACTCAAAGACTGGTCCAGCTTCCTTGCCTGGAGTTGGGACAAACTCAAGTGTAATTTAAACTCGAGTTCCCATGTGGGATCAGGCCAAATCTAGGACTTGGCCTGAAACTTCAACCTTTCTTGGCTTCTCTCCCTTTCCTACCATGCTTCCTCTTTCCTTACTGGTTTCTCCTGGGAACATTTTCTTAGTCAATTACTTGCATAGAAATCTTCATTTCAGGGTTTACTTCAAAGAACTTGACCTAAAAGACAGGAGCCATAACTATTTGGTGTCTCTGTCCTCTGTTCATCAGATTTAGATTTTGTTTACTTATTTGTTATTTTGGCCAAGAAGGAATTAAGTGGACTGGATGTCTATTTCAGTCTAAGGAGGTTATAGTCAATGACCATTGCCAAAGATCCCTGTGGTCAATCAACCATCCTGTTACTCTAGTCCCACAAGCTATTCAGTAATCACCACCATCTTGCCTCAGGGAGGTAAATGCAGATTCTAGGCTTTATGTGCCCTGGAATCCCAGCATTGTCATTGAAATCAGAAAACCCATTTCCATCTCAGTTTCTCTCACCAGCATCCTCAACCTATAGAGAAAAGCTCGTGCCATTACTTTTGAAGACTATGGCAATAATTTCACCATTGTAATTTCTGGGGTGATAAAAGGAGTATCTTCTGGGCTGTCTTGCAATATATAGAAGATGGGTAAATGGGATGCCCACAATAGGTCCTCAACATTCCTATATCCCTAGGGCACTGGATCCTTTCCTGTATATTTGCTGCTCACAGGGTATAAGGACCAGGAATACTGGGATCCTCTGGGAGCTTGTTAGAAATTCTGAATCTTGGACTCTACCCCAGACCCAACTGAATCAGAATTTTAACAAGACTCTCATGCTATTCATGTGCACATTAAAGTTTCAGAAGCACTAAACTAAATTTGCTGTGCCAGCAAATTTCTGGCATTTCAACATCTTGCAGTTAGGCCACCCCTGAGCCCAGGTATCGGTCAATTAATTGGAAACAACTAAAGTCACTTCCAGCTGCTCAAGCTAGCATATTGAATTTAGATGTTCTGGTCCACACAGGTACTAGTAAATTCAGCCAGATCTAAAATTATGTTTCTCCCTCTTTGGTCTAGACCAATACTCTGCAAGTGTTTGAAAATGAAAATAAGCAATAGCTTCCATATCCTTTGGCATGTACATCTCTTCCTGAGCTTGTCTTTGTAATTACAGGTCATAAATTCCAGCCATAAGACTGGAATCTAGCCATGAGCCTGGAAACTATAAGGGTGGCAGGGCTAAATCGTGAGGTGAATTGGCTCACTTGGCAAGATACCTGTCTCAGCCATGATCTTTGGGATCCTCAAAAAGGGAGAGCTTCATCAGAAGTGAAAGGAAAGACTCCTTCAGCTGGGGTTTGAAAGCTTGGGAGGCATTTGAATTCTCCTGTTATATCCCATTGTATCCCAATCTACTGTTTCTTAATCCATACCCAAACTTCTACGTAGGAAAAAATGATGCTATGCATTAACCTGATATTGTAATTCAGCAATCCATAGGATCAAATTTCCAGTTCAGATTTTGCCTATCTCTGCCTTGCAGCTTCATACTATGACATATTAATTCAGTAGCCATTACTTCTGTTCCTGTCTTGAACTGAGTATTTAGGACTTAGAGCTTGTCATTCTTATTTCTTTAATCTCTTCAGTGTCACTAAGAAACAACCACCTCCCCAGCTGGTCCTTGAATTAAAAAGCTCGTCCTTGTGCTTTTGATAACTCTTCTATAGCAGATGCCATTAAATTCCCCCAAGCCCTACCTTTAGTGGACACTCTGTTCCAGATAATATAGTTAATAATTTACCTAACAGTTTAATCATTGGATACCATACTGTGTGGATTTGCTGCATTTTACTCACTGCATCCTCAACTGTACCAGATAATCAAGTTCAGATTCGTCTTATTATCTTAAGGGTCTATTCCTTGTCATCACTTCTGGATCAAATTAGAAGTCAGGGTTTTTATCTTGCAAATAGGTCCACTCTGGCTAATTTAAGCACAAAAAGAATTGATTACAGGATATTGAGCAGTTCCCAAACTCTCCAGAAAGGCAGGATAAACACACGCAAGAGGAACATTCAAAATCCTGCTATAGACCTGGCCTGAGGAAGCCCCCCTAGTGCTGCTTTTATGGGTCACAGGCTCTTCTGCTGGCTCTGCTGACCTTACCACTACCAGCAGTGGCTGTTGCTGTGTTTGCTTCCCCTGCTGTCTCTGCACACTCATGATAGCAATCATAACTTCCATGCTCATTTCAACAGATTGTACTATTTTGCATTCTTTTGTGTCATATGTGCCAGAGTCTGGTGTGGGGACAGCTGATGGCTGGAGTGTCACAGGCCAGTGCCTTAGCTGCAAGGGACACCATGAAAGCAAGTTTTCAGCTTTAATAGCGGGAGAAACTGTTGCCTGCAAAGATTCATAAGTTGGGAAATTCTCCAAAGGAAGGGCATTCAGATATTGGCTCTGTCATAGCTCATGTGGTCGAGTATAGACATCAAGGGTGAGTGTGGGTGAGATGAGGCTAGAGAGGTAAGCAGGGACCAGATTAGTAGAGCTTCAAGACTTATTTTAAGGATTGGATTCTTCTAAAATTGGGAAGATTTTTTAAAGGGCCTCAAATTGAGAAGAGGCAGTCACATGATCAATTTTTAACATTACAGTAAGAACAACCCTCTGGAGAGCTTATTGGATGCAGCAAGAGAGGCTGTGAGTGCACCTGTTAGGCTATTTCACTTATTCAGATGAGAGATGACGGTAGTGTTACCGGGGGGGGGGGGGTCCTTGCTCCCAGAGTTCCCAAGATGGCAATAGGCTGCTTCCAAAATGGTGGCAAGCCTCGTGTTCTCTGACCTGGGATTCTTGGCTTCACGGATTCCAAGGAATGGAATCTTGGGCCATGCGGTGAGTATTATAGCTCTATTAGAAGCCATGGGTCACAGAAGAGAACCGTGGAACCCAGTGACTAGTGTTCAGCTCAATTAGGATGAACCTGGGCACTTAGCCATGCAGGAACAATGACAAGCCTTTAGCCCAATCAGGAGCAGCAATGGGTGCCTTGCTGGATCAGGAGCACAGAGGACACCCTGCCAGATCCAAAGGGATGGAAGTGTGCGGCGGGTCTGAGGTGGTGGCAAACAGCAGTGGTGGACAGCGAGCAAAAGCTCAGATGGAGCCGAGCCGTAACAAACACGGACCAGAAGAGAATGCAGTTGCAAGATTGAATAGAGCAAAAACAGAGCTCCCATACGAAGGGAGGGGACCCAAAGAGGGTAGCCATTGCTGGCTTGAATGCCTGGGTTTATATCTTGATCATTGTCCCTCCCACTGTGGTCTCAGGCAATAGATGATTGGCTATTTCTTTACCTCCTGTTTTTGCCTGATTAGCATTTTAGTGAGCTCTCTTTATTACCTGGTTGGTCAGTGTGAGCTAAGTTGCAAGCCCCATGTTTAAAGGTAGATGTGGCCACCTTCCCAGCTAGGCTTAGGGATTCCTAGTTGGTCTAGAAAATCCAGCTAGTCCTGTCTCTCAGTACCCCCTCTCAACAGGAAAACCCAAGTGCTGTTGGGGAGGTTGGATGAAAACTGCTCTAACTGCTTCCTGCTGAATTGGGGTGTAGTAGGGGTTGTGCAGTTGAGATTTCCTTGGGAGGAGTGCCTTCAATATCATTAACATTGGAGCATGGGCTAGCAGGCTGGTCCAGGGGTCCACAGTAGATTTTAGTCATGGACTGCATCTGGGCCTCCATTTGAAGAACGATTTGTAGCTTTACTACTTCGATCCTGGAAGAGACAAACTTAAAAAGGAGGTTGAAGATACAGGGTCCAAAGAGGAGTAGCAATATTATAGCTGCTAGAGGTCCTAAGAAGGGGAGAATCCAGGGCATTCATTAGCTGATGAGGCTCCAGGGTCCAGTGTTTTGAAGCTCCTCTGCTCTACATTGTATATGATCTCGAATTTAACTTTCTCGGTGATGATTCCGGATTGATTAACCTAATAACAGCATTCTTCCCCTAAAAATAAACAGGTTCCCTCTCCTTCGGTGATTAGCAAGTCTAAAGCTCTTCAATTTTGAAAGACTACTGATGCTAGGGAGTTAAGTTGATCTTGCAAGGTGACCAGGGAGTCGGCGACCCATTCCATGTCACCATTTAGTTCTTGAGATAGTTTGTAGTAGAACTGAGTAGAAGTTGTGATACCGCCAATGCCAGTACCTTGTCCACCTAGCACTCCTGTTCCAATAACAAAAAGAAGAATGGGTACTCTTTTGTTGTGGGGCTTAGGTACAACATGATTGTATAATTATTGTTCAGTGTAGATGGTCATAGGGGGCATTAAGAATGAGAGGAAGCACATAGATTCTGAAGCGCCATTCAAACAACAATAGGCTGAGGTAACACAGACAAAAAATATTCCTGAGGGTAGGCAAACTATTCTTGTGGGAGGAGTTACCCACCTAATGCATTGGGAGTTGGTTGTGTCTATAGTATTGCTAAATTTTACACAGGTGAGGTTTGAGGTATGGGTTATTTCCAGATTGGAAACAAGAGGTCCTACTAAAATGGAAGTGGTTTTTATTTCTGTGCTGAAGTTGTTCCATTGTTCAGGTATAGGGATTGAAATGTATGCCCTGAAGTGTACAGGGAGGCACGTCCAACAGTTAGTAGGGTTTTGGGCCAAGACCTCATGGAGCCCAGTGAGGGTGGTATTAAATAGGCTTACCAGGTGAGTATGGGTACAGAGTGTTTCATATAGTTTTGAGAGATCTAGTCCTTTGTAGGGGCTAGGGGTGCTATGTACCCGGGTCAGTTGGGAGATTATTTCCTTTATGTGTTTTTCTCTTGCCTGATCTTGAACTCCACCCCCATCAGACATACTGGTATGGGTGAAGTAAGTCCAATAGACAGTTGCTCCAATTCTTCCAGGACAACTAGGATTAATCATTTTCCCTGTCTAATAATAAGTATTTGCATGCATGCAAGGAGTGGCAGAGTTATAGCAGTTACTGGGCATATGTGTGTGGGCAATGAAGGTGGGGGTTCCCTTAGATAAACTCCTATACAATGGGGCATCAATATTTCTGGGAAGCTGCATTCTCCATAGAAACTCTTGGTAAGGGGAGCTACTGGTCATACAGCGGCATGGAGGGGGTGCAGTGAGAGTGAAAGGGGGTAAGAGAACAGTAAAGAGAAAAATATGATAAGGGAGGGCCATGGGGATTTACGATTTTAGTTACTTTCCTCATGGTTGTCATTTGAAGAGCAGGCACAGATCCTCTAGAGGTTCACAGGAATAGCTAGCATTATATTTTAGCCCTAAGTATTTAACCTGCTATGAGCAGAGTTGAGCCTTTGGTTTGGAAACCTTGTAGCCACAGGTAGCGAGGAAATTTAAGAGCACTTGGGTGGCTTGATGGCAGAAGGTTTCTGAATGAGCAGCTAAAAGTAAATCATCCACGTACCGAAGGACAGGAGTGTCCAGGTATGAGAATTGGCTCAAGTCTTGGGCTAATGCCTGGCCAAATAGATGTGTGCTATCCCTGAACCCTTGGGGTAAAACAGTCCAGGTGAGTTGAGACATTGGGTTTGAAGGATCTTCAAAGGCAAACAAGAATTAAGAGTCAGGATGTATAGGGATGCAGAAAAAGGCTTCCTCAAGGTCCAGGACTGTAAATCACTCTGCTTCCTCTGGTATTTGGGAAAGCAGAGTAGAAGGGTTAGGTTCAGCTGGGTATAGAGGAACAACAGCTTCATTGATAATCCTGAGATCTTGCACTAACCTCCACTGTCTGTTGGGTTTCTGTGCTCCTAAAATTGGAGGATTGCAGGGGCTATTGCATGGTTTTACTAGACCTTGGGCTTTTACGTCCTTAATCTTTTGGAGTCCAGGCGGTACTGCCTTTGGTAGGGAAAGGAGGCGGAATCCTTTAGTTTAACTTGAACAGGATGGGCATTCTTTGCTTATCCATATTGTCCTTCTGTTGCCCAGACTTCAGGATTAATTCCTTCCTCAAGCAGGGGACAACAAACGGGTTTTCCTTCCCCTATGTTCAGGTGTATAATGGCCCCTGCTTTTGCTAGAATGTCTCTCCCTAACAAGGGAATGGGGCTTTCAGGCATAATTAGAAAAGCATATGAAAAAAGTAAAGTTCCCCAGTCATGACTTAGTGGCTGGGAGAAGTATCTAGTGACTGGCTGTCCTAGCACCCCTCGGATAGTGACAGATCTGGACGACAGTTGTCCAGGACAGGAGAGTAAGACTGAGAAGCCCGCACCAGTGTCCAGGAGACAGTTAACCTCCTGGCCCTCAATGGTCAAGCATACCCGGGGCCCTGTGAGGGTGATGGCATGGGCTGGTGCTTGCCCCAGACACCCTCAGTCCTGCTGCTGGGTCATCTGCTTAGTGACTTCTGACTTAGAGGAACTTCATCCCCTGGGGCAGTGGGCCTTCCAGTGACTCCCTTGACATAAGGGGCATGGACGAGGGGGCAGCTTACTTCTACTTGGACTATCTTTTTTAAAGTGTCCTTGTAGACCACACTGGAAGCAAGCCATATTAGGCATTTGATTTGCCCAGCTTTTCCCTTTTCCAGAGCCTCCAAAGTCTGCTTGCCTGTGGGCCATGAGTAAAGCGGTGGCCTTTTTTTAAATCCCATTTGTCCCATTCTGCCTGCTCCTCCTGATCTCTACTATAAAAAACCGAGGTTGCCAAGTTCAATAGGGTTTCTAAGTTTCACTCTGGGCCTAAGGCAGACTTTTGAAGTTTTTTTCTAATGTCTGCAGCTGACTGAGTTATAAACTTATCCTTTAAGATTAGTTGGCCTTCAATAGAGTCAGGTGACAGGGAGGTAGGCTTCCTCAATGCCTCCCTTAGTCTCTCCAGAAAGGCGGTAGGATTTTCTTCCTTTCCCTCTGTTATAGTGGACACATTGAATAATTCATAGGCTTCTTCCTAGTTTTCCTTAGTCCTTGTAGCACGCAAGTTGGCAACTGTCTGTGGCACCAATCTCCGTGTTCTGATTCTGTGTCTCAATGAGGGTCTACACTGGGAACTGCCTGCTGGCCTGTGGGGAATCATTCTCTTTCCTCTGTTATCATCCTATCATTGACCTGACTGAGATATCAGAGATTGCCAAATTCTCGGGCTGCAGTTATGACGGCACTTTTTTCATTTGGGGTTAGTGTCTGATTTAGCAGTAACATTATATCTCTCCAAGTCAGATCAAAGGATTGTCCTAACCCTCATAAAACATCAATATAGCCATCAGGGTTATCTGAGAATTTACCTACATCTATTTTAATTTGCTTTAAGTCTGAGAGAGAAAAAGGTACATGCACTCTGGCTGGGCGGAATTCTCCTCCTCCCACTGCTTGGAGGCGGCACAATTGGGGAATATTGCCACTCTTTGGTTCATTGTTTACCCCTTTGTCTGTCTCCTTTTGGACTGTTTGGGTTGAAGGGGGGTCCTTAATAGTTGGAGAAGCAGTCAGGGGGATGCTGGGGTAGGGAGGTAGACTCTGAGGGCTTCCTGTAGGGCATAAATCACACTTTCTACATAATTGCGAGTTGTCTCTTAATGAAAAGAAAGTTCGTACATATGGCACTTCACTCCATTTGCCTTCTTTTCTACAAAAGAGGTCTAGCTGTAAGATGGTGTTATAATTTATACTTCCCTCAGGAGGCCAGGTTTCTCCCCCTTGAAGAGGAGATCGTGGCCAGGCGGTACTGCAGAAGAATATAAGTCATTTCTTTCTTAGAGTCTGAGGGTCAAATTGGTCCCAATTCTCCAGAATACATCTTAGGGGCATTTTTGCCTTGGGGGGAATATTTCCCATCTGAAAAAAGAAGATAGGGATGCCAGCACCCCTAGTCATTTTCTGATGAGCATTAGTCCTAGAGCGTCCTCTGTAGTCCTAATGCTTATTCCTTTCCAGGGTGCATAACCACCCATGGACCTCTGCTTATCGGATTAGTTATGCTTACTGATGTAGCAGTCCTGCACCCCTTTTCCTGCCTCTCTTGACCACAAAGAAAGGGGTCTGGGCTGCTGGATTCTAGTGGTCCTTTACCAGCATGCCCAACATTGCCTTTGTGCTCAGGGGTGAGTCCTAGAGCTGGGCTGGGTTCCTGAGTATTTCATAACAACCCAGCTGCCCCATCAAGATGCATTCCCATAAACGACAGTTCTTATGCAAATTCATTTCAGAGAAGGTGTAGGTAAGGTTTTGAGTCAGGGCTGAGATAGTCTTTTGATTCTGTAAGTACTTTAAGGCTTGGCTGAGTTCAAACAGCTCGCATGTTTCAGGAGACCAATTATTAGGCCATTTTTCTAACTCTGCTTCCACAAGAGTCTCCCTATCAATGACTGAATACCCATTGTGGTTTTTCCCTCAGTCACCTGGGAGGGACCATCTATCGTCCTGTCCTGAAGGGAGTTCCTCCTAGGTCTGGTCAGACCTTTGTATGGTAATTAAGATTTAAATCCCCTGTTAGGAAATCTGCTGGGTTAAGGGAATTATCAGTGGTTGGTGTTAAATTACCTTTTTCTAACAGAATAGCCCCATACTTAATTTTGAGTTCGTAAACTACTTTTTTGGTTTTTTGACTTAGAATAATTCTGAGGTGAGGTGTGCTCACAATGACGTTTCCTCTAAAAGTTACTTTTTTACTTTCTTTTGTTAGCAAAGCATTTGCCGCTACAGATTGAATGCCTCCGTGGGTCACTGGGTTAAGGATTTTTCATAGGAAAGCTACGGGTTGTCAGTGGTCTCAGTGTTTTCAGGCTACGCCCTTGTTTACACTGACAAGGTAGTATTGGAGTATTATAGCATCATGGAGAAGACCTTCAATTATCAATTATAGGTTTTAAATTTACCCTGGCTTTTAAAGGAATAGGGCACACTATTTTTTTGTTTGTTTTTTGGGGTTTTTTTGTTTTTTGTTTTTTTACTATTTCTTTTTCTCTTTGACTCCCTCTTTGTCTCTCTCTCCTCTGTCTCACTCTCTCTCCTCCATCTCGCTCTATCTCCTCTGTCTGGCACTCTCTCCTCTGTCTGGCACTCTCTCCTCTGCCATTACAAACTTGGGGCCCTGGCAAGGGTGGTAGGGAATGGGTCCCACATAACTGCCCATGTTGAGAGCTGTATACCTAAATCAGGAGGGACATCAGGAATAACAGTCCCTGGATTTATAGCCTAGATGCCTAAGGATGCAGCATAGAGCTTCCTTAGATCCCTTCGGAGATACAACTTGCTAGATGAAATGAAAGTCTGAACCATTAGTACCTAGGAGGTAAGGATCGGGGAAGTAGATTCAGAGGTAAGGAGGATTTTGGGGCTACACTTTCAAGAAAGTCGTGGTCGGGACCCAGGAGGTATGGGCCAGAAGGAAAGGTAGGGGCGCATGCATGGGCGACTGTTGAGCAGAGACTTCTAGCTGCAGCATGATCTTGACTGGCTAATGCCGGAGTTCGGGAGGACAGCTTTCTGTGTCTAGTAAGCCCTCAGCTTCCACAAGAAAATTGAAAGTGAAAGCTGGCTCCAGGCAGACCAACATCCCAACGCAGAAGGGTTGGGGGTTGTTAGAAAGCCCTTACCCTGATAGCCTCACACCTGAGTCTTAAGTCCAGTGGCCACGCTAATCTTTTTTTTTTTGAGGCGGAGTCTCGCTCTGTTTGCCCAGGCTGGAGTGCAGTGGTGCGATCCACCTCCTGAGTTCACGCCATTCTCCTGCCTCAGCCTCCCACATGCTAATCATTTTTAACCTGCCGACAGGTGCCCGGTATTTTCCTCCAATTCTAAGGAAGCATAGGACAGAATAGCAAGTGAAAGAGGTCCAATATTACTCACTGCTTTGGAGATCTCTTCGTGGTTACCAAAATGTCACCGGGGGGGAGGTCCTTGCTCCCAGAGCTCCCAAGATGGCGGCCGGCTGCTTCCAAGATGGTGGCAAGCCTCTTGACCTGGGGTTCTTGGCCTCATGGATTCCAAGGAAAGGAATCTTGGGCCATGCGGTGAGTGTTATAGCTCTATTAGAAGCCGTGGGTCATGGAAGAGAACCATGGAACCCAGTGACTAGTGTTCAGCTCAATTAGGATGAACCTGGGCACTTAGCCATGCAGGAACAATGGCAAGCCTTTAGCCCCATCAGGAGTGGCAATGGGCGCCTTGCTGGATCAGGAGCACAGAGGACACCCTGCTGGATCCGAAGGGATGGAAGTCTGCAGCGGGTCTGCGGCGGTGGCAAAGAGCAGTTGTGGACAGTAAGCGAAAGCTCAGCTCCAGCCGAGCGGTAACAAACACGCACCAGAAGAGAGCGCAGTTGCAAGATTTAACAGAGCCAAAACAGAGCTCCCATACAAAGGGAGGGGACCCAAAGAGGGTAGCCATTGCCGGCTTGAATGCCTGGGTTTATATCCCGATCATTGTCCCTCCCACTGTGCTCTCAGGCAATAGATGATTGGCTATTTCTTTACCTCCTGTTTTTGCCTAATTAGCATTTTAGTGAGCTCTCTTTATTACCTGGTTGGTCGGTGTGAGCTAAGTTGCAAGCCCTGTGTTTAAAGGTGGATGTGGTCACCTTCCTAGCTAGGCTTAGGGATTCTTAGTCAGTCTAGGAAATCCAGCTAGTCCTGTCTCTCAGTAGCATGAGCAATATTGGTGACAGAGAGGAAGAGCTGAATTCAGTAGACCAGGTGATGGTTGGATAGAAGCAGGTGAGGGAGAAGGAAGTGTCTAGGATACCTTCAGGTTTCAGGCTACTGTCCCTGGATGAATGATGTTGCCACTCACTGGGATAGAGGAGACTGTGCATGGTTCTGGTTGGGGCCGAGATGTGGGTTGTTTGTGTTGTTGAGGGTATTGAAAATCCTCTATCTGCTTTTTAAAAAGCTGAACTTGAAGTGTCTTTGGGATATCCAAAAGATTTCAAGAAGGCCGTTTGATATATAGATCTGGATCCCAGTAAAAAGGTCTGGGCTGAAAATATGAATTTATAAGCCAACAGCTCATAAGCTGGCACTTGAACATGTGTGAGATCATTTGATGGGAGTGTGTAGGGCAGAACAAAATAGTTCTAGAAAGGTGTTTGGAAGGGTGAAACACTTTTTTCTCTTTTCTTTTTTTCTTAGTCCATGACCTGTGTAAGGGATGAAACATTTTAATGGCCAGTTTAGTGGGTTCTCTTGGTTGCTTTCTCAGAATTAGCATCCTCCGTTTCTCTTCCTAATCCCAGTTTTGTTCAGATATTTCCTTTTTCCTTTTGCAGCTCTGTGCCTCTGCAGAATTTGACTTCATCTCCAATTCTACATGTGGCATGATTAGCATACGGGCAATCCTATTCCTCTTTCCAATGAATGGTTCAACAATGGCCATGTTACCTGCTAATGAGAGAGGAGAGAAGACCAGTTGTTAGGCTTTGGGAAAGTTTGTCCTTGATCCCAAGAGGGTACCAGAGGGAAATCAGTTTAAGTCCTTTGAATATCTTTGAGTCTAGATGTGTTGTCTGGCACTGCTGCATCTCTCCTGCTATCAGCTTGAGCATGTAGACATCACTGAGAGTGGCAGGAAGAGAGAGAGATGCTAGAATACCGGGGCCTTGGAGTCTTTTAATCTGCTAACCCTGAAATCCTGTTTGACTTCCTTACTTCCTTCTATGTGAGATGACACTTTTTATAATCTTTTTAGTTGGTTTGAGTTGAGATATCTGTTACTTGCAGCAGAGGAAAATGAGGCTGCATATTACACCAGATCCCACAGCTAGTAAGAAAGACACTTGGAATTTGACCTTAAGTTGGTCTGAAGGAAAAGCCCATATGCTAGAACTATCACCCTGACCATAAAAGAAACATTTGTGTTTTCATTAGTTATTTTTTGGTAATTCCAGGACAGGAGATGGCAAAGGGGAGATAGTAAATATTTTAGGCTTTGCAGGCCATATGGTCTCTGTCCCAATTATCCAACTCTGCTGTTGTAGCAAAAGTAGTAATAGAAAATATGTAAATGGGTAGGTGTGGCTGTGCTCCAACAAAACTTTATTTACAAAAGCAGGGGGTGGGCCTGTGGGTTGTAGTTTGCCAACACTTGTTCTATTGTAAATGACTAAGAAAATAAATTCTGAATTAAGACCCTGTGTTCTAATTACAAGTGTCATTGTAGGAAATAGTGACTGAATCCAGTTTAAACACAGTCATGTGCCATTTAACGATATTTTAGCCAAGACAGACTGCATATACAATTGTGGCCTTGTAAGATGATAATGGAGCTGAGAATTCCTATCACCTGGACACATCTTGCTGATCCTGACTCTGTGGAGGTGGCTAATGTGTGTGTTTGTGTCTTAGTGTGGCAGGCCAATTCTCCCTGACAATTGCCCAGACAGGCCTGCATGCCAGGCACACAGACAGGCCTGCATAGCTCTCCAGTTACACAGACAAATTTCCACAGCACTGCCTTAACATTGAGCAAATAGTTAAACCTGGGGAAATCGGTGCCCAGACATCAAAGCTAGAAATGAAACATATGGTCAGTAGGAGCCTTTCATGGGCTTCTCCCTAACCTGGAGCAAGTCAAAATAATAGAGACAGCCTTACATTCCTAGTGCCAGGACCCATCTCAGGTCAATGGAAACTGAGACAAGTCAAGGTAACAGAGGCAGCTGTTTGAATAGATTCATTGGAGAGCATAAGGCAGCTCTCTGGACCAAGCTGTAAAGGAGATAAGATAGAAATAATCACTCTGGTACTACAGTAGACAGGCCTGAAGGTACTGGGCCCTTTTAATCAAACTGAGCATTCTTTGCCTCTGATCTTCTAGCTGAAACAAAATTAGTTACCAACAGACTTAGGCAAATGCTATACTGCATATAGGCACATAACCCCAACCTATATAAGCACTAAGAAAATTGTAGCACTTTGAGTTGGTCTGGTGGAATTATCTCGGGCCTTCTCCTTGTATCCGGTTACAGCAATGAATTCCCTTATTTCCTAGTTTGTCTGCTTCTTGTTATTGGGCAAATGCAGCTGGACCCGGCTTCGTTCTGAGAATATTAGTTTTTTAAAAAATTAAAAATGTAGACCAGGCGCAGTTGTTCACGCTTGTAATCTCAGCACTTTGGAAGGCTGAGGCAGGTGGATCATGAGGTCAGTAGTTCGAGACCAGCCTGACCAACACAGTGAAATCCCTTCTCTACTAAAACTACAAAAATTAGCTGAATGTGATGGTGGGCACCTGGAATCCCAGCTACTCGGGAGGCTGAGACAGGAGAATTGCTTGAACCCAGGAGGTGGAGGTTGCAGTGAGCCGAGATTATGCCACTGCACTCTAGCCTGGGTGACAGAGCTAGACTCCGTCTCAAAAAAAAGGGAAACCCTTACAGGATAAAGACATAAAGAAAGAAAATATTTTTGTACAGCTGTGCAATGCGTGTTTTAAGCTATTATAAAAGAGTCAAAAAGTGTTTAAAATTTTAAGTTTATAAAGTAAAAAAGTTACAGTAAGCTAAAGTTATGATTGAAGAGAATTTTTTATAAATTTAATGTAGCCTAAGTGTACAGTGTGTATAAAACCTACAGTAGTGTCCAGTAATGTCCTAGGCCTTCACATTCACTCACCACTCACTCACTGACTCACCCAGAACAACTTCCAGTCCTGCAAGCTTCATTCATGTTAAGTACCCTGTACAGGTGTACAATTAAAAAAATATATTTTAAACTGTACTTATACTGTGCCTTTTCTATGTTTAGATGTGTTTAGAGACACCAATACTTGCCATTGTGTTACAATTACCTACAGTTTTCAATACAGTAACATGATGTACAGGTTTGTAGCTTAGGAGTGATAGGGTACCCCATAGAGCCTAGGTGTGTGGCAGGCTGTACCATCTAAGTTTGTGGAAGTGCACTCTGTGATGTTCAAACAATGATGAAATCACCTAATGATACATTTCTCAGAATATATCCCTGTTGTACTTGCTGCAACCTGTGAAATTTCAACACACAGCCAAATTCTGTTTTGCTTTTTTAAAGTTTTTTTTTTAATCTATGTCCCAGAATAGCAAGATTTGGATCAACATAACACAAATTGATTTGTAAAATTGAGTAATTAAGAATGATTCACAAATATAGCATTATAACGAAGTGCCCTAGGGCATTTGCAAAGCTGGGAGGCTGAATGGGTTATGGTGGCTGCCTGAGGATTCTGGGAGATGAGGTTGTCTTTCCTTCTCTGACTCTATTGCCGGCCGCTTCCTCCTCACTTCCCTAAGGCAGCAAGGGGTGCTGGATCCTTCCCAGCTAGAAGTGCCTATTGCACAAGGCATATGGATGTAGTTAGGAGTGGGGTGGGGCTGAGGCAGTGAGGATCCCACCCCTGTCTATTCCTAGTGCATGTTCAGATAATTTTGGACAACCAGAACTTTTGACTTGTTCTACAGCAACCATCAGAGAATTATTAATAAATGCTCTTTTGGGGGGAGCTTGTAAGGTCTTTGATCTGTGGGAAGAGAAACACTTACTCTTTATTTTGTTTCTATCCTAGAGCTTGGAACAATAATCAAAGTGTGAGTCAGTGAGGGTCTGTTGGCCAGAGTTGGCAAAAAGAAATGTGAGATGAAAACCTGAAGAAATCAATAACAGAACTGAATGATGTTGCAATGGCCGGGGGTAGTGAAAAAATTTTAAATGCTTCCTCTTTCTGCACAGCGGGACATTCTCAGGGAAAGCACATTTTACGATGGACTCTCCACAGAGCAGAATATGTAATATTTCAACGTAGCAATAATACAGTCAAGGGCAATCAATAACAAGCGCCACTTTTCTACCTGCCTTGATGAATGAAGGTGGGCTCTGGCCTCTCTCCAGTTGGTGCATTTCTGCCTGGCCTGTGCTTGTCAGCCAGGAAAGCATTCACGGCCCCTGGATCCTGCTCCAGGCTGACTTCTCAGCACCCACCTCTGAGTTGGCCTGTCTTGTCTGTCACTACCAGAGAGAAGCCCCCTCGGGCTGCAGGGCTGAGCAGAAAGATACAGTGAGGCCAGCTTAAACTCCACCATCCCCAAACACTGGATCAGGCTCCCATTGGTGCAGATTAATTCCAGTCATAGCATCCTGCACAGGTGGCTCAGGAGGGAGAGCCACAAAGCCTAATGTGACAAGTGTTTCATTTTACAGGACGCTTGCTGAAGACTGGGCTGGAAGAAGAGGAGATTTCAAAACACAACACAATTAGCCCCATGTCACAGGTGTGTACTAAGCAAAACCACAGCCCCAGAGCAGTCTTGGTTCTGAGTTGCACCACAAAGCTGAGGGCCTGGCCGGGAGCACAGGCTGTCACTTTCAAAAGAGATTCTTACACAGAAAGTCATCACTTATTCATGCTTCATAAGCACACACAGACATTCAAATCCCTTAAAGACAGGATGCTGCACCACTTCAATTAACAGCAAAGTGAGGCCATTTGCAGCTCAAATTCCACCCTTTGCTGATAGTAGAAGAGCTTCCACAAGGAGGCAGTAAGCTGTCAAGCCCAATGCTACAGCGGCCAATTGAAATACAGGAAAGGGCCAGACGCAGTGGCTCATGCCTGTAATCCTAGCACTTTGGGAGGCCAAAGCAGGCAGATCACTTGAGCTCAGGAGTTTGAGACCAGCCTAGGCAACATGGTGAAACCCCATCTCTATACAAAGTACAATTAGCTGGGCATGGTGGTGAGCACCTGTAGTCCTAGCTATTTGGAGGGCTGAGGTGGGAGGATGGCTTGAGCCTGTGAGGCGGAGGTTGCAGCGAGCCAAGATCACACCACTGCCCTCCAGCCTGGGTGGCAGACCCAGACCCTTTTTTCAAAACAAAACAAAATAAAACAAAACAAAAACAAAGAAATCTAGGAAAGACTAACTTCCTCAGCTCTAGGAAAGATACTTGGGCATTTTTGTGTTTTTCTTAATTTGTGGTACAAAACCAGAAAGTCTTAGTATTTGACTGTGAAAGCTGTCATAATCAAAATAGAGTCACTAATGTGAAGAAAACTGTAACAAATAGAGCTAGAGAAGGCCATGGGAAGAGCGTTCTCACACATGTATGCCTGAGTTTAACAACTCAACAAAACCACAATCTTGCACAAAGGCCATCACAACCTTACACAAAAAATACTTCTGCAAGGACATTTGCCCGGCAACTGCCTGTTCAACATCAGACTGGTGGTGACCCTCATAGCCAAGGATAATTATTTCAAAACAATTGTGTAATGCATTGTACAATTCTGTAGTTTTATTTGGCATGTATATTCCCATTGCCATGCCTAGGCGCAAATAAATCTCTTTTCTTTTAAAGATCCTCTCTCTGTTATTTAGGTTGACATGAGCTTTACTCGATAGGTAAGAAGAGGTACAAATTAGAAATAGCAGACCTATCGGAGAAGGTGAAGCAGCAGCAAACTCATTATCACATGAATGGATGTTCTGTGTAGTTGGAATAAAAAGCTGGGACATTTTACTGGGACCTAAATGGCTTCAAATCAATGCCTCATACAACTGTAGGCATTAGATGGGACAAAACAAAACACCAATAGCGAAACACACAATACTGCGGTAATCATGATAACCAAGTAGGTCTCTATTGATAAAACTTTTACAAAGCCGTTGTTGACACGCTGTACCTCAAGTATTAGAGGGAGATGGCCTTGGCATAACCCTTTGTCCTAACATTTATTGATGAGAGTCATCTGGTTGGAAGGCCCTTGTAGAGACCACTTAGTTCAATAACTCTTAACCAGGTGACATTACCCACCCCATCTCCTGGCATGGGGCATTTGGAAATGTTTGGGTGTGGTTCTGGTTTTCATAATAACTGAGGATGGGCAGCTTTATAACTGAGAATTAGAGACCAGATGTCAAGGGGCATTAAACATCCTTAACCCCTGTATATGAGCAGTTCCACATAAGAATGATCCCGACTGAAAAGTCAGTAGTGCCTCTGTTAGTCTGTTCTCATGCTGCTAATAAAGACGCACCGGAGACTGAGTAATTTATAAAGGAAAGAGGTTTAATTGACTCACAGTTCCATATGGCTGGGGAGACCTCGCAATCATACCAGAAGGCGAATGAAGAGCGAAGTCACATCTTACATGTTGGCAGGCAAGAGAGTTTGTGCAAGGGAACACCCATCTATAAAACCATCAGATCTCATGAGACTTATTCACTACCACGAGAATGGTATAGGGGCAACCACCCCATGATTCAATTATCTCCACCTGGCCCTACCCTTGACATGTGGAGATTATTACAATTCAAAGGGAGAGTCAGGTGGGGACAGAGCCAAATCATATCAACCTCCATTGGGAAACACTAACTTAGACCAATCACCCCATTATACAGATGAGAAAGCTGAAACTTCAGGTTATGAAGTTTTTTTATCTAAGATCACCCAGGTCAGTGACAAAGCTGGGCCCAGGACCCAAGATTCCTGACTCGCACTTCAGGGTATCCTTCCTTAAGTTTCCAGTGACCAACTTTCATAAAATTAGGACTGAGTTTGACAAGTGGGAGGGCACACCTGTGTAAACCAAAAGTATCTGAGACAGGTCTTAGTCAATTTAGAAAGTTTATTTTGCTAAGGTTAAGGAAGGACCATGACACAGCCTCAGGAGGTCCTGACAACATGTGCCCAAGGGGGTTGGGGTGCAGCTTGGTTTTATACATTTTAGGGAGATATGAGACATCAATCAATACATGTAAGGTGTATATTGGTTTGGTCTAGAAAGGTGGGACAACTCAGGGGTGGGGGGCTTCCATGTTATTGGTAGATTTAAAGATTTTTTGATTGGCAATTCGTTAAAAGTTATTATCAATAGAAAGGAATGTCTGGGTTATGATAAAGGTTTGTGGAGACCAAGTATTTATCAGGCAGATGAAGCCCCCAGGTATCAGGCTTCAGAGAGAATGGATTGCAAATGTTTCTTATCAGACGTAAAGAGTCTGTTTTGTCAGTAATTCAAAAGGGAGGAGGGTATAATGAGGCATGTCCAGCTCCCCATTCCCATCATGGCCTGAACTAACTAGTTGTTCAGGTTAACTTTGGAATGCCCTTGGCTCCAAGGAGGGGTCTATTCAGATGGTTGGGGGGGCCTTAGAATTTTATTTTTGGTTTATACCTGGGACAACAGGATAGCATTTTAAATCAGGACTGCCCTGAGAGTGCCTCCCAGCTCTGTATTAGGCTGACCTGGTGCCTGTGCTCCAAAGCCTCACCTGCTGAGATCCACTAACAAGGCAGTCTTGGTGAGTGGGCCAGATGGTGGAGAATTGTTGTTTTATCACAGGGAGGAGGAGATGCTGAAACTCTGGGTCCTCCAGGAGAGGTGCCGTGGTCATAGCAGGCCCTGCACCCCACAGGCAAAGCTTCTTGCTCCTCTCTGGGGGTAGAACTTTCTGCACTCCACACAAATGGATAAGGCATAAAACAGTAGGTTCACCTGCAGCCATCAGACAACAGGCATTTGATTTTTTACATGCTTTTTTGTAAAGCCACATGCAACTCTCTCCAGGCATCCTTTGAGAATGACATCGTCTTTAAGACTCTGCATGGCAATCCCTGACACACTGCTGTGATGCCCAGGGAAGACAGGGTGACCTGGAAGTCCAACTGCTTCCTTAAGGTCATCCAACATTTGGATGATTATCCAAAATGCTTCATTGTGAGAGTGAACAATGTGGGCTCTGAGCAGATGCAGCAGATCCAAATGTCCCTGCAAGGGAAGGCTGGCAGACAAGAGCACCATGATGCATGAGGCTATCCAAGGACATCTGGAAAACAACCCAGCTCTGGAGAAACCATTGCCTCTTTCATTTCTGGGGGAATGTAGGTTTTGTGTTCACCAAGGAGGACCTCACTGAGATCAGGGACATGCGGCCACTTATGCTGGTGCCATTGCCCCATGTGAAGTCACTATGCTCACCTGGAACCCTGGT
This sequence comes from Hylobates moloch, assembly GCF_009828535.3. Classification (NCBI taxonomy): domain Eukaryota; kingdom Metazoa; phylum Chordata; class Mammalia; order Primates; family Hylobatidae; genus Hylobates; species Hylobates moloch. Next base: position 29,145,063 of record NW_026652280.1, on the reverse strand, counting down.
CTGGGGCCCAAGAAGACCTTTCTTACAGGTTTTTGGCATCAGGAACTAAGATGTTCAGGGGCTCTGTTGAAATCCTGAGTGAGGGGCCACCGATTAAGACTGGAGACAAAGTGGGAGCCAGTGAAGCCACACCGGTGAACATGCAGAACATCTCCCCCTCCTCCTTTGAGCTGATCATCCAGCCGGTGTTTGACAACTGCAGCATCTACAACCCTGAAGTGCTTGACATGGCAGAGGAAACTGCATTCTTGCTTCCTGGAGGGTGTCTGCAATGTTCCCAGTGTCTGTCTGCAGATTGGTTACCCAACTGTTGCATCAGTTCTCTATTCTATCATCAGCAGGTACAAATGGGTGCTGGCTTTGTCTGTGGAGACTGATTACACCTTCCTGCTTGCTGGAAAGGTCAAGGCCATCTTTGCTGCTCCATCAGCATTTGTGGCTGCTGCTCCTGTGGATACTGCTGCTACTACTGCTGCTGCAGCCCCAGACAAAGTTGAAGCCAAGGAAGAGTCAGAGGAGGATACGGAATTTGGTCTCTGACTAATCACCGAAAAGCAACAAACTCAGCTAGCTTTATTTGCAAAACAAGGAAATAAAGGCTTGCTTCTCTTAAAAAGAAAAGAAAAGAAAAAAGACACATGCAAACAAAAAGAATGACCCCCTGAGGTGAGGTAGTGTTTTTCAGTTTTTCAGCTGAAACAGAGAACAAAAGTTATTTAAAGAGCTTGCAACTTTCTGATGATGACTCTTGCTTGAAATGCTTGGCCTGTCCTGAATTCCCTGTGCTTTGTACCTTCCATGGCATGGATCATGTTCTGTTCTTCCTCTATAATAATTTGTGCACACTTAGCTGCTCCTGGTGTTAGATCCCAAGCTCTGCAGTGCAGACTCTATTTTAGCATCTTAAGCCAACACAGTGCCTCACAAAGGCACACAGTAGACTTTTCAAAAATGCTTGTTGCATAAACAAGTGCAGACCAACTAACTCAGAACTGAGCCTTTTTCTTTCTGCTGCTGATATGCTGGGGCACTCACAGATATGGGGACCATGTCACTCTCCTTTCATTCCTTAAGGTTTCTCATATGGTTTGGATATTTGTCCATTCTAAAATCTCGTGTTGAATTGTGATCCCTGATGTTGGAGGTGAGGCGTCATGAGAGGTGTTTGGGTCATGGGAGAGGGTCCTTCATGAATGGTTGGGTCCTATGTGTAACAAGAGTGAGTTCTCACTCTATTAGTTCACTTGAGATTTGATTGTTTAAAAAAATCTGGCACCTCCCCTCTCTCTCTTGCTCCCTCTCCTGCCATGTGGTATGCTGGCTCCCCTTCCCTTCCACCATGATTGTAAGCTTCCTGAGGCCTCACCATAAGCCAGGCAGATGCTGGTGCCATGCTCATATGGCCTGCAGAACTATGAGCTGAATAAACCTCTTTTCTTTATAAATTACCCAGTCTCAGGTATTCCTTTATAGCAACACAAATGGACTAATATAATATCAAATAGGTCTAGAGTCAGATGGTTGGAGTTGAACCCTGCCTGTACTGTTGACTGTTTGACCTTGAAGAAATTACTTAATCTCTTTGGGCTTCAGGGTCCATATCTGTACAATGACCATGATAACTGTACTTATAAGACTGCTGAGAGGATTCAGTATGGGATAATACATGTGTCATTCCAGAGTATTTTCCAATACCAAAAACCAATTCTCCAATTCTCTGGACCCCAACTGGGTGTCCTACAATTTGATTCAATTCTGACACTAACTGTAAGTAGTTAGTGTCAGATTCCACAGATTTAAGGGTTCAGTCCCACAAGACTGCCTCAACTGCAGACACCAGTCACAAGTCCAGGGTCTCTGAACTTCTGAGCAATTGGCTATAAATGTGCAGTTCCCACAACCCTCTCCTCAGGTTCAATAATCTGCTAGAATGCATTTCAGATCTCAGAAAAATATTTTTGTTTACTGGTTTATTGTAAAGGACACAACTCAGGAACAGCCAAACAGAAAAGGTGCATAGGGCAAGGTCTGGGGAGTGCAGGGCGTTTCTGTGCCCTCTCTGGGTGCACTACTCTCCGAGCACCTCCATGTGTTTGCCAACTTGAAAGCTCTCCAAATCTCATTGTTCAATAGTTTTTATAGAGCTCAATCTCCAGCCCTCCCCCAGAGGGTAGTAGGTGGGGCTGAAGGTTCCCACTCTCTAATCACTCTATCTTTCTGGTGATCAACCCCTTCCTGAGGCTACCTAGTCACTGCATTAGCATAAACTCAGGTGTGACTGAAAGGGGTTCCTTTTGAATAACAACAATTCATTATTCAGAAAATTCCAACAGTTTTGGGAGCACCGTGTTGGCAACTGGAGACAAAGACCAAATATATTTCTTGTTATACTTAGCACAGTGCCTGGCTGATGTCATAAACCGTTAGTGGATGAATGTTATCTGTCATCATCAACATCGCCATTACCTTCCTCAGTTAAGTCTACTGTCTTGCAGTTGAGGTTTTCTAAGGTGTTGATTGAAGATATGAATCACAGTTTTTCATTAAAATAGGAAAGCACTCAGAAAAATACAAGGGTCAGGACACGGAGACCTGACATTCAAAATCTGTTAATTTCAAACAAAATGTCTCAGCCTGAAAGGCCACACTCAGGACAAAAGACCATATGGTGGCTTGGTTGGTGGCATCAGGCAGAGTGCTGGAAGAACAATTCTTAGGCCAAACTGTTTTTAATTTAAATGATCTGGAAAGGAGAGTAAGCCACACATTAAGTACACCCAGAGGTGTGTTAAGCATTAAAGACAACTCAGAAATAATAAGACGTTAAAAAATACTTGTCTCCAAGATGAAAAATAAAGTATCATTTGACAGAGAATCTTGAGAATGCCAATCCATGTTAATTAGCATGGGTTTCTGAGTCCCTGGCTTGACAGCAATAATTTTCAGGCAGGCTAAGATTTTAATTAAAATGGAAGAAGAATTACTGCAGTCTCTTGAGTGCTGACAATCAACAAGAAACTCATCAGGTTGGAAGAAGCTGGTGAGAATTTGCAGGTGGGTGGAATAACGTCAGGTGAAACTTCTTATGGTTCTAGGAGTCCTTAGAAATTATTAGGTTAAGACTATTATTTTACAGGAAAAGAAATGAAAGTCTTGGGAGGTGATGTGATTTGCCCACATCCTACACAGTAAGTTAGTGACATAATTCAGTCAGCCAACCTCCACCCAGCACTCCCCTCACTTACACCATTTTAAGGAACCTTGTATAAGTTGGAGGTGGCTCCTCCTGTCTCTCAGCTTTTTTCTATTTCCAGTCTTAAAAGAGGAGATTTTTTTCAGATGCAGATAATTTTTGATATGCTCATTATATTTCCTGAGTTTTGAATGCTTTGAACATTTTTATATAATAAAACGATCTCCCATTATGGGAAATATGTAATTCTTTTCTTCCAGAGTCTCTCTATGCAACTTTCTTGAGAGACATTTACCTATAAAGGTAGATTTTTTTTAATAACTAAAGGAGATTTCAATCGTCCATGTCCCATCAGATCCTGCTGGCACCTCGAAGTCAAGGCCTCTATTTCCTTCTTCACCCAGAAAAGACACATTGGGTTGCGGGCCTGGCATCAGACTGGCTCTAACCTTCTGTGATACATGTTACCCTTCTTGGTCTCAGTTTTCCTCTCTGCAAAGAAGAGTTTGGGAAAGTTGAAGGCCAAGGTCTATCCTAGTCTCGCAGCTGGTGTCCCACACTTACTTTGTTTAAAAGCCAGCTCTGGCCGGGCGCAGTGGCTCACGGTTGCAATCCCAGCACTTTGGGAGGCCGAGGTGGGCGGATCACGAGGTCAGGAGATCGAGACCATCCTGGCTAACACGGTGAAACCCCGTCTCTACTAAAAATACAAAAAAAATTAGCTGGGCGCGGTAGCGGGCGCCTGTAGTCCCAACTACTTTGGAGGCTGAGGCAGGAGAATGGCGTGAACCCAGGAGGCGGAGCTTGCAGTGAGCCAAGATAGCGCCACTGCAGTTGGGCCTGGGCGACAGAGCAAGACTCCGTCTCAAAAAAAAAAAAAAAAAAGCCAGCTCTGCCCTTGCAAACTTACCAAACTGACTGGGGTCATGTGGATTTTGCAGCAGAATGAAATGTGAAATTAATGTTTTTCCCATTAATAAATTATACAAGACTCAGAGGCATCTTCCCCGAAAGGCCCTTACTTGGAAAAATTTCTCCCCCTCTGTTAAATATATCAGAAACTAAACTGTAAAGAAGTTATATGGACTCATATATGAGTGAAGGAAACATTCACTCCTACAGGAAGATGGGAGTAAGAACAACTTGAAACAGATACAATGGAAACAAATCCATTCCCTGCTATTCCTTGAAATGCAGAAAGGAAAACATAAATGGCACTCATTAGAGGGGAGGAAAGAGCACAGTCAGGAAGCTGTGTTGGGGAAACTACTCCAGGTCTTTTTGCATCCCCAACTTTGAGCTCGGCCTTTATTTGTTGTATTATTAATAACAAAGATAATTTGTTTTGAATTTCCACCATAAGGTAGGTCCAAATGCTTTACAAATATCAAGATCTATTATTATAATCACTACCACCATCTTTATTATCATCATCAACATCACGTAGGATCCATCTCTGCATTCCCTGAACATAAATGGGGACAACGTTGTGCTTTTCACTCTAATCTTGTGGTTGAGGTTAGAGTAGTGGTCGTGCAAGCCACTGATGGTAATGAGATGGACTCTTGCTATGAAAATTCAAGTCCAAAAACAAGTAGAGAAGATCTTCCTTCTCTCCCTAAGTTGCCCAGGTCTAAATATACTGACAAAGAAGATGTCTAAAATATAGCGTTAGCCACAAGGAGGAAGTTGCAAACTAGCGTGTACATGTATGATAGACTTCTTGTTAAAAACATCAGCAAATCTCCATGTTAGGATATGCATAGAAAAAGATTTTGAAGAATAGATACAAAATCTTTGACAGTGATTACTTTTATGAGGATGGAATTATGGAAGATGTTAGTTTTCTAGTTTCTATATTTCCAAAATTTTTTAGTAACAAATCATATATAATTAGAAAACTAAAGTTTAAAACAAAAGCTTTTCAGGAAAGCAATCTTCCCCTCTTTATTATCACAAGAGATTCTTTCCTTCATACAATGATTTAAAACTTTATCTGGCATAAGTGATGAGTGTGGGGGGTTTATTATACTTTTCTTTGTATTTTTATATTGTTTGAAAGTATCCATAAGCTTTTGCACACACACACAGAATGAAAACGCTGAAGACATTACTAACCTTTATATTGAGAGATATCTATAATTTTTCTGAATACGAAAGTGAATTTTAAATTCAAATATTGCTGGTGATTATGAAAGTCCCCCATTGTTTTAGTCTATTCAGGCCACTGCAATAAAATATCATAGTGGGTGACCTATAAGCAACAGAACTTTATTGCACACACTTCTAGAGGCACATTGGGTTGGGGGCCTGGCATCAGACTGGCTCTGGATCTAGGAAGTCCAAGATCAAGGTGCTAACAGATTCAGTGTCTGGCAAGAGCCTGATTTCCGGTTCATAAATGGTGACTTTTCTGCTTGTCCTCACATGGTAGAAGGAGCAAGAGGTCTCTTTCAGACCCCTTTTATAAGGGTGTAATCCCATTCATGAGAGTTCTGCCCCCATGAGCTAATCACCTCCCAAAGGCCCCGCCCTTAACCTCAGAGGTTAGGATTTCAATATGTGAGTATTGAAGAGACACAAATATTCAAACCATAGCACTCATTAATCTATGCCCCCATAACGACTGACAACATGGTGACATGTAGTATAAATGTAAACATATAGCTATATAGAGATATTTAGTTAGTTTTTATTTGAAATGAGACCATACTACAAAAAATAAAATATCTACTGGGATTAGTGGTTGCCTAGGGCTGAGACAGGGATGTGGGGATATTACAGCCTGAGCTGAGGAGTGAATACTGGTGGGTACTGGGCTCTTTTTTGGGTGATGAAAATGTTCTAAAATTATATTGTGATAATGACTGCATAGCTCTGTGAATATACTTAAAACATTAGATTGCACACTTTAAATAGGTAAATTGTATGTATGTGAATTATATTGCAATAAAGCTATTTTTAAAAACCTCAAATTCTTGGGGCTCTTGTTTCTTCTGGCTGTGTACTAAACAGAGGCATCTGAGAAAATATAAGGATACATCTCTGCCAGGTGCGGTGGCTCACGCCTGTAATCCCAGCACTTTGGGAGGCCGAGCAGGCAGATCACTTGAGGCCAGGAATTCAATACCAGTCTGGACAACATAGCAAAATCCCGTCTCTACTCAAAGTACAAAAATTAGCTGGACATGGTGGTACATGCCTGTAATCCCAGCTACTCGGATGCTGAGGCAGGAGAATCACTTGAATCCAGGAGGCAGAGGTTGCGGTGGGCTGAGATTGCACCACTTCACTGCAGCCTGTGACAGGGCAAGAATCCCTCTAAAAAAAAAAAAAAAAAAAAAGACACATCTCATAAATAGGGAATAACCATCTTTATGGTAAGAAGCAAACCATAATGAGCAGGACCACAGTGAGGCATATTGGCCACCTACATTCGTATGAGTCTTATATTTCATAAGTAGAGAGAGTCCAGATCCAGGCTGGCTAACTTAGCCAAGCCAGTCACATAGGCAAGGGAGTGATGTGTAGGAGAACAGATCACACTGATCCCAATGGACCAAGGTAGAACTGTCCTGGCCACAGTCAGGCCAGTCATGTTCCCAGCTGCTTAAGGCAGGGAAGGCCCCAGAGTCAGCAAGACTTTAGGGACTCAAGGGGGACTATTTGAGGTGTGTGTGGTGGCTCCAGCAAAGTTCTTACACAATTGCAAGCTTCACTCGCCAAGGTCTTGAATGGCTCCACAAAACATTAAAGAGCAGGCATGGTTGTTACAGGCCTGGCTTACAGAGATTAAGATCCATCCTCACATCTCAGGGGTGGGTTCCTTCTCCTCCAAGGGCTCTGGTGTAGAGAGGAGGGCAAATAATAAATTGGCTGAGATTAAATTCTGCCGCCCCCATCTTCGTCAGAACTGTGACTGGAGAGAGATTGAATTATGGAATAATAAGAGAAGTACTATTTCCTGCATATCTGAGTTTGGGGACTGAAATTTATCCATGCTATATATGAAGGGAACACTTTGATGGTCAGAAACAGACCATAATGAATGTGACTGCATAAAGATGAGTATAATTGGGGCTCAAGGTGAATACCACATTTTAGGAATTCCTGGATTCTAGTTCTAATCTCTCCTCTAAAAAAAAACCTTCACCAGTGTCACAGACATATTAACCAACATTTGCTAAGTTTTGTAACCTATGAATGAGAAAATTCTGTAATGGTAATATCTCTTTGCCACCAACAAGTGACATGCAGAGGCCAGAGGAACTTGCCTGGGGGAAGAGGGCAAGACTATGAGTCACCAGATGGAATAGGAACATGGTGGTTTTAGAACATGTCCATAAACATTTTGAGACTCTTCCCAACAAAACCTGGAGTCTAATTCCCTTCCCCTTAAGTATGGGGCAACTTGAGTGATTTGCTTCTAAGTGGTAGAAGGCAGTAGAAAAGATGCTGCATGACTTCCAAGGCTAGGTCATAAAAGGGTGTGCATGGGCACATTTGCCCTTGGAATCCAGCCACCATGCTGTGAAGAAACCCAGGTCACCTTGGAAGGCTGTCAGCAGGTGTTCTGGCCAGCAGCCCCTGCTGAGTTTCCAGCTGACAGGCAGCATCCACCATCACACATGGGAATAGGAAAGACTTTGAGATGACCCCAGCCTCAGCCATCATTTAACGGCGACTGCATGAGAGACCCTGAGCAAGGACCACTTCGCTGATCCCAGCAACCCGCAAAACTAGAAGAGATAACAATAAAAGGTATTTGTTCATATTTTATGCTACAAAGTTTGAGTTGATTTGTTACACAGCAACATATAAGCAGGGTGAAGAATGTGCTGACTGGTCTACTTTTTAGCAAGCCAATGTAACGAGGGGACAGGACACTGAATTGGCAGTAAGGAATGTACTATGCTTTGCTCCCGCCTCAGTCAAAGCTGACTATGTGCTTAGGACAAGTAACTCTGCCTCTTCTCGGCCTCATTTCCCTCAAGTGCAACACAAGGATCCACTGTCTCAGCCTGGATATCCACATTCCTCACAGCAGGAGGCAGAAGGAGCTGACTTTTAGGGCTATAGAATTTTAGATCATATACTACAAGACTTCCTGAAGTATTTTCCAATCATGAGAAATTAACAGGTATTATTTCATCGAGTTCATTTTTAACACATAAACATGAGATGTGTTGGATTGAACTATTAGGCAGGTTTCTTTACTACAGGACTTCTCGTGGTCTTCAATGTGTTCAGGTGCTCTGTGGCTCTCTGAGAAAGGGAAATGGGAAGAAGCACTCCTCAAACCTCCTTCATTACGTAACCTTTTTTCTTTGTTGAGCTTTTCATGGGACTAGGATTCTGCTTAATGTACTCTGAGATTGCTTTCAATTATTCACAGTAAAATAATCAAAACCAATATTTATCTCCCCAGAACTGTCCATAAATTATGAAATAGCTGTGGGGTTCGGTACAAGTGGGCATTTGTATCTCCCAATGCCTGATTGTTTACTTTAGAGGCATGTCTCGTTGATTTCCTCTGAGAAATCCTAGGAGGAAGGACATTCCAAGGCCTCAGACCCTGGGGATATCTGAGGGATGCTGGAGAGGAACAAACCTAGGCTGGAGGGAGTTATGGCTCTCGGCCTCTGTTACTGCAGTTACCATATGCCAGACATTGTGCCAGGCACTGGGGAGATGAGGATGAACAAGGCAATGGCTTCCCTCAAGGGTCTCACAGTCTAGTGAGGGGAACAGACAAGTAAACAGATAGCATCTTAGTCAGCTTGAGCTGCTGTAACAAAATACCATCTCCTGGATGACTTAAACAACAGAAATTTATTCTTCACAGTTCTGGAGGCTGAAAGTCCAAGATCAAGGTGACAGCATGGTTGGGTTCTGGTGAGGGCTCTCTTCTTGGCTTGTTGACAGCCACCTTCTCATCATGTTCTCACATTGCACAAAAAGAACCCAGGTATACCTTCCTTTTATAAAAACACTGATTCCATGGCATCCAAATCTAACTATCTCCCAAAGGCCCCATCTCCATATATATCACATTGGGAGTTAGGGCTCCAATTATGAATTTTGCAGGGGACACCATTCAGTCCATAGCATGTGACATGTTAAAAAATAAGCCCCAGCTACAGGGGGAGCCTGGGACTACAAAGGAGGTGGCCCGTTCCACCTGACAGAGTCAAGTAAATCTTACAGGAGATAATTCTTGAGCTGAATCTTGAAACATCAGGAAGAGTTCTTATTGGTGTATAATTAATTACCACAAACACAGCAGCTTAAAACAATGCATATTTATTATCTCATGGTTTCTGTGGTTCAGGAGTCCAGGTGAAGCTTAGCTGTGTTCTCCACTCAGGGTCTCACAAGGTAGAAATTCAGGTGTCAGGCAGCTGTGGTTCTCATCTACAGCTTGGAGACCTCTTCCAAACTTACTGAGATTGTTGGCAGAATTCTGTTATGTGTCACTGTAGGACTGAAGTCCCTACTTCCTTGCTGGCTGTTGATTAGAGACTCTCTCCACTTCTTGAGCCTACTCTCACATGGCTTCTCACAATATGGAAGCTTAAGTCTCCAAAGCCAGCAGGGCCACATCTTTCTGATGTGTCACCATCTATTAAAAGCTCTTCCAATTAGGTCAGGCCCACCCAGGATACTCTCCCTTTTGATTAACTCAAAGTCAGCTAAACAGTAACCCAATTATGATGACATTCCATCATATTAATTGATTTGGCCCATATTCAAGAGGGGGAGATTGTATAAAGGCAAGAGTCATTGGGAGTCATCTTTGGATTCCGCTGACCTCAACAGTGAAGGTTGGGGAGAACATTCGAGGCAGAGAAAGCAGGATGGACAAAGGAATGGCAGAGGGAAGCAACTCAGGACTTTTGGTGTTCTCAAGTGGTTCCATGTGAATGGAACATAAGGCAAGGACAGAAATGGAGATGCAGAGGTTCATAGACAGACAGAAAGCATATGTCATGGGAAACTCACCAGACCAGGCTAGGGAGCTTAGATTTTATTCTGTAGGTGAAGGAGATTCATTGAAGAATCATAACAAGGGGCTATGAGGATGATAAATATGCTTTAGACAGAACATTCTGGAAGCATTAGTAATGATGAATTGGAGTGGAATAAACCTGAAGGCTAGGAGGCCATTGTGCTTATCTAGGTTGCAAACAGGATCTCAATGCTCATTAATTTCTGCCCTGGCAACACAGCTCTTTGGGAGTCACTGAGATCTAGCCTTAGGTGCAAATCCAGAACAAGGCTGCCATTATATCAAAATGCTCTGAGCTACTAATGAGGGAGGGTCTGGAGCTAATGCAGTTGCTAATAGCTTAGTATCTGGGGTATGTGAAATGAACCCAAAAGTTCAAGCCTTCCTCTGGTCACATCTCCTTTTGCCTTGTCTCCATGACTGTATGTAGCTCTGTGTTGAATCCCAGATATGTGTTACAGGTACCCCAAAGGAGAGCTGTGCTGAGGAATCTACTGTGTAAACCACAGCCTGAACTAGGCCAGGCCATTCTGCCATGAAGACAAGACCACCCTTTTCCACTTTCACTTCTGGACATGGTTCTGCTCTTCACAGAAGGAGCTCTGGATCCATGAATCCTGCCATTCACCCAACTCCAAACTCCCAGCACTGTTCAGAGGAGAATGGCTAAAGCACACACTCTCTCTTCTCTAGACCCATGCAAACAGTGCCAACGAGCCCGTCAATCTTTCCCACCAGTCATGGGTGCAACCTCAGAGTCCTCTTCTACACAGGACCTCAGACAGTCACTCTTATGCATTAGAATTGGTCATCAAGATGAAAGCCATCCATCATTCACAGCTGGAGGGCCCCACCCCTTGGATGCCAATAGCATCCAAGATGATGTCACTTTACGATGATCCTCTAGTTTAAATTGCTGGCATGCTTGAGGCTTCATCTGGCATCAGGCCCATGTACTCCTGGCTTTTCCCTTCTCTCTTCAAACTTGGGTATTTTGAGGCCAAGAGGCCAAGGCCACCCGAATCACAACAATTCCAAGATATGAATTATGGAAACAGTGCTTCTGGGAATTTTGAAATCTTTAACACCCCAAGCAAGGTTTTGGTCAGCGAATATGAAGGGACATCGACCTGGTTCCCCAAACGCTTACTATCTAGTTGGAGAGATAGGATATGGTGCTGTGAAATGAACCTAAAACTTCAGCCATCAGAGGCAAAATGCTAAATAAGCAGAGGGTTGACAAATGCCAGAGAAATTCAAACCACACAGGGGTGGATATTTTTGGAAATAGCAAATAGGGCTCTGCTCCCGATTCATGACCTAGTCCCTGGCACTGGTCCTACAAGTGCCAGATGATGGGGAGGCAGAGGCAGGTGTTGTGGAATGAGCAGGCAGGAGGAGGGGGTGCCCCCGCTGGCCTGGCTGGGCCCATGGAGCTTGGTGATGCCTCCTGGTGCTGGCTGAGGCCATGAGAGGAGGCAGAAGAGGGAGAGGAGAGCAGCAGGAGCCCTCATCACCAGGAACACACACGTGGGTCCCTTGTCATTTTCTGAACTTAAACTCATCTCTGCCCACAGAGCCCCCACATCCCGGGAGAAGCAGCAGGCAGAGGAGTCATGAGCAGGTGGAGGAGGCTGGTGCATGCTCTGTGAGATTTCTGTTGGTGACTTCACAGCTGACACACTCAGGCTAGAAAAATGGAGAAAGACAAAAGGCTGAGTTAGCAAGAGCAGAGAGTCCCAGCTTCTCACACACTGGGCCCCAGCTGTGGGCTATTCTAGGGCTTTGGAGGCCTAAGCACAGACATCATTCTCTTACCACTTTCTTATAACTGCTGATGGCTACAGTGGGGCTGTGTGATGGGAGTGGGCTTAGGTTCTAGTGGATTCCAGGAGCCCTGAAGATTTACCAATGACCAGTCAGGGCAAAACCATTTTGGGGTGAAAGAGAAAGATGCCAACAGCATTCAGTGAAACACATTATATACAATTCCACCTCCCCATCATATTTGTATATAGTGGTTAATCAGGCAAATCTGAGAAGGGGGAAAGAGGAGATTGGGAAGAGGCACAGGTAACTGGAGGACATGCTTAGGAGCAGAAAGAGGCAAAGCCATCTCTTGACCATGGGGATCCCTCTCCTTTCCTTCAAGAGGGTTCCATGGTGCCAGAGTTGGAAAAGACTTAAGGAAGTATAGAGGCTGGGCATGGTTCACACCTGTAATCCTAGCACCTTGGGAGGTGGGAGGATCATATGAGGCCAGGAGTTTGAGACCAGCCTGGGAAACATGGCAAGACCACACACCATCTCCACCAAAAAAAAAAAAAAGTATAGAATATCCTCAGAGGGTGTAACTACGAAAAAACAAGTGAGCAAGACACACCATACCTACCTACTGTAGCAAACCTAGGCTTTTGTTCTCTCACTTCTTCCCAATAATCCCCCCCAACTTGTGGCCAGACATTGAGGGAGGTATGTGGGGCACCATCTAAGGATCTCTCAAATCAGCCCCTTCTCCACCTCTATTACCCCACCCTAATCAGAGTCATGGCCATCTCTTGCCTGCACTCCTAAAATTGCCCCCTAACTCAACTCCTTGATTCTAATATTGTTCCATAAATAAATAACATAGATTTTATATTTCCCTTCTGGGGAATTGTTCAAAAGCAATCTGTTAGAAATGCAAAGCTGTTTGTGTCACTCTCCTGTTTAAATCCAAACTCCTGACCACAGGTTCCAAACCTCTGAATGACCTGAATGACTCTGAATGACCTCCAAGTCTTCCTATTGATAACGTTGCACACATGGCTGCCTTTTCATTTCCCCAGCGCAGTTTGTAATTCTGCATTTATTTCTGCTCATTGGCAGCCTCCCTCCCCTACAGGACGAGTCCCGAGGCCGGACCCACTGCACACTCTTCGAGGCACTCCTTGGACCTCCCTCCTCACTCCAGCTACCCTGGTCTCCTTTTTGCCTTTGGCATTTCTCACATGCTGATCCTATTGTCTGGAATGTTCCTTCCCCTGCTCCTGGCATAACTGGCTCCTTCTCAGCCTCCAGGACTTGGTTTAGATGAACAAAGCTCTTCTCTGACTGCTTTATCTACTCTCTATCATTGACCTAAGATACTATCAACTGTAAGATGTCTCAGAAAGTAAAAATGCCACTCAATAGCATCCCAGGCTGCATCTATTATAAGTTGCATCTTGGTTTCAGAAATAGCAAAATGTTTTTGAAGATGTATGCCCAGAATTAAGGAAGTATGGCAAATAGGATTTTCCTGTTATTCTTTTTCATTGTCCCTTGTTCACTTCCATCACAACACTTCTGACAATTGTTAATGATATGTGTACTAAGGTATGTATAATGCATATAAGATCTGGCTGTGAACTCAAAGGCCCATGGTCTAAGGAGGGTATCTGCCTTGTTCATGACTCTATAACCAGCAGCCACTGCAGTTCCTGGTTCAAAACAGATGCCTCATGAGTGGCTGTTGACTACATGGATGCATGGAAAGAGCAGTGGTCTGGAAAGTAAGACATCTAGACTCGAATCTGGCTCTGTCCTTAACCAACTGGGTGACCCTGAGCCAATCACTCTTCTTTCCTGGGTTCCACTTCGTCGTCTACACAATGAGAAGATGGAAACTGAACAGGTTCAAGGCTTTCCCAGCTCTAACACTTCAGGAACTAAGTGATGAAATCTTTTCCAATTGTTTAGGGAAAGTGTCTCATTCCCATAAATGTGGAAGGATTTGCACACTTGCTGCTCCTTAGCCCAATCATCATGTTAGTCGATTTCTTAAAATTCAGAGAAACCAAATGCAGGCTGGCAGAGAAGGCTACGTGCACGCTGCCTGGAGCTTGCCTGAGCTTCGCCCACCTCTGCTCTGCAGCAGCATCAATAATAAATGAGGACCATCAGCATTGCAGGCAGGTGCCCGCTCTTTGTTCTGTGAAGCTGAGACAGGGCAGAGTTTCTGTAGAAAGAAGCTCCTTAGCTCACCAAGGTACAATGGTGCTCTTACACGGTATCCTATTTCAAAAGCAGTTGATAATTAGTCCCTATAGCACGTGGGCTTTGCTGATAAGAAAAACTACATGTGGGGATTAGGATTCCAAGATCAATGGGAGTCAGTGCATGAGTCTAGAACAAGGTGTGCCAGATTGTTTCTATAAAGGGCCAGGTAATAAATGTGTCCAGCTTTGCAGGTCATACAGTCCCTGTAGCAAACATTCAACTCTGCCATTGTAGCATGAAATAATATGTGACTGAAAAAGAATGGCTGTGTTCCAATACAATTTTCTTGTCAAAAACAGGTGGTGGAGGTGGATTTGGCCTGTGGGCCATAGTGTGCCAGCCCCTGCTCTAGGACTGCATATTCAGAGTCCTCTAGGACTATGCATTGACTTATTGGGCCACCCCATAGATGACCTGTAGCAAATGTGCACCATGGCTTACCCAAGGTCACATCACTGGAAAATGAAGCTGGGAGCCAAATTCAGGTCCCCTCGTCCAGTGCATTTTCACTACAGGGGACAATGCTACCTCTTACTGTTCTCATGACATAATTGACAATCCCAGTAAACTTAATTCTTCCCAATCAATGGGGAAATGTGTATTCCTCAGGCACAGAGAAAAGAAAGAGGATTAATGAAAATAAGTCACTTTTTCCCCGTTTTCATAAGAAAATCTAGAAAAGAAAGATTTATCAGTCACCCTTACCTACCCTGCTTCATAAAGTCAATCCCATAGAGGCTCTGGGCGAGGCTGAGGGTCACTTTTTTGTTGTTTCCTGGATCAAACTGGACAGCAGAAAACTGGTATTTTATGGGAAAAGTCTCCCTGGTTCTTTTCTGAGTCCAGCTTTCCTGGCAGGGATGCATTTTACTACAATTACCCAAACCGTTGCTCTCATCAGAGCAGAGCAGAGCAGGCCACACTGTGGCTTGTGTTTGGGGAACTAACTTTAGTTTGCCATGTGTTATTTATTTCTATCTACTTGACCATAAATGTGCAAAGGTTTTTTTAATCTAATCCTGCCCTCAGGGTTTCTACAATCTAGTTGGAGAGATAAGACGTAAACATATAAGGGTAAAAAAAGTGAAAGAGCTGGAAAACATTTCAATGCAATAAGAAAAATGCACACACATGCATTCTTTCCCTCTCTCACCTCCAGTGAGCAAACAGTAATTATTGAACACTGTATAGAATTAAGCTGCCTTGAGAATGAGAAACTCATTTTTTCTTGAACATAGCATAACCTGTCCCAATCTCTCCTTCTCCTAATGTCCATTCTACTACTATGCAGAACATTTCTTTCCCACTTACAGACAATGCCCAGAGGTTCAGAGATGCCTAAGAATCAAGGGCCACATCCCTACCTTGCCAGACAGAACCACTGATCCCTGTTGGACACCTTTAGTTACCTAGCACACATAAAAGGATTGGAAATGAGGCCTTTCGTTGGCAATGAAATTCTAGCTTTTAGGTAAAGACAGTTTATTGGGCAGGGTATCCTCCCACACCCAAGACAGTCATTTCAAATCCTCCTAGACAGATAAAGGAGAAGGGACAGATTCTTGCTCTTACACACTGTATGTTTCATTTGTTTATTCAACAAAGTAGGTGTCGAGGGCTTTTTCTGTGGAAGGCACTGCATGTGTTTTTGTCTGAGATGAGCTTGGAAGACAGATGTTGTCAAGGACAGGGTAATAGTAAGAATACACGTATACAGTGCTCACATAATTAAAATGAAAAATGAAATCTGTGAAGGGAGAAAACCAAGACTCCTTTGATTTTCACCTGACATTCAACATTTTTCAGTTAGCCATGGAAAGGGAATTACCAACCTTCCCCTAAGGAAGCAGCAGAGCAGAAACGGCAGTGGATCCTATTGCTCCAGGTCATTTCTGTAGGGAATTGCACTGGCAGGTGTGTTCCGGTTCAGGGAGTAGCAGCTGCCAGGGATCTGCCCTGCTCCCCAGCCACCCAACTTGGGAATACTCCTGCAGGCTCTCCACTGCCCACAGAAAGAGCCTCTCCTACAAAATGACCAGTGGGTGGATGGAAACGCCATAGGGGCTTCAAGAGATCGTCTAGTCCCATCCCTCTCTGAGCTGCTGCACAAGGTCAGGAGTTCCTGGAGCTGGGGCTGCTGTAAGGATCAGAGGGTGGGGGCCAGAGCCCAGGGCTAGCATTGTAACTGCTGGAGAGTGCTGCTGCTCTGGCCCAGCCTGACCCCACTCCTTGCACCTGCACCTGCATCCTGGCTGCAGGAGGCTGTGCTCATTTCTAATTCTTCTCCTGGCTCTTTGGTGTGGGGCATCCTTGGCTCCCTTCTCTGGCTCCCTGTCTGCCGCATTAACTTCCAGCTCTCCACAAACAGCTCTCCTGGCAACTCCAACTCCAGTTGCTTCTTTTCTAAATCTGGTAACTAGGGAACATGGAGGGAAGACTGCAGCACCTGCAACCCCTAGTCCCTTGGCCCGTTTCACCTGGGCCCCAGCTCGGCATTATTAGCAATCACTTCTGGGGCAAGGCTGGAACTGAGCCTTCTGGCAACTCTATGTGAACAACTGTCACACTCAGGAGCAACCAGGAAAAACAGCTTTGATGCCGTAAAAGTCAGGACCCCCAAAAGTGAATGCCACTGACTTAATCTGTTATTTTCAAAGCAGGTGAAATTACTCATTAGCATTCAAAATTCTTATAATTTAGATGTCTTATTTGTTAATAAACATGATATAATTAAACAGATATTATAGGGAAATTCCTGAATTTGGCTGGAATCACAATGCTTTTGCCATTACATCTCATGGCTCATGTTTTATTGTATATCCTAACAAGCTGTTTAAACAGGGTGGCACTATATTTGAAAAGTGACTTCTTTAGCCAGAGATATAGAAAGGCACTGACTTAATGGGAGAGACCCTGGGTTTTTCTTCTGACTCTCCTTAATTTGTACTTGTCATTTCTAAGGGAGAGGATCTGCTAAGATGATGCAGAAACATGGTCTGCATGCACCTGGTTATTCCTAGATTTGCACCATGGATTCAGGCTTCCCAGATGAATCAAACTGAATATGATCAGGGTCTTGGCTCTTCCCCTGTCTTTGGCATAACAACCAGCAAATACGTGTCAGCTCCCACCTTCCTCGTTACCTCCCATTCTCATATTTCTGATAGATGTCCAATCTTTTCTCTGGTTTGCTTCTGGATGTTATCAACCTGTGTTCCTGAGTGAGAATTAGTCTTGGAATTCACTCTGGACTCTGATCCTTCCCAATTTTGATATATTCTCATTGAAACGAATTCAAATAATACAAAAAAAGTACTTAGAAAAAAGATACTCCTCAATACCTCAGTAGGTCAGGTACCTCCTACCACCCAGAGAAAAACACTATTAACTTTTGGGTAAACATTCTTTCAGGCATCTGCCTAAATGTATTTATATCTATTTATGGCCTGCTTTCTTCTCTCAACCATATGTTCTTGTTGGGAGAGAGAGTTCTCTATGGGTCTCTTGTGCTTGTACACATTTTGCTGAGTATGCTAAGATTATAAGGTCATTTCTCGGTGTTATGTTTGCAGTGGGCAACTTTGAGGGACGAGGCAACATCTCCCTCCTGGACAAAGGGCAAGCTTGCTTACCACTTGCAACAAATTGGTGAGTTCCCAAGCTCATGGCACAAAAAGCAGCATGAATATCAACATGTTTACATCCCTTTCCAGAGAATGTGATACAAACCCACCTGTACACAGCATTCATCTGGGTTGGTAGCATTGCCCCCATGTTAGCTGATGCAAATGTACTGATAATTATTCTGCTCCAGTGCCATAGTTTTTAAAAAGTCCCTTGTCTCTGATCCAGGAGTTTCATGTCTTCTGCCAATATACATGAAACAGTAACAGACTAATTATTAGCTTTAGTTAAGGTAAAATCAACAGACCCAATACTCACCTATGTCTTTCCACATTAAATATAGATCTAATTATTTTTCATGTGGCTGCATGGTATCACATTGTAAGTGTGTGTGTGTATGTATGTGTGTGTGTTTGTATCACAGTATATTTAATTAATCCTCTATTTTTGGGCATTAGGCTTCCACCAGTTTTTTCTTCCTTTTTTTCCTTTTGTATTTCATACAATGCTGCAATAAATATTATTGTACAAATATCCTTTTATACCTACACAATTTTCTCTTTACAGTGAACTTCTAGAAATAGAATTGCTGGGTCAAAGAGTATGCCCATTTCTACACAGTACTTCAGTTAGAAACTATGGTGGCATATTTTCCTAACTGCATCTAAAAGGAGTCTGTCCTTGGTACAACACAATACCATAACTCTTTGATCTTTCCTTTTGGTTTACTAGTCACACTGTTATGCCTGAATTTTGAACTGATCTACTCCTTCATTAATATCCCAAATATAGGTAACAGTCTGTAGAGTGTGCCAGTTAGTACAGCCTGTTACCTATATTTGGGATATGAATATATTATCCA
The DNA here is from genome assembly GCF_009828535.3 of Hylobates moloch. NCBI lineage: Eukaryota > Metazoa > Chordata > Mammalia > Primates > Hylobatidae > Hylobates > Hylobates moloch. The sequence continues at coordinate 29,126,355 of NW_026652280.1, read as the reverse complement.
AGGAGTAGAATAGTTTAGTTAGTTATATATGGAGGAATTGAGGCCCAAAAGTGAAATCACTTGACCAAGATAACATACAATACCAACACTGAGCCAGAGGTTTGATTCATTCCCGTGCATAGTCCATTGGTTCATGGTATACACAGAAGAACAATAGCCTATGATATTTGCTGTTTCTTTGAGTGGCAAACATATAATATTAGTATTATTGTTATCATGGTCATGTTTCTGAACACTAAAACTTAAGTTATAAGTATTCTTATTAAAATCAAGATAAAGACAATTTCTATTTTTCAGAGTAATAAAATGTAAGTGGCCAGGCATGGTGGTTCACGCCTGTAATCCCAGCACTTTGGGAGGCTGAGGTATGTGGATCACCTGAGGTCAGGAAATTGTGACCAGTCTGGCCAATGTGGTGGAACTGCATCTCTACGAAAAATACAAAAATTAGCTGGGCATGGTGGTGGGCACCTATAATCCCAGCTACTTGGGAGGCTGAGGCGAGAGAATCACTTGAACCCAGGAGGCAGAGGTTACAGTGAGCCGAGATCACACCATTGCACTCCAGCCTGGGTGACAACAGTGAAACGCCATCTCAAAAAAAAAATTAAAGTAAAACTGTTTGCCAAGTTACGTATATATGTATATGTGTGTGTGTGTGTGTGTGTGTGTGTGCGTGCGTGTATTTAAAAGTTGGCTGGGCACGGTGGCTCAAGCCTGTAATCCCAGCACTTTGGGAGACCGAGGCTGGTGGATCACTTGAGGCCAGGAGTTCGAGAACAGCGTGGCCAACGTGGCGAAATCCCCATCTCAATTAAAAATACAAAAATTAGCCAGATGTGGTGGTGTGTGCCTGTAATTCCAGCTACTCAGGTGGCTGAGACATGAGAATCACTTGAGCCTGGGAGGTAGAGGTTGCAGTGAGCAGAGATCACGCCACCGCACTCCAGCCTGGGTGATAAACTGAGACCGTCTCGAAAAAAAAAAAAAGATAGTGTTTTAACAAACTCATTGACCCAGGAACTCCAATTTTAGGAATATATTCAATAGAAAAAAAATTAAAAAGTACAAAAATATATACAGATAGAACTATTCACACAACATTGTATGAGTGGAAAGAACCAACAGGGGACTGGTTCAATAAATTACGGTGTATTAATACAACCGAATTTTATGAAAAAGAGTGAGGTGTGTCTTCATATGCTGATATAGAATGATTTTCAAGGTGCATTGTTAAGTGAATTTTGCTGTCATATGAATAAAAACGGGAACATAGGTATATAAACTATTTCTAGAAGAATAATGAAAAGCTGATGATAATGTTTATTTCTGGGGGAGGAGAACAGGAAAAAGATTTAGTCTTTGTATTTGATTTTTCAAAATATCATGTACTTTCATGCATTTGTTTCCATTTTTAAAAGCAGTAATGTTATAGGTAGAGAGGTAGTGCTTCAAAGCGGTGTTTACTAGCCCAGCTCCAGGTCAGAATTTCTGAAGGGGCCTTGGCATCATTAAGCTCCTCCCCTCTGGATAGGATGCAGGTGGCCCACAGAGGGGTGTTTGTTATTGCCACTTTACAGCAACTTAGGCACATGAACAAATCCCTGTCATATACACTGGAGCTTTTCCCACTCACTTTTCACTTACCATTTATCAACCAATTTCGGCCCTACCTGTACCCACAGATGTTGCTTCTCCTGTTACAGAGCCCCTGCATTCCTGGGGCTGCACCCACTACCTGGTGTCTTCTGTCTGGGAGCATTTGCGTTGCTTACTCCTGCTGCCAGTGGCCCATATCCTCCCATCCTCTGCTTTTCTGATCTCCTGAGGTGGACCTGTGCCCATGGCTAAAGACAGACACCCCTCCGCTTCCAGGTTTCTTTTCTCTTCCACATTCTGGAAAGAAGAACTATTCATTTTATAGAGTACTTTCATCTCCAGCCCAGCTAGAATCTTTCCCATTTCTAAACCAGAGGGAGGCAACTATCTTTTTTACTCCTCCGTCTTCCTGTCAAGTACTGGCATATTTAGCAAGATGTAGGTAGAATTTATTGAGATAAATTTTCATACATATTTCCTGGGTATGTTGCTCTAACCCCTCTTAGTCACCCAAGCCTTATAAAAAGTGTCTCCATAAAAGAGTCTTTCAGCAACTGTCCACCAAAGAGAAGTGATGTCCACCAAACTGAATAGTACATTGTGATGATAATAAACATGATTCTGTAAAAGCGCTTACCTGGTTTTTATGATGCACAAACGCCAGCTGTCTCTTTGCACTCTTTTTCTGCTGTGACCATGTAAACCTAAAGTGACAATAGAGAGACTCTCCAAAGATAATGACTTTATTCAGGAGTAGGCATTGCAATGCAGAATGCATGTACCTTGGTTCCCTATGGGCATATTCAGGAAGGCAAGGATTTTAAAGGTAAAATGAGGAAGGTTACAGAAGTTGTTTTGAAACAATTATCCTTGCCTATTCGCATCAATAACAAGGGTAATGTTAGTTCCGGGTTGGACAGGCAGTTGCTATGCACATGTCCTCCCAAAAATATTTTTTGTGTGAAGGTGCAGTGGCCTTTGTGCAAGGTTGCGGTTTTGGCAGTCTTTTGTGATAGCTTATTATCAGGCAACCATGTGTGAGAACCCTGCTTCACGGCCTTCCCTAACTCCATTTTGTCAGAGTGCAACACAAGTGACTCCATTTTGATTCGGACAACTTTTACAACCACATTAATTTTTACCACACAGTCCTCAAGATGGTGTCTCTGCCTTTGTCCTCCATTATCCCAAATCATTAACCCACTTTCCTTGAAATATGTTCCTCATTTTAAGCAAACTAGATATTTTAAAGGCAATATTTATAAACAAGGAAAAAGAAAAGAGCTAAGAACTGTTTGTTATAAAAAGATTCTTCTCTTTATATACTATTTCATCATGGCACTCTTTAAAAGCATGCCGGAGTCACAATTTTGATGTGGTTTAATGTATGATAGCTTTCTGTTATATAAGCCTGTCACTTCACTGATGTTACGTTCTTATTATATAGGAAGGAAAAGTACATACAAAATTCAGTTCAGACTTGGAAATTAAGTCAACATTAATATACTTAAGTTACAGCACAGCCATTACTTGGTATATGGGTAAAGAACCATGCCATCTGGCTGGGTGCAGTGGCCCATGCCTGTAATCCCAGCACTTTGGGAGGCCAAGGCAGGCGGATCACTTTAGGTCATGAGTTCAAGACCAGCCTGGCCAACATGGAGAAACCCTGTCTCCATAAAAATTACAAAAATTAGCTGGGCATGCTGACGTGTGCCTGTAATCCCAGCTACTCAGGAGGCTGAGGCAGGAGAATGACTTGAACCCAGGAGGTGGAGGTTGCATTGAGCTGAGATTGTGCCACTGTACTCCAGCCTGAGGGACAGAGTGAGTGAGATTCCATCTCAAAAAAAAAAAAAAAGGTGGAGGGAACCATGTGATCTAATCTCAGCTCTCTTCTTATTTTCTATTTCTTTTCTTATCTCTCTTTTCTGAGGGTGGTTTGTCACTCATTTCTCTGTTTTGTTTTTAATAAAGGTATAATTTGCATATAGCATAAGGCACAACTCTTAAATGTACAGCTTTATAAATAAATGTATAAATATCTATATTGACCTATGTAATCACCCACTCAGATCAAGATACAGGACATTTTTAGTAGCCCAGAAAGCTGCTTGTCAGGCTTCACCTCCAAGAAGTGACTGCTCTTCTGATTTCTGTCACTGAAGATTTTAGCCTGTTTTTAAGCTTCACATAAATAGAGGCGTACGGTACATAGTCTTTGGTGTTGTTTGCTCAATGTTAGGTCTGTGAGATTTCTCCACATTATTGTGTTCATTCTGTATTTTGCTGTGCTGTATTTCCTTGAATAAATACATCAAAATTTATTTATGCATATTGCTATGGATGGATAATTGGGTTGTTTCCAGTTTGGGGCTATTGCAAATAAAATTTCTATGAACACTTTTGTAGCATGTCTTTTTGTGGACATATACACTCATTTTTGTTGAATAAAGACACAATAAATTCTGCTATTGGGTTGTAGGGTAGGTGTACATTTAGCTTTAAAGATAACATGCAACAGTTTTCCTAGTTAACCATCCATATTTACATTTCCAGAGATGATGTATGAGAGTTCCAGTTGCTCTACATTTTTGTCAATTTTCATCTGTTCTTTTAATTTTAGCCAATTTGGTGGGAGATTCCCAGTTCCTTTTAAACTCAGACAATTAACTCAGTCTCTGCATTTCCTCATCTGTCACATGGGATTGCTCACCATTCTCAAGTTTATTGGGAGTTTCACTTGGGAGAATAAATATGGAAGTATCTTTAAAAGCTAGAAGCCATACAAACGTCAGGTATCATATTAAGAAAAGAGAAATAAGTGATTGGCACATAGAATACAGGCATTTTGCATCTTAGTCTGAGCCAGAGAGTCCCTAAAAGATCTCTTCCAATACCATTATTTTGTTGATGAAGCAGTAAAGTGAGGCTCAGGGAGAGCAACTGCCTTACCTAAGGCCAGGTGGCTGACCAATGGCAGAGACAAAATTAGAGACCAGGTCTCCTGAGTCCCAGCCTAACCTTTGCTCCTAGTCTATGCTGCCTTCCAAAAAGCCCAAAGAGGTTTTTGGATTTTCCCAAGGGCTATCTTGAGTACAGTAGCAATTATGTTACTAAGATTGTGGTAGAAGGCAGTCCAGACCTTCTTTCTGATATTCATCCATCCATGTATTGTACATTTACTGTAAGGTGATACCTGCATTGAGTGATTGGGAATAAAGGGTCATGAAAATGCTGTGTCTTCTTGAACTCCTACTCCAGTGGAGGTAAGAGCTGGATGGGTTCTGAGAGGGATGGTATGGCTTTCTTCCATTTTATTCCTTCTTGTGGTGACAGTATTGACTCCCCTCAATTTCTTCAAATCAAAAAGTAGCTAAGAAGACCAAGGATAGTTCCATCACCTGAATATGTGTCCACCCAACCTCTGGCTAGCTCCCACAGTGGCTGCTGCTTGGACTGTTGATATAGCACTGTCTGCAGCCACTCTGGTGTGTGTGCTAGGTCAACATCTTCCTTTCTGTCCCATTTCCTTCACCCTTGGAGTATAGGGGTCTGTGTGTGTGGATATTTAGAGGAAAAGGCTTCTTTCCACAAGACCATTCTGTACTACGGAAATCCTGACTTCCAAGGCTTCCACCCACTGTGGGAGGGGTGGTTTTGGTATGCGTGAGTACCATCCCAAGCTCCACCACCCTCTAATGCAACCTGTGGGTACCTTGCTGGACTTGAGGCACAACTATCAATTTGTCTGTGTTGCATCCCATCCTTCCCAAAATCTGTTTCCATTCCAAAGTGTCCCTTGTCTGTACCTGGTGCCTTTCCTCTGCCCATATCTGCTGAGAGTAAAGGATTAGTCACTGACACTTTAGCATGAATTTAAAAAGCCTCCTTTTCAAGGAACCTTTATTTTTCTGTGTTGAAGGAAGCACCATGTCCCTTGAAAAGGAAATGTAGGGCCAATAATCTCTCTCTAGAGACAGAGAGAGAAAGAGAGAGAGAGAGTGTGTGTGTGTGTGTGTGTGTGTGTGTAAGTGTGTTTGGGGAGGTAGGGTTGTGGAGTGAGCCAATTTTTATATATCTTCCCCAAGTCATTCCTGTCAAAAAAGTACAGTTTGGGAACAGAACAGAGAACTTTCCTGTCCCCTTCATATTCCGAGAATATATACAAGTGAGTATTTTAGACTAGAACACATAGATTATGGGTGCTAGTCAATGACACAGTTGGGAACAAAATCCAGGTTTATTGAATCCATGCTGTGCAGTTAAGTTATCTCAGGCCTGAGCTGCTAAACCAAACACATTACAAAAATGGCCTGTGTTGTGGGGGACTGGCCCTTGACAGGCCCCTGGGAGAGAACCTCTGAGCCCTTGGAATATCGTGCCTGCTAAGAGTGTTTTTGTGGGCCTGAGGCTGAGCAGCTGCAGTCCATCATGCAGGTGCCACATGCTAAAGCCCTTGACAGCAAGGCTCAGGTGAGCTCCCCTGCTGGACATTACTTTGCACATGTTGTCCCCCATCATTTCTGGGAGAATTAAGCATATCTCCACGGAACTCCACTGCAAGGGGACACCTGAAAGTTTGCACCTGATTTTCCCTGGACATTGCCCACACACTTTTTCCCTTTCCTGATTGTAATCAGTATCCTTCCACTATAATAAACAAAATAATGAGTATAACAGCTTTTCTGAGTTCTATTAGTCTAACAAACCATTGTGCCTACAGGTGGTCTTGGTGACTCCCAACACAAATACCCTGACATTTCCCTTTAGACTGTACCTCTCTTAGCCCCATGATATCAGCCTGTAATTCTATCAAGTCCACCGGCTATGGTTTGAATGTTTGTGTCCCCTCCAAAATTTGAATGTTGGAACTTCAACCCCAAGGTAATGGTATTAATTGGTGAGGCCTCTTGGGAGGTGATTAAGTCATCAGGGTCCCATCCTCATGAATGGGTTAGCACTCTTTGATGGAAGAGGTTGAAAGGAGTGCCCTAGTGCCCCTTTGCCCTCCCACCTTCCACCATGTGAGGACACAACATTCATTCCTTCTGGGGGACACAGAAATGAGGCACCATCTTAGAAGCAGAGACCAGGCCCTCCCTGGACATGGAACCTGCTGGCACCTGATCTTGGACTTCACAGCTTCCAGAGCTGTGAGAAATAAAGTTCTGTTCTTTAAAATTACCTAGTCTCAAGTATTTTATTATAGCAGCATGAATGGTTTAAGACAACAGGCTACCATTTGAAGAAGGCATTCATCAGGCCAGCTAATGTATGAACTAAACTTTATTTACTCTCCCAAGATCTCTCTGTGATGAGTGCGCTCCCATGGAAGAAGTGTGCTGCCTGGAACATCTGGCTGAACCTGATGCTTGCACCTTCCCTGAAGCCATAAATCTTAGGTATGGACCCACTAGTCTGTCGTATGGACCCACTAGTCTGTCACATGAACACATCTGGAGGTTTCTTGAAGATTCTGAGATTTGGAGAGGGAGAACATGTGAGGCTAAAGTTTAAAGACATCAATTTTCAGGGAAATCAGATTCCAAAGTATTATCAATGTAAACATTCAATGTCATAATCAAATAGCCCACCAGAGAATGTGGCCAGTGAATGTCTGGGTTGAATACAGAATTTTGTAAAATATGTGGTTTGAGGGATAATTTTTTTTTTTAAGTTAGCGAAATTTTTCTTTGGACAGAAAGAAGATTTAAGGCAATGAATGAGTAAAAAAAATTTAAATGGGACAGGAAGGGTTAAAAAAGAGGTAACCCCAAAAAACATTAAAAGATCCTGAAATAGACTCAAGTGTGAGTTTTAGTAAATGACAAAGTTGGCATTTCCAACCATGGGAGAGGATTAATTACTCAGGCAATGGTATCAGGACATGTGGTTTTATATTTAGGAAAACATAAAGGTTAGAGTTAGAAAAAAAAAAAGAGTTTTTTTCTTATTTGACACATTGAATAAAAAATCTAAATGGATTAAAGAGTTAAATGATAAAAATGGAAACATAAGAGAGTTGGGAAAAAATTGTTTCATTTGGAGTATGGAAGATCTTTCAAAGGATAAAAATAAAAGAAGCAGCATACAGAAAAAAGATGAAGAGATTTACTAGATAAAACTGAAAGCCTCTGTATACCAAGACTTACAAACAAAATTGAAAGGTTAATGAAGCACTGGAAAAATATTTGTACTATATAAGACATGCAAGAAAGGTTGTCTCAATACAGGAAGAGAACTTAATAAAAAATAGATGAATGTCAATAAGAAATAGAAATATAGGCAAAGGACATAAACAGGCAATTCACAAACAAAGAAGACAAAAGGTAAATACATAGGAAAGAGATTCAACCTCAAGAATAGCAAAACAAAAAACATACAATCAAAAGGATAACATGCTATTTTTCACTATGAAACTGGCCATATCAGTTGCAGTACAACCAGGAAACAGGAACAACTTCACTTATTTACCGAGAAGGGATTTTAATTCAGGGGCTTGGTTACACAGGTGATGGAAAAAGCCAAGAGTGTAAACAGAGGACCATGAAGTAACTTAGAGAAAATTAGCAATTACAGGAAAAGATGATCACCTTTAGGCTGAAAGGACAGGAAGAGGAGGTGGTGTTGCCAGAGCCAGGGGCTGGGGACATTTTTCACTCCACCCTCCAGGGAACGCAGCAGCTACCAGAGATGTCTTCTCCAGTAGAGAGGGAGGGAGAGAAATACCTTGGCTTCCCCCTTCCTTTTACCTTCCAGTCTCCCACTGATACTTCCCATTGGCCACACCTAGGTGGATAAAGCTGGATAAATGCAGCCTGCTGTGGTCAGCCCTCGTCTGTAATACACAGCAGAGAAAGCGAAGGGTGAGAAAGAGGTCTGAGGACAAACTGGCCAGGACCACACACTGATAGAGGCTAAAGCCATGACAATGTTTGCAAGGATGCAATGAAATGCTACTTTTATATAAGGCTGCTGCTGTACCAATTTACAATTTACAACTCTCCCGGAGAAGAAACTTGGTAATGTCTGTTAAAGCTTTAAGAAGATGCCCTTTGACCTAGCAATTGCAGTTCTAAGAATTTATCCTAAGAAATATTAGTGATAGAGGAAAAGCAGCATGCAGCTTAAGCCAAGGTCCCCTCGTCCTCAGCCCCTGCTTCTGCAATTGATCGGCTCCGACCCCATGTCAACCTGGATGTAACTCAGTAGCTCTTCAAGTTCCCCCAAATATTCTACTTGAAACACAAGTCAATGAACAATGTAGACCAAGCTTGTCCAACCCGTGGCCTGTGGCCGCTTGAAGCCCAGGACAACTTTGAATGCGGCCCAACACAAATTCATAAATTTTCTTGAGACACTATGAATTTTTTTGTGATTTTTTATATTTTTTTAGTTCGTCAGCTGTTGTTAGTGTGTTCTATGTGTGGCTCAAGACAATTCTTCTTCTTCCAATGTGGCCCAGGGAAGCCAAAAGATTGGACACCCCCAAGACTTTACTGAAGATTTTGTAGAGGAGATAAAAGAGGGAGTTTACAGCACATTAATAGCAAATTATGAGTCTTCATCCGATGTTTCTGTTACCCCAAATCCCTTTTGTGCCCCACCACCCCTGTGCTTCTCTTTCAGAGCATGCAGCCCTGGTTCCTGCTCACTCTTCTCTGCTCTTTCATCCTTTTGTTTTGCTGCCTGTTCTCACTCCTACCTCCAGCCATTCACACCCAAATCCATCCTGGAATTCAGAAAAATACAGAACTCTCCTGCTATCAGATGTCACTCTCCACAGAAGGAAACAGAGGCTTAAATTACAAATTCTTTCTTCTGTCATGTGTACAAGGATATCCCTCACATCATTATTTATAATAAAAGGTTTAAAATCTACATGTTCAAGAGTAGGGGATTGGTGACTCCCTTTTGAGGAAATACAATGTAGTTATAAAACATCACTCTGCAGAAAATGAGCTGACATAAAAAAAAATTTCAAATATTAAAACCAGATTGGGCTTATTTTATTTAAACAAGTAAAAAACAAATAAAATGATACTCTCAGAACAAAAGCTTTGTTGGTGGCTGAATAGAGAAAGCAGGAAAGATCTCAGCTGGATTTTAGTTGTAATCCACGTATAAAGGCCAGAGAAGATGGGAAGCAGTTCCATATTGGCCCCAGCTGGTAGTAGTTGATAGGCGTGGTGTTGGTAATTTTTTCTGTCAACAGCTACATAGTAAATATTGTCAGATTTGTGGCCCGTTTGGTTTCTGTTGCAATGGCTCAATTCTGCTACTTAGCACCAAAGCCCCCACAGACAATACATAGATGAATGAGCATGACTGTGTTCCCATAAAACTTTACTTAAAGACCCTGAAATTTGAATTTCATAATCTTTTCATGGGTCATGAAATATTCTGTTTTTTCCAACCACTTAATGTGAAAACCAGCCGGGCATGGTGGCATGTACCTGTAGTCCCAGCTACTCAGAAGGCTAAGTTGGGAGGATCACTTGAGCCCAGGAGTCTGAGGTTACAGGGAACTATGATTGTACCATTGCACTTCAGCCTGGGCAACAGAGCAAGACTCTGTCACTTAAAAAGAAAAAGAAAAAAAATTAAAATAATTTAAAAATGTGAAAACTATTCTTACTTCGGGAGCCAAAAAAAAAAAGGCCACAGGCCAAATCATGGGCCATATTTTGCTGATCCCTGAATTAGGAAATCATGATTTTGATTCCATTGAGCCAGCCAAATCATGGGCCATATTTTGCTGATCCCTGAATTAGGAAATCATGATTTTGATTCCATTGAGCCAAAGCACTTAGCAAAGTGTTGAAACTGTAGGGAGAAAAATACCTCTTCTCACTCAACACTTAGTTTAAGGCTGGGGCACCTATAACAAAAGAGAAATTAACAAGAGAAAAGCATACAAACTTATTTAATATTGTTTGACATGTTATGAAAGATTTCAGAAATAGAGACCCAAAGAAACAGGGAAAACTGCATATTTTTATGCTAAGTTTAATGAAGAAGTGGATAAGTATAGAGAAATAAGATTGGACAAAAGGGGTATAATCTCATGGTAATAAATGGGAAAATTTAGCAAACCCTGTTTATTCAGATTCTTCTCTGTGTTCCTGTGTCTTCAGGAATGAGGATATTACTTTCCTCCAGGTTTAGGGAAGGAACCTTTGGAATGACAGTTTTATGACCTCCCTCAGGGGAGAAGGCTGAGGAGAAGGTGAAAGTAACCTTCCTGCTTCTGCTGTTTTCTCAAATGCCAAAGTGCCATATTTTGGGGTAGAATGTCCTGAATCCTGTGAAAACAAAAACAGGAAAAACAAATCTCCAGCGAATGGGTCTTTTTGTGTTTTCTAAGTGAAGTAGAACGGCCTTAAAGATGTTTAAATATGTTACATTACATGTGTCAAATGGTCTCTCTTCAACTGAAATGACCAGAGCTAAAAGAAATGTGTAGCCATGAGGACACTGTAACCTATGAATGACATGCTGAGACCAGAAACCCAAAATCATAGTAACTGAGAGTGGTGCTAAGGCCCTAAGTTTTGGTCATACTCTCATCTAAGTAAGAACCTGACAAAAAAGGGGAATTTTTAAAACAAAATTGTGAAAGGCCATTGTTTTGGACTGAGCTCATGTATTAGACCCCAACAGATCAAACCAAACCAAGACAGAGTCATTCATGCTAAATGTGACACAATCAACTAAGACTTTAAGGAAACACATAGATCCTAGACCAGACCAGGTTTTGTTTTTCTCCTGTAAACAGGATGTTCCAGCATAAGGAGGTATCCTCCACAAAAGTCCTTGTTCCTACCTTTGCAAAACTGACTGTTCCACTGTTTCCCAGTGGGTTTCAAGACCAAATAAGTACATCATGATGGTGATAGTGATATCAGTGACTAAAGTTTTAGTTGGTCAATCTCTCAAAATTGAGAAAATGACCAAAAGGGGAGAATTGTTAAAGCAAACTAAATAGGGCTGAGAAGCACTCCATACTTCAATATTTGAGTCCTTATGGGTGAACTGCAACCTAACTTAATAGGTAGATAAGATTGAAAACCTAACTAATGAGTATGCGCCTGTAACAATAGCTGAGTCTTAGCCAATCCAGCAGCCTTACTTCAACCCCTCATAGACTGCTGAGTGTTCAAACTGTGTTCACATAAGGCAAACACCGAGCTGTAACCAATCCAGTTGTTTCTGTACCTCACTTCCGATTTCTGTATGTCACTTCTTTTAGTTGTCTATAAACTTTTTCTGACCACGAGGCATCCCTGGAGTTTCTCCAAATCTGCTGTGATTCTGGGGGCTGCCCAATTCAGGAATCATTCATTGCTCAATTGAACTCCGTAATTCCATAATTGTATTTGTGGTATAGTTATTTAATCTTCCTGATCTCAGTTTTCTCATCTATAAAAGGAGATAAGAATTTTCACCAACTGTGATGGCTAATATTGAATGTCAACTTGATTGGACTGAAGGTTGCAAAGTGTTGTTCCTGCGTGTGTCTGTGAGGGAGTTGCCAAAGAAGATTAACATTTGAGTTAGGGGACTGGGAGAGGCAGACCCACCCTCAATCTGGGTAGGCACCATCTAATCAGCTGCCAGCATGGCTAGAATAAAGTAGGCAGAAAAACATGGAAGGACTAGACTTGCTGAGTCTTCTGGCCTTCATCTTTCTCCCATGCTGGATGCTTCCTGCCCTTGAACATCAGACTGCAAGTTCTTCAGCTTGTGGACAGTTGGACTTACACCAGTGATCTGCCAGGGGCTCTTGGGCCTTCAGCCAAAGACTGAAGGCTGCACTGTCGGCTTTCCTACTTTTGAGGTTTTTAGGACTTGGACTGGCTTCCTTGCCAGCTTGCAGATGGCCCATTGTGGGACTTCACCTTGTGATCGTGTGAGTCAATACCCGTTAATAAACTCCCCTTGATACATACATCTGTCCTATTAGTTCTGTCCGTCTAGAGAACACTGACTAACACACCAACTGAGCTGCCTGGCTCTTTTATTATTGTTAACAGTTAACAGTTAATTTGGCTTAATTTGCCTAGGTTGCAGGCAGGTCTGGGAGGCCAGCTCATCATTGCTCCCACTTCAACTCAAACAGCAGTGCCTGAAAGTTCATTTGAAGAGAAGTTATCCTGCTGGGAAACAAACAGAATAGCCACCACCTCTGAAATTCAGACCTAGGTGCCTCCTTTTCCCTGGCTCCCACATCCAGTTGTTCTCACCATCTTCAGCAACTCTGCCTCCCAAACAGGCCTCCCTTCCCATAAAGTCCCTGCCTTGGTCAAGCCTGAGTCATTTCTTTCCTGGATCACCATGGTGGTTTCTAACCATTCTCTTCCCTCAACCGTGGAATCTGCCTGAGACTCAGTTTTCTCATCTATATATTTCAAATGCCACCCTCCTCAGGTTACAGAATGAAATGATAATTATATTCTCTGTGAACCACAGAACACTGATAAAATATGGTATAACAAGAGTCAATCAACAGAGACCCACTTGCCCTAGTTTAAATAGGAAATATGAGGGTTTTATGGAACTCAAAGTCTGCCAGGATCTCATCTTGGCTCCTGTTTTCACTGATCTCCCTTCCCTTTCTCTTTCCACCTCCTTTGCTCCCCAGTTCACAGGGCAGAGCCTGGCCACATACAGTGGATCCTGAGTTGTTTACTTCTCTTCCATCCTAACAGATCAGATGCTGTTATTAGATTATATATTTTTTAAAGTCTGCTTAAACCCATTCAGTGACATTGTGTGATTTCAAAGCTTAGTCCATTTTCTGCTGCTGTAACAGAATATCACAGAGTGGGTAATTTATATTTTAAAAAGTATATTTGATTCATGGATCTGGAGACTGGGAAGCCCAAGGGCATGGCAGCATCTCCTGGTAAGGGCTTTCATATTGTGTAATAACATGGTAGGAAAGCTGAAGGGCAAGTAGATGCATGTGGAAGAGACTGCAAGAGGGAGCCAAGCGTACTTTTATAACAACCTGCTCCCATGAAAACAAATTTACTCTTGAGAGAACCAACTCACTACTAAGATAATGACATTAATCTCTTCTTGGGGGCTCAGCCCTCATGACTCAATAACCTCTTTAAGGCTCTACTTCTTAATATTGTTCCATTGGCAATTATGTTTCCAGTGTATGAACTTTTGGGGGCACATTCAAACCATAGTGGAAGCTAATCCCAAACACCTTTTCCTGTACCCAGGGTCCTTTATGACTTAGCTCCTGTCTCTCATCTGCCTCAGCCTCCATTTTGCATCCTGCCTTCTACTCACTGAAACCTCTTTTAGTCCCCAAACATCTCCAGCTCTGTGGTGTCTCTCCACTATGATAGCTTATGTCCCCTCCTTATGAAGTACCTGTACCTCACCTGTCTGTCTCGTACATTTTTATCCACCACTCAAGACTAAGCTGAAATGTTACCTGCTCCATTCTTACTCCTTTGGGCTCCTAAAGCACTGTGTATGTATAATAGTGCATACATGTACACACATATATATCAAAGTGTGTACATTCTAAATGTTAGTATGTATACTCATTAGAACAATTTTTTAAAAGGTAAAATCATGACTCATACAGATGAGAAATGAACATGTGTTAAGGATTTTATCAATTAATGAATCAATGAGAGAACCAGATGTCATAATCATTTCGAAGGAGAAATTTTAAAAACACAAATTTATAGGAGTTAAGGAATGTTGAAATGAATGTGCAAATGGAGGCAAAGGTAGCATTTTCCACAGCGGAGGAGAAAAGTCAGTTCAACTTCCACCAGTTAGGGCAGAATTTGCATGTCTAAAGGTAAGAATTATTTTTCATTGCTATCAGTTATCTATAATTTATCAAGAAGTAAAATAGCTTCCATAGAATCAGATAATCCCTGGGGTGTCCTTTAAAGTCCAAATAATACACAGTTTTCCATTTAAGCACATTGTTTTTCCTACAGTACCCACCAAATACTTAACAAACACTAGCAGCCTTTCTTAGAAGGTGCCTACTAGAACTGGGCCACAAAAAAGTCAGAGAATATCAAAGGGCAGGATTGATTTCATATTCCCCTAGAGGAGTGCTGCCTTCAATTCTTCCTAAAAGCAGGATTGGTATCAGAGGTGTAAGGGTTAGGAGGGTGGCTGGGGGTGCTGAGGAGGTGAGGAGTTTCCTAAACACTCCTTTTGTACATGGCTGTAATAGGTTTCCTTTCATACCTATTTGGATTTCATGAAGCAAATTTGATGTCGTGTCAGGTTTGTTAAAATTAGGTTTTAACCAATGCTTTGAGTTTAATATTTGTCCCCTCCAAAACTCATGTGGAAATCTGATTGCCAATGTAATGGTATGGGAGTTGGGGCCTTTAAGAGGTTATTAGGCCATGAGGATTCTACCCTCACAGGTGGGTTTAATGCCTTAATAAAAGAACTTGCAGAAGCAGGCTCTCTGGGCTCTTCTGCACCCTTGCCATGTGAGGAACAGTGCTCCTCTCTGGAGGATGCAGCATTCAAGGCATCATCTTGGGCATAGACACAAGGCCCTTACCAGACACCAAACCTGCCAACACTTTGATACTGGACTTCCCGGCCTCCAGAACTGTGAGTCAATACATTTCTGTTCATTATAAATTATCCAGTCTGAGATATTCTGTTATAGAAGCACAAAATAACTAAGACAACCAATAAATGAAAACTTAAAATGGGCAGAACATAAAAGCAATACATATTTTTTGGAAAAGGGGGCCAGGAATAACTATATTCTCCCTTTTATTGTCTCACAGTCTTACTTCCAGACACACATCTTCTTTGTGAAAGTGCCCACACCTCAGAGGTATGAGACTTGCTATGAATCTTTTTTTAGTGCCCTTTCATAGTAAAAAAAAAAAAAGTTCAATAATTTCCCTCAGACTGGCCTAAAAGGAGCCTTCCCCTTGTGGCCAGTGGAGGCTCTTTCTCCTTCTCCAGAGCTGCATTTTAATGAGACCCCAAGAGAGGCTTTGGGATGCAGGGTGCCAGCACTTTAGTTTAATTTAAGTGTCTGGCTCTTTTTATTCTATTTTTCTTCTTTCTGTGTCTGGGCAGCTCCACTAGCTCCAGCTGAGGAGTTTAACTCATTTAACACTTCCAGATGCTCCCTGTTCTGAAGCACCAATGCTTGTGGCTTGTTGAAAAGTCCTTAGGAGACTCAGGGACATGAGAATAATGTGTCCAGTGACCATAAGGCTGTCTTTAAAAGAAGAACATCTTGTCAGTGAGGAAAATTCCACCTTTGTCACTTGCTTTGCATCCACTTCAAGGCCTGATTTAAGTATTTCCTCAGCATTCATTTGGCACCATTTATTAAGCACCTGTTTTAGGTTCTAGAACTTCAAAGATGAGGAAGCACAGAACGCACTTCTAATGAGGCTGCTGTCTAGTATATGATAAACACCAAAACAGGCTACTATAAACAGCCTGGAGGTGGCCAGAGGCACATGATTAGGAGAAAAAAGCAAGGAGCAGAACAGCCTGAGTGATACAATCCCATCTGAGTAACAGGAGTTATATATATATATATATATATATATATATATATATGGAGAGAAATACATATGCATACATATGAGCAGAACATTTCTGGAAGCATACTGGATGACTGGTTATCTCTAAAGGCTTGGCTTTGGGGACTCTGGCATACAGGGCAATTTTTAATTTCACTTTATATCCCTCTATATGTTCAAAAATCATTCTTTTTACAATGAGCATACGTTACTTATAGAATACAACAACAGCAACCAGCATGGCAGTACCACCAAAGAGATACATACAGTGAGTTATGGAAGAAATGAAACAAATCATAAGATCCAAATTCAAGAATTTTCCTAATTATCTTAGATGGATCAATTTCTAGATTGTCATAGTTTTTGCTTACACATTTATGACATGTGATACTTATTCTCTACCACAGCCTGCCTTCCTGCCTTCCTTCTTTCCTTCCCTTCTTCCTTCCGTGGATGTTTACTGAGATTCTACTATGTGCAAGCTGGATGATTCAATATTGTATTAGTTATCAAGCTGGATGGCATGTGACAGAAAGAAAAAACTAAAATGGTGGCTTAAAGAATTTAATTTTATTTTTCTCACACATGACGTGGTCTAGAGTTAGGCACTCATCCCAGGACTTGTATGGCAGTTGCAGGGTGGTCAAGAACCCAGGCTTTATCTAGCTTGCTGTTCTCCCATCCTTGGCATGGCCTCTCAGGGTCTAAATTGGCTGCTCCAGATTCAGCTCCAGTATTCAAATTCCGACAAGCAGAAAGAAATAAAGAGGGGCTCCTGCCCTTCCTTTTAAGGAGACTTCCTAGAACTACCACACTACAATCTACTTAAATCTAATTGGCCAGAACTTAGCCATAAGACCACATCTAGCTGCAAGGGAAGCTGGGATGTGTAGAGCAGCTGGGACATGTAGTATTTTAGCTAGGTGCATCACTGCCCTCAATAAATCTAGAATTCTATTTTTTTTTTTTTGAGACAAAGTCTCACCCTGTTGTCCAGGCAGTGGCATGATCATGGCTCACTGCAGCCTTGACCACCCAGACTCAGATGATTCTTTCACCTCAGCCTCCTGAGTAGCTGAAACTACAGGTGCATGCCACAATGTTCATCTAATTTTTTGTAGAGATGGGGTTTTGCCATGTTGCCTAGGCTGGTCTCGAACTCCTGGGCTCAAGTGATCTACCTGCCTCAGCCTCCCAAAATCCTGGGATTACAGGCATGAACCACCACACCCAGCCTAGGATTCTTTTTCTAATGAAAAACTGGAAACTAGATATTGGGAGTTCATTAGCAGTCAATCTCTGCTGCAAATGGGATCCAAAAAAGCAAGTTCCTGTCTTTATAGTGCCTATACTCTAGGAGAGAAATCTGACATTAATCAAACAATCACAAAAATAATTTTAAAATTGCACACTATAGTAAGTGAGGTCAAGAAACACTTCACTGGGTCTTGGGAGTATATTATTAAAGGACCTAATCTGTTGGGGGAACCCTTTTCTAAGGAAGCATGAAATGGGACTGAAAAAAAAAAAGTAGGCAGAGGTCAGCCATGCAGGGCCTTGTCTACCTTAAGGTTTTGATCTTTATTGTAAAACAAAGACCAGTGATTAAAGGGCTTTGGACAGGTTATGAGGTAACTTTTTACCCTACTATGATTATGTTTGGAAAATATTTTTTTGACAGCTTAGTGCAGAATGTGCTAAAGAGGAGGAAAATTGGATGTGATGGGGGAGTCTACACATTGGCAGAAGGATAACCATTGACGTCCAGCCCATTCCACTTAGTGCCAGCCCTTTGTGGAAATTGACAGTGGTCAGTGGTGGGGCTGCACAACATTGTGCTATATGTCTTGTTCTTTCCTACCCCACTGGGGATTGAGAGTGGAGTACAACCGCAGGAGAGGAACGTCTGTGTTGAGTCATGTGGAGCCATGTGTTACTCATCCCTTCTCACCAGGGATAGTGCAGCCTGGTGAACATGGCTGTCTACCCAACCAACCTTCCACCTACCTTCCTCCCAGTAACAGAACCTTGGTTTACTCAATTGCATGATGAAAACCCTTTGATCTCAGGGAGGTAGACTTCCTCCAGCCTCACAGGATGACTTATGATTGGTCTAAAACAGATATAGTAATCCCATACCTCTTTCCAGATACTTTCCCAGCCATCATCTAGCAAGAGATGAACTTGTGACTCACTGAGATTAAAGAGGGGTTTCTGGGAATGTTTTCTTCATAATAAGAGAAGGTGTTAGAGGACTGTCGTATGTGACCGCGCTTTCTCCCTTTTCCTTGCTTGGGCACTGAAATGAAAATATCCTATTTGAAGCTGAGCAGCACCTTCAGCTATGAGGCTAAAAGCTCAAGGACCAAAATCCAACATCCTCATGGCAGATCAGAAAGATAGGATCTTTCTATCTAGGCTTCTGATGACATTGTAGAGCCACTGCACTCAGCTTGGAGCTACCTCCCAACAGATTTCTTAGAATGCAAGGTGATTCCACATGTTCTCACTCGTAGGTGGGAATTGAACAATGAGAACACATGGACACAGGAAGGGGAACATCACACACCGGGGCCTGTTGTGGGATGGGGGGAGCGGGGAGGGATAGCATTAGGAGATATACCTAATGTTAAATGACGAGTTAATGGGTGCAGCACAAAAACATGGCACATGTATATATGTAACAAACATGCATGTTGTGCACATGTACCCTAAAACTTAAAGTATAATAATAAAAAAAAGAATGCAAGGTGATTATATGTATCTATTGCTTAAGTAAATGTTAATGTATTCTTTTACTTGCAGCCATAGGCATCCTGACTAATACATTTGGTAAATATTGAATTGAATCAAATGAACCAACTTTATCTCAGCTGTGGTTAAACTTGAGTAACCTTGGGCAAATTATTTTACCTCTCAGATTTCAGTTTTTCCTCCTCAAAATTGGCTGGTAATGATAACCATCTTGTAAGGTATGTTCTGAGAAATAAACAAGGTAATACATATAAACACATTTAGTGATCTCTGGAGTACAGTCCAAATGCAAGTATAAAAGATTAAAATTCTGTTGTCTGTTATACTTCTTAAATGCACACAGATATTACTATTTTAGTAGCTAAAAACAGAGCCAATTTTCTTATTGGCATTCTTCTATTCAGTAAAGTAGGTAATATAAATTGTATGAATACACATTTCCCCCCTCCCCATTGAGATTCAATAAAGTCATTTTTAGTTTGCTTGGTGAAAAAATATAGTAACCATGTTAATCTTTCCTAAATTAGCTCTCAAACCAAGAAAAAAAGAGGGTTGCTTAGCACTGATGTATAAGAACTAAAATGTTCTTTGAAATCAGAAAGACTTATATTTGAATGTCGATGCTTCCACTTCTAAGCTTTGTGACATTGGTATATTTAATTTCTGTATATTATACGAGGATGATAATGCCTACCTTATCATGTATAAAAATTCAAAGGAGATGATTAAGGATGGTCCAATACTACTCAGAACTCTGGCCCTCACCATATCCCACTCAATTATTTGCCACTTCTTAGCTAACCCCTCCATTGAAGGAAAAGTTGCTCATTCTTATCAGGGCCTTTGATTGATCAGGGCCCAGGATATCACTGGGCCATATTTTATTGGTCTATAAAGACACAACATACCAAAATATCAGTGCCTCGCATGATAATCCTTTTGCTCTTCTGCACCAATGAAAGGAAGATTCACATCTACCTCTTCTTTTTCATGCATGTGATAGGCAGAATTCTAAGATGGTCCCCAGTGATCTCCTCCTGATACTCATGCCTACACATAATCTCATCCCCTTAAGTGTGGGCTGGACCTGGGGACCTTCTTCTTTTTCTTTTTTTTAAGTGGTTTTATTGAGATATCATCCACATATGATTCATTCATTTAAAGTGTACAATTCAATGGTTTTATTCAAAAAAATTCAATATTAAAGTATACTCAAAGATGTATGAAACCATCACCAACAACAATATCTGAACATTTTCATCACCTGAAAAGTACACTTTAGTTATCAACTCCTTGTTCCCCTATGCCTAAGCAAGCATTAATCTACTTTCTGTCTCTAAATAGTTGCCTGTCTGGACATTTTATATAAATGGAATCATATAGTATGTGGTCCTTTTGCAACTGGTTCCTTTCACTTAGCATAATGGTTTCAAAGTTCATCCGTCTTGTGGCATATAACAGTATTTTATTCCTTTTTATGACTGCATAATATTCCATTGTATGGATATATCACATTTAGTTCATTCATCAGTTATGAACATTCAAGGTGTTTCCACCTTTTGGCTATTATGAATAATGCTGCTACAAACCTTCATGTACAAGTTTTTGTGTAGACATGTTTTCATTTCTCTTGCACCCATACCTTGGAGTGGAATTGTTGGGTCATATGGCAACTCTATGCTCAATCATTTGAGGAACTTTCAGACTGTTTTCCAAGCGGTTGCAGCATTTTACATTTCCTCCAGCAGTGTATGAGGGTCTTGAATTCTCCACATCCTCACCAACAAGTTATTTTCTTTTTTTAAAATTAAATTAGCAATGTTAGCGTGAAGTGGTATCTCCTTGTGGTTTTTATGGATGTTGAGCATTGTTTCATGTGCTTATTAGCCATTTGTATATCTTCTTTGGAGAAATTTCTATTCATGATTTTTACTCATTTCTAAATTGGATTATTTGTCCTTTTATTGTTAAGTTGTAAGAGTTCTGTGTATTCTGGATACAAGTCCCTTATCACACATATGATCTGTAAATATTTTCTTCCATTCCATAAGCTGTCTTTTTACTCTCTTGATAGTGTCTTTAGATGCACAAAAGTTTTCAATTTTGATAAAATCCAATCTGTTTTTTTTTTCCTTTGCTCATATGTTTGGTGTCAAATCTAAGACTCCATTGCCAAATCCATGGTCATGAAGATTTATGTCTGTGTTTTATTCCAATAATCATATAGTTTTAGTTTTGACATTTTGATATTGATCCATTTCGAGTTAATTATTTGTATATGTTATGCAATAAATGTCCAAATTAATTATTTTCCCTATGACTATCCAGTTGTTCCAGTGCCTTCACTGAAAAGACTATCTTTTCCCCATTGAATGGTCTTGCACCCTTCTTGAAAATCAGATGACCATAAATACATGTGTTTATTTCTGGGCTCTCAATTCTGTTCCATTGAGCTATATGTCTATCTTTATGCCAATATCACAATGTCTTGGTTACTGTTACTTCAGAGTAACTCCCAAAATCTGGAAGTGTGTGTCCTCCTACTTTGTTCTTCTTTTTCAAGATTATTTTGGCTTTTCTAGATTCCTTGCAATTCCATATGAATTTTAGAATCAGCTTATCAATTTCTACAAAGCAGTCAGCTAGGATTCTGATAGGGATTACACTGAATCTGTAGATCAATTTAGAAAGTATTATCATCTTAGCAATATCAAGGCTTCCAATCTAAGAAAATGAGATTTTTAAAATTTATTAAGATTTCCCTTTAATTTCTTGCAACAGTGTTTTGTAGTTTTCCAAGTTTTATTCTTCTTTTAAGTTTATTCCTAAGTGTTTTATTCTTTTTGATGCTATTGTAATAGGATTAATTTCATAATTTTATTTTTTATTTTCTCATTACAAGTGTATAGAAATACAATCTTTTTTTTATATTTTTAAGTTCTAGGGTACGTGTGCACAATGTGCAGTTTTGATACATAGGTATACATGTGCCATGTTGGTTTGCTGCACCCATCAACTCATCATTTACATTAGGTATTTCCCCTAATGCTATCCCTGACCCGACCCCACGACAGGCCCTGGTGTATGATGTTCCCCACCCTGTGTCCAAGTGTTCTCATTGTTCAATTCCCACCTATGAGTGAGAACATGCAGTGTTTGGTTTTCTGTCCTTGTGATAGTTTGCTGAGAATGATGGTTTCTAGCTTCATCCATGTCCCTGCAAAGGACATGAACTCATCCTAAAAAAAAGATAGATATCCCGTTTATCATTTTTTATTGCGTCTATTTGATTCATCTCTTTTCTTTTTTATTAGTCTTGCTAGCGGCCTATCAATTTTGTTGATCTTTTCAAAAAACCAGCTCCTAGATTCACTGATTTTTTGAAGGGTTATTTGTGTCTCTATCTCTTTCAGTTCTGCTTTGATCTTAGTTATTACTTGCCTTCTGCTAGCTTTTGAATGTGTTTGCTCTTGCTTCTCCATTTCTTTTAATTGTGATGTTAGGGTGTCAATTTTAGATCTTCCCTGCTTTCTCTTGTGGGCATTTAGTGCTATAAATTTCCCTCTATACACTGCTTTAAATGTGTCCCAGAGATTCTGGTACATTGTGTCTTTGTTCTTATTGGTTTCAAAGAACATCTTTATTTCTGCCTTCATTTCATTATTTACCCAGTAGTCATTCAGGAGCAAGTTGTTCAGTTTCCTATGTAGTTGTGTAATTTTGAGTGAGTTTCTTAATCCTGAGTTCTAATTTGTTTGCACTGTGGTCTGAGAGACAGTTTGTTGTGATTTATGTTTTTTACATTTGCTGAGGAGTGCTTTACTTCCAATTATGTGGTCAATTTTAGAATAAGTGCGAAGTGGTGCTGAGAAGAATGTATATTCTATTGATTTGGGGTGGAGAGTTCTGTAGATGTCTATTAGGTCTGCTTGTTGCAGAGTTGAGTTCAGGTCCTGGATATCCTTGTTAGCCTTCTGTCTCATTGATTTGTCTAATATTGACAGTGGGGTGTTAAAGCCTCCCATTATTATCGTGTGGGAGTCTAAGTCTCTTTGTAGTTTTCTAAGGACTTGTTTTATGAATCTGGGTGCTCCTGTATCAGGTGCATATATATTTAAGATAGTTAGCTTTTCTTGTTGAATTGATCCCTTTACCATTATGTAATGACCTTCTTTGTCTCTTTTGATCTTTTTTGGTTTAAAGTCTGTTTTATCAGAGACTAGGATTGCAGCCCCTGCTTTTTTTTTTTTTGCTTTCCATTTGCTTGGTAGATCTTCCTCCATCCCTTTATTTTGAGCCTATATGCGTCTTTGCACATGAGATTGGTCTCCTGAATATAGCACACTGATGGGTCTTGACTTTTTATCCAATTTGCCAGTCTGTGTCTTTTAATTGGGCATTTAGCCCATTTACATTTAAAGTTAATATTGTTATGTGTGAATTTGATCCTGTCATTATGATATTCACTGGTTATTTTGCCCGTTAATTGATGCAGTTTCTTCATAGCATCAATGGTCTTTACAATTTGGCCTGTTTTTGCAGCGGCTGGTACCAGTTGTTTCTTTCCATGTTTAGTGCTTCCTTCAGGAGCTGTTGTAGGGCAGGCCTGGTGGTGACAAAATCTCTCAGCATTTGCTTGTCTGTAAAGGATTTTATTTCTCCTTCACTTATGAAACTTAGTTTGGCTGGATATGAAATTCTGGGTTGAAAATTCTTTCCTTTAGGAAAGTTGAATATTGACCCCCACTCTCTTCTGGCTTGTAGGGTTTCTGCCAAGAGACCCACTGTTAGTCTGATGGGCTTCCCTTTGTGGGTAACTCGACCTTTCTCTCTGGTTGCCCTTAACACTTTTTCCTTCATTTCAACCTTGGTGAACCTGACAATTATGTGTCTTGGGTTTGCTCCTCTTGAGGCATATCTTTGTGGTGTTCTCTGTATTTCCTGAATTTGAATGTTGGCCTGCCTTGCTATATTGGGGAAGTTCTCCTGGATAATATCCTGAAGAGTGTTTTCCAACTTGGTTCCATTTTTCCCATCACTTTCAGTTTCACCAATCAAATGTAGATTTGGTCTTTTCACATAGTCCCATATTTCTTGGAGGCTTTGTTCATTTCTTTTTACTCTTTTTTCTCTAACTTTGTCTTCTCACTTTATTTCATTAATTTGATCTTCAATCACTGATACCCTTTCTTCCACTTGATTGAATTGGCTATTGAAGCTTGTGCATGCATCACGAAGTTCTCGTGCCATAGTTTTCAGCTCCACCAGGTAATTTGAGTTCTTCTCTATGCTGTTTATTCTAGTTAGCCATTTGTCTAATCTTTTTTCAAAGTTTTTAACTTCCTTGTGATGGGTTTGAACATCCTCCTTTAGCTCAGAGAAGTTGGTTATTACCGACCTTCTGAAGCCTACTTCTGTCAACTCGTCAAAGTCATTCTCCATCCAGTTTTGTTCCATTGCTGGCAAGGAGCTGCAGTTCTTTGGAGGAGAAGAGGTGCTCTGATTTTTAGAATTTTCAGCTTTTGTGATCTGGTTTCTCCTGATCTTTGTGGTTTTATCTACCTTTGGTCTTTGATGTTGGTGACCTACAGATGGGGTTTCAGTGTAGATGACTTTCTGTTGATGTTGATGCTATTCCTTTCTGTTTGTTAGTTTTCCTTCTAACAGTCAGGTCCCTCAGCTGCAGGTCTGTTGGAGTTTGCTGGAGGTCCACTCCAGACCCTGTTTGCCTGGGTATCACCAGCAGAGGCTACAGAACAGCAAATATTGCTGCCTGATCTTTTCTCTGGAAGCTTCACCCTAGAGGGGCAGCCACCTATATGAGGTGTCTGTCAGCCCCTACTGGGAGGTATCTCCCAGTTAGGATACATGGGGGTCAGGGACCCACTTGAGGAGGCAGTCTGTCTGTTCTCAGAGCTCAAACGCTGTGCTGGGAGAACCTCTGCTCTCTTCAGAGCTGTCAGACAGGGACGTTTAAGTCTGCAGAAATTGCCTGCTGCCTTTTGTTCAGCTATGCCCTGCCCACAGAGGTGGAGTCTAGAGGCAGTAGGCCTTGTTGAGCTGCAGTGGGCTCCACCCAGTTCAAGCTTCCAGGCTGCTTTGTTTACCTACTCAAACCTCAGAAATGGCAGATGTCCCTCCCCCAACCAGGCTGCCATCTCGCAGATCGATCTCAGACTGCTGTGCTAGCAGTGAGCAAGGCTCCATGGGCTTGGGGCCCTCAGAGCCAGGCATGGGAGAGAATCACCTTGTCTGCCAGTTGCTAAGACCTTGTGAAAGGCACAGTATTTGGGGAGGAGTGTCCCATTTTTCCAGGTAGTCTGTCATGGCTTCCCTTGGCTAGGAAAGGGAAATTCCCTGACCCCTTGTGCTTCCCGGGTGAGGCAATGCCCCACCCTGCTTTGGCTCACCGTCTGTGGGCTGCACCCACTGTCCAACCAGTCCCAGTGTGATGAACCAGGTACCTCAGTTGGAAATGCAGAAATCACCCATCTTCTGCATCGATCATGCTGGGAGCTGCAGACTGGAGCTGTTTCCATTCAGCCGTCTTGGAATGCCCCCCTAGATCAGTCTAGAAATACAATCTTTTTACATTGGTCTTGTATTCTGCAATCTTGTTGAACTCGTTTATTACTTTTGCTGGTTTTTTTTTTTTTACTAGATTCTTTAGAATTGTCTATATACAAGATTATGTCATTTGTGAATAGAGATAGTTTTACTTCTTCCTGTCCAAAATGGATGGCTTTTATCTTATTTTTCTTGCCTAATTGTCCTGGCTAGAACCTCCAGTACAATGTTCAATAAATGTGGTGAGAATGGGCATCTTGTCTTGTTACAGATCTTAAGGGAAAAGAGTTTAGTCTTTCACCATTAAGTATGATGTTAGCTGTGGGTTTTCCATAAATGTCCTTTATCAAGTTAATGAAATTCCTATTCCCAGTTTGTTTGATGTTTTTATCGTGAAATAATGTTAGATTTTGTCAGATGCTTTCTCAGCATTAATTGAGGTGATCATGTGATTTTTTTCCCTTCATTCTATTAATGCAGTGTATTATATTGATTGATTTTCTTGTGTTGAACCACTTTTGCACTCCTGGGATAAATTGTACTTGGTTATGTGTATAATTTTTGCATATTGCCAGTTTGGTTTGTTAGTATTTTGTTGACAATTTTTGCATACATATTCATAAGAGATATGGATCTGCAGTCTTTCTGTGATGTATTTGTCTTATTTTGGTATCAGAATAATTTCCGGTCAGTTTCTGGGGAACAGACCATCTCATATTCTAATTTCATGGAATGAATTAGGAAGTGTTCCTTCTTCTATTTTTTGAATTTGAGTTTGTGAAAGATTGGTATCAATTATACATTTGGTAGAATGTCTGCAGTGACACCATCTGTTCCTGCTTTTCTCTTTGAGTAATCTGATTTTTTGTTACTAATTCATTCTTTTCCATTGTTACAGTTTTGTTAAGAGTGTCTATTTCTTCTTGGGTCAGTTTTATTAGTTTATGTCTTTCCAGGAATTTGTTCATTTCATCCAGGTTATCTAGGTTTTTGCATATAATTTCATATATTTTGCATGTATTCCCTTTATAATCTTTTTTTTTTTTTTTTTGTCGATCTAGCTAAAGGTTTGTTAATTTTATTGATGTTTTCAAAGAATCTGCTTTTGGTATTGATTTTTATATATTGTTTTTCTCTTCCTTGTTTCATTAATTTCTATTCTAATCTTTATTATTTTCTATCTTCTCCTTGCTCTAGATCTTTCTTCAGCATCTTCAGGTGGAGGTTAGGTTGATTTGAGACCTTTCTTTTATAATATAGGCATTTATAGCTATACATGTCCCAGTAAACATCACTTCAGCTGCATCCCATAAGTTTTGGTATGTTGTGTTTTTATTTCATTCATCTTAAAGGAAATGGTGGGAGAGAGAAACACGATAGGAAAAAAAGTTAACATTTGTTTTTTGTTTTGTTTTGATACAGAGTCTTGCTCTGTCACCCAGGCTGGAGTGCAGTGGCACAATCTCAGCTCACTGCAACCTCCACCTCCTGGATTCAAGTGATTCTTGTGCCTCAGCCTCCCGAGTAGCTGGGATTATAGGCATGTGCCACCATGCCGAGCTAATTTTTGTATTTAAAAGATATTAAAACACGATAGGAAATATTTGTATTTAAAAGATATCCTTCTTCTTTTTAATATAGGCATTTATAGCTATACATATTATAATGTATAATTGGATTTCCCTTTTTATTTCTTCTTTACACAATAGTTATTTATGACTGTGTTATTGTTCCACATATTTTCAAATTTTCTAAATGACATTTATATTTTAATGAATAGAATATGACAAAGGTGAGAAGACATCACTTTTGAGAATAGGTTTCAAAAGACTGTGACTTCTCTCTTGTTTGCACATACTCTGCTTGGCTTTTCCTGCTTGCTTATTCTGATAAAGCAAGCTGTCATGTTATGCACCACCATATAGAGAGGCTCATGTGTTAGGAACTGAGGGCAGCCTTCGGCCAAGAGGCCAATAAGGGACTGAAGCTCTCAGTCCAACAGCTCACAAGGAGCTGAATCCTATCAACAACCATATAAATGAGCTTGGAAGTGGAGCTCCCATAGTGAGCCTTGGTTGACAGCCTGACTGCAGCAGTATAACACAGTCTGAGCCCAAGGACCCAGTCAAGACACGCCCAGATTTCTGACTCACAGAACCTGTGAGATAATAAATGTTGTTTTAAAACCACCCAGTATTACATAGCAGTACATAAATAATAAGATGTAGTTGCTTCAGAAAGAAGGACTGGGTCCTTTGGTGGGCCAGATACTTCTTTTTATTTCCTGTCTCCATGATGTAAGAGGCCTAGAAAGGACCCTACCTCATACATTGTCTCTGTGCCCCAGCTTCTTTACTGGAAACTGAGTGTGGTAAATCAGGTTGGATCTTTTCTGGGGAACTGACCATCTCAGATTCAGGTGAGGAAGAACTGAAAGGCCTCTCTTTAAGTTCAATTCTTCAACTCAGAGTTTGTATTGGGTTGGTGCAAAAGTAATTGTGGTTATTGCAGTTACTTTTAATTGCAAAAGCCGCTATTACTTTTGTACCAACCTAAATACTAGGGTAGGGTGGGGCTACCATGTCTAAAGTGTTCCTTTGTTTCCCATTTGGTTATTGTCCTTCATAAGTAAATTTGCTTATTTATAACCTTAAGGGTGGAAGGTGGGAGGATAGAGTGAAGCTCCCAAGCCCTACACCAAACCCTCAATAGAGATAATGAAAGCAGAGCATTCAGTACACAGTAGGTGCTCAACAAATGTGAACTTTTTGACTGGGTGCAGTGGCTCCTGCCTATGATCCCAGTACTTTGGGAGGCCGAGTGGGGCAGATGACCTGAAGTCAGGAGTTCAAGATCAGCCTGGGCAGCATGGTGAAACCCCATCTCTACGAAAAATACAAAAATTAGCTGGGCATGGTGGCACATGCCTATAATCTCAGCTACTTGGGAGGCTGAGGCACAAGAATCGCTTGAACCCAGGAGGTGGAGGTTGCAGTGAGCTGAGATTGTGCCTCTGCACTCCAGCCTGGGTGACAGAGCAAGACTCTGTATCAAAATAAAACAAAAAACAAATGTTAACTTTTTTTCCTATCGTGTTTCTCTCTCCCACCCAGTCCTCCAAACTCACTCAAGTTATGACATAGAGGAGTCTCAAACTGTCTGCATTACACCCTGGGGTCACTTGTATTTGGTGGTAGCAAAGCTCCTAATTTGTTTGCTATTGATGTATTTATTGATAGACCTTATTGAAAGAGGAATTCAACAGAATTCAACTCAACAAACACCTTGGTGATGGGCATTATGCTGAGATTGCACAAACAGAGGGGAATAGAACACAGTTTCTGTCCTTAAACCTGAGCTCGGAACTAGTGCATGGACAGGGGAAGTTTGTTTTTATATATCACCTCATGATTTGAAGGCCAGTCACTAAGAATCCACTCGTTTTTTCCCCTTATTTCCCCCAGCTCAAATAACTCAAGAACAATGTCAGAAAGTCTAACACTTCCTCCATTTTGACTTCAGTCCTGGTGATGGGTCTTCCCTGAGGCCATCCACGTGGATATCTCCTAGGATACAACCATATCTGGAACAGAGGCCTGCCCTAATGGAAGTCCCTCCATTACCCAATAAGAAAAATTGGGGAAAAACCCTGAATCTCAAGTCACTTCACAGCCACTTGTCACAAAATGTTCACAATAATGGTACAACTCTACAATGACTGCAGATGAATGGCTTCCTGCATCTGTGTAATATACACTTGCACAATGGTCAGGATGTAGGACTGCTGTGAGAAAATGCTCTTGATCTGTGAAGCTGGAATCCAGGGATTCTGGAGGAAGATGGAGCACAGGAACGGGAGAAGGAAGGAGAGAATGACCCCTTCCCAGGCCTCCTGATCACGTGGGCACATAATGCTAACCTTAACATATGAATGTGTGGGCTTACAGTTGCCATCTATTTGACAGCATTGACAGCAGGGTGTTCAGTGTCCCCCAATTAATCCTGGTATGTGTGTCTCTGTTGAGTTCTGGACCACTGAGGTCCCCAGCCCACAGGCCACTTGAGGGCAGTGTCTCCCCACTGCAGCTGCTGCTGGGCTGCTCTCCAAAAGCAATGATTCTCCCTGCCTAGGCTGCTGTTTCCTGGGCCCCAAAGCTGCAAAGCCCTTCTGAGGCCAGCACTGCTGTCTGTTATTTCATCTTTTCTTGGTCCATGCACTGCTGGAACCACACTGTGTTCTAGGTGGAAATCGCCAGCCCAGACCTACCCTGGCCCTGTCTGGCTCTTAGGCCCTTCAGCAACAATACATGTGCCCCAAGCCTCTTGCTTTCCTTTGTGAAAACAACCCCCCAAGGTCCTTTCCCCTAGTCTCTGCCCCGGAACTTAAACTTACAACTTCTGTCCCACAGACTGGCCATTCCCTGCAAGCACATCAGCTGGTACCAAGAGGTTTGGGAGGCACTGCCCCACCACTTTGTTAGATTCCGAATACATATCTCTGGGTGTCAGAGATACTTGTAACATCCTATTACAGTAGTTCTGGGAAATGGACTTTTGCTTCAGGGCAAGAAGAAAACTAAATTTTTTTAATAAGTTGGACTAGCACTTTTTTTCCCCTGTGGCCACATTGTTACAGGTACAACAGGTAGATATGAGTGAAGAAAACTAAATTCCTTGAGCAGCTTGTGTTGTATGTGACTGTGCGTGTGTGATGTTGACCCACACGTACCTTAGTGCAAGATTAGAAGATCAGAAGGGAAGCCTCTCCCAGCTTCACTCTTGTCCTTTTGGAAATCCCATCCTGAGGGAAGGATGAGGTGGGTCGTGGCATGATGGCTAAGAACATTAACCAGTTTCCAGAGCAACAAAGGGAGCTTTGGAATCTGCCCTTAAGGAGTTTCTGTGCTAGACTCCAGAATAAAACTTAATGTTCAGTTTTTAGGTACGAACAGCTATGTTTGGACAAATAACTGTGTCAGATGCTTGAATGAAAATATATCCTGGGTTTTTTCTTAGTCTTTCAAATGCATCCAAACCTTTCTGTTGTAGTTTTCTAGGAGGCAGTTGTTTCTCTTCTCACAATGAATCAATCCAGTTAAAAACTGCATGTTCTGAAAGATTGGATAAGGAAAATGTGGTACATGTATGCTATGGAATACTATGCAGACATAAAAAAGAACAAGACTGTGTCTTTTGGGGGAAGATGGATGGAGCTGGAGGCCAATATCCTTAGCAAACTAACACAGGAACAGAAAACCAAATACTGCATGTTCTCACTTACAAGTGAGAGCTAAATGATGAGAAGTTACGAACACTAAGAAAGGAACAGCAGACACCAGAGTCTACTTGAGGATGAAGGGTGAGAGGAGAGAGAGAAGCAGAAAAGATAACTATTGGATAGTGAGCTTATTACCTGGGCGATGAAATAATCTGTACAACAAACTTCTGTGACACAAGTTTACCTATGTAACAAACCTTCACGTGTACCTCCGGACCTAAAATAAAAGTTTTAAAAAACAATAAAAATTTTTAATTGCATATTAAACAAGTTAATGTATGAGCCTGCCTGAGGGGTAAGGAGTAGAAGGAAAAAAGAATGAGCACAGCTGGGGAGACTATGGCTACAGGCTTTGTTATTAACTGCGTGCTACTGTGCAAATTAGGCTTTCTGTGCCTCAATATCCAAACCATTAATGTAAGGGTTGTTAAGTTAAATTAGATATTCTTTTAGGCAACTTTCAATGCAAGTATTCTCTGACTATAGATATTCTCTCCCTCCCCCTTTTTCCCTCCTCCCCCATTTCTCCTCTGTTGACCTCTTTCTCCTTCCTATTTCCCTTCACGATCCTGTTTCCTTTTTCTTATGTGTGTTGTTTTTATTCCAAGACTTTTACACAGGCTCTTTTATTTTCAACACCAGGCACTTTGTGCCAGCGAGTGTGATGCAAATAAAGTTAGACAGGATTTTGGTTCTGACTGAATAAGAATTGTTCCACTTGAATTTACAAAAAATACCCCCCAAAAACAAAAAACAACCACCCGGTCCCTCTAAACCAATTCTATTGAAAGTTTCTTGGCTTCTGAATTTAAAGAACAAGTTGTTCCTGTCGGAGGTTCACTATAAAATGTTTGGTTCACCTCCTTTGCCATTAGTGACAAACACACAAAATGAATGCCCAGAGGAGTGTGCAAATCCGAACTGTGCTCCAGGGTAAGGACTCTCCCCTCTGCCGCTACATCAGTGAGCCCATGTTTACAATCTAAAAATTATCCTGAAGCCAAGTCTCTCTAAGGACATGAATTAAGGATTCTCAGGAACTGTGTGTTTTCACATACACACACATACACATACACGGCTTAGACAGTTCATGTCAAAACAGACTGAAATTAACAACTTGGACTTTTAAAATAGTCTCTCTTGCTTACGGAAACAAATGGCAGTGATGGGCTGCTGAAATTGGGAAGAATAAGAAAAACCACAAAAATGGAAGCTTCTTAAACTTCCTTCTATCAGTCAGTGAGAGAATAAGATTCAATTGCTTGAGGTAGCTAACATACTATGGCCAAATGATGGGAATCAGATGTAGCTTCCCTTTTCTTGCCACTTTTATCAAGGAGATAGAAAATAAAATTGGAGCAAGTGGAATAAACAATGCTTTAGTCCCTGAAGCCCAAGATAGGTGAGGAATTAAGAGCTCCTACTTCCCAACTGAGTTACTCCCTAGGCAGTTAAGATTGTCAGGCCATAGCAGACACCGCAAAAGTCAGGGACATATTGTCCTAATACAGGGAGTAAGGGTGTTAGTAACAATAATCTAATCTGACATAAAGAGTCAATTCTGGAAAATATAGGTGGGTAAGCTTCATGCTGCTCCCAGGATTATTTAATGGATGGTTCACAGGTACTTAGAAAACAATGGCTATAGAAGCCAGTACAAATTATTATTACTTTGAGACAGGGTCTCACACTGTAGCCCATACTGGAGTGCAGTGGTGCAATCACAGCTCACTGCAGCCTCAACTTCCCAGGCTCAAGCGATCCTCCTGCTTCAGTGTTCCTGAGTAGCTGGGACTATAGGCATGCTCCACCACGCCCAACTAACTTTTAGATTTTTTTTTTTTTGTAAATTTGGGGTTTTGCCATGTTGCCAAGTTTGGTCTCAAACTCCTGGCTTCAAGTGATTCTCCCACCCTGGCCTCCAAAAGTGCTGGCATTGAACCACTGTGCCTGGCCTAGGAGTCTTTAAGAATAAGTCAAGTCAAGGTAATTCCAGATCTTTCTTACTCCCCCTAGGTTTACTTAACAATGAAATAAAGGAAATGTACTTTATTTCGATTTTAGAAAGGCACTTTAAATTGTTTCCATGAATACTACTCAGCCATAAAAAAGAATGAAATAATGGCATTCACAGCAATCTGGATGGAAGTGGAGGCCATCATTCTAAGTGAAGTAACTGAGGAATGGAAAACCAAACATCATATATTCTCACTTATAAGTGGGAGCTAAGCTATGAGGACACAAAGGCATGAGAATGATATAATGGACTCTGGGGACTTGGGGAAAAGGGTGGGAGGCAGGTGAGGGATAAAAGACTACACATTGGGTACAGTAGACACTGCTTGGGTGTGCCAAAATCTCAGAAATCAAATAATTTACCCATGTAACCAAACACCACCTGTTCCCCAAAAACTATTGAAAAATATATTTTAATATAGATATATATATATATAATTCAAAAACTGATTCCATGATATTCTTGAAGACAAGATGAAAAAATAACAGATCCTAAATAGTGTGGTTAAAGTTACAGGTGTTTATACAACTATTCTTAAATACTCCTGATGAATAGGTCATGTGTTTGTCTAGAACGGGATCTTTCCAGCATGCTGCAGAGCTCTGCTTTTGGCTCTGTCTGAGCCACCATTTAATATCAGAGATTTGTGTGCAGATAGAGATATGAGAGAAGCAGCACAGATGGGAGTCACGGATGCAAACCAAAAGCTTAACGTTCACCAGGAATAAATGGCAACTACTCTCCTTAGGCATGTGGAAAAACAACATACCAAACAAACAGAAATCAAGTGCAAGATGAAGAACCCCATGGGAATGACTTGGGAGAATGAAGAAAACTTTAGAATTCTACTAGAAATCATAAGGACTTGATTAAAGGGAAAATACTGCTAGTTCTTACATGGGAAGACTCAGTGTTATAGAGACGTCGAGTCTCCCTCAATTGATACGTACTTTAATAAATGAATTTAATTCATTCTTATTTGGGGAAATTACTGATATATTTGAAAATCTTTCTTGAGGCTCTTTTGCTTAGGAAGGCATACGTAAGGGCTTCCAGGTCACTGGCAATATTCTACTTGTGGGTCTGGATTATGGTGTCGGGGCATTTGCTCTATAATAATGTGTTACATTTCACATGTGTCTTACACCTTCCAAATCACAACCTCTTTCCTCTCCCCAGAGGCAGCCACCATCCACATTTTTATAGTAATCAATTTCTAGCACTTTGCAGCATGGTTTAAGATTCATTCAGGCTGAAGGCATGTTGCCATAGTTTACCTTTATTGCCATTTAGCATTTTTTTGTTTAAACGTAATGCAATGTGTTTTCTGTTTTTCTGTTGGTGATTATTTTGGTTATTTCTGGTTTTGTTGTTGTTGTTATTGTTCTGGTTTTGGCTTTTTTGTTTTTGCCACAGGGTCTTGCTCTGTTACCCAGGCTGGAGTGCAGTGGCACGATCTCAGCTCACTGCAACTTCCACTTCCCAGGCTCAGGCAACGCTCCCTTCTCAGCCTCTCGAGTAACTGGGACTACAGGCACAGGCCAACAGGTTCGGCTAATTTTTTTTTTTTTAAATTTTCTGTAGACGTGGTGTCTCGCCACGTTGCCCAGGCTGGTCTTAAACTCCTGAGTTGAAGCAATCCTAAAAGTTCTGGGATTATAGGAGTGATCCACTGTGCCCAACTATTTCTGATTTTTGAATATGAAGAACATTGCTACTATGAACCTTCTTGTATATGTGTCTTGGTGCCTGGGTACTCAGGTTTCTCTTGGAGTTATATTAATATACATATACACACACACACACCTAGGAGTAAAAGTGCTCAGTCACAGGATATGAGAATCTTCAACTTTAGCAGATAACATCCAAACTGTTTTTCAAGGTGGACATAGTATATACTTCCCCCAACAAATGTCTGATTCCTTTTTTAAAATTTATTTTTTAGTGACAGGATCTTGCTCTGTCATCCAGGCTGGAGTGCTAGAGCATTCTTATTCTTCCACATCATTGCCAACTCTTGGTATTGCCAGACTTCTAAATTTTAGCCACTGTAGTACGCCTAATTATCTTTAAAGTTGTCATGTGAATACTTAAGTTTATACTCTCAGAAACCCTGAAACTAATCACCACATATTTTCCCTGAGACATGACAAGAACATTATATGATTTTATTTTTCACTGCTGCTGAAAGCTTACACACACTCACCCATGTTATTATCCAGAGTTTTAGACCGAATTATTTTTTAAAATAATATTTTATAAGCAATGCTTATTATATGGATTACTTTTTGTTTGTGTAGCATTACTTCTTCCATCCCTTTACTGTGTTCTGGGTTAATTTTCCTTCTTGAAGGAGAATATTCTTTGGTAATTCTTTCAGAGAGGGTCTGTGGTTGGTAAACTTTCTGAGTCTGGAAATGTTTTTATTTCATGAAAATAAGGTGTCATTTCATATCACTGGAGTGATATGATGAATTACTTAAACAATTATGTTTTAAAATTAGATCCCCACTTCACACATATTTTTAGAAGGGTCCAGTATTAAAGTGTATACAATGAAATTACAAAAATTGACAGAATAAAATATGGATGATTGTTTACATATAATCTCGGAATAGGAATTCCTCCTCTATTATGACATAAAACCTCAAACTTCACCTTTTCAAAAAAACATCATGAAGTTAAAATACTATTGCAAACCTGGGAAAAGACAATTGCAATGCATACAGAAAGCAAATAATTTATTTTCTTAAAATACAAACAGGATTAAAAATCAATAGGTCAAACAAACAAAAAACCTACTAGAAAAATTTGAATATAAAATTTACAGAAAAAGAAATACAAATTGTCAGCTTTATTTCAAGATAGAAATGCAAAATAAAATGAGATGTCATTTTCACCTACAGATTGGCAAACATTAAAAGATTTTGTCGTTTCCAGTGTTAGCACCAGAGAAAGCATGATGTAAAGACACATTTTGTAACCTTTTTTAGAGATAATTTGGTAATACCTATCGATCTAAAATGTGAACTTTTACTAAGTAATCAGAATTCCAGGAATTTATCCTAAGGAGGTACTAACAAAACTACCCAAAGATGTATACAAGTTAATCAATAAGATTTTGGTTAAGTCAATTAAGAAGCATCTTCACAGATAGAATACCTTTGCAGCCATTGGGAACATTATGGTAGATCTATATGTCCTAATATGAAAAGATATCCAAGTTATTATGTTAAAAAGAAACAGTGCAATAAAAAAGTAGAGTGTGATCCTTTTTGTTTAAAAAAAATACTATATATGCTTATGTATACAGAAACCTTCTG
This sequence comes from Hylobates moloch, assembly GCF_009828535.3. Classification (NCBI taxonomy): domain Eukaryota; kingdom Metazoa; phylum Chordata; class Mammalia; order Primates; family Hylobatidae; genus Hylobates; species Hylobates moloch. Next base: position 29,090,256 of record NW_026652280.1, on the reverse strand, counting down.
GAAAGATAAAAAATAACTAACAATGATAACTTCTGGAAAGTAGGCCTGGTGGTGGAGGTGGAAACCTAACATTCATTTTACATTCTACTCTACTGTTTGAACTATTTCACTGTATACACTCATTTTGAAAAGGGGGTTTTAGTTAAATGAAAGCTTGGTTTGGTCCCACCATGTAACCTGATTTCCCCAAAACTTAATGTTATTTCCACCTATATTATTAGATTACAGCATCCACAAAATAAAATAATTACGTCCTTTCTGGTGGGAGTCGGAAGCAGACTGAATATCCTTCCTGACAAATGGAATATCCCATAGATGGCAGACCCTGCCTCATAAGCTAGGGAGTTTCCACTATTTTCACAGGCTCCACAACCTTAAGACAAGGATAACAGAGAAAGGACTTTTTATTTGTGAAGGAGACTAAACAATTCTTAAGATTTTTTCAACTCTATGACACTGTAACTCTAAAATTTACAAAAATGCGTTTAACATTCAGGATTTTGGAAATATATCTATTCTATAAGACTTCTAGGATCATGTCAAAATGACACAGGAGCCAATTTCAAGGGGCTCTCACTGGTCAAAGGCGGAGCATTTGTTCATCAAAAAGAAAAATAAATGCAATGGTTTCAAACACATAAATCTATGCAATTCCCACAGACTTATAATAATAAAAAGTAAAAGCATCATTGGTCATCTTTGGAGATTGCTTGGGTACCAACTCATTATACTGAGAATAGATAAATATGAAGAGAATCAAGCATTTATTCTGTCTTTCAAGATTTATCCTGATTTTTAGGGAAAGCAAAGAGTTTATGAGGAAAATTCTCCTTTATAAATGAATCATAGCTAATCATTGCAGGAACAACAGAATTAGAAAAATCAAAATTTTCAACCTTAAGAAAATGGTAGATATAGGCACCGCTCATCAATGGTTGCTAAAAATCATTCAGGTGAAAGGCAGATAGAGAACCCCAGAATGGATGAGGATCCAGCTTCACCTGAACCCACTGATCAACCTCAGCATCGCTAAGTGGGACATCCAGTCATTAAGTGCATTCTGGGTATAACATGATAGGGAACACAGACCACTTCCCAGGAAGTATTCTTGCCCCTCCCTCAGATTGAGCCTAAAAATTGGAATTGAGCCTAATTCCAATCAAGTTTTGGATTCACCCAAGAAATACAGGAGGTAGTGGCACACGGTCAGCAGTACCACAAAGATGCAGTCAGTCAAGGCCTTAACATGGGAAATTCTAAACTGCACAATAAATTACCCAGTTTACTAAAAAAAAAAAAAAAAATGGCATACACAAAAAGAGGGAACTGATACACAAAAAGAGACATGATAGCAAAATGCAATGTACAGAACTTATTTGGATCCTGAGTTGAACATACCAACTATGAAAGACATTTTTTTCAACAGTCAGGAATACTTGAACATGAACTTTTAGATGATGTTGAGGAATGATTGTAAATGTTGTTGGCTGTGACATAGTTTCAGGGTTAAGGTTTTTAAAGTTCTTATCTCTTACAGATACACATTGTATTTATAGATGAAAGTATTTATAGATGAAAGTATTTATAGATGAAATATGATGCTTGAGATCTACTTTAAAATAATTCATTAAACATGTTGCAAGGAACGCATAAAAAAGAACAGGAGGCTGATGTTTTTGTACAGCGGATGGCAGGCTCTGCTGTGGTGTGTTTTTGAAATTTTTCATAATAAAAATTTTAAAGATAAAAAAGACAGCCTGTACATGTAAAGCATCTAATATTGCATCTAGGAGGCACTCAACATATTGGCTATAATCATAGCAACAGCACAGAAAAAATTCTACTAATTTTTACTGACAAAGTTAATAAAAGACATTGAAATTGATCATTATGATATGATTTTGTTAGTATAGACCTTAACTGGGGAGACAGACTGGATCAAGTAAAGGCTCTGACTCTCACTTTAACATATTTACTCAATGTCTGAAATACTGCATAGGAATGCAGTGGCGGGCGCCTGTAGTCCCAGCTACTCGGGGGGCTGAGGCAAGAGAATGGCGTGAACCCAGGAGGCGGAGCTTGCAGTGAGCCGAGATTGCGCCACTGCACTCCAGGCTGGGCGAAAGAGCGAGACCCCATCTCAAAAATTAAAATAAAATAAAATAAAATAAAATAAATAAAATAAAATAAAAAAGTTCCTGGACTATGAACAATAAACTTTTAAAAATAAGATTCTGAAGCTAGCAGCTTAAGTTTTTTGGTTTAATATTTCTAGATGACAGTGTATTGGGGCATTTCCTGCTTAAATAACTTCTTTCTTCTCGTTAATATTTTCACACTTTCAGAACTCAGCTATAATGAAAATTAAAAACTAGAATTTTCAAATTACTTTTATAAGATAAAAAGTGAAGTATCTCGTGTGATAAATGGATATGATGTCTAATTTTTTTCACTCTTTTGGGCTTGTTTAACACATACTCTCTCACTATATAATTACCCTAATTAACTTCTGATTAGTCCCTAATAGGTTAAGAGGGTTCATTGCATATTGAGAACCATTTTCCTCAAGAAAATAAAATTCCCTATATTCTCCACCCCCATCACACAGTTACCCATTCATCTTCAGGTGTAGTTCCTGTAACAAGATAAGAATAGAGAATCTCTGTGGAGACAACCCTGCGGTCCATTGAGCCCTGAAGCAGTGCCTGGAAATACCATTAACAGGCCATGCCTGGGGCCATATATGAGCCTGACCACCTTACGGATGCTCAGGGTAATCATTAACTCCCAACTTCCTGAGTCTAAAACCTTCTGGGACTCCTTGATATTTTGAGAATATAATATTGTAAGAAAGGGAGAAAATGCTTTTTAAAATCATAACTGCCTTCAAGGAGTATGGATGCTATGACAGGCAAAGGGGCCAGGGTCTTCCATGCCAGTCTTCCATGCTGATATGGTAATAAGCCCTATTTTTCATCTGAGCACAATAATGGCTTTTGATTTGGGCCTGGTGCTGGGTGAAGGAGCATGGGCAGAAGACAGTTGCAGTGCAGGTCTCCATAAATAACAAGAAGAATTTGGAATTCCTGGGGGCAATCTGATGGGGACAGGGGAGGGGAAAGGAAAAGAGACTGAAGGAGAAAGAGGGATTTAGTCAGTTGACACAGGCTGGGACACCATATATGCAGGGAATCCAGCCAGTGAGACATCTACTGGCGCAGTGGCCAAAATGACCTTTACGAAGAGGGAGGTCTACTATGCAATTTAACATTGTGTTTCTGCAATGTAAATACTTTTGGTTTTCCCAAAAATTGCTGTACAAATGAAAGCCTTGATATGGTTTGGCTGTCGGTCCCCACCCAAATCTTATCTCGAATTGATTCCTACGTGTGGGGGGATTACAGGAGGGAGAGACCTGTAATCCCCACGTATTGAGGGAGGGAGGTGATTGGATCATGGGGGCGGTTTCCTCCATGCTGTTCTCGTGATAGTGAGTGAGTTCTCATGGGATCTGATGGTTTTATAAGTGTTTAACAGTTCCTCTTTCACACACTCTCCCCCTGCCTTGTGAAGAAGGTGTCTGCTTCCCCTTCCACTACAACTGTAAGTTTCCTGAGACCTCCCCAGCCATGAGGAACCGTGAGTCAATTAAAGCTCTTTCCTTTATAAATTACCCACGGGCCTTTATGATCAAATTTTTGTTTATGTTTTGTTGCTATCTTGGTAGCAGTGGGGTGAAGAAAATCAAAGAAATACACTACATTCTCTATCAGGTTGGGTGGGTCCAGTGTGGAAGAGTATAAAGTTCATAAACTCAAGTAACTCATCGAAAGAAAGGAATTAGATCCAGAGGTGACCATGAGGACATGAGCCTCTGGGAATTTGCAAAAATGGGCAAAGAGCTTAGACTTTCTACCAGCTGTGGAGTGTTTGAGCAAAATCTTCTCTAGCTCTTAAGAGGCAAGGTTACCTCAGTTGATAATGAATCTCACAACTCTGTGCTTGTGCTAAAACATCGCCCAACTTTCAAAGAGGTCACATCTAGTTTCTCTCTTTCTTCTTCTTCTTCTTCTTCTTTTTTTTTTAGAGACAGGGTCTCACTCTGTTGCCCAAGCTGGAGTGCAGTGGCATGATCATGGCTCACTGCAGCCTTGAACTCCTAGGCTCAAGTGATCCTCCTGCTTCAGCCTCCCAAGTAGTTGGGACTACAGACACGTGCCACCACAACCAGGCTAATTTTTTAATTTTTTATTTGTAGAGACGGGGCCTCACTTCATTGCATGGGCTCATCTTGAATTCCTGGCTTCAAGTGACCCTCTCATGTTGGCCTCCAAAGTGCTGGGATTACAGGTTTGAGCCACTGTGCCTAGCCCACATCTGGTTTCTAATGTTGAAATGAAAGCCAAATTTCCTTCATTAATCCCCTTCAGTCTGTTCCCATTGAGCCTAAATAGTTATAATCATTTCAGCCTATCTTCCTGTGAAAGTGAGTCAATCTCCATCAGCGTTTCAGCTGAACTTCTCGGACTCATTTTGATAATGACTTATTGTTTGTGTAAGGTTGTGTTTAAAACAAATGTTATCCAAGTTCAGTGCTTCTAACCATTACCACTGACATCAAGGAAGTTGAGTGTGTGCGGGATTTGGGTCATCCCCAGCAATCCAGGAGGACCCTGTTCTGGGAGTCTGAGGTCCCAGCTTTTGGTTTCAGCTTTACAACTTAACTTGACTGTGAGCGCTCAATTTCCTTATCTGCAAAAATGCAAAAGCCCTCAATTTCCTTATGTGCACTGCTCACCTTATAAGACTGTTGAGAAGACTAAAAGAGGTAACACATCAATGATCTGATTCAGAACACAAAATTATGCAAATAAGGGTTAATATTTGGGCTGATAATAGTTCAACAATGTAAAAAATGTATTTCCTTTGTTAAGGACTATTTGATTCAACAGTGCGCCTGAGAAAAGAATTACTCAACCCTGACTGTTCTTTATTTCTCAATGGGTGATCTGGCAACAGTCTAAACAAACACAAAATTTAGAACTCCTTTAAACCTTCCTAGTAGTTCATTTTCCTTCAAGCATTTAAGCAAGCCAACAACCCAAAAAACTTCCAATTTCTCTCCTATGAACAAACTCTGCACAGAGAACTCAGCCAAACTTACTTTAGTGGTTACTACCCTGAGGCTTTTGACAGTTCAAAAAGTACTTCCTTTGTAAGCCAAAAATCTAATCATTAGAGAGGGCCAATCTCAATGAAATAGCCTCAGGACTGTAGCACTTGAGTAGGAGAAGCACTTTCTGGAATAGTGTCTCCCAGCATCCTACTGGTTTAAGGCTGCAGTTGCCTTTGTCTGCTGTCATCCCTCTGCTGAATTCTCTTCCTGTTCCAGGGACCAAGGCTGAAGAGCCTCCAGGGCTCAATCATGCAAATGCTGATCAGATTTAGGTAACTAGGGCAGAGAATTTTACAGAGGGGTGGAGAAAGTCACTAGAGTGACACAGTAAAAATGCAAATTAATTTCAGAGCAAGCACTTTACCCACCTCCCAAGGCACTTAATGATTTCAGATGAATGGCTCTGAGTCTGAGGGCCACCATGATGGCTCTTGGCTAGACTTTGGTTTCCCAGTCTCTTCTCCCTGAGCATCTAAAAGTTATTGCATGAAAGGGACATACACTCCCTGAGAAGAGAGCTCCACTCTCTGTTCCTTATCTTTTTCCTAAATGCATTCTCTCCTCAGGCTTTTCTCCTTTTCATTCCATTTCTAACAAAACCAAGTACAACTTATTTACACATTTGAAAATCTTTATCGTCTAAATACCATCCATTATTAATCGTATACCTGATCCGATACACAAAGCAAGTCAGTCAGGGAGCAACGGCTTGCATTCTGGTTCCTCTAAAAATGTAGAGTTGGGGAAAATGATCAGTTGGGAGTAATTATAGGGCTTTTTTTAAGGAATAACTTTTTCTTTTTATAAAATAATAAATGCTCATTATAGAACCGGGCAAAAAAATTATAAGTAGCCTTAAATCTCTTTTGTTGGAGATTGAGCATTTGGCTATGAGACCCAGATGTAGACAAATGGTGTGTTAGCCCAGAACACTTTCCTCTCCATGTATCACCCACAGGAGAGAAATGCACAAAGGAAACAAGGTGAGGAAAAGCAACTCCTAGCTATTAGGAGAGGTTTTGGCTCCAAAGCTGAGATTCGAACTCCAGGACCTGTGCTGGTTCACATGGAGTGCTCCTTTTCAGGAAAATAATTGGGCCTATATAGCCTTGAACCCATGCGGGATATAAACTGCTCCATGAGGGACCTCTAATCCTGAACCCAAGAGGAATGATAGCTGCCCCTATTGAAGGGAGGAGCCAGAATAGGGGCCACTTAGGCTCTAGACCTATGATGGTCAGTAGCCCTGGGTCCAATTGCAGGTGGAGAGAGCAGCTCCGGAGAAAGAAAGAGAGAGATGGGACTGCATAGCAATTCTCCCCAGCCACGTGTGCTGACCGGGAAAACAAGGCCTGTTGGTGATCTAGGATATGACAGTGCAGATCCCCCTTGACCTCCTTGGGTAGGCTAAAAGGAGTATGGAGGGAGGAGTGGAGAGATAAGGGGAGAGGTTTCCCCTAGAGATTTTTACCTTTGACCCTACACCCCCATTTTCAGGAAATCTATCTTAGGAAATAGGTACCTATGGAAAGCTCTGCTTATAAGAATGGTCAATATGGCATTATTCATTCCATCTAAAATTTGGATATTAAGTGTTAAATTATGATAATTAAAATGATGAGGCTTTCAAAGGCAGGCACTACATATCAAAGTTAGGAGCTATTGCTTTTTACCAAAGCCATTTTCTGATATCAACACCATTTTCAAGGGGTTCAGCTCATAGCTCCAAAATATTTATTTTTCTAACTTTCACATGACTAATCCATTTTTCCAACAAGTAAAACAATAGAAAAAAGACAGTGAAATGCCTTTCACAGATCCAAAGAGTGGTGAAAAAGCCAAACATAATACTCAAAGACATTTGCAGCTGGGCAGGACTTTGGAGATAATTTAGTCCAGTACCCCTCATTGTACAGATAATAAAACTGAGTCCTGGTGAGAGGACATGACTTACCCAAGGTTAGGTCAGAAGCAGAGCCCTGCATCTCTGACCCTCCCATCTGGGGCTCCCTCTGCGGCCCCTCCCTGAAGCTGCAGGGTCCTTTGCATTCTGGGAGAGATTTGGATTAGGCCCTTGCTATTGACACAATCTCTGATTAAAATTGATGTTCAAATAGAGATGCACCATTTAACAAATACACGTGCAAGACACCCGGTAATATTTGAATGTCAGTAAACAATGAATAACTTCTTTTTCTTTTAATCTTTTTGAGACAGGGTCTCACTCTGTTGCCCAGTCTAGAGTGCAGAAAATTTTTAAATTTTTTGTAGAGACAGGGTCTCCTATTTTGCCCACTCTGGTCTCGAACTCCTAGGCTGAATTGATCCTCTCACCTTGGCCCCCCAAAGTGCTGGGATTATAGACATGAGCCACACACCTGGCCAACGATGAATTTTTTTTTTGTATAAGTATATCCCATGTCCATATATATTATTTGTGTGTATATACATATATATGCATAAACACTAAAAATTGTTTATCTGACATTCAATTTGAAAGTCGAAATCTAGGCACACTTTTTAAAAATTTTGGCATTTTTTATTTGCTAAAACTGGCAACTCTATATTCAAAAAGAGACATGTCAAAGATTGTTAGAATAAGAAAAGATCATCCATTCCAATTTTCTGATTTTTTACAGATGAGAAAACTGATAACAGAGTGAAGCTGCTACCTGCTAAGGTTCCATGGTCGCTTGGTGACCAAGTTGAGACCACAACTCAGAGGAGATGGTTACCAGGGCCCTTTCTAACACACCATTCTGAATGTGCCTTCCTTCCTGACATTAAAAAAGTTCAACTTACAAATCTTTTAAGAATGAAATCCTAAGAAATCTCATGTGCAGTCAATTTTCCCTCCACACCTCTCTTAGGTTGCAGCCATACACTGAGGGCTTTCCTTGATGCCAAAACAACATAAAGCAATAGAAGATTCTTGGAAGATCTTTTAGAACGGTGGATCTCAGACTCCAGCATGCATCAGAATCACCTGAAAGTGATCACTTGTTAAAATGCGCATCGCTGGGTCCCACCTCCGGAGTTTCTCATGCTGAAAGTCTGGGACAGAGACCTACGATTGCCATTTCTCACAAGCTCCCAGGTCATGCTGTTGTTGCCGGTCCAGGAACCACACTACAGAACTACTGGTTTAGTTGACACAGCCATGCCTATTCAATGAGAATTCCCTGATTAAACCAGAAAAAAAAGTCTTGTGTTTGGGAATATTGTGTCTCAGTTATAGAAAATCATATTCTGGGCCAGGCGCAGTGGCTCATGCCTGTAATCCCAGCACTTTGGGAGGCTGAGGCAGGTGGATCACCTGAGGTCAGGAGTTCAAGACCAGTCTGCCCAACCTGGTAAAACACTGTCTCTACTAAAAATACAAAAAAGTTAGCCGGGCATGGTGTTGTGCGCCTGTAATCCCAGTTACTTGGGAGACTGAGGCATGAGAATTGCTTGAACCTAGGAGGTGGAGGTTACAGTGAGCTGAGATCACGCCACTGCACTCCAGCCTGGGCGACAGAGAGAGACTGTCTTAAAAAAAACAAAAAAATCATATTCTGTGCTGTATGTTATTAGAGATACTGTTTTTTTAAGGTCAAAACCAGCCTAAATAAGTTTGCCGAGCTGAGATCAATAAGATTGGACAACAGCAATGAATTAAAGGATTATGAGGCAAGTTTAGTTGGGAAAGGAAAGAAGGAATAGGAATAATGATTAGTTTCAGGAAAGAGGAACCACGTGAACAACCTCAAAAAGCACTGTAGTCAGAATGTTCTGTGACTATTTCATACCTTTTATTTTTTTCTCCCAAACTTAGCTATCTGATTACATGGCTAATTGCAGCTGAATGAAATGTTCTGTTGAGATTATTAAGGCCAATATGAGAAATTCTGAGGCCTTTGTTCAATCACTTTTGTGGGAACTCTGCGCCCCGTTTCTACTGTGTCAGAGCTGGAGGCCGCAATGCAGTTTCCCACCCCTCAGCCCCTCCTTCCCTCCTCCTCCCAGCCACAGCCGCCTCCCTTACTGCTCCCTAAACAATGACCAGACTGTTACACCTCTCTTGGCTTCTTCTGAAAGAAACCACCCAACTGAAGTTTTCAAATCTACCCTTTTCGTCCTTGTCCTCCTTCAACTGGCCGCTCCGCAGCCCTGAGCTCCAAGGCCAGGGAGTCCTGTCACATGTCTGCATTTCGCCTCACACTTTGCGTATAACAATGCATATATGTCGTAATTATTTGCTCTTCCACCAAATGGCATAGCTCATTTCTATAAGCACTGGGGGAAAAATGCTCTAAAACATCAAATTACATCTCCAACCTGAGGGGACTGAGAGAGACATTCCCAGAGAAAGAGCAGTCTTTTCTGATAGACTTGGGTGGCCATGGTGTAATTCCATGGACAGAGCTTAATTGGAAAATATCCATGGCAGTAAATAAAGAGCAAAGGAGAAAAACATTCCCCTCAGCCAGCAGCTGAGGCAGAGAGAGTCGGCCCTGCTTGGTACTTATGGATCCCCAGGAACTCATTTCTAGATTGCCTGAAGGCAGTCACTGGCCCCATGAAGTCAGGAGCTAAAAGCAAAGGGTAATAGTTCCCTAAATATAACTTCACAGTCCAGCAGCCCTCCCAGGAAACTCTGAGGGGCACCTCACCTCTGAGGCAAGTGCAATAAAAGCAGACTTCAAATCTCAGCTGGGAATTTAGGGGATAAAAATTAGAGTTAACTCCTTCAAGGATACCAGTGTGGTATCCTTGCAGTTTTAATACTGGGTTCTGGTTTCCTCGCTGCCTCTCAAATAACATGCCTATGATTCCCTGCAGAGAGGCTGGGAGCCCAGTGTGGGCCAGGAATAAAGAATTGTGATATATCTCAAGTAACTGAGGCCATGATGAGAAGCAGCACTGGCTTGCAGGATTAAAGCAGTGGAATGGAAGGGGGGCTTGTCACCCAGACCCCTCTCACCGCCGTGTCTCAGAGCCTTCATGGAGACAGGCAGACACATTCTTGGGGAGGGGTTGGACTGAGTCACACAGTTCAGGAGGCCACTACTAATTGCTGGTCAAACCTGTCTGCAAGAATGAACTGGCATGGAACAGAGAGGATGAGTGACCCAGCAAATGTGGCTCAGAGGGGGCACTTCAAGGGCTGGCTGCCTGGACCTCAGCAACAGCCACCAAAGGATTGAAAGGACCCGGATGTGGCTTGTGAGGTCGAGATGGCTTTATTGGTAGGCCAGGAGCCAGCTGGGTACAAGGCATGATTTGGGGGCCCTATGAAGATTTCTATTGCCAAGCCCTTTCATTCATTTGGAAACTAAACAATATAGCCTTTAAAACATAAATCCCCTTGAAGAAGAGTGGCTTACTCTCTCCAGTGGGCATTTATCATATTTTGATCTTCCAGATAGCTCCCTCAACAGCTTTGGGAGGATCGTACCCCTACTGCTTCTGTATGGTGTCTTGGAACCAACATCCCACAGGGGCCCGATCTTCACTCTTCCCACCCCTGGTATAGTCAGGGGCTAAGCTCAGTGATCAAGGCACAGCCAGGGTGATACCTTCTCCTGGAACTCTAGGTCTTGCACGAGTAATTTCCTAGATGCAAGGACAAACTTTTCATCACAGCAGCAGCAAGCAGACCCTGCCTGCTTCATGGCCACTGCCTGTTCCTGATGCCCCTCTTCTAGGCCTGGTCCTCCAGCCTCTTGTGACTTCATCCTCAGGAGTTAGGGACTCCATCAGTCAGGGGTGATTGCTGCAAGCAACATAAACCAATTTGGGTTAATTTGATCCTCACAACTACCTTGTAAGTTAGATAGAAGGATAATTATAACAATCTCTAGAGTGAGGAAAGAGGCTCAGAGTGGTAAATATATTATGAAGACCCAGCAGCTCTACATGGCAGAGCCCAGACCTGAACCAAGGTCTTCTGTCCCTCCCTCCCTCCCTCCCATCTATGGCCCAGGCCAGCCTCCTCTCATATAGCAGAGAGTATTTAGATGCCTCAAAAGTAATCAAGAGAAGGGAGTTGAACCCTGAGTTCACAATTAATGAAGATGATCAAAATCAGGTCCTTCCAAGAGTAATTTGGCTGAAGGTGTGATGGACAGAGCAGGTGAATGAGAGAGCACCAAAAGGAGGAAATGGAATAGCCTACAACAGAAGAGAGGGCACAAAGGGTATGAATGCAAGGAGGAGAAATTATTAATAAAAATAATAGCAAATATAAATAGACATATACGCATATATGTGTGAATGTGTTTGCTATGTGTAGGCACTGTTCTAAACTTTACCTATTTACATTTCATAGTCCTGCAAAGTAGGTAGGTATTACTTCCAAGACAGGTAGGGGCCGGGACGGTAACTCACTCCCGAAATCCCAGCACTTCAGGAGGCCAAGGTGGGAGGATCGCTTGAGCCCAGGAGTTTGAGACCAGCTTGGGCAACATAGTGAGATTCTGTCTCTACAAAAAAAGAAAAAGAAAAAGAAAAAAATTAGCCGGGTATGGTGGCATGAGCCTGTAGTCCCAGCTACTCAGGAGGCTGAGGTAGGAGGATTGCTCGAGCCCAAGAGTTTGAGGCTGAGGCTGCAGGAAGCAGTGATCACACCACTGCACTCCAGTTTGAGCAACAGCAAGATCCTGTCTCAAAAAACAAAACAAAAAAGACAGACAGACATGTATTACCATTGTCGTCATTTTACAAATGCAGAAACCAAGGCACAGAGAAGACAGGGTCACATCACGTGGTCACACTGCTAGTAAATAGTACAGCCTGGATGTGAACCTATGCAGCTTGGCTCCATTCAAGTACACTTAGCCTTTATGCTACCCTGGCTCTCCCAATGAGTAAGTCAGCCCTGAGAATACCATGGAAGTAGAACGAACGCTGAGGTTCATGAGGTCCAAGAGAAAGTTGTCCAAGTAGAAGGGGCATCAGTTTGGATCCTGTTCTGCCTGAGAAGAGCTAGGTCATCTTGAACAAATCATACACCATCTTTAGTCTTGGATTCTACATCTAAAGAATAGAGCCAAAAATACACCTTTGTGAGGAATTCAACACAAGTCTTATAATATTAGGCAAATAGTAACTAAATAATATTCCCCTATTGCTACACTGGAGGATATTTAATGGTGTTTCATAGGAAGTGTGAAGGAATTGAGTAATGGTGGATCAAACTTGGGATCCCTCTCCAGCCTGGGAAATTAGTCTCTCCCCAAGAGAGATTTAAAGCATTCATCCCTTTGCCACCCCCTGCAGAAAACTGCTGTCCCTGCAGAGAGGAAGCCACCCGCAAAGAACACAGAGACACAAATCATCCATATTAGACAACCCAAGAGGCACACTTGGTTTATTGTCAGAACAGGCAGCCAGCAGAAGGTATTGGTGGGAACAGACTTTGTAGAAACCACTAGATAAAGACTGAGCTTAGAGGCAAGCTTGCTCACATGTTTTGGTGGAAAACTTACTACTGAGGGCTCAGTCTAAAGCATGGAACAGGAGTCTCAATATTGCAGTAGAGTGAGATGCACAAGGTGTGAGACATGGCAGAAAGCCTCCAGACTGCACCCAACGTAACATTGTCTTCACCACACTTATCAAGGCTTATCATCAGCTCCTTGTGAGAAAGAGCTGGAGGTGGTATTAGAAGTCATGGTTCTCTTTGTAGTTGTTCTGTATGTAGCCATATCAAAATCTGTCTGTCAACCTATCTTTCCATAAATATATGATCTTTGCAGAGCATGAGCTCAGTCTTTTTGATGTCAGACCTCAAGTTAAAGAAACCAGCCAAGAAGGTTACGGGGCACTATCTAGACTTGGGAAATCCTATGATAGTCAAAATTCTGTGCCTGGAGTAGATAAAATAGGCAAGTGGCATCCCATAAAATTCTATCTTGATAAAACTTATTAACTTAATGTTTTATGTAACATTAAAATATTATACGCAAAGCACTTACAATAGTGTTTCACCCACAATAGGTCATTTCTACAAGAAAATCTCTCAGGCAGCATCATTTTTTAAGTGCCCAAGGTCTAAAGATGACTGTATTTGATTTGATAGGGATTACCAAGGAAGATTGGACAGACTAACCATAGCTGATCATATACGCATAATTATCAACAGCTTGGTAGGGTGATTGGAGCAGGAGAGTCCAGTGAAATCCATCAAAGAGGACATTTTGTCAAAGAAGTGCAGGCAGAGCCAATGGAAAAGGAGAGTTTCAGGTTAGAGAATGGGATATGTGGATGCCTGAATTCCAGCAGAGGCCGGAGGTAGAAGGGAACATGAACACAGACGGAGCTAGGTAAGAATGGGATGTCGTTGGAGAAGTGGCTGGAACACATGGTTGGGGAGTGTGGTTGGAGCACTCAGACAGTACACCGAGAAGAGGCATCCAGCAGACTCCTGTCAAGGCTGTGACAGGCAGGAGGATGACAAGCTTGTTTCTGGAGGGGGAAAGGAGGACAAGTCAGAGGAGAAGCAGAGTAAGGACTTCCAGTAAATTCTGCAATAGGACAGGAGTGTAAGTTGGGGGCAGATTGTGCATCCCTGGTTATGGGAAAGCCCAGCATGCACGAACAAACGACCAGATGACATTCCAGGAAAAGAGAGCTTCTGTGCGTGTGTGTGTGTGTGTGTGTGTGTGTGATGCCTGCTTCTACTGCGTGTTCTGGGGCAGGGGTGGACGTCAGGTTTTCATACAAGTACCAGTGCCCAGCCAGGTAGCTTTTGGTCATAAGAGCCAAGACAAACAAACCTCTAGATAAGGGAGAAAAGGTGACATAGCGCAGGATAGTGTCCAGTGAGTGGAGCAGGTAGATGAGGCCAGAGGAAGCAGGCAGGACAAGCCACATGGGGAGGCAGCCTGTGGCCTGGCTTTTGAAGGAGGAGCAGGAAATTGGGCAACGGAAGAAACATTCTGCTCCACTTTCCAGTTCATTTTTTTTTTGAGACAGAGTCTCGCTTTGTCGCAGAGGCTAGAGTGCAGAGGTGCTACCTCTGCCTCCTGGGTTCAAGTGATTTTCATGCCTCAGCCTCCCCAGTAGCTGGGATTATAGGCACCTGCCACCACGCCCGGCCAATATTTGTATTTTTAGTAAGACGGGTTTTACCATATTGGCCAGGCTGGTCTCAAACTCCTGACCTCGAGTGATCCACCCACCTGGGCCTCCCAAAGTGCTGGGATTACAGGTGTGAGCCACTGCGCCTGGCCTCCATGTTCTAGTTCTCTATGCAGGTGGGTCTCACACTTGAGCATACATCAGGATCACTCCAAGACTTGTTAAGACAATTTCTGGGCTCCAACTCCAGAATTTCTGATTCAGTAGGTCGGGGATGGGGCCTGAGAATGTGCATTTCCTACATGTTCCCAGATGAAAATGACACTGCTGTCCTGCGGACTGCACTTTGAGAACCACTGATCTAAAACAGTGGCCTCAGAAGAAAGGTCTCCTGACCTTCTCTGGCCCTCTTATATCTCGCCTCTTTTTCTCTCCTGAAGTGAGTCATAAAAACCAGAATTCCTCTTTCCCAAAATGCATCATAGAAACTAGAATTCCTCTCCCCCAAAGCAAGCCGTCAAACCTAGAAGGTCATTCTCTCCCTTCTTTCTTGAGTATCCTCATTCCAGAGGGGTTCTTGTGCCATATCCAGGAGGAAGGAATGCCATAAAAAGAGGCCAAGAAGAATCTGAACAGACAGGCCTTGCTGGGTTTCTGCCTTCCGCTCTCAGCATTCAATCACTTGCCCTTTTTCCAATCACATTTCTACACCACTGTCCATTCTTCCTCAAACCTAGGCAGAAAAATAGATCTTTGGGTCTTTATTTCTGAAGGCTCCTATGTCATGTAAAGCCCGGATTAAATAAATGTGTCGTGCTTTTCTTCTGTGAATATGTCCCTTATGGTGGGTGAGGACCTTTCCATGCCTACAAAACCATGGAAATTCTAACTTAGGAGCACAGAAATAACTACACCCCTTGCCTAGTCAAGAAAAAGAAAAACAAAACAAAAACAGTGACAAGAAGAATGAGTTGAAAGCTCCATTTTGCAAACTTGGCACAGTAATGCCCTTCAGAAAGATCAGAATTTGGCTTGGTCAGGGACAGGAAAAAGGTCACAAACCAGGATGGTGCTATGGGGAGGAAGAGTTCAATTGTTCCAAACCCCAAACTAAAAAGCAAAGTGAGAAGGTCTGGCGGGGCTGGCCTCAGGTCAGCCAGGAAGACCAGTCAGACATTGGGGCGGGTGGGAGTGGCTACTTAGGCATTTGGAGTTGAGGAACACTCAAGAAAGCGTTCCTGAAACCAAAGAGACATCTTCCATTGCTTGTCACATGTGTTTGAAATACCAGTATTAAGGTCCCATTGAAAACAACAACACAAAAACAAAACCTCTGGGCACCTCCCTCTGAACTTGTAAAGAATTCAACCAGAGCAGATAGTCAGAGCCTACATTTTCATCCAGCCCCAATCCCACCTTGCCCTGGCAGATTCTGTCCTCCTCCAGCTTGTGACCCTCCACTGTTATTGTCTGAGCTCCTGACTTATGTGAGGGGCTTTGAGGCGGAGATTGCTTCTACTTCTACTTCTTGCCCCACCCTCTCTGTGGGAGCAGTGATTTACACATAATATGCTCTTTTAAATAGTTAACAGTTGGCTAGGTGAGGTGGCTCCCTGTAATCCCAGCACTTTGGGAGCCCGAGATCGGTGGATTGCATGAGCTCAGGAGTTTGAGACCAGCCTAGGCAACATGGTGAGACCCCTGTCTCTACTAAAAACACAAAAAATTAGCCAGGCGTGGTAGCACTAGCCTGTAGTCTCAGCTACTTGGGAGCCTGTGGCAGGAGAATCACTTGAACCCAGGAGGCGGAGGTTGCAGTGTGCCAGGATTGTGCTACAGCACTCCAGCCTGGGCAACAGAGCAAGACTCTGCCTCCAAAAAAAAAAAATAGTTAACAGTTGTTAACTATTAATAGCTAATGGTTTTTGAATTAAACAAATACACAGGGAACTCTTTTCCATAAGATTACTTGATTTTAAACTATATTTTATGCACACATACATGCAGGACAGTTTCAAGTGTAGAGAGCTGAACTTGAAGTTGCAAGTTGGTTCTGGACCCTGACCTGTCACTTAGAAGCTGGGGAACCTTTGCATCTCTCAGGTTACTTGATTTCCCGCCCATTAAGTGGACACCTGTCTTGGTTATCTCACAGGCTTGTGCCAAAGAGGATCAAATGAGATGAGTGAAAAGTGCTTTTAAACTCAGGAATGGTATGAACATCAGAATGCTTCTTTAGAGATGATTTCTCTCCATGGCTCCCTTTCATGTATATTCTTGGCTGTTTAACTTTGATCTAGCCATTGGATGACAAATGCTTAAGATAGAGATACTCCTGCCCTGTCCTTGAGAAATGAAATCAACTTTCTTTAAAGCTCTTTAGGGAAATTGTATGTAATGGTGATCTAGTCACAGAGCTCTGGATGTCTGATAATAAAATTAACAGACTCATATAAAAGTGGGAGCAGAGGTCCTGCAGTGCTGACATCATCCAGCGGTAGCCCTTCCTATGTGGACCCTTTCAGAATGAGGCAAATAATTATTAAGTCTTAAGAGGTTTAAAGGGCCACTCTTGCTAAACCACATCTTTCTTGCACTCTAGATGTGCAGCTGATTTTTCAGACCAAGGTAGAGGACCTTATGTTTATCACTGTTTAACTTTACTAAATCTCACCCTTTGGGAAATATGGAAAAGTATGGGCTAGATGCAACAACAGCTAAATTTAGTGGTGACAGTTTTGGGACAAGAGCAGGTTAAAACCAGAGCCCAGAGGAATGCCTCTAGAACTCCATCTCCAGGTGGTGATGGTTCCATTAATTAAGTTCTTTTGCACAAATCCTCTTATGTGTTCATAGTATCCAACACTTTGCAGACACTCAGTTGTACCACCTACTGTATAGTCCTATTTCCCACCCCAAAAACTCTATTAAGGAAGGAAATATGGGTAGAGTTTCCATGCAGGGTCTGTGACCACATCTTCCTTTACACTCAATGTCTACAAACCATGACCTTCATAATCTGAATTGACATGAAACTCAGACTGTTTCTATTCTTTGGACACTGTTCCCTTCTCCAAGGTCCTCAGAAGTGATGATTTGGGCTGATTCATCTTGTTCATGAATCTGCTCATTTTCCCAGGATATGGCCAGATTATCCAGGCTAAGAGACTCGAGGCACTGGGACCAGCTCATCACTTTCAGACACACTCTTCTCTCATCCTGACTGCCTAGCCTCACACAGTTTGTTCTGCCTTTGCAGTCTGAGGGTTGTTCTCCTTGATGGAGAAAATAGAAGCACACCAGGAAGGAGTTAGTCTATTTACTTAATGTCATTCCCAGCTTATTATTTTCAGCTTCAAACACCTTGTGGCAATAATTCTGCAGTATCCCTCACTGATACTTGTTTTCTGCAAGAAACACAGAATTATGTACTCTCAGATAACCTGTGAGGGGAATAAAGACTGCCTTTAGCCTCCTTCCACAGCCTGTGTTAGGAGTGGTACCTTTCCTTCTGAGTGTCTTGTCTCTGCAGGGTTTTCTATCCCACCTTTCAGGGTTCTGCCTGAAACACACTGATACTATTTTAACAGTGGGACCTTGGTAATAAAGCTAGAGGTGGAGTAGGAGGAAACAGACATTCTCTTTAGCATTGTAATGTCCAGGAAATAAGTTAGCAGGGGATTCACATTGGCAGGATGAAAGATCTGTTTATCCATCTCTCTCCTTGAGGTTAGATCATGATGAAGGTCTGTTACCTCTCCCCTCTCCCCTTCACCCCTCCCCACTGCTGAAGATTCCAGGACCTGATGTTTCTCTACCCCTGCAAGGGGGTGACCATTTGGAGCCCCTGAAAGTCCAGAAAAAACACCCTGAATTTATCAGTTTGGGAGGTCAAATTGAACAGAATGGATAATCCAATCCCTAAATTCCGCTGTCCTGGGAATGCTGTGTGTGTTGT
The DNA here is from genome assembly GCF_009828535.3 of Hylobates moloch. Classification (NCBI taxonomy): domain Eukaryota; kingdom Metazoa; phylum Chordata; class Mammalia; order Primates; family Hylobatidae; genus Hylobates; species Hylobates moloch. The sequence goes on along the minus strand of NW_026652280.1, from coordinate 29,072,056 downwards.
AATATGACATTCAAAGCAGGAATGAAGGACTGCTCACATGTACTTTCTTCTGTGATCCCATTTCAACGATAAGGAGCCTGGAGCTAGCAGCACACCTGGGCTGCATTCTTTCTCTGGCAGCATGAAAACTCATTTTTACCAAGGTGCCAACTGATTGCTAAGGTGATACATCTGAGAGCCAACTGCATTTTATAATATCAATATCCACAAATATGTATTAGCCTTCTGCCATACTCACAGTATTTTCATTGATACTGGATCTACAGCATTGAACAAGACTGTACCTGCCTTCATGGGTCTCGGATTTTAGTGGGAGTCAGATATTGAGCAATTAATCACATAAATTTGAAATAATAAGAGTAATATGTACCATAAAAGAGGAGCCCTAGGTGCTTAGGAGGCCCACATAGAGGAACTTGACTGAGCCTGGAAGAGTCACTTTAAGAAGTGACATTTCATCTGAGCTCTAAAAATGAGTGGGTCTGGGTAAGTGCAGAGGAGGAGGCAAAATGTTCCAGAAAGAGATGAGCATGTATATGATTGTCCTGAGGTAGGGAGAACAGAGAGACTCTTCCATGACTGGAGTGAAGTGGGTCAGATGGGGTGGCTGGAGAGGTGGGCAGGAGCCAGGCCACACACAGTCTCCATCTCCTGGACCAGTTCAACCCTTGAGGATTTTATTCTAAGAGCAATGGGAAGCCAATTACAGGCTTTAAACAGGGGAGCAAAGTAATTAGATGTGCATTTTAAAAATGCAAATAGATAGAATATGGAAAATCGACTGAAAAAGATTAAGATGAGAAGGCAGGTGGTCAGGCCAGTCCATTATAGTTCAGATAAAGATGATGGCATATTGAACTAAGGTGGTGACACTGGTGATGAAGAGAAGTTAATGGACTTGAAAGCCATTTAGGAAGTCAAACATCCAGACATGGGGATTAACTGGATATGGTGTAAGGGAACTGTTCACAGTGGTATGTAGAAACGCCCTTTGCTGTTGTAAGGATGGTAGAGGGGGTAAGGTGGAAAAAAATCAGGGTTGTGTTTTGGAGATGTTGCATTAAAGGGACGTTGGAAACAACCATGTACTTCATGAGACAATCTAAACCTGCCATTGGGACCCATGGCAAATTCCATCCAGAAATAGGCCTGCAATTATAGACCAGGTTATATAATCACCCAGGCAGAACTGGAATTACTGAGGTGTGTGTCTAAAGGCAAAAAATGATTTACTGGGAAAAGTTGCAAAATGACTTCATTAAACTGTATCAAAGTAAAGCTCTATATTACTGCTTAAAAATCCATTTTGCCATGCTTTTTTTTTTTTTGCTGGATATAGACTTCTTTCTTGACAGGGTTTTTTTTCCTCTCAGCACTTTGAATATTATCCCACTGTCTTTTGGCCCATATAGATTCTGATGAGAAATCAGTTGTTGATCTTATTGAGGATTCCTTGTATGTGTCAAGCTGCATTTCTCTTACTACTTTCAGAATTCCCTTTTTTTCTTTGTCTTCCAACAGTTTGATACTATATCTCAGCGTGATTCCCTTTATTTATTTGGGGTTTGCTTAGCTTCTTGAATGTATGGATCCATGTCTTTCATCAAATATAGGGTTTTTTAACCATTATTTCTCTCTTTTTTTTTTTTTTGAGACAGAGTCTTACTCTGTCACCCAGGCTGGAGTGCAGTGGTGGGATCTCGGCTTACTGCAACCTCTGCCTTCTGGATTCAAGCGATTCTCATGCCTCAGCTTCCCAAGTAGCCGGGACTACAGGTGTGCACCACCACACCCAGCCAATTTTTGTATTTCTAGTAGAGACAGGATTTCACCATATTAGCCAGGCTGGTCTCGAACTCCTGACCTTAAGTGATCCACCTGCCTTGACCTCCCAAAGTGCTCGGATTACAGGCCTGAGCCACTGCACCTGGCCAATTTCTTCAAGTATTCTTTCTCCTTTGTATTCTCTTTTTCTGCACCTCCCATTATACATTCAGTGGAACTCTTGATGGTTTCCCACAGGTCTCTTAGTTTTGTTCATTTTCCTTCCTTCTTTTTTTTTTGGTCTTGCTGCTCAGATTGGGCAATCTCACTTCATCTATCTTCAGATTCACTGATTCTTTCTTTTGTCAATTCACATCTGCTGTGGAACACATCTAGTAAATTTTTTCATTTCAATTATTGTACTTTTCAACTCTGGACCTTGTATTTGGTTTCTTCTTTATTGATATTCTCTATTTGGTGATACATCATTCTCATAATGCCCTTTAATTCTGTATACATGGTTACCTTTACCTCTTTGAGCATATTTAAAGTAGTTGATTTTTGTCTGGTAAGTCCAATATCTGGGCTTCCTTGGGCAGAGTTTCTATTAATTTCTTTTTTTACTCTGTATGGGCCATACTTCGTTGTGGGTATTTTTTGCATGCTTCATGATTTTTTGTTGAAAACTAGACACTTTGAAGGTTATAATGTGGCAACTCTGGAAATCAGATTCTCCTCCCTCTTCAGAGTTTGTTGTTGATGTTAATGCTGGTGGTTTCTGTTTGTTTGGTGACTTTTCTGAACTAATTTTGTAACATGTGTGTTCTTTGTCACATGTGGCCACTGAAGTCTCTCTATTTAGCTTAATAATCAGATAGTGGTTTGACAGAGAGTTCGTGAAATGCCTGCAGCCAAAACCAGAGAAAATCTCCCAGCCTTTGCAGATGGGCTGTGTGTTTCTCTTTCTCTCCGTGTATGTGTGTCTGTGTGTGTGGTGGGGTGTGTGTGTTTGTGTGTGGTGTGTATGTTTGTGTGTATGTGTGTGGTGTGGTGTGGGTGTGTGTGTTGGAGTGTGTGTATGTGTGTGGTGTGTATGTTTGTGTGTGTGTATGTGTGTGGTGTGGTGTGGGTGTGTGTGTGGGTGTGTGTGTATGTGTGTGGTGTGGGTGTGTGTGTTGGAGTGTATGTGTGTGGTGTGTGTGTTTATGCGTGTGTGTGTATGTGTGTAGTGTGGTGTGTGTGTGTGTGTGTTGGGGCATATCTTCAACACTCTGCTGGGCATTTTGCAACTTTGTTTTAGTCTTTACTTCCTGCTTGTGCAGAGCCTGAAGGTCGGCCAGAGGTGAAAGCTTAGAGCCTTTCAGGTTTCTCCTGAGCATACGCACTGCCCTGGACATATGCATGGCCTCTAGATTCTCAGGAACAGGTGGTAGCTTTTCACAGCCCCATTCTCACTCCCCACCCTTTTCTCCCAAGCTTTCTGGTATGTCTATTATTTGCCCCAACTGTTATCCCTTGTCCTGGCAGCAGCGGTGAACACATTTGCCTTTAACTGTTTCTGACAAATGTTCTCCCAGGTAGCTGCCTCTCTGCTCTTTGAAACTTCTGAATTAAGAAAAAGAAAGGAAAGTCCTTTCCACAAGTTCTTCAAGGACCCACCAGACAGGTCACACCAAGCACCCACAATTCTTTGAGAACAAAGTACACTCCATTTTGTCTGGTACCAGGAACCCACACTGAGAATGCAGGCTGCCATCTTTAAGACAGCTGCTGCTTCAGGGAGGAGGGGATAGGGGAAAGTTAAGTTAAAATGCCGAAAGTTGTTTTACCAATATTCAGCCTCCTTTGGTGAAGACAGGAAGATCCAACTTTGATCAATATTTCCCCTCATTTCTTCCTCACATTATCTACTTTTCTAAATAATAACTGTTAAATATTATGTGGCTAACTCCATGCCACATACTTAGGAGAAAAAAGAAAGAGCAAACCACATATGTGCCCATAAGAGAGGTTTAATTTTGCTCATGAGATGGCATTTGCCTTAAACAGTTCCAGAATTAATGCAGGGGAGGTGGACGTAGGTTGTTGTAATGTGGTTGACATTAGGATTTGTAAGCACTTCTTTATTATTTGTAAGGACTAGACATGTGCTGTCCAATATGGGAACTACTATCCACATGTGACATTTTCAATGGAGATTTAGATTAGTTAAAATGAAGTAAAATTTAAAATTCAGTTTCTCAGTCACACTAGCCACATTTCAATTGTTCAAATGCTACTCGTGTCTAATGGCTACTGAACTGAATAACACAGCTTTCATTGCAGATAGTTGTATTGGACAGCGCTGGGCTAGAAAGTGGAAACCAACTCAGAATGCAACTTACTCATTTTGAGAAATCTCTAACTCCTTGAAAATAATCACTTACTGCAGCCATGAACAATGAGAGGCTAGTATTAAAGGTATGTTCCTTCAAGTCAGAGATTATGTCTTCATACCTTTCTGAAGTAGATTCCTTCAAGGTCTTTCTCAAAATTCACATGAGAAATAGAAAGAGACATGTTAACTGGGAAAGAACTCCCGAGGGTGAAGGCCAGGCCCACATGCTAGCTCAGTAACAGTGCCTCAGCTATCAAAGGGGAAGGGTGATTCTGAGTTTTTCAGGATGTTCATCAGATTTTTCCTCTCAAGCCCCATAAATTCATAACTAAGTCTTAGAGAAGAAGGCTTACATGTGTAAAATGGAGAGAAATCTTCTCACTCCCCATATCTCTGTGGTATGCTGGGATACATGACATGGTACTTTGGTTCCCACACATCAGAGTGAACTCCATTTGGGATTCAGTCTCTCCCTTTGGCTTGAATTCAGCAAGGGTTCCATTTAGCTCCAGAATCAGAGGTAGGCAAAGCACAACTGCTGCCTCTGGCCATGCCCATTTAGCGATAGCTCCTGTACAGGCAACATCCCTGCGCATAAGCTTGGAGCTCTGCATGAATGGAGTTCATGGGGCTGGGCAGGTGGCAGCAGGAAGGGCAGCCCTCTGAGACAGGTGCAGGTACCCAGTGTTGCCACCTCACTGAAGCTCTCTGCAGCTGCATCCAATCACTGATGAATAGTCCCATTGTGTTCTTATTTTCAATGACTATATTTCATTTCTGAAAGTTTGATTTGTCTCAAATCCACCTATACATTTTCTAAATTGAGGTGTATGTTACATTTAAAAATACATAGTTTTTAAAATGTGCAGTTTGATGAGTTAGTACACCTATGTAATCACTGCCTCAATCAAGATACACAGCATTTCCATCACCCAAGTAGGTTTCCTCCTGTCCTCTCCTAGTCAATCCTTCACACTCTCAACCCAGACAAAGAGCCATTGGTCTTATTTCTATCCTAACAGTTTGGTTTTGCCTCTTCTAGGACTTCATATAAATGGAAACACAGTATGTACACTTTTGTGTCTGGATTGCTTTGCTTGGCATAAGTTTTTGAAATTTCTTAATGCTGTTTCATTGTAGTATTTCTGTTGAGTTGTTTTCCATAGTTTGAATACACAACAATATGCTTTTTCACTTGATGGTGAACAGTTGAGTTACTTCCAGTTTTTGTCTATTATGAATAACACTGCTATGAACATTTTCCTACACCTCTTTTTGTGGATACATGTTTTTATTTCTCTTGGGCAAATATCTAGGAGTGAAATTGCTGACTCATAGGGTTGGAGAATGTTTAACTCTTTAAGAAACTACTAAATATTTTCCCAAAGTGCTTGTATCATATTCTACCCCCTGTACCTTATGTGAGAATCCCAACTGCTACATGTCCTCGCTAACTTGATATTGTCCAGCTTTTTAGTTTTTGCAATTCTGGTGGGTATGTAATGCTATTTCATTTTGGTTTTTTGTTTTTGTTTGTTTGTTTGTTTCTTTGTTTTTTGACACAGTCTCACTGTGTTGCCCAAGCTGGAGTGCAATGGTGTGATCTCGGCTCACTGCCACCTCTGCCTCCCGGGTTCAAGTGATTCTCATGCCTCAGCCTCCCAAGTAGCTGGAATTACAGGCACCCGCCACCACACTCAGCTAATTTTTGTATTTTTAGTAGAAATGAGGTTTCACCAGGTTAGTCAGGCTGCTCTCAAACTCCTGACCTTGTGATCCACCCGCCTCGGCCTCCCAAAGTGCTGGGATTACAGGCGTGAGCCAACTCGCCCATCCTCATTTTGGTTTTAACTTGCATTTCCCTAATGACAAATGATGTTGAGCATCTTTTCATATGCTTATTCAGATACTACTTTTATCAAGTTTCTCATCAAGTCTTCTGTCCATTTTTTATTAGATTGTCTTTTTATTCATGAGTTATGAGAGTTCCCTACTCTCTAGACAAGTCTTTTTCAGGCATAAATGACAAATATTTTCTCTCAGTTTGTGGTTTGAATACTTGTTTCTTAATCATGCAATCAGATGAGCAGAAATATTTGATTTTGCTGAAGTCCAATTTACCTGCTTTTCTTTTATAGTTAGTGTTTTTTGTGTCTTGAAAACTTTTCGCCTAACCTAAGATGATGAAGGAGGCTCCTATTTTTTTTCTAGAAGCTTTAAAGTTTTCACTCCATGAAAGCTTCCCTGACCCTCTAGTCCCCAAATCATCTCTTCCTCTTTCGACTCCTACCACTTTTGTTAGGGCCTTCACCTGTCACTTGTCTCCTGCCTGTGACGTCATTCGGCTCTGTCAAATGATTTAACTCCTCTTCCCTACTGGCTTGTAAGTAACTTCAGGGCAAAACCTACAGATGATAGTTCACTGGATTATTTTCACCACTGTGTCTAGAATTTACTATGTGCATAGCAAGTATCTGATAAACATGTGTTCAATGAGTGAGCAACTTTAACTCTTGCTCTTCTCCAGACTTGGTAACCATTGTAGTGAACACAGAAGGTCATTGCTTTGCACATTAGTTTTAACTCCAAGCAGGGCTTTTGTCCCCATTTTCTCACCCATGAGGCCTCAGAATATACTCAATTCATTCATGTTCAACCAGCATCTGGGCCCATTTTCTCCTTTTCATTAACCCACTAACCTATCACCCTTTTGGTAATCGGGGCTCAAGGACTGCTGTTTCACCAGCCCCTCTGGAAAGCCCCCCTGCTCTCAGCAGCAATGTTCCAGGGTCCAAGCTCACTCTCCCTGGCTTCTCCTCTCAGAGGAGCTGAATTTCAAGCTGCCAAGTGGGGCAGCCTTGTTCCCCAAGCACACCTGCCCTTCTCAGATGAGGCCTGCTGCCCCTACCCTAAAGTTTCATACAATTTAAGTAGCCATTTCAACAGATAACCATGTCAAGAAAGACTCCTTTTGAACATCTTCATTTGTCTTTTCTCTTTCCTTTATACAGAAACCATCACTTACTCTTCCTTTAGGCCAAATTTTTCAGGAATCAAATTTTCAGGGTGGCTGGGCGTGGTGGCTCATGGCTGTAATCCCAGAAGTTTGGGAGGCTGAGGCGGCAGATTGGTTGAGGCCAGGAGTTCGAGACCAACCTGGGCAACATGGTGAAACCCTGTCTCTACTAAAAATACAAAAATTAGCCAGGCATGGTGGTGCATGCCTATAATCCCAGCTGCTGGGGAGGCTGAGGCACGAGAATCACTTGAACCTGGGAGGTGGAGGTTGCAGTGAGCCAAGATTGTGCCACTGCATTCCAGCCTGGGAGACAGAGTCTGTCTCAAAACAAATATTTTGTCTCAAAAACAAATTTTTTTCAGCGTTTTAGGAACGTTGGAGCAATCCATTTGCTGAAATAAATTGAAAGCAGTACCCTAAGTAAAGAAAATCACTTTCTGACAGGTCCAGGAGCCCCAGGTTATCTAGGGACCTCAAGAGGAGAGAGATTTACTCAACTCATAGGTATTTGAGGGTACAAACCCATGGCTGGGCTCATCTTTTTAAAAAGTCTTATCTGAGATTCCTTATGAAACAGAGTTCCATCAAAGGCAATTTTAAAAACCTATGTGAAAGATAATTATTCTTGCTGCACTTTATACAAATAATCAGGCCGAGTATAATAAAGCAAATTGGTCTTGCCATGATTTGTCTCTAGTAAAAATGGAAGACTGGAGAGAGAAAAAGTATGTTTCAAAAACCATGGTACACCTGTTATTAGATTCTAGTCTTATCAGCTGTTTTTGAGGTTTTTTTCCTGCAATTTAGACTCACCTTGCTTATTCCTGTGAACCTCAGTGATCACTGACTGCTGCTCAGAAGAAACAAGAGGTATGGGTAATGTAAAAATCTAGATCAGTATTCTAATTCTGGGCACATAGTGGAATCAGCTAGCAACCCCATATCAGCTTGGTTCCAACAGTTGCCCAGTTCATGGAAAGCCTTCTTATTTAGTTTACTTGGGATAGTTTTACTTATTTTACTTTACTGTTGTGAAATATATTTGCTATTCTACTCTTTGTGTAGGAGTGCAGGATAAGCTTACTCAATGTTTTCTTAAATTGAATACTTATTGATCTTCCAGATATCACCTTTTGTTAAGACTCAAAGTTATAAATGGCCCTCACCATATAGATGCTTTCTGACTGAGCTCCTCTCTACCCTGAATACAAGAGACCCTAATATTTAGGCAGGAATATCATTGCCCTATTCAGCCTGAAGAAGTTACAGAATATGGATCTTTGTTCCTCTACAATCCTTGTAAAAGGAAGGAGGAAAATGTCAGAGGCGTTTAAACCAGAGCGGCTCCATCTTGAATAAGGGCTGGGTAAAATAAGCCTGAGACCTACTGGGCTGCATTCCCAGGAGGTTAGGCATTCTTAGTCATAGCATGACATAAGAAGCCGGCACAAGATACAGGTCATAAAGACCTTACTGATAAAACAGGTTGCAGCAAAGAAGCCGGCCAAAACCCACCAAAACCAAGATGGCAATGAGAGTGAGCTCTGGTCATCCTCACTGTTCATTATACATTAATTATAATGTGTTAGCATGCTAGAAGGCACTCCTACCAGTGCCATGACTGTTTATAAATGCCATGGCAACATCAGGAAGTTGCCCTATATGGTCTAAAAAGGGAAGGAACCCTCAGTTCTGGGAACTGACCACCCCTTTCCCAGAAAACTCATGAATAATCTACTCCTTTAGCATGTAATCAAGAAGTAACAATAAGTATAAGCATCGCAGTGGTCCATGCAGCTGCTCTGCCTATGGAGTAGCCATTCTTTATTCCTTTACTTTCTTAATAAACTTGCTTTTACTTTGAAAAAATAAAAGAAAGCAATAACCAGGTTCTAGAATTAATTCTTTATTTGAATGTTGATACCATTTTTTATTATTATTGTTTAAAGATTTTTTTCCATTTTTATTGTGGCAAGATACACATTGTAAATTTACCATCTTAACATTTTAACTGTATAGTTTAGCAACATTAAGTACATTCATAACATTGTGCAACAATCACCACCATATGATTCATTTTTTGCGTGAGGATTTCCTCAATGACTTGGAGGCTAGAAAAGTGAAACAGGCCGAGTATCCATCTTCGAGTTGGGCTTCTGCCTAGGGTAGTAGTCATAATGATAGGGACATAGGGAATAGAAATTCTAGGCAGAAAAGTGCAGGTCTCTGGTGAAACACCACCCTCAAGATGAAAAGCCTGAAACCGCAGCCTGAAGTGAGAACTTATATCCCTGTTTTCCCGCTTGAATGTTGCATTTTCCTAAACCACCCATGGCACCGTCCTGCCCCATCCTGTGCCTATAAAAACCCAGACTCAGCTGGTTGATGGGACTATGGCTGGACATCAGAGAGAATCGGCTTGACTTCAGAGGGACAGCTTGACGGCATAACTTTGGAGAAGAATCCAGCTGGAGACGGCTGCACTTCAGGGGTAGATTACCTACCCGCCCCATCCCCTTTTCAACTCCTTTTCCTGTTGAGAGTTACTTTCATTGGCAATCAAATTTCCTGCATTTACCAACCTTCAATTTGTTCACACGACCTCATTTTTCCTGGATGCCAGACAAGAGCTTGGGAGCCATGAGTGTGGATACAAAAGGCTGTCACACTGGCCCTTTGCCCTCACTGGCTGAGGGCAGCCGCCTCATGCAAAAAGGCAAGGGGCCCACTGAGCTGTTAACACTTAAGCCATCCACGGAAGGCAAAGCTTAAAGAGCATTGTGGCATACCTCTGGGGCTCCGGGAGTTGCAGGCACCACCGCCTGGATGCTGCCTGGGGCCTGCACAGAATTTCACTCCTGCCGGCGCCAAAGCGGCTGGCTGGTTCCACCACTCGTTCACTCCAGTTCTTGCACTAATTCACTCACTCGCTTCCTCCCGTGAGGAGTTTGGAGCAGCCGGCTGAGCAAATGAGGCACCCCCATCGCGAGTCCTGTGAAGGGGTCGGGGAAATATCCTGCTTTGGCAACAACGACTTATATTCATACAGCTTCTCACAGTTTGCCAGATGTTTGCATATTCATTATCTCATTTGACCCTCCCTCATCATCATCCTGGGACATACAGAAGGTTCTGTCATGGGAGGAGGAGGAACCTCCAGGCTTGGCCACTGCCTCCCTCCCATGCTGAGTCCTCCCCCTGCGTGGGATGTCGTGACACAGCCCGTGTGTGCCTGTAGCAGAATGAGATTTCAACATAGAATGACTGACAGCCTAACAACCATGCACCTTACTTCTTCTTAAGGAAATGCAGAGAATAAAATCTGTCCAGAGGAAAATGACTGTTTTATCACTGGTCATGAGCCTTGATGGCCTCATAAGACTCAAATAACCTAAGCTGAGGCCAAGAACATGGGCCTGTGAGGGGAGGGTTGGAAGGTGATCAGGGAATTTGGACTGCATGTATGTTGGATAGGTAGCCTCTCAGTGGCTTCATCTGCAGCACTGCCTCCTGCCCATCTGCCCTCGAGAGACCAGCCTCCTCCATGGCCAAGTTGTTGTAATGCTGCCACAGATATAGCAAGATCCTTTGCCTGGGTACCATGAATGAGAGTCTCTTTGCCTTTTCCAACCTGATATCATGCAACGTCCTCTGAGTAGAAGGGGATTAATCGTCCATCTGCTATCTACTGTTCAGTCCACATAAATGTCTCTGACCTGGATCTTGCCATAAGGGTTATTTGCTGTCTTTTACCTCTGTCTCTTGGCAATAGGGATTTGGGCTACAGGGATGGGCTCTGACACATCCCCCTGCACTAAATTATTCAACATTCCTCTTCTTATCTTTGCAGAGAAGGAGACTGAGGCCCAAGAAAGGAAATAAACCAAATATACAAAGAAAAGGAAATGATATACTTGTGACTAAACATCGAATTTGCTTCCAAGGTTCCCAGCTGCTTGATATCAGAGGGCAACATGATGTGCTGTATAGACTTCATTTTGGAGAATTTAATATACCTGCTAGTTTTTCAGGTATATGTCCTTCCAGTGCCAACTGCATAGCCTCTATTCCATTTCTTTTCCTTCATAGCAAATTTCATTATTTTTTAGAAACAAAATTTTCTGACTATAAAAATAATAAATGCTAATTTATTATTAACACAGAAAAATGCAAATTTTAAGAGATTCTTCCGTAACTTTTGATATTTTTAGGTATTTCTTTCCTGCCTTTCTCTTTGCATATAAATAATATACATTATACATAACAACTTTATAATCATATTTATAGCCTGCTGCTTTTTATTGGATTCATTACAAATATTGATGTCATTAAAAATTTCTTTCAAAATATCATGTACATTGGCTGGAACAATATTCCACCATGAAGACATACCATAATTTATTTAACAATTCCCCTGTTGCTTGGTATTTACACTGTTGCCAGCATTTCTCTATTATATATAAAGCTGCAATTATCATACTTGTACCTAAATCTTTGTCAGTATCTCTAATTATTTCCTTTGGATAGATACCTAGAAGTGAAAAATCTAGGTCAAAGCTTAGCAACATTGTAACACATTTGATTGTGTGTGATACATACTTGGTCAAAACTTCTCAAAATAAATGTCTGTATTTGATGTCACCATGCCTTTCCCCTTTTCTCCCGAGCTGTCTAGAGCCTGGCTTTTGCCCAGTCTGTATCTCTGAAATGGCTCTCCTGAAAAATCTCACGTGTGTTTTTCAGTCTCATAACACTTGACTCCCTCATAGCATTTGTACTGTCAGCTACCCACTCTTCCTCAAAACTCTATTTCTTTGACTTCTGGATTCCTTTCTTTCTTATTTATCTTACTGGTTTTCTGACACACCTGCCTAGACTCAGGAACTATTTTGGCTGTCGGTAACAGAAAACCCTGCTAACAGTGACTGAAATGAACAAGGACTTACTTTTCTTGCACAACAGACAATGACATATAGCTGCCAAAGTTGGCTTAGTTGCTCACTGATGCTAGGTCCAGCATCTCTGATATTCTCTTGGTATTCCCTTCATGCTTGTTGCCTCAAGATCACAATGTGGCTGCTGCAGCACTAGGCATCACATCCACATTCAAGAAAGAAAAAATGAGGCAACCTCTCCCTTTTTGCAATCATTTTATTCGGGAAGCATATTCTCTTTAGCAGGCCTCCTGCTGTGTTTCATCAGTCAGAACTGGGTCATATATCAGGCTGTAAGCCAATCTGGATTCATCCTCTGGAGGTCTGGAATGGTGTTACCCTCCTGAGATCAAGAGACTCAACCTGAACAAATCAATGTTGTTTTGGTAGGAAAAGGGGATGGTAGATTGTGGAGAATGGCTTTGTATGGACATTGAAGAGAGTTGCTGCAATTGTTGATTTTAGGTTCCTTCCTTAACCCTCTTCCTATTTGAGTTGCTTCCTAGGAATATCAACCATAAACACAGATTCCCCTCCTACCCACATCATGATGATAGTTCAAAACCTGAATCTCCAGCTCAGGGTCCAGCACCCTCATGGTATTTCTGTTGAGATTCTTCAGGTATTAGAAACCCACTTTCTCTGTGATGAATTTTCCCAAACTTGTCCCAATTTTACCTACGCCTACTCCAGGAGCTTTCAAATGTATTTTAATATCAGAACTTTTTTTTGTTTTAAATGGACATTACATGGAAAGACATTACATAAAGCAGATACTTTTATTTCTATCTTGCAGCCCTCCTCCTCATGGGGTGGGTGGGAGAAGGGTTGTGCATCTCTGGGAATCTTTTTTTTTTTTTCTATTTAGAGTCCAGTTCTTGCTCTGTTGCCTAAGTTGGAATGGAGTGGCATGATCGTGGCTCACTGCAGCCTCAAACACCTGGGCTCAAGTGATCCTCCCATTTCAGTCTCCTGAGTAGCTAGGACTACAGGCATGCACCACCATGTCCAGCTGATTTTTTGAAAAATTTTTGGTAGAGATGGCGTCTCACTATGTTGCCCAGGCTGGTTTCAAACTCCTAACCTCAAGAAATCCTATCTCAGCCTCCAAAATTCCTGGGATTACAGGCATGAGTCACCATACCTGGTTTCAATCTCTTGGACTCTTTAGGACATTGACAAACAGAGTTTATCCTGATGTCTTGGCCTGGAATCCCCCAAAGCAGATCCTAAGACAAATGCTTACCTGATACCACTCTATTAGGGAGTGTGGGCAGTCCCAGGGAAATAGGAGTAAGGAGAAAGGCGAGTCTTTCTAGTCTTCCAGGGCAGGGAAGGAGGGAGAGAAAATATGCAAGCACACTAAGGAGCTAGTCAGCACTTGGCATCCAGCTCAATTGATTGCCTCATCTTGCCAGACCCTCTTCTGCGTGTCCATATGAGCTGTCGCATCTTAGGACAATCCATCTCTGGGGAGAATATGGGAAGTGTGTATCTGCTGGCTCCTGAACCCATTGGTCAAAACATCACCTTCCCATTATACGCAGGGGTGCCAAAGGGTCTTGGTAGCATCTCACACTTCAGGGGCAGCAGATGAGCGTCAGGGCAGGAGGTTAGAAGTGCGCAGCATGAATAAGAGGTGAGGTAATGTTGAGGGTACCTGAGCAAGGACAGTCCCTGAGGTGGCCAGCCAAAATAATGTGAGGCCACAAAGATCTGAGGTGATACACAGAAGGAGTCTGATATAGTTGGTGAACACCCCTATTATACAGGTGAGAAAACTGCAACCCAGAGAGGGGAAGTGCCTTGTCCAGTCTTACACAGCTAGTTAGTGGCAGAATGCTGCACACTAGACTCTCAGTCTAGTGCTCCTTTATCATGCTAAGCTGTCGTTGCATGCATTTTTTTTTTTACCTGTTTTTCTCTTGAAGACTCAAGAAAGTGTCATGAAAGCCCTGACCTTTCTCAACTGAATATTCTAAGTGGCTTTGGTATCAACTTTATCCATCACAGACTGTGTGCACATTTTAATTGGAACTCTTTTTGTTTGTTTGTTTGTTAACCAGGTTCCTTTAGAGTTAGGCAAAGGAAACTTCTACTTCCACAGTGAAGGGGAAGACTATTATTATCAGCCACATCTGCCAATATTAGGTAGAGGCTTTCTTCATCTTTGCCAGAATTGGGCAGCAGCCATCCAAAATACTGAGGATAATTCTAAACTGAGAGTGATGTACCAAACTTAGATGAATGCTTTATAGTTTCATATTCTTTTTAATATTGAAAATTGCCATTTACAGTTCCCTTTCTTTTACAAAATCCTTTTCTGTGATTGACGTGGTATACATTAGGCATAACTATAATAATCATAGATTTTCTTCCAGAAAACAAAACCAAACTGGGGAATAGGTATTAACAATGCATAAAGAAGTCATACTTGTACTACAGAGAAAGGTGGGAATTAGTTACCTTGTTTTAGACCCTGGACCTTTCTAAGAATTGTTATTCTGTGAAATGATTTCTTGAGGCTGGCCACCTCCTAGGAGATGATACTGAAGTACAGAGGGCCCTTGAACAATATGAGTTTGAACTGTGTGGGTCCACTTATATGTGGATTTTCTTCTACTTCTGCCACCCCAGAGACAGAAGAACTACCCCTCCTCTTCTTCCTCCTCCTGAGCCTACCCAACGTGAAGATGACAAGGATGGGGATCTTTATAATGATCCACTTCCACTTAATGAATAGTCGACATACCTTCTCCTCCTTATGATTTTCTTTTTTAACTTTTGTGGGTGCATAGTGTATGTATATTTTTACGGGGTACATGAGATATTTTGATAGAGGCATGCAATGTGTAATAATCACTACTCTTATCTTTTTTTTTTTTTTTTTTTGAGACAGAGTCTCTCTCTGTCACTCAGGCTGGAGTGCAGTGGCACAATCTCAGCTCACTGCAACCTCAGTCTCCCAGGTTCAAGCAATTCTCCTGTCTCAGCCTCCCAAGTAGCTGGGACTACAGGCACTCACCACCACACCTGGTTAATTTTTGTATTTCTAGCAGAGACAGGGTTTCACCATATTGGTCAGGCTGGTCTTGAACTCCTGGTCTCAGGTGATCCTCCTGCCTCAGCCTCCCAAAGTGCTGGGATTACATAACCCAGGCGTGAGCCACTGTGCCTGGCCTCTTTTAGCTATTTTTAAATATAAAATTAAATTATTTTTTACCACAGTCACACTGTTGTGCTAGCAAATACTAGGGCTTATTCATTCTTTCTATTTTTTTTGTATCCATTAACCATACCCACTTCCCTCTCCCACCCCCACCCCAACTACCCTTCCCAGCCTCTGATAACTATCCTACCCTCTATCTCCAGGAATTCAAATGTTTTAATTTTTAGCTCCCACAGATAAATGAGAACATGCAATGTTTGTCTTTCCATGCCTGGCTTATTTCACTTGACGTAGTGACCTCCAGTTCCATCCATGTTGTTGGAAATGACAGGATCTCATTTTTCTATGGTGGAATAGTACTCCATTGTGTATATGTACCACATTTTCTTTATCCATTCATCTGTTGACAGACACTTAGGTTGCTTCTAAACCTTGGCGATTGTGAATAGTGCTGCAGTGGGAATGCAGTTATATCTGAGATACACTGATTTCCTTTTTTTGGGTTATGTACCCAGCAGTTGGATGCTGGCTTGTGTGGTAGCTCTATTTTTAGTTTTTTGAGGAACCTCCAAACTGTTCTCCATAATGATTGTACTAATTTACATTCCCACCAACCGTGTATAAGCATTCCTTATGATGTTTTTAAGAACATTTTTTCCTCTAGCTTACTTTATTGTAAGGATATAGTATATAATACATATAAAATAAAACACATGTGTCAATCAACTGTTTATGTTATTGTTAAGGCTTCCAGTCAGCAGTAGGCTATTAGCAGTATTCAACTAGAGATCATACCACTGACAGAACAGACTCCTTCTGGCAATAATATACCCAATTATAAACAAGACCTAAAGCCACTCTAGGCAAGGGTTAGTTAAGTCATGTACCCCCGACACTTAAAAAAACCTATGTACTGCCACAAAGTTTCTTCTCTTTCTCTATCAGCTAAACATCACTAGCCTCAAGACAAGCAATGTTGAAACAATTGCAGCTCACTGCCAGATGCTGACTGACATCCCCCCACCATTCCACAAGCCATAATTACAGCTTTGATTGGAAACAAGAGTGATTTCAGTCATTTCATCCTGCTAAAAGACCACTGACCATAGACTGGTTCTGGCAGGTTTACACAGGCTGTGCACTGAGTGTCTCCATGTCCTCTGCTTTACCTTTTGACATATGGTGACGAATTGTAATGCATTTAAATGTTAGGGCTCCACCTGAAAGAGAAAATGGGCTGACTGTAACAGACATGTTTCATTACTACACATGCATGTATCCCCTCTTCATGAGTATGAGTATTCATAGCTCCTTCTATAACCTGTTGAACATGTATGCTTGGCCAACCTGTTCAGTTTAAATCCTTATTCCATCTTACCCTCCCTCAAAGTGCCTGCTTTCAGTCTCTGCTGGAGGCTCCACATCTCAGCCTGTCAGGATGGCCAGCCTGTGTCAGGATGGCCAGTATAATTCACACTTTCTTGGAGAATTCAAGGACAATCCCACTAATTGACAGGCAGCAAGTAGCTGACATACTAGAGTGTTCTATGAAAACAAATGACACTGACTGACATGCAAGTATACACTCCTAATAAATTCACCAATCCTTGCTTTCCTTCTGGGTACACACATTTCCTGGCCACCAGATAGCTTTTATGAGGACTCAGGTTTGTTCAGATTCTTTTTCCAAAGAAATGGAACTTCCTAAAAGATTTTAGGTTGTTATATTCTTGAATTGGTTGAGCAAAATGTGTCTTCTGATCTTTGACAGTTGACTGAATGTGCTGGTGAAATAACTGACATTCATCGTGCTTTCACTAAAGACGTGTGTGTGTGTGTCTCTGTGTTATTTATATTAAAAGTATTAAAAAACACATTTGTATTTAATCTACCCAGTAATAATTTTTATTGTTTTCCCATGAAAATTACACAAGCAAGACTAACCATAAGAAATGCCATTACTAGTAAAATTTCTGATGCATAGACAGAGGCTGCCTTGGATGTGTGCTGAGGCTCATAGAATACAGACGAGACAGTAATTTTAAGATGATGGTCTTCATAGAGCCAGAAACAATTTATTTTCAATTTTTGAAGTAAAAATTATTTCATCACTTAGAAACACATTTTTAAATGTCCCTTGAGGTTTTTTAGGTCATGTAAACAACAACAACAACAACAACAACAACAACCATGTGTTGCTCATTTGAATGATAGCAGTGTATTTCCCATCTGGCATTGGGAGAGTGAGGGATTGGAGATAGTGATCCAACTCCACATTTACGCAGTGCTGATGGAGACGTCATAAGACTGCTTTCCATATCTGTGCAACCCACATCCATGCTGAGAAAAGCTGGGGCTATGAACATGCTGTCTTAGGGGTAGGGAGGGGAGGCAGGACAGGAAGAGAACAAATAGATGAAGTTTAAAAGTTAGAACTGTGAGTCTTTGTTCAGCGGGTTATAACCTTCAGGGTGTAAATATATAACACCGTTCTAAGCATGTAGGAAGCACTCGAAAATTAAGTGACTAGGACAAATATTAGATTAATCGTCTTCTAGGCTTCTGGATGTCAGGGACCATACTAGCTTGGCATGATGGTTGTTTGGGAATCTAAAACAATAATGTATACTCGATGATTTGGGAATTGAAGGATGAAGTTCATAACCAACTCTGAGGTTGGTTAGCTCAATTAGGTACCAACAAGACACAGGCAGTAAGTTTTATGGCCACAAAGATATGGGCTATTCATCAAACCATGGGGTACTTTTATAAGCATGAGCCACTGTTGGTGATGAAGAAAAACTCAAGCAACAGGATAAGGGGGGAAAACTCAGAATATATTCTAATAACAGGATATTGTTTGTATGAGAGGAACAGGACATTTTAGCAGGTCAAGTGATGAATTAAAACAACTTGGAGAAATGAACAAAAGAATCATTGGACTATTTGGGCTGTAAGGGAGAAATGACAAAAGAGTCAGACCTCAGTTAAACTCAAGTTTCTACACAGAGCACATGAAGGGAGGAAGTAGGGTACTGAATCTCAAATGTTTTTTGATCATGGGTCATAATTTAAAAACCATTTAATGGTGTGACCTATGGCATATATACACACAAACATATATATCTGAAATTGTAATGTCATAAGTGATACTCTTATCATTTACAATGAACTCTGCTAGTTTCTATTCTACTCTATTCCATCATTTCAAGAATACCAGCACTATCTACCTAATCGATTTCACAGCCCATAATGGGTAATGATCTGTAGTTTGAAAAACACAGGACTGGGTAAACACCAAGGGTAGGAAAATGTACTTAAAACTCTGGTGAGGACTTATCTATTATGGGTTGAAAGAAGAGACTGCTGGGATGGGCCAACCCAGTCAAGAAACTTGTGGGAAGTAAGCAGGCTGAGAGGTCTGCACTGCCTGTGGGAGTCAGGTGAGAGTAAAGATCTGCCCCAGGTGACCACTGGATACTGGTCACTTGGGTTAACTTGCTTTGAAGACGTGCCAGAATTTCTACCCAAAACTATAAGACATTGAGCATTTTGAGGGCTGCAGAGGAAGGGGGGGGTATTGGTATCTGGTATCACTGAGTGATGCTAGTTACAAAGGATCCTGGACAATGCTACCTTGATGCATGGTTACAACCTTCGCAGATCTTACAGAGGAAGTAATTTGCACAGTAGGGACTCAACTCTTCCCTGCTCAAAATGTTGAAAGAGCTTCTCATGATACTTAGGATAAAGGTCAAAATACTTGTGATGGGTTACAAACCCCTTGCACGGCTTGTGCCCTGCCTCTCTCTCCACCTGCTCTCCCCACCATCTGTCCTACCCTGTAGCCTGTGAGACATTTTCAAACTTTCCAACCTTTTCCTTAGTGTCCCTCATACTCTTCCCTCTACTTGAGCCACTCTTCCTCTGTTCTTCAACCAATTTAATTTTTACTTCCACGTGAAACCTTTCCTGATTCCCCAGATGAGAGTAGGTCCCCTTGTTAGACACAGGAAAATCACTTATTTGTGTAAGCATGTATTTAATATCTCTCTCTCTTATTAGACTATGAGCTTTGTGAAAGCAGGGACTATGTCTGATAAAAGATAAAAACAACTACTTTAAATATCTTATCAAGAAACTGCATTTCATTTTCTTTGATAACATTTAGAATATCTTCTGAATCTATGCTTATATCACCTTTTTATTGATAATATTAATTTTTTCTTTCTCTTTTCCTTAACCAGGCTTCTGAGGAGTTTACCTATTTCATTGTTCTTTTTAAATACCAGATTTTGGGTTTATTTATTCTTTTTACTATTTTTAGCAACACCACTACATTCTCCTATTAGTTCTAATAGTTATTCTTTAAGAACTAGAGTCTTAAGGATTTTAGTTGTGCAATTACAGCATTTACAATGACTTTCTTTATTCCTTTTCCATATTTGTATCTACTATTTCATTTTCATGTCTTACTTCTTTATTTTAGTCCCTAAAACAATGTTAATAATAGTGGTGATAGGAGGCATCTCTGTTGTATTCCTGAATTTGGTGGCTTTAGTACAGCTCCATTTTGTGTGCTGTTTGCTGTGTTGTTTTGAGTAGTTAGCGTTTATTGTTCCTTGAAGGACCAGTAAGGTTGGATGAAATCCAGAAGCGTCCTGGGAGTCACATGAAAAAATAACTATTTCAGGAGAAAGGAGTGATTGACTACATCAAATGCTGGATAGGTCAAGTAAGATAAAGCCTGAGAAATGATCATGAGATTTAAAAACATAGGGGTCTGTGATGACCTTGACCACAGTAGTCTGCATGGAGTGATGATTGGAATGGGTTAGACAGAGGATGTGGGGAGAGGAGGTAGAGACCGGGAGAGGAGGCAAGTTCTGTTTTGCCAGGAGATGTTGTAAAGGGGAGAAGAGAGTTGAGGCAGCAGCTGGAGGAGAATGGGGTCAAAAGAGTATTTTTGTTTTGTTTTGTTTTGTTTTTTGAAGATGGGAGACATTAAACTATATTTGAAAGCTACTGCTTAGGACCCGGCATTAAGGCAAAACTGGTGATCAAACAGAGAGGCATGTTTATAGAGAGATGTGCTTACAAAAGTGAGAGGAGTGAGATCTTGTACACAAGTGGAGGGTGACTTGTTTTTTTTTTCTTGAGAGAGAATCTTGCTCCGTTGCCCAGGCTGGAGTGCAGTGGTGGGATCTCAGCTCACTGCAACCTCCGCCTCCCAGGCTCAAGCGATTCTCCTGCCTCAGCCTCCTGAGTAACTGGGACTATAGGTGCGCGCCACCATGCCTGGCTATTTTTTTGTATTTTAGTAGAGACATATTGCCCGTGTTGCCCAGGCTGGTCTTGAACTGCTGAACTCAGGCAATCTGCCCACCTCGGCCTCCCAAAGTGCTAGGATTACAGGTGTGAGCCCCTGTGCCCAGCCAGAAAGAGGCCTCATGCAGTATTCAGCCCTCTTGCCCTTCTGCCTTATGCCATATGAGGACACAGCATTCCTCCCCTCCAGAGGATGCAGCCATGAAGCGCCATCTTGGAAGCAGACACCTGACCCTCACCAGAGACCAAACCTGCCATTGTCTTGATCTTGGATTCCCAGCCTCCAGAACTGAGGGAAATACATTTCTGTTCATTATAAATTACCCAGTCTTGGGTATTCTGTTGTAGCAGCACAAACATATTAAGACAAGGAGGGAAGGCAGAATATGAGAGACAGGGACAGATGCTGGTAAGTGGGCCACTGTAGTCACCTACTGTTTCTTTTTCTCCATGGACGTATAGCTTTGCTAGGTGATTCTCGTAAGCGTGCAAGTGTGGAATCACTAGTCTATAGCTAGAACCAAGCAACTCACACAGCTTATCACTTCCTTCAATCAAGTCGATCCTGCATCTTGGATCTCATCTCTCTAGTGATGAGGAAAGCCGTTTCCAGAAGAAAGAATGAAGAAAGTGTGATTTCAAATTCCTAGGCCCTAGATCCCGCTCTATGAGAACAGCCCAGGCCGGTGTCATCTTCATAGCTGGACAGGCTGGACCTATGAGAAAAGAGAGGGAGGAAAAGAAAGGGAGAGGGAGAGGGAGGGAGGAATAGAAGGGGAGAGAAAGAGGTAGATAAATAGAGACAAGGAGAAAAAACGTCAGTTCTCTCCCAAGAAAGAAGCAACCCAAGAGGGAGAAGGGCCCCTGGCTGCTGAGGGTACCCCCTCATCTAGAAGCCAAGGTACAGTGGGTTCCTCAAACATGGCCAGTGCTTACCCCCGGAAGAGAGGCCACATGCAAAGTCATTGGCCCCGATGCCAACTCCTCCTGGGAACAGAAAGGGTGGGGTCAGGAATCTGTTTAATCACCTAAGTTGCTTCCCTCCTCTACCTAGGTCTGAGTCAAAAATGGGTGCCATGGGAGACAAATTTAGCCAGCAAAATATTTTTGAAAATCATACCGAAATACCCTAAGCAAGGCAGACAGGGCACTTTTTTGCTCTATGCAGCACCCCTTGCCCCCATATCCTCCAGGGCCACTGTAGATGTGGGCACCCCTGGCTTAGCCACCGAGTTACAGCTTCTAGTGTCTAGTCACAGGCAGTAAGGAAATGCTGGCTCATTTTTTTTTCCTCCCGGAAAAAGTCTTAAAACAGAATGACCTGGTGAACTTCCCAACTCCAGAATTCTGTGCAGTTATTTTCTAGTGACTGACACCGACTTCAGCCAGTTGTTTCTTTAGGAGTCTTCCCTGTGGGGTAAAAATAAGAAATAATTTGTTTCCTGATAGCAGCAAGGAGAACAGAACATCACTTCACCTGACAGTGGAGAGCCCCAGACAGATACTCACTTCCTGTTCATTCCCCTGCCATTGTTCGGTAATGGGCAATGATATTAAACATGCATATTTCACAGTCTCTTGTCCCACGATTTGGAGGATGGCCATTCACTATGCATGAACCACTCACTCATGCTCATCACACAGAGAAAATTACATTTTCCCAGTTGCCAAATGGAAGAGATAAATTATCTCAGGTGGACAAGCACATTGCTCTCAAGAGCAGCTTCCAGACCTAAGACAAAGAGATTTAAAAAAAAAAAACAAAAAACACGCTGGAGGGGAACTCTGAGCTTTCCAGGTATTGGTGGGGGTCAGTCTCTTCATTCGGACTCGCCAGATCCTCACTTTGCAGTTAGCGGGCTTAAAGTGGCGGGACATTTGCCCTTCTGTTTCTTTTGGATTAAATGAGCAGCCTTGGGGCCTCTTATTCTTCCTTCATAGAAGAGATGTTATAAAAATGAATAAATCAACACAAAACATTTCATATTTATGCCTACTTGCTGAATTGATACTACTTGTAATGAAAATCAAGGAAGCAAAATGTTAAAATGTTCTCTTTGGGGAAGACACATTGGAATGTCTTACCACAGATGTACACACACTTGCTTGTTACACACTCCTTCCCTATCCCTAACTATTCTCTGAGGTTAATGAAGGTCCTGACAACTGCAGTCTCTAACTTAGCATATAATCCCAAACCTACTACCTGCACACATAGGAGTCGTAGCGCAACTATGTACTAATGGCAGCCAACACTCATTACCCTTCATACCACCATCACTGTGCAAACCCTTAGTGCATTTTCCAATATGATCCCACAATCCTTCATTTTTATGTTTTGCCCACGCTAAAATTCGACAGCGAATTCTTGCAACAATTATTAAGCGCCTGGAATTGTATTAGGCTCTGGGGGTAGAGGCGGGGGACGAAGCGGGAATAACCGCAGTACACAGCAGACCCTATGAAAGTGCCAAAACGCCGGTCTCACTCGGAAGGCTTTGGGAGAGGGGAGAGGAGAGGGCTCATGGGCAGCTAAAGCCACCAGTGACCTCATTATACAATATTTAGGTTATCAGACTTTTCTATGCCTAGAAAAGCAGCGCCTCAACCATTCCAACGGGACGCACCGCGTTCAGTGACGCCCCTCATCGGTGCCCACAGCTTTGGGCTAGCTGAAGGCACCACAGAGGCACCAGTTATTACCAGTGTTAGGGTCCAGTGGCTTCTCCTGTCCCTTTCCTCTGGATCCCAAAGTATTGGTTCCCTTTTGTTAGTTTTATTCCGGTCATGCCAATGAGCACAGATTCACAGCCCAGGCGGCCCGCTCGGAATCCCAGGCCGGCTGGGGACCGGTGCACTTGGGCTCCGTGCCCCCTCGACCCTCTGCCCGGTGCCCCTTCCCGCGCGCGCGGGTCTCCCCGGTTCCAGAGTCCACCAGTCCCAGCCGGCTCCTTCTCCCCACCCACCCTCCCACCGGGCCCCTGGCGGCTGCAGCAGCGCGGGGCTGGCGGGGCGGCGACCGGGCTCAGGCAGATCCCCGCTTCCCGCCTTCCCGGCGCCCCCTCCCTCCCGGACGGAGCCCGAGGATCCCCCACCCCCGGCGGGCGTGAGGACGGGCTTCTGAGTGACTAGAGCTCGACCGCGTGTGCCCCGGGAAGGCCAGGCTACCCGGGACGGGGCTCGGCTCCCCAGGTGAGCTCGTCTCCGCGGGGCTGGATCCGGGAAGGCCCCGGGACCGCGCGGCCGAGCGGCCTGGAGGCTGCGGGAGGGCAGAGCGGGGCGCGCGGGAGGCAGCCGCCCCCGGGCGCCCAGGGCCCGGCTCCCCAGCGCCACCGCCGCAGCAGGTGGGGGCCCAGCGGGCGGGAGCCGGAGCCCGAGCCGGAGCAGTGAGCCGGACTGTCGGGGCGTCCGCGGGAGCTCGCCGTGCGCCGGGGCTGGGACCGGCCTGGCGGAGCGCGCCGGCGCCGCGGCCGCAGACAAAGGGCGGCTCGCGCCCGGGCCGCCACGCTCTCGGGCTCTGCCTGGGTAAGTGGCTCCCCTCCGCTGGCTTTCTCCTCCCGCCGCCTGCGCCTCTCGGAGTTCGGCGGGCTCCGGAGAAACGGGTAAGAGATGAGACTTCCCCGCCCGCACTGCCTCCCCACCTCACCCTAACAATAAGCCCCCCAGGCCAAGCCACTGCCAAACTAGCGAGTTTCCGAGCGGCAGGGGTCTCCCGCGGGACCCGCCCGGCTGCTCTGGGTGACCTCGCCCGCAGACCGCGCGCCGTTGCTGTCCTGGACCCGTTTGGGATGGGAGGTTGCCGCTGGGCTCCCCGCGGTGTGTTTAGGGGAGGAGGACGCAGGGGCCGGGCGCCGCGAGGGGACCCCACCACCGGGGACAGTCCGGAGCGCTTGGGGTCGCCGAGGGGCTGTTCACACTGCGAGTTCAGATTCGGATAGCGGTTGCGGGGTCTGCCCCAGTCCCCGATTATCCTCCCCTCCAGCCTCTCCCTTCCTCGTTCAAAGGTTAATACAGCGCCCTCTCCCCTCGCCACCCGACCGAGGCGCCCACACTGCCGGTCGGTAGCCCCTGGGAGAGGGGGAGTGGGGGGACCCCTCCGCTTTCGCCGCTCGGCGACCCAGAGCCCCAGCCTGCCGGAGAGGGCAGCGGCTCGGGTTTGACATCCCAGCTGGGTCACGGGCCGGCTCCCCCAGCCTCCTCCCGGGTTGCTGTCTATCAGGAAAGCAATCGGAAGTCCGGCCAGCTTTTGCTTTTGTTCTGCCCGCTACTCTACGGAATCGTAGGTGAAGCCGGGGTGGGCGGATGCCCCGGGAGGGGGCTGCGGCGGGAGTTCCAGGTGCGGCCCCGCAATGACCATTGGAGGCGGCGGCTGTTTCCCGCCCCTGGGTGGGGAATGGATTCCGATCGCTAATCGATAACCTGGAGCCAGCAGTGGGTCAGCAGCGTCCCGACAGAGCGCAGCGGCCGCGTACTGTCACGCGCCTCTCCAGCACTCTCGAAAGCACTACCTCGAGACGTGCATTTCCATTCACGGATCTGTGCCTGGGGGTTGATTCATGTCACCCCTGCCTGGGTTGAGGAGTGTCCGCAACTGCTCAATAGCCATTTACTGGGAGGTTACTGTGTGCAAGGCAGCTATCTTAAATAACCTTACTGTAAAATATACTTACTGAGCACCTACTATGTGAAAAGCAGGTATACTACAGACTTTTCAATTGAATAGATATGTATTGAGCACCTACCCCGTGCAAAGGTGAAGCGTCATGACGTTCTCAATGTAACAGGTATTTATTGAGTACCTACTATGTTCAAGGTAGCTATGCTATGACCTTATTGTAATATATATTTACTGAGCACCTACTAAGTACTAAAGATTTTTTTGCTGAAGGGTTGCCAGTGTACTTTTGGGATATAGATAGAAACAAGGGAGAGAAAATATAATATCTTCTGACCCTTGAGTCTTCAACTCCTTTAGTGACCTGCATTTTAACCTTTCCAAACCGCTTGTGTGGTGTATGAAGGGCTGGTCTTCTACACTTGAGGGTACACTTCTATGCTTGAGGGTTTGTCAGACAGGAGCAGGGCTGAATAGTAAAAAGGCTTGCTCTGGAACCTCTTTCCAATTCAGTTTCCTTGCATTAGAAAAGTCAATTTCTTTGCGTAAAGCACCATGAAGTTATCACAGGGAATCAAAGGGCAATAAGGCAAAGCCCTAATGCTCAAAGGGAGAGAGAATCCGTGCTGGAGACAGACAAAAAGACACCTCCTAAACAAGGAAGGAACCAATAAAGGAAGGGAGACGGAAGCATGAAGACAGGGCCAGCTCAACCTTCCAGACCCTCACTCCAAACTGATACCAGTGATGTTGGGGTGAGAGAGTCTAAGTCCTATCATTGCCCATGGCCCTAGGACTGGAATTAAATAGTTTTCCTGCTAAGAGATTTGATGAATCTGTTACTCTGATAATCTTAGGATCTTGAGATGCACTGGAATATCCAGATTGGCAAGAAAATCATATCCATTAGCAAATATTTGAGTATTTACAATGCAATATAGGCATTTATCAGGGAAATGTAGTCTAAGATGTCTTTGTCTTAAAGAACTCTGGTTCATGAGATAAACATGTAAAATGACAACTTGGGCAGCATATATGAAAAGCCAGGAGCAAATTCCTCCTGGAATTTAACATAAAAAACACTCTCATCACATGGAACTGTGGTTTTTCTCTTATCAGACATTGAGAACTCTCTACGTGCCTTGTATGTTTATCTTTTTGCCTTGGCCTCTAGAAATTCCTGCTAACGGCTTTATCCCAGCTTCTTGGTACAATGATTTTTTTCTCCGTTAATTATTTCTGAGACCTCTCTTTTAAATTCCTTATAAAAAACTATATTACAGTATTTTTGTTGTGAACTTGAAAGCCTCTCTGAAATCTTTTCTGTAAGTAAGCCCGTTATGAAAGATACATAGAAAATATGGTAAGTATTAGATGAATGTGCTTATAAGAAAAGGGGGAAAAAACTATCAGGAATTTACAGAGAAAACAAACGGGCTTTGCAAGATGAAATAGGATTCAGATGGGCAAAAACAACTAACAAAGACTTTCCTCCCAAATTGAGGGAAATAGCGTTGGCAAAGGTGTCAAGGAAAACAAACCATCTTTACTTTAGGTATTTGATAGATCTTCCTCTGGAATAGTTTCCATTCACTCAACACAACGAGTGCTGCTGGAACATTTCACTGTGTCAAGGACTATGCTAGATGTCAGGTGGGGGGCATCACCCAGAACCAATTGAGGTTCAGCATGATCCCACAGCTGGCAAGGACCTTTGTTCTCCTGTCCTGGCTGTGGGGTAGCACTACCCTGCGTCTCAGCCATTCTTTCAAGCATTCTTGGAGTTTTTTCACCTGAGCTGAACTTGACTGTAATCTTCTTCAAGGCCAAGAATGTGACTTTTTTTTTTTTCTCTGCGTCCCTCCCTCCTTGCAGGTTCAGGTAGAAAGAGTCGGTAGGGTAGGTGACACTTCTTTCAGTGACCTCTATTGCCCATTTCATCACTCCTTCCCGGCCTCATCAGGGCCTGCTATCCTCTCTTCCTCTCCATCATTTTCAGCTGTTCAGAGCCTTTCACTGTATGAAAACTGGTCTCAGGGGAAAACCAATCTGTCATCAGTCACTTTCTCTTGAATATGAATGTAGGTCACTGTGTTCTCTCTTCCAGGGGTCTTTGCACTTTAAGCCTCATTATGAAATGAAAGGCTCTGTTCACCATGAGACAATATCAGGCACAGACAAGTGGGTGTTGGAGGTAATTGGGGAGGCAAAGTGCCTTTCCTGGTGCTCCTGAAACCACCACCTCCTCATGTAGCCAGTCTTGGCAAGGGTCCTTGCCGTCCCATGATTCTTGAAAGTCTGGAGCCTTCATTGCTGTTTATCATGGTGCAGTGGTTGAAGTCAGACAGTGGCTCTCTGTGAGCCACCTGTCAGCTTGGCCCTGATACATTCCACTCCAAAGTTTAAAGCTTTATTGTTTGCAGGGAGAATCCTTGCTTCCTTACTTATATGTGCCCATTATTTTAAGGCAGCGATTCTCAACCTAGGCACTGTTGATGTTATATGGGCCAGATAATTTTTTGTTATGGGGAGCTGTCCTGTGCATTACAGGGTGCTTAACAGCATCCCTGGCCTCTACCCCCTAGATGCCAGGAACACTAAACACCAGCCTGCTCCCCTAGTTGTGACAACCCAAAATGTCTCCGGCCATTGCCAACTATCCCCTAGGAAACAAAATCACCGCTGCTTGAGAACCACTGTTCTAAGGGTTATTGGTTATTATGTATCATGCCATATAGGAGAGGCCTTATCTAATGTAATTCAATTCTCTTCAATAAAGAGGAACTAATACATGTGTAATTAACATGGCGGAACTTTTCATATAAGTAATTTCATAAATCCTTTTTTTTCAGACCTCATATCCTAATCTGGTTATTATATTAAGTTCATCTTTTGAAGCATAAAGCCTCAAATTCTTCTTTTTCTAGTGTGGCTGATTTACATACCACGACTGTGGGTAGCAGAACTGCCATTACCCACAAGATCATCCGAGGTTGCTGCTTGGGCAGTGCCTGGTAACCACCAGTGGGGGAGTAAAATGGCAGAGGAGGATTGAGTTCTAGTGGACTTGATGCTTATGTAATTTGATGGGCCCTCTTTAAGGAAAAGACAAAATGATAAGGGGAGCACATTGCTAGGGCTCCTCCCAGGCCTTGGAAGGGTCCTGTGAGGACAAGTGATGGGCTCTGAATTTAAGTTTCATTAGCTTCGTGGGAAAGCAGTCTTTGGGAAAGGTTTTGAGGAGTGACTGGACAGCTGTGTCTGCAAGAATAGGAAACTAGTCCTACCTATGACTGATAGGAGCTAAGAGAAAAATCTCAAAGTGTTGACTTAAATTGAGAGCACAGATCAAAACAGAATTGTTAAACCTAGGGTGACTTATACTTCTGTTAACATCTGCCCTCAAAAGTAAGAACTTCCATATTGTCAGCAACCCCAGGTCCACATCAGCAGCATCATAGGTGAAATGAGGGGCAGGGATCGTTCCGGTTTAGCAGGAGGCTCTGCGTTCCACTAATGGGTAGTAGTAACTTACTGCACCTTGTAAACGAGGTTGGTCAGTGCTGAAGTTATTGCCTCAGGAAATGAATGAAACTCTTTTTCAGGTCATTCTAATGATATTTGAAGAGTTTATAACAGGAGTACATTGATTCAAACTTTTCTTTTGCAATACCTGAGCCTGGGATGAGAAGTCCTTGCATTAAAACAGGCCAGGCAGGAAACACTTGCCCCCTCATTTTGGGGGGCAAGTAATTTAAGTACAGTCATGTGCTACATAATGGACATTTCAGTCAATGAAGGGCTGCATGTGGGACTGTGAAACTGTAAGATTATAATACTATATTTTTCCTGTACCTTTTCCATGTTTAGACATATTTAGGTGTACAGATACTCAGAATTGTGATACAGTTGCCTACAGTGTTCGGTACAGTAGCATGCTGTACAGAGTTGTAGTCTAGGATCAATAGGCCATACCTTATAGCCTAGGTATGTAGGCTATTCCATCTAGGTTTGTATAAGTATGCTCTGTGATGTTCCCATAACCAGGAAATTGACTAATGATGCATTTCTAAGATGGATCCCCATCATTAAGTGATGTATGACTGTATGAATTTAAGAACTTAAAATAATAAGGCTTTAAAAATGAAACTATAATTCAGACTTCTCATTAATCTTTTTCCTTAGTTTAGATCACCTTAGCTTCAGCGAGGAAGACAGTGTTCTAATTGTTGCTTTAGTGTAGAAATGTTAAATATAAATGCCTGGCCCTGCACAAGACTGATCTGGCAATGTATCAATGTCTAGATTTAACAAAAATTAAAAATAAGAAATAAGAAACACTCTACATGAAGATTTGCTGTAGGAGGGATTTCTTTTAAAGCATTGCTAGTCTTTCATTTGTATTTAAACAGATTTGATTTGTATAAAATTTTTCGAGTTGAGACCTGTTTGGAGATTTTAGGTCAAATGCGCACACAGTCACAGAAATTAGACCTGAAAGAGATTTTAGGGGTTTCTGGCCAGCCCTGCTTGCCCATTGAATAATTGGAGAAACTGAGGCTGAGAGTGGTTAGATGGCTTGCCAAGGTCACACAGAGATCAGCTGGGAGGCTGGCTCAAGGAACCAGGAGCTCACCCCATCCCCTTGACAGTGCTGCTGGGATACCGTTCTTCTGTCTTCCTGGTTGTAGAGTGTGTTGGTGTAGGGAGACTAGGCAGGAAAAGGTTTGATAACTTGTCTCATTTCCAGGGCACCTGATCCTCAGAGAACTACTCATTAATTTAAACTGATTACATCTATGCCAAAGGTGTGTGTAAACACAGGCAGTACTGAAACAATCACAGAAAAACTGAGACGGTTCAATTGGTGGAATGAGACTATTTTTTTTTTTTTTTTTTTTGAGACGGAGTCTCGCTCTGTCGCCCAGGCTGGAGTGCAGTGGCGCAATCTCGGCTCACTGCAAGCTCCGCCTCCCGGGTTCACGCCATTCTCCTGCCTCAGCCTCTCCGAGTAGCTGGGATTACAGGCGCCCGCCACCACGCTCGGCTAATTTTTTTTGTATTTTTTTGTATTTTTTAATTATACTTTAGGTTTTAGGGTACATGTGCACAATGTGCAGGTTTGTTACATATGTATCCATGTGCCATGTTGATTTCCTGCACCCATTAACTCGTCATTTAGCATTAGGTATATCTCCTAATGCTGTCCCTCCCCCCACCCCACAACAGTCCCCGGAATGTGATGTTCCCCTTCCTGTGTCCATGAGTTCTCATTGTTCAATTCCCACCTATGAGTGAGAACATGCGGTGTTTGGTTTTTTGTCCTTGCGATAGTTTACTGAGAATGATGTTTTCCAGTTTCATCCATGTCCCTACAAAGGACACGAACTCATCAATTTTTATGGCTGCATAGTATTCCATGGTGTATATGTGCCACATTTTCTTAATCCAGTCTATCGTTGTTGGACATTTGGGTTGGTTCCAACTCTTTGCTATTGTGAATAGTGCTGCAATAAACATACGTGTGCATGTGTCTTTATAGCAGCATGATTTATAATCCTTTGGGTATATACCCAGTAATGGGATGGCTGGGTCAAATGGTATTTCTAGTTCTAGATCCCTGAGGAATCGCCACACTGACTTCCACAATGGTTGAACTAGTTTACAGTCCCACCAACAGTGTAAAAGTGTTCCTATTTCTCCACATCCTCTCCAGCACCTGTTGTTTCCTGCTTTTTTAATGATGGCCATTCTAACTGGTGTGAGATGGTATCTCACTGTGGTTTTGATTTGCATTTCTCTGATGGCCAGTGATGATGAGCATTTCTTCATGTGTTTTTTGGCTGCATAAATGTCTTCTTTTGAGAAGTGTCTGTTCATGTCCTTTGCCCACTTTTTGATGGGGTTGTTTCTTTTTTTCTTGTAAATTTGTTTGAGTTCATTGTAGATTCTGGATATTAGCCCTTTGTCAGATGAGTAGGTTGCAAAAATTTTCTCCCATTCTGTAGGTTGCCTGTTCACTCTGATGGTAGTTTCTTTTGCTGTGCAGAAGCTCTTTAGTTTAATTAGATCCCATTTGTCAATTTTGGCTTTTGTTGCCATTGCTTTTGGTGTTTTAGACATGAAGTCCTTGCCCACGCCTATGTCCTGAATGGTATTGCCTAGGTTTTCTTGTAGGATTTTAATGGTTTTAGGTCTAACATTTAAGTCTTTAGTAGAGACAGGGTTTCACCGTGGTCTCGATCTCCTGACCTCGTGATCTGCCTGCCTGGGCCTCCCAAAGTGCTGGGATTACAAGCGTGAGCCACCGCGCCAGGCCGGAATGAGACTATTTTATAAAAACTTCCTTTATTGCTTTTTTGTATCATCTTTACAGTAAATAACTAGAATGAAAACATTTGTCTATTTAAAAAAGTAATATATATTCATTATGGAAGGTGGCAAGAAGAGTAAACAAATCCTACCTGTGATCCTGTGATACTTTAATCCCATTCATATTTTGCTATGTTTATTTTTAGTGGTTTTTTTCAGCCCATTTTCAAGCTCATTTGAACAATTGAGACCATATTGTACATATAATTTTGATTTTTCTTGCCTTTTTTATTAGAATAAACAATGTACATGTTATTGTGAACATAATTTTTGTGAACATAAATTCCTTGTGAACATAATTTTTTTTTGTCTTTCTACAATGTCAGAGTTTTATTGATGCTATTTTTTTTTTTTACTTTAAGTTCTGGGATACATGTGCAGGACGTACAGGTTACATAGGTATACACGTGCCATGGTGGTTTGCTGCACCCATCAACCTGTCATCTACATTAGGTATTTCTCCTAATGCTATCCCTCCCCTAACACCCACTCCCTGACAGACCCCAGTGTGTGATGTTCCTCTCCCTGTGTCCTTGTGTTCTCATTGCTGTGAACATAATTTTTAATGTCTGCATAATTCAATCCTTAGAAGCTTGTTAATTTACCACAACGTTTTGCTATTAGTGAACATTAAGTTTGGTCCTAATTTCTCCCTGCTGTGTCACTGCATGAGCAACTTTGTGTCTGTGCTTTTTCTACATTTTGGATTGTTTTCTTGGTATGCATTCCCAAAGAGTGAAATTACTGAGCCAAGGATATGTGTTCATTGTGTTCAATGGCTTTACCAAAATGATGTACCAGTTTACCTTATATTGACAGCATACTATAAATGATGAAATTTCACTACACCATTGATAACATACTTTTTTTGTAATTACTTATGTGACAAAGTAAAGGTGTCTTTATTGCTTTCATTCACATTTTGCTTACCAACACAGCTAAACATTTTTCTATAGAATTTTTTATAGGACTTTCTGTGTGTGTGTGTGTGTGTGTGTGTGTGTGTGTGTGTGGTGTTTTTTGTTGTTGTTTTGGTGAATTACCTATTTGAGTGTAGTGTTTTAAAAAAAAAAAATGACCTGTCATTTGTCAAAAGGAAAAACAATAACCTCTGGTCTTATAGGTATAGTGGCCATTTTATAAAGAATTCCGGCTGGGCGCAGTGGCTTACGCCTGTAATCCCAGCACTTTGGGAGGCCGGGTGGATCACGAGGTCAGGCGATCGAGACCATCCTGGCTAACATGGTGAAACCCCGTCTCTACTAAAAATACAAAAAATTAGCCGGGCGTGGTGGTGGGCGCCTGTATTCCCAGCTACTCGGGAGGCTGAGGCAGGAGAATGGCATGAACCCAGGAGGCAGAGCTTGCAGTGGGCAGATGGGGGCCCACCACTCCCCCCCGGGGGGGACAGAAAAACACTCCACCTCAAAAAAAAAAAAAAAAAAAAATTCCATTCAACCCGCATGTTCCATGATTCCAACATCTTCAGTTCCATGTTTCAGGCTAAACATTTTGTTCATAGTCATAGAGCTGCTTGTTAGTTCCTGAAGCAAGCTTAGATGGAGAGATAGAGTGCTTTATCCTCTTAGTGGAAGCCAAATTACATTGAGCATTTGCTAAGTGCTTCTCAGGCCTTAATTCTTATTCTTACAGCAGTCTCTGAAGTGGGTACTGTCACGTCTCTCCATTTATACATGAGGAGAGTGTTGCATAGAAAAGCAAAATAACATAACCACAGTCACATACACTTTTAATAACTGCTAACTACCTCTGGATCTTTGCTAACATGGCCTGCCTCAGTTATGTACTTGGTCTTGGAGGGAGTTACGGTTAGGAATATTAGCAACTTCATCTGAACTCTACTGCCTATTTCTGGGAGACTTTGTGGTGCAAGTTAATTTTACTATCTTAAATTTCCTCACTCTATCTTCTGTATCTCTTACCCTCCCCTGTGTTTTCCATCCTTTTCTTTTCATCTCTCCAAGATACATTATGAATAGTTTCTTCTGACTTGTCTTCCAAGTCACAATGTATCTCTTCAGCTGTATCTAATCTGTGGTTAAATCCATCATTTATTGCATTCTCAATTTTGATTACTGGATTTCCAATCTAGAATTCTAGTTATTTTTCAAATCTGCAATGTTACTTTTTATGGTTCTTGGTTCTTTATTGTAATTTTTATGTTGAGCTTTTAGCTGCATGAGCATAGTAAGCATAATTGTTTTACATTCTGTATCTGGTAATTTTTCTATCTGGAATTCCTAAGCATCTTTTTTTCCTGTCTTTTGTTTTTTCTGGTTCTCATGCTGGTTCATATTTATGTTGTCATGTCTCCTTGTGTGCCTCATTATTTTTAAATGTGTGCTGGATATTGTTTTGAAAAAATATATGTAAGAATACCATGTGTCATTCATTTTAAGATGTACAGTGTTTTTATATTTTAGTCTCTGAAATCAGTATGTGTTTTATGTCATAAAGTTTTACACTTCTAGTTGACAGCATTTTTTCTTTTTCACTGGTACATAAAATCATAGTGCTTCATATAATTAGTGATATTTAAAATTTCAGGACACTTGATAATTTGAGACTTTGGATAATCATAATAAAGATGACAAGAGTTCAAGAGAGAATTTTAATTAACTTCTTAAGGTTTTCTGGGGTACCAGCAATAGTGGGTCAATTTTGGGGCTTCAGATTTTCTAGATCACCCAGATGACATGAAGCCATACTAGTTTACTTTTTGTTCTCTCTTACTTCTAGGGTCTATCAGAGGGTGTCCAAGGGAGAGAATACAGCCGTGGGTTCTTAGTTTCTGTTTCTGGTTGGGCCAGTAAAGCCCCTTCCTCATCCCTGTTTTCCGCTTATCACTAAAGATAGAAATTAAAAACCATGGCTTCAGGCTGCTAAAAGCCTAAAACAAAACAGAACAACAACAACAACAACAACAACAAAATAAGGTGGGTTAGACAAGCTTGGAGCTCTTTGGGGTCCTACTCTAAATGTAAAGTGGTTTACCAGGCCTTAGGGAGGCCCTGGCCTCTTGATTCCTTGAGGCTGTCGATGTGCTGCTCAGCTTCCTAGCTTCCTGTTTTGGATTGACAAGCCCAGCCCCTCCAACTGGGTAAAAGTGGCCCCTAGTACTGAGGCCCACATGTCTAGATCTCTTTGTTTTCTCACATCTTAAACCTGAAATTCCTCCCCATCTTGTTAGCTTTTTGGTGCTTTTAGGAAGCTTTGTTGTTTGTTTGTTGTTAACGTCATCCAGCTTTCTTTGTTGTGTTCACTGGGAAAGTTGGCTCAAATTACGCAGTTTACTACTGCTGGCAGGAGGTGGGACCCAGTCAGATTATTTTAGAGACTGACAGGAGAGAAACACAAGTGACCAGCTGCTCTTTGCCTGACTGTGACTAGAGAACTTTATCTGCTCCCAACACAACACCCTGGTTGCGGCTGGAAAGCAGAAGTTGGGATGGATACATTTCCACTAACTGGACATAGCCACATGTAGATATATTTCCCTGCATAGATGAGACTAATTCCTCAGGCTGTTCCTAATAAGGCAGGTGATGTGGCTGAGAAGGCAGTCACAGGAGTGCTACCTGGAGCCCCATCTCAAACCTGCTTCTTTCTTCTCACCTATACTGTCCTACAAAAGATGGGAATTTAGGACCAAGGGGAGTGTTGAGGCAGGAAGATGCTTTCTCTTTCAGCAGCTGTTAAGAAGTAAAAACTGTAGGCTGTATCTTAGCTGGGTACGTTTCCTTCCATTCAAACTGGACCCCAAATTGTTCATGTTGAAGGCAGAACTTCTCTTCCATGGCCCAGACAATTCCTTGTAGAGGCTGAATCATCAGGTCCAGGCTCAGGAGTCAAGATAGCCTTTCCAGATGACTCTGCTTGATGCTAAGGTTTGGAGCTTTATGATAGTTTCTGGCTTTTAGAATGCTTTTCTGCATGCTCAACCACGTGTTCTCGGAATCAGCAGCCACATCTATTTTCCCCTTACCCTCCTCCAACTCTTCCCCCAACTTTCAAGAAGCCAGAGAAGTTTACAAAAAGCAAAGTGTATTTGCTGAGTTTGAAAAGGTTGGACAAAGGGAGCCTGAGTGGTGGGAACTCCTCATCCTCCACCTTACCAGAGCCTCCACTGGCTTTTGGGTTGTGGGAGTGGGGTGGTGGCAGCTTTCATTTTTATTTTTGAGTACTTTTTTCCTGGAAACCTTAGAGCTGAGCTATCCTCTCAGAAAATCACTGTCTGCCCAGGGAACCATAGCCTCCTCCCTCACCCTTCAGGCATGTAATCATTGAGTAAAGAGAAGGAAGGCGTGGGTGTGCCCCTCTAGAAAGGGCCCTGTGTTAGCGGGAGGTATCCCTACTGACTTTCTGGAGACCACCGTATACCATGGAGCCTTTTATGTATTCCACAATAATTTACCCTGCTGATTTTTAATTTCACAATACTTCACACATAGGGAGGACTATAGATAAATTAGTCCACCATATTGCTAGAAATAGAAATCCTCCAATTAGATTTCAGTAACTGTCCATAAAAGAACAAATCTGTAACCCCACTCCCAGGTAATTCTAGATTGTGACCGATCCTTTGGAAGAAATGATAAATGACTTAATTAATTTTGAAGTGGCAAATTTTCTGTTCTCCTGGAAAATGTGCCCTTCCATGATTATTTTTGGAGACAGAATGGCCAGAAAGCCCTACCAGCCATAAGAATTTATGAACCATGACATTTGAAAACTTTCCGCCTGAGATGAAGTAAATTAATTCCTCCAGCATGATTCACTTTAGGTACAAGCCCAAATTTCTTTTATCAGTAACTTGGGCTCTTAGGGTGATTTTTCTAAAGAGGTATAGTTATTTGAGACCCATCAGGGCCATTTTCTGTATTTCTTTTGTCAAATTTTCCATTTATGTGGATTTGAGTTTTTTCCAGTTATTTCAAGACCATCTTGTCTGCTAATAAGAGATAATGTGCTGCCTTTTCACTAACATATGTGAAAGCCACAGGGAGTTCAGACAAAGTTAGCTGAGCAAATTCCTGTACTTATCAGAGACCATGACATCACCTTCAGTATGCGGTGAGCTTTTTACCAAGTGTCCAGCACCTTTAAAGAACTCAGAACGGTAAAGTATTTTAGCTCATTCAATAGAAAAAAGGAACAGAGAAGTTCAGAAATCTGAAATGATTTTATTTGTAAGAGGAGAATAAGGAAGATGATTACCGTAAATCGCATAGGAAGAGGAGGTGAGAAATATGTAACAATGGTGTAACTATGGTGGACTGCTTTTAGCTTTCCAGATCAGAGGCGAGAAAATGAAAAATTTCTTATAAATTATTATGAAGTTTCAATACCTGCAGTATAGGACTTGAAGAGGGCTTTAATGACCCAGCCATCTGCTGTGTAATAAAGCCAGTGAAATATATGCCATCAAAATGACACAGAGAAGAACGTTAGGGTACACAGAGTAGGAGCGAGAGTTTTTTACACTATGAGTGAGAATATATCTAGTAAGTAGTTCTGGGTATGTTGTGGCCTGAATAACTGTCCATTTTTCTATGCTTTACTATTTTCTTGAGCTGAATGGAGACTAAAGACAAAAGAAAAAGACTCAGGTCGTTATTAAGTTTGTTGGGTCTCCGCATGATTCCAAAGTGATAGTGCTCTCAGTTGAAGTACTTTAGTTAAAAGCTCAAAGTCTTGTTTCCATATGTCTATACCTGCTTTCATTTTTCAAAAGTTATTCAGTCAATTTGTTAATCCTGAAACCCCTCCTTTCTTACGAGCAGTCTTTCTTCTGAGATTCTCATAAGATTCTCAATCTTATGAAACGCATTTCTGAACTAGAGGCAGTAAAAAAAAATCTGTTGGCTTTTCTTTCCAGTTTATTCAGAAGCAAATCCCCAGAATCAAAAATCTATCCACCATTTACCTGCTGAGTTTTCTCCCTTCATTAACCAACAAACAACAGCGTTTTGCTCTACAATTTGAGTTCAGGATTTGGCTTCCATGATATATTAAGTAACCTTCTAGTTTTCTCTTCCACCTCTGCTATTGATAAGAAATAATAATCGCATTATTATTTAATTATCACCACCAAAAGCAATGTCAGATTTCAGTAATCTAAAACTATATTGCCTTAAACTTAGATTATTTGAAATAAGATCTTTCCTCTCCAGTAATGGATACTAGAAAAGCAGGTGTATAGCTGTCGATACAGGGGACACATGCAAGAGCATGTACAGTTATGATTATGGGGCAGTCATAAGCTTTTTTCCTAGAAGGACACACAAGACATTGTTAGTAGTGATAAAGTAAGAAGTGATTGAGGATTGACGTGAGGGAAGGGATTTGTTAGTTTATGTTTTACTATTTGATGTTTTAAATAAGCAGACTTAATAAGTAAATAAGGAGAGAATTAAGAAGGTGGAGAAAAAAGAAGCCACTGTTAATAAGATCCTGTTGTGAATTTAACCTCTAGACCAGAGGTCCCCAACCCCTGGGCCACAGAACAAGTATTGGTCTGTGACCTGTTAGGAACCAGGCCGCACAGCAGGAGGAGAGCAGTGGGCAAGCCAGCAAAGCTTCATCTCTATTTATAGCCGCTCCCCATGGCTTGCATGACTGCCTGAGTCCGCCTCCTGTTAGAACAGTGGCGGCATTAGATTCTTATAGGAGCACAAACCCTATTGTGAACTGCACATGCGGGGGATCTAAGTTACATGCTCCTTATGAGAATCTAATGTCTGATGATCTGTCACTGTCTCCCATCACCCCCAGATGGGACTGTCTGGTTACAGGAAAACAAGCTCAGGGCTCTCACTGATTCTACATCATGGTGAGTTGTATGCATCTCCCATACCCATCCCTGTACACGGAACAATTGTCTTCCATGAAATTGGTACCTGATGCCAAAAGGGTTGGGGACCACTGCTCTAGACACTTCCTCATTAGAAATTCTGGTTTCTATTAATCATCAGACCAAAATCTATAGGAACATATGGTCAATACAGGTCACATATATCCTCCATGGTTTTGTGTAACTTATATTCTGCAGCATTTTTTAAAGTCCTCTCATACCAATGTCTTCTTTGAGCCTCCCAGTGGTGCTGTCTGGTATTTTGAGCCAGTAGTATATGATTTCCATTTTACAGAGGGGAAAACTGAAGCTAGGGGAAGATGTGTGGCATGTCTTAGATGATATAGTTACTACCTGGTTCCCTAGTATTCCAGGACTAGAAGCCACTTTTGATTCCACATCGGTGTTCTTTTATCCCTGGTAAAAAGAATTTTGCTCTTTATTCTGGACGTTCTTTTTTTAAATACTCCAAGCTGCCTCCTGTCTGGTTTTGTGCCATTGCATCTATTTCATTCTGTCTTGACTCATAGTTAGATGATTGTTTTCCTCATTAATTTCAGCAATATAGGCTGTCTCTCTTTTTGTATCCTTACTGTGTCTAGTACATTATGGCACATATATTCATTCCTTAGTCTTTTATGGAATTGGATTTAAGGTATTTTCTCCCAAATAATCGTACATTTCTAAGAAAACAAAAGGAATAAACGAAACCCTTTCTACAAGACTAATGTCGTTGTTCACAAGAGAATTACATGTTGTTTGAGTTGGAAGAAAATCATCGAGAGTATTTATTCTCTTGTTTTACAAATGAGGAACCTGAAGATCAAATAACTTCTGAAGATCCCATAGGGAATTAGAGGTGACATGGTATACAGAGCCCAGTTCTCCTCACTTCTAGCCAAGCCCTCCTTTTGCTGCAACAGTTATTACAGAGATTGGCCATCAAGTTTTAGATGAATAGTCAATGCTGGCAAAAATCAGGTCATGCTAAATTAAAACTACAAATGTGAAGAGAGTTTTAAAACTCTCAAAAAGAAAAGACTGTGCCGAGCTTATTTTTCCAAGTTTTAATGAATGATTTCGCAGCTCTGCCTCCTTTTAAAGCAAACCTGCTATATAAACATCAGCATTTCCACAAAGGAATTTGCAGTAGGAATCCTTGAGGTGATAAGTATCCACACCAGGTGCATTTGCAATAGAGAAAAATCACCCTCACTTGTTGGGTAAATCCAGGTGCACAACATCAGTGTGAAAGGAGGGATTAATGGTAATTTTTACCTCACCTGCAGCCTTCTTAAAATAGGAGCTGTTTTTGACCTGGTGAGTGAACTCCTCCTTCACCAAGGAGCAGAGGCCATGGATGCGCTGTCTAATATTCATGGGTTGGAAACCTAATTCCTAATGCAGCAGTGTTGGAAAGTGGGGCCTTCGGGGAGGTGTTTAGGTCATGAGGGCTCTGTCCTCATGAATAGATTAATACTGTCATAAAATGACTTAATGGAAGAAGTTTGGTCCCTTTCTTGCCTTTCTGCCTTCTGCCATATGAGGACACAAAGTGTCCTCCCCTCTGGAGGATGCAGGGTTCAAGGTGTCACCTTGGAAGCAGAGACTAGACCCTCACAAGACACTGAAACTGCCAGTTGCTTGATCTTGGATTTCCAGAACTGTGAGAAATAAATTCCTGTTCTTTATAAATGACCCAATCTCAGGTATTCTGTCTTTGCAGCACAAACGGACTAAGACAGCACCCCAGTTCCTAAATTCACTCCTAGGCACCTGAGTGCTCAAAAGCTGTTCCCAGTTTTTAAACATGCTGAGAACAGAGCGCTG
The DNA here is from genome assembly GCF_009828535.3 of Hylobates moloch. Classification (NCBI taxonomy): domain Eukaryota; kingdom Metazoa; phylum Chordata; class Mammalia; order Primates; family Hylobatidae; genus Hylobates; species Hylobates moloch. The sequence continues at coordinate 29,031,774 of NW_026652280.1, read as the reverse complement.
GAAAGGCTTATTTTTTATTTTTATTTTTTTCTGAAGTCACCCAAAAGAGAAACAGCAAAAGAAATTCCAAAGAGGGATACACTATCAAAAAGCGTAAGGCAAAGATTTCATGAGGAAGATGCCAAAAGCAATTGCAACAAACAAAAACTGACAAATGGGACCTAATTAAACTAAAGAGCTCTGCATGGCAAAAGAAACTGTCGACAGTAAACAGTCTACAAAATGGGAGAAAATATTTGTAAACTATGCATCTGACAAAGGTCTATCAATAATATCCAGAATCTATTAGGAACTTAAATGAATCAACCAGCAAAAAAAAAAAAAAATTAAAAAGTTTGCAGAGGAGATGAACAGATACTTTTCAAAAGAAGACATACATGTGGCAAACAAGCACATGAAAACAATGCTAACATCACTATTCATTAGGAAATGCAAATCCAAAGCACAGTGAGATACCATCTCACACCAGCCAGAATAGCTATTATTAAAAAGTCAAAAAATAACAGATGCTGGTGAGGTTGTGGAGAAAAGGGAATGCTTATGCACTGCTGGTGGGAATTTAAATTAGTTCAGCCATTGTGGGAGACAGTTTGGTGATTTCTCACAGAACTCAAAACAGAATTACCATTTGACCTAGCAATCCTTTTTTTTTGGGTATATACCCAAAGGAATTTAAATCATTCTTCCATAAAGACACATGCATACATATGTTCATCGCAGTACTATTCACAATAGCAAAAAATGGGATCAACCTAAATGCCCATTAACAATGGGCTAAAGAAAACATGGTACATGTACACCATGGAATACTATGCAGCCATAAGAAGAAGAAGGAGATCATGTCCTTTGCAGCAATGGATGGAGCTGGAGGCCAATATCCTAAGTAAACTAACATAGGAACAGAAAACCAAATACTGCATGTTCACACATATAAGTGGGAGCTAAATATTGAGTACACAGGGACACTAAGGAACAACAGACACTGGGGCCTGCTTGAGGATAGAGGGAGGCAAGAGGATGAGGATCCAAAAATTACCTATCAGGTTCTGTGCTTATTATGTGGGTGGCAAAATAATCGGTACACCAAACTTCTGTGACATGCAATTTATTTCTGTAACAAACCTGCATATGTGCCCCGAACCTAAAATAAACGTTAAAAAAATTCTACCAAAATCTAATGTGAAAAAGGCATAATAGACTCCATTTTTAATTAAATCACATAATGAAATAACAAAGTGTCAGGTCTGTGGAAGTCCCTAGGACAGTATTTACTAATGAAGCAGTATAATGCAGTTTGTATGAAGCATATTCCTTTTGTGCCAAGCCCTGCTCTGGATTCATAGGGTCCTAGGTGGCACCAGTGCAAGTAGGCATAGTTGGAAAGGACCTCATGAGAATGGAGGTCTCTACAAATTCAATTCAGTTTAACAAATATTTCAGGTAGGTGCTGTAGGAGAGTTACAGTAAAAATTATAAGACAGACCCTACTCTCCTGGAGCTTGGAGCCTGCACCATGCTTTCCAAACTTGTTTGCACATTGGAATCACCTGTGGACCCTACAAAATATTGATGTCTGTGCCCAGCCCACTGCCCTAGAGCTTGTGATCTGATTGTTCTGGGGTCTAGCATGAGGTTTGGAATTTTAAAAAGATGATTCTCAGGTGCAAACAAGTTTGGGAACCAATGGTACGTGTTGTTGTTCTCAACTTTGGCTGCATTAGAATCACCTGGAGAGTGTATGTGCCTGTTTGCATACACTCCCTACTCACCATATGCCTGTGTGTATGAGGCCGTGTGTTACACATTTGTGCCCAGGCTGCAGCCCTAGAGATTCTGACTTATGTGGCATGGGGTCCAGACATCAGTTGCATTTAAAACCCCAAATTAGGTGCATGTTAGAATCATCTGGGGCGTTTTAAAAATACCGATGTCTGGGTCTCACTCCAGAGACTAGGGTTTAATTGGTTTGGAGTCTAGTCTGGGAATCAGATTTTTTGTGAAGCTGCTTAGGTGATTCAAATAAACAGCCAAGATTGTAATCCCCTGTGTTAACCAGCAAAACACCAGGGTTACCTTGTGCAGGGTTACCCTGTGCACCAGGGTTACCTTGTGCTCAATAAAAATGGGAACACATGAAACAACAGAAGGGTTTATAAAAATGTTAGTGCTAAAACGTTGGGCATTTCTGGTTCTTTGGACATTTCCGTCGGCCTGAATATGTTATGCTGTGATTTGGATGAAGGGTAGGCAGCAAAACCTGATAAATTCAGCTCACGACCACAGCCTTCATTGTGGCTACCAGTGGAACTTTGAGCTGAAACTGACAGCCAACCTCTTCCTAATTGCCCTGTTCCTTGTATCTGCAGTGATAGGAGTGGCACATCTGCCTGTCATACTCCTGATGTGTCTAACATTGTTATTTGGAGAAAAATAACCAGAAACTGGCTTCTGTAACATTAAGGTACTCCAGCCATAGATTTAGCCTTAGGCGAACTCTGTGTAGTTCAGCAAGTGTCGACGGAGAGCCTACCCTCTGCCCAGGGTTCAACAGAGAGAGAGCTCCCTGGAGCACAGAGTGCATGTGTTGCCTGGTTTCCTTTGTTCCCTAGGTGATTCTTGTTTAGTCCAAGGAGTAAGGGGAGGGGCTGTATTTCTGCATCTGGCCCTAAGGTGAATGTTTTAAACTGTGAGAGGCTCAGCTATCCTGGAAAAGGGGAAGTGGCCAGATAGTTCATTGAAGCTGTCATTGAATGGAATCTGAGCCTCTTCTAATGGTCTTTGAAGGCGCCACACCAGTGGTTTTCAGACCTGAGTGTGCATCTGAATCATCTGGAGCACTTGTTAAACTACATATTGCTGGGGCAACCCTCAGAGTTTCTGATTCAGTAGGTATAGGATAGGGTCCAAGAATATGCATTCCTTTTTTTTTTTTTTTGAGACGGAGTCTCGCTCTGTCACCCAGGCTGGAGTGCAGTGGCGCGATCTCGGCTCACTGCAAGCTCTGCCTCCCGGGTTCACGCCATTCTCCTGCCTCAGCCTCTCCGAGTAGCTGGGACTACAGGCGACCACCACCACGCCCGGCTAATTTTTTTGTATTTTTAGTAGAGACGGGGTTTCACCGTGGTCTCGATCTCCTGACCTCGTGATCCGCCCGCCTCAGCCTCCCAAAGTGCTGGGATTACAAGCGTGAGCCACAGCGCCCAGCCAAGAATATGCATTTCTAATGCCTGTCCAGGTGATGCTGGTGGTGCTAGTCTGGGGATTACCATTTGAGAACCACTGGTCTAGGAGGAAGGACATAGTGATGGCAGATGGTGCCTATTTGGTCAAGGAAAAGGAAATTATATGATTGCTGCAAATCTACCTAACGGTTACAAGATCAGGAATCAAAAGAACCTATTAGCAAACTATAAGACTGATAGATTGATTTTTTTGAAAAAATTATGAAACACCTACTGCATGCTAGGTATTGGTGCAAGCTTTGCTGCTATAAGGAAGAGGAAGATGCCGTTACTACATGAAGTGGTTAGTCTTGGGGTGAGTAATGGACTACTAAAAGGACAGCACAGTACTGCTCCCATAATGCTTTGTAGAGGGAGCATCTGGGGCTTTCAGGGGACAAACACGGGCAGGAGGGAGTTTGACTCAGAGGAGGCTTCCAGGAGCACGTGATGTCTGGGAGGAATCTTGGAAGATGACCTGGTGTTTGCTAGGGGAGGGTGGGGCAGTATCCCTGGAGCAGCATGGGCAGAGGTGAGAGAGAACACGAGCAAGCCTTGCATGGAGAATATACATGGCGTAGGATAACTGGGGCAAAGAATTTGATGGGGAGGGGCAGCTAAGTCTGTACAGGCAGGCAGAGACTGGAGCACTGTAGCTGGGGCTGATCTGAAGGCAAGGAAAGTCTTTGAGGGGTGTAGGCAGGAGAGGATGGTGATCAGATTTGCCTGCTCATTGCCTGTGAGTTGGAAAATGGACTGGAGAGAACATGCATGTGCAGGAGACACAAGAGACTGTCACAGGAGTCCCCATGGGAAGTGATGAGGCTGCAGGGTGCATGGCCTGTGCATCATTTTGTCCTTGCATCACTCTTGGCCTCTGCTCAGGATTTTAAATACTGTGTGTGCTTTTGGGGTGGTACCAGGCAGCAACTATTATGCTTCCCCCTAAATGAATATTATTTTTCAAGGAAAATGAAATTTAAATGAATGTCAAGGGCAACTTTGAAGCTGATGAGTTACAAAAATGCAACCACTTGAGAGGTATGTGTGGAAGTGGAGTGGGGCAGTCCCACGTCCTTAGTCTAGATGAGTCTGGGGAGGAACTGTTCTCTGCCTGTTCTGTTTTCTTTTTTGGTACTACCTGGGAGTCATGCTTTTACCTTGAGAGCAGATTAAAAGCCCTGAGTCATAGCCCAGCCACCTGCTGGCAGCTACATTTCCCCACCTCCCAGGCCTATTCTCCTTCAATTTGGGGGCTTACCCAGGGAAGTCTCCCAGGTACCCTCAGGATGGTGCCAGTGCTGGGCATTATGGAGTGAGTAGGGCTGTCCAAAATAGGTGAGACCCACTCCATGCCCATCACAGTTGCACACCAGGTGTGCATGAAGAAAATCGAGAAGAGGGTGACAGTGGGCTAATTGTTGGCTAGGGACAAGTGCAAAGGGTGTTAGAAGGGGAGTGAGTTCTCATCCATTCCTGGCCCATCTTAAAAGAAAGCAACAGTGGTGGATTTTACCTGTGGTACTACTCACTTCAATTTGGTGATGAAAATTTGATTTGTGGTTTCCTCTCACAGGGCTCTTCATCACACAGTAATTGATACATCTCCACGTAGCTCTTGAGGAAATCCATTCCAACAGGTCCCATCAGCACCCAGGAAGCCTAGCAGGGATCTCAGCTGGCTCCACCTCCCCTGTCATTCCCCTTCCTCCTTTAGTCTGTGGGGTTTCATCAGAAGCCTGAGTGGGCTGGAGGAGGCAGAGGCAGGGGTCACACCAAAGGGACTGAAGACCAGTGTTGGCAAACAGAGTCTGTTCTCAGCAGTAGGGGCATCAAGCAATAGGTCACCTTTGTTGAGGTGGCTTTGCTGCTCAATACCAACAGAGTAGATGTGGGAATGGGCTGCAGGATTGGGAGCCAGCAGCTGCCTCGGGTGAGAAGGGTGAGAAGGGCAGGTAAGAGGAGGAAGTAATGGGTGTGACCAAGGGCAAAGTTCACCCTGATCAAGGGAAGACATACGGCCTGAGTACCTCCCTGAAGGCTGCCCCAGACATTTTGCTAATGACATGCCCATGCTCTTACTAGGTGGTTGCTAAAAATGTTTGGATAAATGCCCAAGGGGCCTTCCATCAACTTTTGGCTGGCTAAGGCCAAGCTGCTTTTTTCCTGCTTCCATCTGCTGTTTGTCTCTGAGTGAAGCTTGCCCTACAGTGGGAACCATCCTAAACGTCTGTTCCTTGAGTCACTTAAGGGTGTTCGGCCTTCTCTCTTTCATGGTGTTTACTGTTGGCTGGGCTCCATGGAACAGCACTAGAATATAAACTGCCATATTCTCTAATAATGTCAATTGTGTGAGTCTTGCCTCCTCTGATACTAGTAAACCTTAGGGCAGAAACTTAAATCGATTACAGAACTTCTTTTATACCCCTCCTTTGCTCCCTGCTCTGCCTGGCATCAGGTAGTAGCTAGATGATTGACTGAGATGCCTGAATTTCCCTTGGAAACCCAAACACATCTGCCTTTCCATTGTCCGTCAGTACTGCTCCTGGGGCCTTCCACCTTCTGCTTACCCAGTAGCATGGCTTGATGCATGTATTCATCCTCACTCTGTGAGCACTGGAGGAGGAGGAGTTTGCATGTTTATCCTGGGCACTCTCAACATCCTAAAATGCATGAGTGCTTTTGCTTAAAAAGCAAGGCAGCAAGATGTATTCACTATCTGTGGCTGTAACAAACCACCCCATGATTCAGAATCTTAAAACGACAAAGGTTTATGTGCTTACAGATTCTTTGTGTCAGACATTTGGAAGCTGCTTAGCTGAGTGGTTCTAGTTCAGGGACTCTCATGAGGCTGCAGTCATGGTGTTGGTGAGGGCCACAGACATCTGGAAGCTTGTCTTGGGCTGAAGGATCAGCTTCCAAGGTCACTCACGTGGCTGGAGGCGTCGGTTCCTCTCTGCAGGTCTTTCCGTAGGGGCTTATCACATGGCAGCTGCCTCCCTCCGGGGTACGTACGTGATCCAAGAGAGCAACCGAGCAGTTACGGTACCTGTACAACCTGGACTCTGAAATGGCATGGTCATTGCCCTTTTCTTTCTCTTCATTAGAAGTGAGCCACTGAGTCCAGCCCACATTCAAAGGAAGGGGAATTACACTCAACTTTGTGAAGAGAGTGTCAAATAATTTTTGAACATATTTTAAACCACCACATAAAGCAGGTGAGCAGAAGAGTTGAGTTCATCCTCTGCCAGTAACTTATTTTCCCATGTGGGTGGCTTGGGAGCTGCTCTGAGGAACTCCATGCACCTGTGGGTAGAATGTGGTGAAGGGTCGAGATCTAAGAGTTAGTCTGACAACAGTTACTGGGATACGTGACATGTCCTAGGAGTTTGGGGACCTAGGAAAGTTACATGTAAATTTTTGCTGTCACAGAGCTCACAGGCAAATGAAACGTTTAATAATAAGCACCATACAGTTATCATTGTCCTTTTGAAAACATTATCTATTGATGAGACTTCTGCTATTTCTAGAATTATGAAGAATAGGGCAGCTTAAAGAAGAGGTGGACTTATCTGCTGGAGGGTTAGAGCCCTTTCCTTCCACTAGGCCTCAGATTTCTCATATGTAAAGTGAAGGAGAGGGACCCATTCAGTGGGTCTGTAGCCTGGCTGCTTGTTGGAATAACTCAGGGAACTGAAACAAAATACTCTAGAACTTCCGATTCACTCAGTCTGGGATGAGGTCTGGCTACAGGAGCTCCTCAGATGAGAACCACTGGGCTGGCTGATTATGAAGATCTTACAGACTCTGACACGCAGTGGCTCCTAGTGGCAAGCTCTCCTGTTCTGTGGCAGAGTGAGGATGCTCAGGTGCAGGTGCCCTTACTGAGAAAGCTAAATCCTGACTCTACCACCTATCCCCACCCTAGTCACCCAGAGTGGCCTAAGAAAGTGCAGGACTACCTTGCGAGTTAATGAGCTCCCTGATGTTAGAATGGCTCAGCCTGGGACCATATCACAGAGATGTTATGGTTGTTGCACCAAGAATTCCTGCACTGGGCAGGTGGGTAGACGAGGCCAGTGGTTCTCAAACTGTGGTCTGCAGAGCAGCATCAGCAGCAGCACCTAGAAGTTTTTTTTAGCAAGGTTCATTCTGTTACAGAATTCTTTTGGTGCTGCTTCACCAGTCAGAAATCTCTACAGCTGCTGCTGCCTCTGCCTGGGGCCTCACTCCGGCCCACTTGGCTTGCTGCACCTGCTTAGCCTGGCAGGCTGTGCTTGGCTTGTGCCCTGGCCCAGATCCCATGCCCGCTACAGCTCTGTGCTCAGCTCCTAGCTGGATTGGGCATGCCACAAGCAGCTTCCATGTTGGGCACCAGTGTCTAGATGAGGGGAACGCAGTGGTGCCCCAAAACTCAGAGATGCCAGCAATCATGGAGCCCCAAGTGGTGTTACAGCTCTTGCTCAGGAAGTCCCAAGGTCTGAGTCTGCAAGAAAAGTCACAGCTCTTTACTCTTGTAGCTCAGTGAGTGGAAGCATATTACAGCTGTCTTTCTGGTGAGTGGGAGCACGTCACAGCTCTTTTCATTCCTGCTGCCCACAGCTTGGTGAGTTCTGGGTTCGTGTCCTGTGATCAAGAGGAATGAGGTGCTTGGACACTAGGGAGTGAGTAAGGGAGAAAAGAATTTTATTGATCAACAGAAGGAAAGCTCTCAACTGAAAGAGGGGACCCTGAAAGCGGGTTCTGTCTGTGAGGCTGAGTTTGGGGGTTTTATGGGCCTAGAATGAGAGAATGTGTGCTTATTAGTCCATGGGTGGTCTTTGGAAAAAGCGCCATTCAATTGGTTAAAAGGCATCATTCGGAAGGAACCAATCAGCCAGGTGCAGTGGCTCACGCCTGTAATCCTAGCACTTTGGGAGGCCAAGGTGAGTGGATTGCCTGATCTCAGGAGTTTGAGACCAGCCTGGGCAACATAATGAAACCCCATCTCTACTAAAAATGCAAAAAATTAGCCAGGCATGGTGGTATGCAGCTGTAGTCCCAGCTACTTGGGAAGCTGAGGCATAAAAATTGTTTGAGCCCAGGGGGTGGAGGTTGCAGTGAGCCAAGATTGTGCCACTGCACTCCAGCCTGGGCAACAGAGCAAGACTCTGTCTCCAAAAAACAGGAAACAAGGAACCAATTGAGAGAGAGGGAGGGTAAGTTGGGGATAGAAGTTCTCACTAGTCATGGACTCTATGTGGAACTGGCAGCTCAGTTTTCAGGCTTTAAACTGTCTGTGGCTTGTAGGTCGGGTTTCACTGGGGACCCGTCCCTGTCTGCCTGGTAATTTGTCTCCTGTTGCTATCAATTCTCCCTTCTCTTTACACACTGAATCAGAATTTCTGGATCTCTGGGGCTGGAGCCTAACAACCTGGGTTTTACAAACCTTGCAGGTGATCTTGATGCATTTAAAGCTAGAGACACACTGGACTAGAGGACTTCTCAAGGTCCCTCTGACCCCAAGCTTTCCTCTTCACAGCAGTGAATTGGGGGCATAAATGTCTGTCTTTAGGCACAAATGCTTCAGGGCATATTGAAGATTGAGTAAGATCCTGTTCATCGTAATTGCTGTGCTTTCACTGAAGAGTGCCTGAAGTCCTCTTGTTCCTTGAGGACTGCTGCTTGCTGGGAGTTCAACTGGGAGAGATTTCTGGATAAAAACCAATGTGTTTATCGTCCTTAAGCATCTAGATACTGTTTGCTACTTTACAGCATGTCTTAGCTGATGCTTGCTACAGCCAGGGAGTCTGTCCAAGCTCTTTATGTCTCTTCTGTATTAAGGAAGAATCACACAGACCTATGGGATGTTCTGGGGTTATGGTGGAGGAATCAAATCAGAGAGTGCAAATCCTAATCTCCCATCCACTTTGTGTACCCCTGGCAGTGACCAGACATGAGGTTGGATGAACTGTGGAACTAAGCCTCTAGGGCATGTCTCATGTTCTTAAAAAAAAAGCCAAAAACCAAAACAACAGATCTTCTTTTTATAACTTTAGCAATGCAGCCTCCTTAAATTGAAGATAGTGAAAATATGAGAGTGTTTGAACTCTACATGATGTATGAATTGTGTGTTGTTCCCTGGCTATAGACTGTGTCCCCAACTCTTGCCAGCCACCTTGCAGTGTTTATCCTTGTGGCACACGTTACAAACCCCGGTAAGAATAAGCCTTAGTTAAGCACTAGTTCTCTCTACTGCCTACGACAGAAGAATCTTGACTGTACTTGTCAGTTGGAGTCATCTATTCCTCGTATTTATCTTTAATAATCACTGAAGGAGTTCATTTAATTCAGAAGCTTACAAGGATAACAAAAGAATTGGGTGACAATGACTAGCATGAAACCAAGAGACTGACGTGCACACAAAATGCTAGTCAACATAAACTGTGAATATTGACTACAAACTACAAATATCAGTAGCATTAACTCTGGACTCTCCTATTCAAGGAGCTGATGATACCCACAGCCTTGCATTACTGAAGGAAATGTCTTTGTTTGGTTCCTGTATAAATGTTTCTTGTCCGTCATTTGGTTCTGTGTTGGAAAGGTCATTTTCCTATGTAAAAAAGAAACTGTATTATAATGCTAAATCATGCTAAGTTTTTGCCTGGTGTTTTTGGGTTCTCAATCTATAGGATCACTTAGGATGCTTTAAAAATAATAAAGATGCTTGGGTGTCAGCCCCAGAGGTTCTGATTTAATTGGTCATGGATGTGGTCCACAGGCCAGCTGGACTGGCATTTTAAAAAGCTAGCCCTCTGGTTCTAATGTGCAGTTTGGGCTATGAACCACTGGCTTAGAGTTTTCATCAACTGCATTTCTATGATGCTTGATGTGAATGTCGCTAATTTGCTACTATACACGTTCATCCAAAGCTGACCCCTGAGGATGTTCCCTGTCCTCCAACGTGTGCTCTGCTAAGTGCCAGATGGGGCCTCTACCTCTCTCTTTCCCTTCTTCCTGTCCTCTCTTTTAGCTGCGTGTTTGACAGTGGGGTAGGTAATATATCAACATGTCTGGTTTTTGCTACAGAGAATGTTAAAGTTGCATGCACCTGCAAGTCCCCGATAATGTGCAAAAATATGAATATGACCTTGCCTATGTTCTAACTCAGATTGTGCCCTGGGGTACTATTCTAGCATCAGTGTCTACTTACACTAAGGCTATACTCGATCAATAAGGGGCTTGGTGAGTAGATATATTAGTCCGCTCTCATGCTGCTATAAAGAACTGTCCAAGACTGGGTAATTTATAAAGAAAAGATGTTTAATTGACTTACAGTTCCACAGGGCTGGGGAGGCCTCAGGAAACTTATGGCAGAAGGTGAAGCAAACATGTCCTTCTTCACATGGTGGTAGGAAGGAGAAGTGCTGAGCAAAGGGGGAAAAGCCCCATCAGATCTCGTGAGAACTCACTCACTGTCACAAGAACAGCATGGGGGTTACTGCCCCCATGATTCAATTATCTCCCACTGGGTCTGTCCCATGACACATGGGGATTATGGGAGCTACAATTCAAGATGAGATTTGGGTGGGGACCCAGCCAAACCATATTACTGGGTGTGACCATCTCAGTAATGACCCATTATCATTAGTGGAAAAACAAGATGAGGGTACCTGCTGTGTACAGGGACATCTTATATCCATTCATAAGGAACTTGAATTATTTACAATGTTTGTGCAAAAGGGGCTTTTAAATTTTAATTTATGACTTTCTGTGTCAGAAAACAATTTCTGAGCAACTTTCTAATTGACATTGGTTTGTCAAAGCTATGTGACTTGGCTAGCTCAACTTAGCTAAGAGATCTTCAATATTACCAGTATCACTGATTTTGAACAAAGTATTCTGAGCTAGACATCCTATAAAAATGCAAATTATAAGGGGGTAGGGCTACCAAAAAATTAAAGTGGAAAATTACCTTCTTCTGCTTGAGGATAACAGATCCTAAAAGAATTTGAGTTCTTGGTTCTGAAGTGCTGAAAACTGTTAGATGTAGAGTCAGCCAGCCTGGGTGTGAATTCCAGCCATGCATTTATTTACTAGGTACATAGAGTTGGGCAGAAAACGTAATTTATTTAGGCCTCAGAGTCCTCATCTGCAAATATGGAGTAATAATGGTATAACTTTTGTGAGGAGAAAATAAGATAATCCATGTAAAACACTTGGAGAACTGCCTAGCTCATGGTAAGCTCCAAGTGTACATTAGCCCTTTTTATGGATGTATTTGTTTTCTTTCTGTTGTTACCTATGTAGAAAATAAAAAAGGGTCTTTTTTCCTACTGATCCAGGGCAAGACCTCAAAATGTTCTGAAAACTGTCACTCCAGGCAAATACTTTCATATATGCTTGGTAATATTAAAGACATTCTTCAATTTTCATTTAATCTTTACTTTTAGGATTTTGGGGGCTCTGATTTATATACCATTGCCATCTTGTGGTGACAGCTTCAAATTGCAGGGTTTTTTAGAGGGATGAATTTTTTTAAGGTTTCAATCTGAGAAAATAAAATTATGAAATGACAGCTGGTAAAAAACAATTTCATATTTTTCAAATCTCATTAACATACTCTATTTGATTACTGCAAGAAGTCTGTAGAGTAGGTGTTATTGTCTCTATCACATAAATGAGAATCAGGCAGAAGAGATTGCTGTGGTCTGAATGTGTCCCCTCCAAATTCGTATGTTGAAGTCTAATCCCCAGTGTGATAGAATTAAGACATGGGGCCTTTGGGAGATATTAATAATTAGGTCTTGAATGGGATTAGTGCCCTTATAGAAAAGGTCCGAGGTAGCTTGTTTGCTTCTTCCACTATGAGAGGACACAGCTAGAACACTCCATCTGCAAGGAAGGGAACACTCACAGACAATGAATTTGCCAGTGCCTTGATTTCAGACCTCCCAGCCTCCAAAACAGTTAGAAATAAATTTATGTTGTTTGTAAGCTTCCTAAAGTTTTTGTTGTGCAGCCCAAATGGAGTAACACAGGGAGGGATTAAATGTCTTGTCCAAAGTTTGGGGTGAGTCAAAAGGGCAAGAGTCAGAGCTAGAGCCTAGGCCTCCTAGGTCTCCACCACCAGTGCTTTTCTGACATCCCACTAGGGGCAGCCCCTCCACGAAGGTGTGGTAGGTGCTTCAGTAGGAGCACATTAAAGACTAACTTCCCAAGACTGCTGCTGGATAAGAGATTTTAGCTAATTACTTCACAGCAGGGTTTGGAATTCTCTGTCTAGATGGTCGATGATGTTGTTTCTTTCTTTTTTTTTTTTGAGATGGAGTCTTGCTTCATCGCCCAGGCCGGAGTGCAGTGGCGCAATCTTGGCTTATTGCAACCTCTGCCTCCCGAGTTCAAGTGATGCTCCTGCCTCAGCTTCCCAAGTAGCTGGGATTGCAGGCGCCCACCACCACACCCAGCTAATTTTTGTATATTTTTAGTAGAGACAGGGTTTCACCATGTTGGCCAGGCTGGTCTTGAACTCTTGACCTCAAGTGATCCAACCACCTCAGCCTCCCAAAGTGCTGGGATTACAGGCATGAGCTACCATGCCTGGCCTCAATGATGTTGTTTATGCCAGTATTTCTCAGTGTCTTTTTTGTCGTGGTAGAATGAAGAGGCATTGCTATGTAACAAACCAGCCCAAAACTTGGTGCCTTAAAATAACAATGATTTATTATTTCTCATAATTTTGTAATTTGGGCAGTGCTGGGAAGGGCGATTCTTCTGCTCCATGTGGCATCAAATGGGGTTGCTCATTTGGCTGCTGTCAGCTGCTGACTGGGTTGGGCTGGGCCAGAAGGACCGAGAAGGCTTTGCTCTCATGTCTCACAGCTCTGTGCTTCCCCTTGTAACTTATCTCTGTGTCTAGCTTGGGCTTCCTCACAGCATGGTGGTCTCTGGGTAGTTGGACATCTTTCATAGAGACTGGCTTCACAGGGCAGAAGGAGATGTTGCTAGTTTTCTTAAGACCCTGGGCTCAAAAGCCCCAGAATGAGCATCATTTCTAGCACCTTCTATTGGTCAAAGCAATTAACAAGACCAGCCCAGATTCACAGGGAGGGGAAATACACTACACCTTTGTTTATTTGTTTGTTTGTTTGAGACAGGGTCTCACTCTGGTTGTCCAGGCTGACCTGTGGTGCTATCTCAGCTCACTGCAGCCTCGACTTTCCAGGCTCAGGTGATTCTCTCACCTCAGCCTCCCAAGTAGCTGGGAATACAGGCACAAGCCACCATGCCCAGCTAATTTTTTGTATTTTTAGTAAAGATGGGGTTTCGCCATGTTGCCCAGGCTGGTCTTGAACTCCTGGGCTCAGGAGATCCACCTGCTTCAGCCTCCCAAAGTGCTGGGATTATAGGTGTGAGCCACTGCTCCTGGCCATTAGACTCCACTTCTTGATGTGAAGGGAGATGTGAATATACGGTGATGGGAAGAACTGTTGGCAGCCATGTTAGGAGTCTGTCTACCAAAATAACATTCGTGTGTCCACTTGCTAAGAGAAACTCAGACTTTTTTACCAGCATGTAGCATCCACAGATAAAAGAAGACCCTGTCAAATCCATCAAGTATGCATGATGGATTTTTTTAAAATTCAGGAACAGCAAGTTCAATCCAAGATGAAAATATGGTGGAGAAACAGTTCTGGTACGTGGGTCCTTGGCTGTTGACAGTCTAGGTCCACATTTCGGCTCCTTTCTGGGACTGCCCATAGCTTCAATAATCATGGCCCTGGTCCTAAAGATTATTTGGTGTATCTAACCCAAACTCAATTCATATAGGCATTTATGAATACAGAAAAAACTTGGAGAAATGACCAAAACATTAGCCCATTAGATGGTATAAAAAATATTACCTCTAAATGCATGACCATGGTGTATCTAGAACCTTTTGAAGGCAAATTATGGCTTAAATCTAAATAATCTGGTCAAAGAGGTACTTCACCAATTGGCTGTGGCTAGAAATGGTTCTCTTTCAGTTTCAGTCCATCCATCCAACCACATTCTCGCTTGCTGAGCATGCTTTTGTTAGCTCTTAATTGCGTTGAGAGAATTGGGTACAAGAGTTCAAATTGTAATTAACAGAAAATTCACAGCTGGAGCTTCCATTGGCCTGTGCGTTTCGTTAGTCCTCTCACCTGCAAATTTGCATTGCCAATATATTTATGTAGCTCTTTGTTGTTTCCAGAGAACTTTCAGATGCATTATTATAGTTAATTTTCACGGCAACTCCATAAGATAACACTGCATAAGATTGCCTCCCTGCAAAAAGAAGGAAACTGAAGTCCAGGATGTTAAGAACTTGATTGAGAAATGGCAAATCCAGATCCAGGTCCTCTATTTCAGTGTTTCTCCCTGTCTTCCACATTTTCAGCCTATAATAGGCCTATCTTGATGCCCAGGGCAGGCTGACTAGCTGTGATGAGGAAGGAGCAGTTCTTGGGAATAAAGCCTCTGTTAATACCTTAATAATGGCCTTGGTCATGAAGGTAAGATGCAGAGATACATAATTTTTTAATTGAATTTCAGTTAATGGTGTAAAAACATACTATTTCTAGCCAATTGAGGGACTACCTAGGAAATATGTTTTTAACCAACCCCAATAGTGACTTTCTCCTTGGAGGAGGATTTGAGCTCATTCACTCCTAGACCTGAGCATCATGTAGGAGAGAGATAAATCCAGCAGGAGCTCAGCTGCTGAAGCACTTCCATGACTGGAAGCACTTGGATCAGAGCTGATCAGAAGGTGGACCTGTCAGTCCAGCTCACCACACCTTATACAAGTTAATGAGGAACCTTTCTCAATAGCAATTAATGAGCTTTACTGCTGTGCTAAAATTAGAGCTGAAAGGTAACACAGATATATCACTGGAATGGAATAATAATGTTATATATATGCAAAAATTTGAGTGTGCATTACCAATTCTGTTGCCCTTGGAGTTCATCAAAGCCCTAATATGAGCTGTGCAGAGACAGAGGGACAATGCATTCTGCTTCGCCAGGGACAGTCTCAGTGCAGCTTGTCGTCCTTACATAATTACTGTGTCCCTTTTCACTCTCATAAGTGTTCCGCTTGGCTAGTAAATCATACAGTCTCCCAAAGCACAGAGCTCAGCATATCATAGGCATTTAGGAAAGGTGAGTTCTCTTCCTTGACAAGCCAATAATATCTGCTGGGAAATAGCCACACAAGCTGTGTGTTTTGTCCATTTAAGGAACTTATTCTTGACACTAGAAGTTGAAATCAGGACATTTTCCTGAATGAAGATCTTCTTTTTAAACGTGATAATGCTTATTCAAATTCATATTGGCACAATAATTGGCCTGACTTCTGCAGGCTTTGGATTCGGTTGAGCAAATAGGGAAAGGGGTCTCTGGTTCTTCATGCACAAGACAGTAAAATCATCATCACTAATATTGTCTCTAACTTAGTAAATTATTTCTTCTTGTACATGTTTATTTTCTCTCACAGCAACCCTATTAAGTGGGACAGTCTCAGGAACCAGAGATGTAACAGAAGTTTAGGAATAGGCTTAAGATCCACAACTAATTAGAGAATATCACTGAAACTGGGACCTGGGCCTCCCACCTTTTCATTCTACGTTCTTCCATCAATCCTGCCTCTTGTAGATGTTCCCAACAGCTGTATCTTGCAGTATCTATGTTGACTTAAGACTTTTTTTTTTAGCACCAGTAAAACTAATGAAGAATTAGCATGCTGACCAAGGTGATGGTGCAGAATTGGCTTACTCTAAAACATGCATTGTTGCCAGTTTATTCATCTAGTGTGGCCAAGGGGCAGCCTCATGAAACAAGCCTTATATTTGTTTAGTGCATTTATGGTTTACAAAGTGTTTTCTTTGCAGTGTCTGTTTGTGGCATCTGCTTGAAGCATTGGGAGTGTAAGGCACAGGTAAGCAGTAGAGGTCTTGCTATCACCATTCTTTGCCTAATAGAGAAGGAAAGAGGCTCAGAAAGATTAAGTGAATTGCTCAAGGTTACATATTTAGTAAATGCAAGAACATGGTTAAGGCCACGTACTTCTGACATCTGGTCCGCCAAAGGGTCCTCATTCCTGATTTCAAGGGGCTTCTCTACCATGCTATGAAGTTTGATTCTAGGTCCCGCAGGGTTCATCATAAGCACCTCATGAAGTACTGAGCTGACTCCTCTATGAAGGGGGACTAGTATGGTCTCTGACTGCTGCAGTGGTTAAAAATGAAGCAGCTTTGTACATGGCATGGACTATTTTAATGGCCAGAAAGACCAAAAAGTCCTGGGAAGTTAATTAAGGAGCTCATTTTTGAATGGAGCCAAGCTGGCAGAAGGCAATTAGAGAAAGGGAAAGGACTTAGGAATGAAAGTGTTTTGAAAGCTTGCAGACCTTGCCTGTCATGAGTAAGAAATGGGATTGGGAACTCTAGAGGCTCCCAGAGGATAAAGAAGATAAAGAAACGGCCAGAAGAGGGTTCAAGGACATGCCAAACCCCTTTCTATTGGGAAACTGTGTTGGTTCCTTATTTGAAGCAGGGGATACTTGAGGGGCAAGGAGTTTTTGACAAATAAAAATCTATAAAGAACTGGGCTCGAGGAGAAACAGTCACTGATGTGGAATTGAGGACACAAAAATACTCATTTTCTCTCTGTTAGAACAAAGCCATTACCCCTCGCCAGGATCTTTGATAGATCTCAATAAGAGAATCAAACTGGGCCCTCAGCCTAGCAGAAGCAGCCAACTCACGTGAACCAATTAATTACAACCCCCGCTTGGTGTCTGTCTTCTTTCTTTCTGGCTTATTTTCTATCAACCTTGTGTGACTGAAGGCACAGACTGATGTAGATTTCCTTACCCCAATTAGAGGCTTGTGTTGCCAAGCAATATGGGAAAATTTATTGATTGATCAAAGTAAGAATGTATTGACTGATGGAGGGGAGAAGGCTGTCATGTCTGTTGTTTTTTGTTCATGACTTTTAAAGAAGTTGACTTAGAATCATTGGATCTTAGAATTGAAAAAAGGAACCTTAAGGGCTGTGTAGGCCAACTTTTCATCTAGCAGGTAGGTACCCAAATAGAGGACAATTCAGACAATTTTAGAACACTCAGAGAGTTAAAACTTAGCGTCTCACAGCATTGTCCATTTGATTTCTAAACTCTTTACCTGTTAACCATAATATAGCACCTATTGTGTAGTGGGCACTGGTGTGAGTCCTTTACAATCACGAAGTCATTTGTCCAACACTAATTTTATCTCTATTTTACAGATGAAAAAATTGAGACACGGAGAGGTTAAGTGACTTGCCAGAGGCCACACAGCCAGTAAGCGACAGAGATGGGACTGGAACACAGGCAACCAGTCTCCAAACTGTGCACTTGATTACCAGCTTTGCTGTCTCTCTGATAAGACATCTCTAGTAATTAAGATTTTTTTTTCCTTTCTTATTTTGCGTCATCAGAATTGGCCCCTTGCAATTTCTACCCTAGAGTTTTTCATGTCACGATTCATCCATTATTGTCGGACACATCATTGTGTTTTCCCATCATCTTTCCTTCTGCAGGCTGGCGATCCTTAGTTCTCCCAACAGTTTCTCATGTGGCATGATTTCCATCCTCTAGGTGCTTCCTCTGGCTGTGAAAAACACCTGAGATTTACAGTCAGCCCTACCTGGGCTGGAGTCCCAGCTTCCCTACTTCCTAGCTGTATATGCTTGAGCAGATAACCCGCAGTCTTTCTGAGCAGAGAGTCCGCTATTTGTGAAGTAGAACGAATCCTAAAGTCCCTGGCTCATTGTGAAGAATAAGCAAAGGGCAGGACTCGTAGTGTGAGCTCCATAAAGGGGAATTATTACTGTTGTTGTTATAAGCAATGACAACTAAATCTACTCCCCTAAAAGGACCTATAGATTCATGCAGTCCCAATAAAAATCCTGGCAGGCTAATTTGAAGAAATTGACAAGCTGATTCTAAAATTTGTATGAAAATGCACAAGATCCAAAATAGCAAAACAATATTGAAAAAGAAAAATGTTAGAGGACTCACACTACCGGAGTCAGGGTTCTCCAGAGGGACAGGATTAATAGGATATATATATATACACATATGTGAAAGGGAGTTTATTAGGGAGAATTGGCTCATGCAATCACAAGGCGAAGTCCCATGACAAACTGTCTGCAAGGTCTGGAAGAAAGAAGCTAGTAGTGGCTCAGTCTGAGTCCATTCAAAAGCAGGGAAGCTGATAGTGCAGCCTTCAGTCTGTGGCCAAAGGCCCAAGAGACCCTGGCAAACCACTGGTGTAACTCCAAAAGTCCAAAGGCTAAAGAGCCTGGAGTCTAATGTCCAAGGGCAAGAGGAATGAAAGGAGGCATCCAGCATGGGAGAAAGATGAAAGCCAGAAGACTCAGCAAGCCAGTTTATCCCACCTTCTTCTGCCTGCTTTATTCTAGCCGCGCTGGCAGCCGATTGCATGGTGCCCACCCACACTGAGGATGGGTCTTCCTCTCTCAGTCCACTGATTCAAAGGTCAGTCTCCTCTGGCAACACCCTCACAGACACACCCAGAAACAATACTTTACCAATTCTAGGCATCTTTCAATCCAATCAAGTTGACATCTAATATTAACCATCACAGCTGCAGTAATAAAGATTGTATGATACCGGCATAAAGATAGACAAATAGATCAATGAAACAGAAAAGAGGGTCTAGAAACAGACCCATACATCTACAGTCAATTGATTTTTGGCAGACACAGTTGATTCAACAGGAAAGGCCTTTATCAGGTGGTGCTAGAAAAAAATGGATATTAATCTGTAAATAAAACAATCCTTGATCCTATCTAGCTCTGTACACATCAAAACTAATTTGAGATAGTTCATAAGCTTCATGTAAAAGTAAAACAAAAAACTTGAAGAAAACAAAGCAGAATATTTTTAAGATTTTTAATTAGAGATTAGGGTACAAAAAATTCAAATCATAAAAGAAAATAAGATAAATTAGAATTTATCAAAACCAGATATGTCTCTTCATGAAGAGATGTTATTAAGAAATTAATAGGCAATCCATAGGCTAGAAGGAAATATTTGTAATACATAAAAATCAGGCTTTAAAATGAAATATTTGAAAAACTCCTACTAATCAATAATAAAAGATGAACCACTCAGCGAAAAACATGGCAAAAGACTTGAAAAGATATTTGATCTACAAATGGCCAGTCAGGGATTTAACATCATTTGTCATAAGGGAAATATAAATGAAAACCACAATGGGATACTATTCATAGCCACTAGAATAGCTAAAATCAGAAAGACTGGCAACGCCGGATGTTGGCAAGGATATGGAATGACTAGAACACTTCTAGAGTACTGGTGGGAGTATAAAGTGATACAATTATCTTAGAGAACTGTTTGGCAGTTCTTATAAGGTTAAACACACATACCCTATGACCCAACCAATTTACTCTTAGCTACACAAGAGAAATGAAAACATGTGTCCATAAAATGACTCATATGAGAATGTTTATAGCAGCTTATTCATAATAATCCCAAGTTGAAATCAACCCAAAGTTCCGTCAAAGCGGAATGGATAAACAAACTGTGGTATGATTTTGGAAAATGGAATAATACTCAGCAATAAAAAGGATTAAAGACCCAAGATATGCAAAATAATCTTCAAAACATAATAGTGAATGAAAAATCCAGGAAAAAAACATATCTTCCAAATGATTCTATTCACAAGAAGTTCAAGAACAAATGAAACTAATACAGAGTGAGAGAAATCAGAACCGTCATTGCCTTTGGTGAGGGTGGGTGGAAATTGACTGGAAGAGGGCATGAGGAAGCTTTCTGGGGTAACAGACACATTCTATATCTTGATTGTGGTGATGGTCATGTGGGTAGACACAGTCTTCAAAACTCATTAAATTGAACACTTAAGATCTGGGAAAATTCTACCTACATGTTAAGAGATAACATCTGAAATAGAAGATATTATGACTTATGAACAGTGACTGCAGTGGTTTTTTATTCTCATGATTTGAACTTTCTGCTTCTATTAATGTGGACTGAGATTATGTTAGTTTTGTTTTGCTTTTTTGGCAGCTTCATCACACTCTTTCCATTTATTGAATTTGTGGCTAATGGTAACTGCCAAGTCTCTCTTCTTTTTAGACATGAATTGCTGCCAAGCAGGGCTCCTTTCTGAAATACCTGCTTCATTTGTCTAAGTGGGTGTCTATATGCAGCCCTTGAAGGAATGAATAGAACTCAGATAAACAAAGGTGGGATTTCTGGAAGGAGTAATGCTGTAAATAATAAGAACAGATTCCCATTAAATAGTACTCAGTGCTGGGAGCTTTTCTAGGGCTTCACACATGTTCACCCATTCAATTCTCACAACTCCATGGATAGGTGCTATTGTCATCCGCATTTTCTCCATGGGCTGACTTGAGGTACAGTGAGGTTAAATGACTTGTTCAAGGTTATATGGCCAGTAAGGGGTGCGGGTAGAGCTGGAGTTCGAGTCCTGGCAGCTCTGATGCCAAAATCTGTGCTTCTACCGCCTGTGCTATGTTATGCCTGGCCCCTGGTTTGCTTCTTCTGTTTGATGTGTTGACTGTAATTGACCTGGGATTTGATCTGTCTCTGGTGAATCCTCTTACAATAGCATAAGCCTAGGTCACTCCCCTAAGGAACATCATACCCAGAGCACTTTATGAATCCTTCATGAGAATTCTCTTGTGGGAGAATCTGTTTATGAAGGAACAACACTGGGTTCATTAGAAGAGAGGCCCTCATGAGCTCCAGACCTCATTACAGGCCCAGCACAGTCCTCTCTGCAGTCTCTCTTCGTGCACCTAAGCGCAAAGAATTCCTTAAATAGCATCCATTGGCCATAAGGTGCACGATGCTATTCTATGTATCCACCAAAATCAACATCAGTGGTATAATGTCAGATAAGGGAAGCACTGCTTGGTAGCAATTCATGCCCAAAAGGAAGAGAAACTTGGCAATTATCATTGGCCATAAATTCTATAAATGACGAGAGTGTGATGAAGCTGTTAAACACAAGATCAAAACCAAACCAAACTTCACACAGTCTTAGGCCACATTAATAGAAGTAGAAAGTTCAAATCATGGGAGTAAACAGCCCTACTGCACTCATTACTGTTTCGAGTAAATCTTAGCATGTTCAATTTCAGGTGTCATTATTATTATTTTTTAACCTGTAGGTAGAATTTGCACAGATCTTAAGTGTTCAATTTAAAAGCACAGATTTTGGCATCAGATCTTAAGTGTTATGACAATTGCATTTACCCATATAACCATTACTCCAGTTAAGATATAGAATGTTTCTGTTATCCCTAAAAGTTTTGTCATGTCCCCTTTCGCTCAATTCCCATTCACCCCAATGAAAAGTATATGTTGATCCCGAGAGAAAAGAAGCCTTCTGGACCAGACTGGGATTTTTCTTTACTAACCTTTACTAAGCACTTTGTACATGTCACAAACCCACAGGAAAGGTCTCTTGGGAGTGGGTGGCGTAGGCTGGAGACAGCTTGTTACAGAGACAGATCCAGAGATATTACCAACTGGAAACACTAAAAGCTAATCTCCACTCCCAGCACCCAGTCCTGGATGACGCTCACCTGTCTCTAAAATCATGACTCTGTCCTGCTCATCTTGTTTCCACACTAGTGGCCCCAGAGAGTCTTGCTAGATCAAAACATAGGTTTCTGGTTTTACATCCCAAAGAAAGCTGCCATGAGCATGTAATTAACCAGAAAGTTCCAGGTGATGATTTATAAGTCTTATTTAGACCTTTACAATGATCTACTTTCTTAGTGGCCTGTGTCGAATTGGCTTTGGTGGCTACCCTTGAGTTGCTTTAAGTGGGACAGAAAGAAGACATCCATCATGTTGGACCAGGAGGCACCCCCAGGACATAGCATAGTGTTAGATATGGGGGAGATGCATAATATATGTGCTTGTTTGAGAAGCCATACCTAGGTTATCTCTGGGGCTCTATTATAGTTCAGCTGTGTATAGACACTTCTTTGGGCTGCAAAATCCTCATTTGAAAATTGAGATTAATGCCATCTCTCTATCGCAAGATGATGGAGAAAGTTAAATGAGATATTAAGTAGTTAGAGCTCTGAAAATATATAAAAGTGGCATGGCATTAGGAAGGATCACCTATTAAAGCATCTCTATCTCCTTGAAGAAGCTGAGCTGGGGGGAAAAACAAGTAATGAGATTTGGGACAATGAAACAACTTTTGTAGTCCCTCTGTGTTTAAAAATTCACCCTTACACATTCATCCTTTTGGGTTTTAAAAGCTTCCTGGGCCTTCACGGCCCCTCCAACCACCACCACAACACCCCTTTCTTCTCAGCTGAAACCTCCAAGAAATGTTAGACCTTAAAACTTGATCTTCTGAATGGAGTCAGCTGGGTTTAATATTAGATACCTACTGCATGCCAAGCACTGTGAAGGTAATAAAAATAAGCAAGAAATAGCAGCTGCCCTCCAGGAATTTCTAACTCGATCACATCACTTACAACAGGAGAAGAATCCTAGACAAACAGTCCTCCTGTTTCATTCACTAACCAACACTACTGGTCTTCTCACCTGTTTACCTTGATCTGTCTTGGCCCCTGCCTTTTCACACATTAAATAATTAATTCTGGAGTTTTCTCCCTACAAAAAGCAATGGCCTGGCCAGGAAAAAAAAAAATCGTCTCATGAACTTCCAAGAAAAAACAAAAAACAAAATGTCTGTGTCTTTTGAAAGAGTCATAAGTAAACTATGATTCTGTGTTCTCAGTTTATGGGTAGCTTTGGTTTAAAACATGTCCATATGCCTTTATCTTCATAATTCATGCCTTAGGCTGTCCTTTCTTTACAACTAAACTTCACATTTTATTTGGATTTTACTAACTTTTTCATTAATGACCCCTTTCTGTTCCAGGATTCAGTCTAGAGTTTAGCATTGCACTTAGTTGTCATGTCTCCTCTGCTCTGAGTTTCTTGGTCTTCCCTTGTTTTTTCATGACTTTGGCAGTCTTGAGGAGTACTAGTCAGATGTCCCTGAAGCTAGGTTTGTCTGATTATTTTTCTCATAATTATATTGGGGTTAGTGGGTTTTGGGGGGAAGGAACAACACAGAGGTGAAATGACCCTCTTGTCATGTCATATCAGGGGATACATGAATCCCCATGATTGGTGATGTTAACCTTGATCACTTGGCTAAGGTGTGGTGTTTGCTAGGTTTCTCCCCTCTGAAGTTACTGTTTTTCTCTTTCCGTACTCTGCTCTTTGGAAGAGAGTCACTAAGTCTAGCACACCTTAAGTTTTACCTCCTGCAGCAGGGTGTATCTGCGTGTGTTATTGGATTAATATGATTTGAACAGGATTAATATTCAGCCTTTCTATACAGCACCACTGAGCTTCACACTACAGGTCATTCTCACTGTGTACCTTGAGAACATTAGCTAATTAATCCGAATTAGAAATTACAACAGACTCTCACTAACTCTTACTTCACTGATCTGTAAATAGAACAGACTTTTTAAAAACCTGTCAGTCTTTTTACCTCACTTCTAAGCTGAGATTTATATAGCTAAAAGTGGCAGTATATGCTTAATCCATGAGATCTGTGACTATGAACATATTTCATTTTTTACTTTTATTATTATTATTATTTTGAGACAGAGTCACGCAGTCGCCCAGGTTGGAGTACAGTGGTATGATCTTGGCTCACTGCAACCTTCGCCTCTTGGGTTCAAGCAATTCTCGTGCCTCAGCCTCCCAATAGCTGAGAGTAAAGGCATGTGCCACCATGCCCGGCTAATTTTTTGTATTTTGAGTAGAGGCGGGGTTTCGCCATGTTGCCCAGGCTGGTCTCAAACACCTGGGCTCAAGCAGTCCACCTCCCTCAGCTTCCCAAAGTGCTGGGTTTACAGGTGTGAGCCACCGCGCCTGGCCTGCTTTTATTATTTTTAATAGACACATATTAATTAGATACTATAAATGTATTTAAAAGAGGTTATCTGTGGAGCCTCAGCCTGAGTAACATTTCCACAAATGTTTTACTTTGTGTTTTCTGCTTTCCTGAGGAGTATCTAAGTCATCTATAGAGAAATGTATTTGTGAAGATAGCTTGGATTTTAATCTATATGTTATATTACAACCTCTAAATGGAACATCTTACTATAAGGGGTGCAAAGCCAATTATTACATATAATTAGGTAATATCGGCATTCTCAAAAACCCCCGGCCTCTTTATGACTTGGTTTCTAGTAGAACAGGGTTTAGTTTCAGATGAATCTGTCTTCAATTCTTCCCAGTAGAAGCCACTGTATTTGATATAGTTTGTGTATTCTAATCATTTCTCCATATGTATATGCATCTATGCTTCACCCCAACCACACTGAATGTTTGGAGAGAACAGTCCGTGACTTCCACCTTTGTCTCCCAGTGACTAACCTGTGGCATCTGTAGAGTTGTTGGTTGTTTATCCAACATTGATGTGTGCCTTTCCTTCTATCCAGCAGAATCCCAATTTATTCAGGAACCACTCCCCTCTCCCTAACCAGGCATCTCAGGGGAAACTGACCCACACATAACTTCAGGGGCAGGTCTGATTAGTTGAAAGCATTCCTTCTCCTTACTCATGATGAGCCTCGGAAGGGGCACATGGCCCCAAACAGCCCGTGGAAGGAGCTTGCTGGGGGCTTCTGAGAAATTTTTCTCCATCTTAAGACAAAATGACAGGGAGTGATGAGGTGGCTTCTCTACCTGTAGACTCTGTCATGCATAGCCATGACCATCAGAGCCACCAGAGCTGCCCACCTCCAGTCACGGCACAAAACCAGGAGAATGTCAGGGGAACCATGGACCTGTGCTAAGCTGAGGCTTCCTATTTGTGAAACTATAATAAATGTACTTTCTGTTTTAAGTTCAGTTTCCTATTACTTGCAGTCAAAGACTTCCTTGGTGATGATATATGTTTATCAGTAAGTACCTTTATTTGATTGATTTTAGTGTCAAAGGACCTCTTAGAAGAGGATGCTTTTTAAAAAATGAAAAAAAATCACTAGTTCACTTTGATTGGGAAAGGAATTTCATCCTAGATAGAAATTTTTAAAGAATATGTGGTTTTTATTCCTGTTCATTCCTTGTTCATAAACTTGTACATTAAATGTTATTTTAAACTTTAGTATTGTTCATGATTTGAAGATAAAATAAAAAAGTGGTGGGCACAATGGCTCACTCCTGTAATCCCAGCACTTTGGGAGGCCGAGGTGGGCAGATCACTTGAGCCCAGGGGTTTGCAACCATTCAGATTTTGAACATAGTGAGACCCTATCTCCGTAAAAAAAAAAAAAAAAAAAAAAAGAGAGAGAGAGAGATAGTGTGAGACCCTGTCTCTATTTTTAAAAATACAGAAATTAGCTGGGCATGGTGGCACGTGCCTGTGGTCTCAGTTACGTGGGAGACTGAGGTGGGAAGATCGCTGGAGGCTGGGAGGCAGAGGTTGCAGTGAGCCGAGATTGTGCCACTGTACTCCAGCCTGGGTGAGAGAGCGAGACTTTATCTCAAAAAAAAAAAAAAAAAACAAGGTGCCATTGATTGGTCTGTTTTTTCTAGTGTGAAAATTGCCTGGCTTCTGGAAACCATGAAATAGTATAGCAACTTTCTCTACCCAGAGTTATTTTGTCTCAATCCCTTCCACCCCTCCTTCCACAGGTGCACCACTTCTCCTCCTCTTTCGGGTGTCCTCCTGCAGGTAGTTGTCCACTGAACTGTGTCTTTCCAGATGCAAGATCAGCTCCACCTGGGTCTTTTGAATAGAATGCACCCCTCCAGTACTGCAAGCTTCACCTGGCTTTTTCTCGGAGATCCTATTTGCTGCAGTATGGTATCAACTTATGACTATTTTACTTCTTATTGAGACTCTGTGTGTGATGTCCATAGGTATTCAAGCCCTGGAATGTTGTTTCTCACCATTTCCCATCTTTTGCTTGCTATGAGTCACTGGGCACATTCTGAACTCTTAGTCTTCTTCCTTTATCATACCTCTTGCCTTCCGTGGCAGCTCACTGCAAGGGCTTTAAGAGAATAAATTTCTTTTCTCATCTCTAGTGGACACTTCATGCTTGTGTTCCCTCCATTCTGTGGAGAGGACTCATTATTTTGATATTGCAAACCTTAGCCCAGTAAGTAAATTTCTTTTTTCTCTCCAGTCAACAGCCCAGTATTTCCTGGCTGGTGTGATCCAGCTTTATCTCACACATTTTCATAGTGTGTTTCTTAAATTATATTTCTCAGAATATAGTTCCTTAAGGTGTTCTGTAGAAATATGTTTCCATAGACAATGTAATTTGAGAAATGCCACACATCTTCCCAGAGAGTCACCATGCATATTAGTAAGTACATCAATCATAGGTCCCGATACGCCCTGTATAAAGATAACTGTTTAACTTATTTAACTATAATGCCCTCCACCTCTGCTTCCCCCTCGCCTCCTCCCAAAAAGGTCTATTCAATAGCCTATGAAATTCACCCAGTAGAATTTACAATTCCTTGAACCCATTTGGGCTTTGCTGCTTCTAAGCCTTTGCTTTTGGGGTACCTTACTTGGAACATCCTCCTTGGCTATCTTTGTCTATCAGAATGACCAGCCCTGCCCTCTGAGCCTAGCTCAGATGGTGACTGTGTGATACTTTATTTTAAAATATTTCCATATTAAAAAGTCCAGCAGGGGTGTGGGCATAATTGAACTCCAGTCCACAAGGGGTAAGTGCTTAGCATTTGAAATATCCTAATCAGGAATCAACATTCCAGAGGTAGTTATTCAGCATTCTAAGTATGCTTGAAATCTATACCAGAGGGTTTGTAAATTAGCATAAGGTATGTGAGAAATGAATTTTCATTGGTGTGAGGAGTGATGTTCAAGATCAGTGATTGGTTAGAAAGATTGTCTAGGCCACACCCCCTGCATGAAGGAGGTATAAGAATCAGCAACCCCATTCCCTGGGTTCAGTACTGTGCTCTACGGCAACTGCCTGAGGGTCTCAAGGACCCTGCTTCAGGGAAGACCTCTGGTGCCTGAGTCCCCTATAATCCTGGAATATTGCAGCCTCCTCAGATGTTAGGCATGGGCTGAGGTGTCGGAGGGCCAAGATGGGGACTTCCCCGAGCTACAAAAACTGCTCACGTGACTGTGCAGGCTTGCTAATAAATTTCATTCAACACCTGCTTAAATTGTGTCTTACCTCCTGGTAAGGAGGTAGTGGAGAGGGGCTGCATCACCCTCAGCTAATCTAGAGGTTACAGATAGTTACTACAAGAACCTGGCAAGCAGATGTGGCTGGTCAGCAGACAGGTCAGTCCCCCATGGGCCATGACCACTGGTCCAGGCCCCTCCCCTGTCATTTCTGTTCTCAAGGTGATACTGACCAGGGTGAGGAGTCATCAGCCACCCCAGAGCTCAGCCGGCTCCACCAGCTTCCATCTCCCTGGGATGTCTTCTGTCCCAGAGTCAAAGTGGCTGCATTAGGGACCTGTAAGCCACTAAGGTACTTGGTTAAGGGACATCCACATCTCCTCTCACCCTGTGACCACAACAAAGAGGGGCTCTTGTCATGCCAATTTCCTGTGTGTGCCCTGCCCTCCTCATCCTCCTAAACTCTCCTACATCTACACACACACATTATTGGGGTTCCTGCAGGATCCATGCCTATACCAGCAAATGTGACTCTGTCATTCCTCCAGAACCTGATTTTCCACACTAGCCCAATGTGGTCAGTCCTGTCTCTGCCTGTGAGTCCACATCTGCAGAATGGGAATAAAGCAGTGTCTCCTCATGGGCCTGTATGTACAAACTAGTTTGTATATACAAAGTCTGGAACACTGCCTTGCACTTGTAAGCACTTGTTAAGTATTCATTATTCCTTTTATCTTTCTTTCTTCTTAAAAAATTATTATCAAAGCTTTGTCTTAACAGGTGGGTTCATTGCACTGGTGTGAAATGAACAAATTCTGGAGGTTGTAATAGCCTTCTATTAACCAAGATAGATGTCACAAAGAGATACATATCACAAAGACCATGCACTAATGTTCACTTCTTTACTCATTGGGGCCTTTACTTGGAACTTATTTGCTCTTGGTTTACAAGGCATTCTAATGAGCTTGATTTGCTTCCTTACTTAACAGAGGATTAGAAAAAGCAAATTAGAAGGAATTTGAGGCACGCATACCCAAACCATCAAGGAGTGACTGCTGATAGTGAAGAAAGAGTCATAGAAGTATAAGGACAAGACAAAAAAAAAAAAAAAACTCAAATTCTGGGATCATTTATGTAGGAAAAAATAGCCCCATGCCTCAGTACTTCTCAAACCATGTCATTGTTCTAAAGCCTAGTGTAATGGTTGATGTTTATAGTGATGATTTTGAGTTATTGAGAGATGATTAACTGATTTTTAGCATGCTTTGTTTAATGAGGCAGGGAAGTATGTGATATGCTTTAGAACTTCCAACAAAGTGGTGAATGTTAAAGTTTTGATGCTGAGAGTGATCAATCATGCTCTTGTTATTTGTTAAAGCAATTTACATAATTTATATAACATATCCAGTTCTCACTTCATACCAGATAAATGAGGCATCACTTTCCGTGGTTAGTAATTGCAAAATATCCCCTAATCCATGAGGTATAAGCTTGCTTACTCTTTTAGAAAAACAACTCCCAAATCTGACTCTTGCTAAATCCTAAAGAGTTTTATAGATACATGTGAGAACAGAGCGTGTAGAATAATCAATATGAGGCCGGGCGCGGTGGCTCACGCTTGTAATCCCAGCACTTTGGGAGGCCGAGGCGGGCGGATCACGAGGTCAGGAGATCGAGACCACGGTGAAACCCCGTCTCTACTAAAAATACAAAAAATTAGCCGGGCGTGGTGGCGGGCGCCTGTAGTCCCAGCTACTCGGAGAGGCTGAGGCAGGAGAATGGCGTGAGCCCGGGAGGCGGAGCTTGCAGTGAGCCAAGATTGCGCCACTGCACTCCAGCCTGGGTGACAGAGCGAGACTCCATCTCAAAAAAAAAAAAAAAAAAAAAAATCAATATGAGAAAGAGACTGATACTTGTAAATAAAGCAGCCCCTTTTCTAAGTTCTATTTTTAACTTCTACTTTTTGTCTTGGTCTAGAAGACCTTATCCACTGTTAGGTTTTGCTGAGTTAGGAGCAGATATATTTTAGTATGAGGGAAAGGGCATGGGTATTTCACTGCGTTGCTCTGCTTAAGTTTCCCTTGGCTGTTAACAGTTGCCAGTCTCAAGAGTGCAATGGCCTGGAGCAGGGGGCTTTACCCCACTGGTGACTAGGATGTATCCAGTCTGGACTCTGACTTCTCTTGTGCAGAGACACATAAATTCGTCAACAGCTAAGGGATTTGAGGGTCTGTAACAAATGATAGTGCAAGAGACAGAGCCTTAAATTATTGAACATGTTTCTCTATTAAGGAGCAGAGGGTGCAGGAGGATGGTAATTATAGCCTGACATTACTGCCATAGCCTCTGCCATCTACTGAGCTCTCACTGTGTACCAGGCCCTGTGCACACATCAATGCTTTGATGCAGATGCCATCAACCCTACAAGGCAGATGCTTTATGTAATGAGGAAACTGAGGCTCAGAGATGTTAAGTGACTTATGTGAAGTCACACAACTAAATACAGAGGAGATCAAGTTGAAATCCAGATCTGTCTGCCCCTCTGGGCCGTGCTTTTAACTACTGGATGGGTACTGGGAAAACTTCTTTTCCCTGGGACCAGCTCAGCCTTGGTCTTTGTGCAGAGGAAAGAGGCAGCAGAGGGCTCCCAGGAGTATTCAGGTACTGCTCTGAGGGAGAAATGTCAGGGACAAAGATTTGGATCCATTTGGAAGGGATCTTGAGGAAACATTGGTTATATTACTTCTCCTAGAGGTGGGTCCTCTGCTCTAGGGCCCAACAAAACCAGTCAGCAGTGGAAGCTGCTTCCACCTTGCAAGAGAAACTCTTTATGCCCCTGCTCCTATGGCCAGTGTGTCTGTCCTCAGAAGTTTTTCCAGGGTCACTTCTA
Organism: Hylobates moloch; assembly: GCF_009828535.3. NCBI lineage: Eukaryota > Metazoa > Chordata > Mammalia > Primates > Hylobatidae > Hylobates > Hylobates moloch. The sequence goes on along the minus strand of NW_026652280.1, from coordinate 29,001,412 downwards.
ACTGGGCAGTTTACTGATCTCCTTAGATATTCAGTTCAGGCCTGAGGTGGTTTTCATTTGGGATGTCTCTCAGGGGGCAGCTGAGCTGTCATTTCTTCCAGGGAACAAGAAGCAGGAGGTAGAGGGGAGGAGGACCCATGGCCCAGTCTCCTTCCAGGGCAGGCCTTCCCCAGCAGAGTGCCTGCGCTCGTTCCTCCATATAGCTCACCTGGCTGCCACTCTCCTGCTCCAGCGAACATGGCAGCCTCTGTCCCATGTCTCAGTCTGGTCTCAGTTCCTCCTGGATCTTCTTGTTCTTTAGGTTAGTGGCAGTCAGAGGGAAAGATAAGAGATCACGAGCTCAAAGGGGAAGAGTCATGAGGGCAGACTCTGGCTTGGTCCACATGCTTTGGCAAGGCATCCTGAACCATAGGAAAGTCTGGGCTGCAGCGGAAAATAAGGGCTTACATTTCTCATGGAGTCAAAGAAAAAGGAGGTGGCGGGGGCAGGGGTGGGGGTGGCAGAAATAACAGGTATCATGATAAAACAAGAGCACTGCAGAGGGAATGGGAACGTGCCCTGGAGTCAGACAGACATGGGGAGAACCCCGCCTGCCACTGGCTGTGTGACTGTGGACATGGTCTTAGTTTTTGATGGCGATTTGACAGACATAAGCAAAGGAATCCTGGCAAAGAACAGTGGGGGAATATTATAGACCAGGTGAAAGGGGCCAGATTTTTGAGGGTCTTAAGTGTCAAGCAGAGGAGTTGGGATTTTGTCTTTAATACACTAGGGATCCATTGAAGGTTAGTGAGCAGGGATGTTGCCTGCTCAAAGTAGTGCTTGAGTGAGATTAGCCCAGCAATGTTACATTTCGTTTACATTCATGCCTGCATCTGGAAAAGTAATGCAAAAATGCTGCCCTATCTGTTGGTAGCCTGGGATGACTAACAGTGGTCTTCAGTGCTGTCTACCAAATATTTCTAATTTTCTGCCTTCTGGGAACATAGCATTGCATTTTCCTGTCTGCTTCAAAGTTAGGTGTGACTGTGTGACCTACCTAAACCAAGGCTGGGATTGGCAAACTTTTTCTTAAAGGACTAGATAGAAAATATTTTCAGCTTATGGGCCGTACAGTCTCTTTTGCAACTACTCAACTTTGCTGTTGAAGTACGGAAGCAGTCACAGACACTGTGCAATGGGGCAGGCATAGCTGTGTGGCAGTAAAACTTCATGTAGAAAAACAGGTAGCTGTCCAATGTGTGTGAGCAGAAGTGACACTTTTGGACAGAAGCTCTAAGAGCTGTTGCCCAGTTCACTGCCGCTGCTGTAATCCTGGAGGCACATGTGAAAGTTCAAAGCCTGTGTCAGGCTGGGACCCCAAGTGACTACGTGAGCCAAGTCCCTGTCAGTGCATGTTGCACACATAGCGTGGTTAAGAAATAAACCTGGCAGTGTTAAGCCAGTGTGATTTTGATGCTATTTCTTACTGCAGCATAACCTCTCTCTGTGGAATGATACAGTATCATCTTTGTATGCAAAGAATCATATCACCATTCTCTTAGTCGTCATCATTACAGCTGACATTTACTAAACACTTACTATGTGCCAAATACTAATGGGGTAGCGGGAAGGGGAACTTTACCAACATCATTTCAATAATTCCTTCTCACAACCATACGACATGAGTACTGTGATTATACCCATTTTTGCAGAAAAAGAAAATGGAATTTTCGAGAGGTGAATTAACTTGCTTACGATCTCACAAATGGTTAAGTGGAGGAAGTGGGATATGAGCCCAGGTCTTCTCATTCTAAATCCAAAGTTCTTCAGCTCTGTGTATCCTGCCTCAGGTCCAGGCCTTTGGATTTTTTTCTTTTATCTCTTGTCCCCTTTGCTACTTTGATCACTGTTCTTGGATGTGTGTGTTATTTTGACGTGATCCACAGTGGCCCTGTCACAGGGCAAGAATGAAGAATCTTGCTTCCAGAAAAGCGCTGCTCTGAGCAGTGGGGGTGAGAAGAAATAGCCCAGAGGGATGAAATGGGTTGGCAGTTCTGATGCACACTGTAAGAGGGCCATGTGGTGATTGGCAGATCCTTAAGAACCGCTCTCAGTCATGTACCCATGTATTTCCATCAGTCATCCAAGGCCAGTTGTCATCTTTCCATTCTCAGCCATGTTCATATCTTTCTTTGAAAGGAAAAAATCATTTACATTCTGGAACTGTCTTAAGAAATTGTGCTACTCCCCTTCCTGGCCTGAATAAGCTATGACTGTCATCTCTGATGGGTTTAAAGACAATTTACCGATCTTGTATTGCAACAGCCTCCGTCTATTGGACCCTATAATAAGAAGCCACATAATGAGTTCTTATAATTCTCAAGAGCTACCATTGAAGATACTATCCATTATGCTCTTCAATATCCCTTACTTAAAGTCTCAATTAATTTTTCTATTTAGTATCATGGAATTTTTTTCAATAAAATTATACCTTTCCCTAATCAAAAATGGCATTACATAAGCAATTACATTTCCCTTTTTACCTTGCCCGTTGGAAACCAGGATTTACTTGATACTTGAAAATATAACTGTTTTGACTGAGGATCGTGGTGGATAATCTTTACTCATTCTCCCCCTGCTCCTCCACCCCTGTGGGTTCAGATATCTGTTTCTGACTTTAAGTTTTAAATGTATAACATTTTATTGTAGGTCGCTGAAAATCCTTCTTGGAAGTAGATAAGATGTCAATTATAATTTATAACTTCACTAGGCCATGTGATAGTAAGTCAGTGAGTAGCGTGGAGTTAACATTCCAAGCTTCTGCTTCCCTCGTCCTGGTTGAGAGTTCTTGTTGTTTATCATCTAAGAGTGTCGTCCCTCAGTGTGGGATACCTTGAAGACACAGATCCACTTCCTTTTTTTTACAATGACAACTCAAAGTGTTATCTTTGTTCTAAACTCACTTCATGCAGGGACCAATGATCCAAAAAAGAGATTTTGGGGGCCATCAGATTTGATGAAATTAGTCACAGCAGCAGATGCTTTTTATCAAGCACTTGCTTGCCAGACCTTATACTGCCCATTTTGCATGCTGTATTATGTTTACCCCTCCAGCCTGTGAGATATGTCTTCTTATTGGGCTGGGGAAACTGAGGCTTATGTAGGTAAAGTGACTTGCCAGGACACGCAGTCAAGGAAAGGCTCACGCAGTCAAGGAGATTTAAACACAGGTGTTTGTGACAAGAACACACTCCTTCTACTTTGCCACAATTGATTCTTGATGATGATGATGATGTCAGGTACTGTTCTTCTACATGCTAGGTACTATTCTAAGTGCTTGATTGTATTAATGTCCCTATGATAGGTTCTGCTACCACCATTTTACCATGGGGAAACCAAGGCACAGAGAGGTTAAGTAACTTGCCATAGGTCACATAGGTAGTAAATGGTGGAGGGAGGATTTGAATCTAGACAGTTTGGCTCTAAGGCCCACTTGTTTGCTATGCTGTACTCTCTTTGGTCATATTGGTCTATAGATATGGTGGATATATCAGAAAAATTAAGATCTTGGGTCATAAAGCCTGGATCCTGGTTCCCATTCTGCCAAATACTATGTGCCAAGTAGTACAGATAGGACTTTACCAACATCGCTACAATAATTCCTTCTCACAACCATATAACATGGGTACTGTTATTATACCCATTTTTGCAGAAAAAGAAAATGGAATTTTGCAAGAGGTGAATTAACTTGTCTACAATCTCGTCATCTCCCTTCTGTACCAACCAGGGTCATGGTTAGAAGACCAGAACCACACCATTTACTTTAGCAGAGTTTAAGGAGGGAGTTGGTTAAACAGGCATGGGAGGCCTACCCTGAGGTAACACAGAGATATAACCACAGGAAGCAGCTGCCACCCCCAAGGCCAAGGGAACAGAGGACAGAAGCTTGGAGAAGTGGGGCTCATAGAACTACAGCTCAGCCTTCAGAAGAGGGACCATCACTTGGCTGGTGTCGGTATCTTAGGTCCTTGCGGGAGGGCTTCCCAGAGCAGAGGCTCAGACCTTGGAGAACTGGGCATTGCCCAGAGGCTGCTGGTACTTCTGAGGGGTATGGTGAGGCTGGTTCTGGGAGTGTGGGAAAATGGGAAACACAACCAAGTTCAAAGCCAGGGTGAAGAGCCATCACTGGGTGAGCTGCAGGAGCAGCCCTCCTCCTGCCTTGCAGCCTCCCTCTAGTGCCCCCTGTTGGCAGAAACAGCAGAGAGCCAGCTGTCAAGGGGCACTGTGGTTTGCAGATTTTCTGATTTCCAGCCCAGTATAATTGAACAGAGACTAGAAGGGGTTGTTCAGGGCTGAGAGACAAGAGCTTCATAAATGGTAGACGTTCTTCTGCTGCCATTTCTTTATTGATAAAATGATGAGACTGAACAGATGGTGTGCAGGGAGCGAATGATACTCCCATTTACCCCCTCTCCTGGGCTTTATCACAGCAAAAAGATATAACTGATCAGGTTCTCCTCTTCTTCTCCCCTTTCTCAACTTGACAGTGAGCATCTTGAGGCCTAATATATTATTTCTCCCAGTAATTGTCTAGTGCAAAGGACAGTTCTTGGTGAGGGCTGCTATTCTATGCTTGAACAATATAACTACCAGATTTGGACATGTACTTAAGTCACCAACTATTTAATGACCACAGAGGGTGTGCCCAGCCCTGGGCCAGGGACTGCAGAGAAGAAGAACATGCTTGAGGCATCGACTGGCTGTGAATGAACTGACAGTCTTCTTACATGAGTGACATGAACCCAACAAGCGAAGAGCAGGTTCTCGCTTACATGACAAAATGTCTCAAATTTGGGTTGATTCAGGTAGAGTTTGAGTTCAGGAAAGGGAGCATGATCACATGACTTGGAGTAATTGTTTCTTACCAACCTCCAATATACTCACTTAGAGACACCATTTTTCCAAAAATGTGTGTGCTTGGAAAAGCTATTTTATTCTGCCATCTCTGGAGGCTCCCAGTGTTGTGCCTTCCTTGGCATCTTCTTCCCGTCATGAGCCCAGTAATGTGCAACTTCTCACGTTTTAAAAAATTAAGGTGGAGATATCAAGAGAACATTCAGAAGTTACTTGTTCGTGGCTGCAGAAAATCTGCAACAGAGAAATCACCTTAGGAGCAGCCCTGGATGCATCTTCACAGGCCTCCACCAAATGAGTGAGCGCTGACCTTTTGGTAGAAGGTGTCGCTGAGCTCCTTATCTAGGCCCGGGCCAGAATGTAACCTTGCAGATAAGATCCTATGGGAGAGCTGCCCATCTCTCTGACAGTAGGAACATTGTTCCCTGGCCTCAAGGAATGCTTCAGGGAGTCATCTAATGACGTAGCATTTGATCTTCAGGGTTTGCAGAGAAAGATAAAGTGGCCCAGAGGAAATGAAAACATTCCTCTGGAGTCACCTGCCCACGTCAGCAAGATGCAGGAACACTGGATTAAACAACTGAGAAGTATTCTGGTGCTTGCTGGATTCTTTGAGATGATCACACCATTGACATCACTTTCCCTGATCAGAATACTGACTCTTTATGCAGGAATGGGGCTGTATTCTTTACATAGAGCCCTCAGGCACACTCCATAATCTTTAAAGATTGAAGTATGAGTTACATAAAACAACCCCCAGGAACCTGAAATGCATAGCTTGACAGAGTTTTCACATGTTTACACTATGTGACCAGGTAAGGTCATAGACTGTTTCTAGTACCCTAGAAGACTTCTTTAGCTCCCTCCTAGGAAGCTCTCTTCACCCTCCCATTCTGACCTTAGATTAGTTTTGTCTGATCTTGAATTTTATATTATATGAATTTTAGAAGAGAATACTCATTTATGTCTGGATCTTTTGGTGAATATTGTACAATTTCATTTTTACTAATGGAGAAACTGGATACAAGTTCAGAGAAGTGTTATGGCCTGAACAAGGTTTTACACCTGCAGTCCTATAATATTTTCCATTTCACAGCTCATTTGCTATAATCCATATATCCAGCCATCCATACCTCCATTCATCTAAACCTATCATAAACAATGGCTTTGTGTCGGAGATAATTCTAGGTCTTGGACGTATAGATATGAGTATGTCACCCCTACCCTCAGGGAGCTCCCAGTATAGTGGGAGAGAAAGATTTCAGGTGGATAATTAAACAGGACTTGTGAGGGCACAGAACAAGAGGCTGTATATTTATGTGCATGCTGAGAGGAGGAATCTGTGACTGGACGGCCCAGCGTGGAAGGGATGACATTAGAGCAGAATTGCGTTCTTGGACATTTTTCTTGTTTTTTCTTGCCAACAGGGATGCAAATTCTAAGAAGACAGGATTAATGTCATCTTCTGTGTACATCCTATAGCACCTTGCAGTCATGGAGCTAGCAGGAAATTATTGCTGAATTCACAGCCTACAACCTTTAAACATTGTGAAATGTCTTCTCTAAGGGCATGAGTAGTACACCTAGAATCTTCTAACTAGACAGAAAGCAGAGAGTGACAGGTTCCCATCTTGAGTGATTTGATTAGATACTTAGAAAGGCTGTAAAGATCTTTGGCAAACAACAATGCCAGTTTGTGCAGAGTTCCTGGTATGGAACCCTGTAGCCGGAGAAACATAAGGCCCTGGATGAATCTCTGAAAATTGTGTCTGCCAACTTGCTTCTCTAGGTAGGTGAGGACTTTTTCAAGACTTTTTCATCCTTACAGGACATTAGAAAACACACGGTGGCAAACACATCCTAAGGTGGCCTGCAATGAATATAACCCCTTTATAGCCCCCCTGTATAATCCTCTTCCTTGATCATGGCAGATCCTGTGCATCTAACCAATAGAATATGGCAAAAGTAATGGGATGTCACTCCTATGATCATGTTATGTTACAGAAGACACTGTCTTAGCAGACAGGAGAGAGTGTCTCTTGTTGGCTTTGAAAAAGCACACAGCCGTGTGTGAGAGGGCCTGTGAAGAGAGCCACATGGCAGGAAGCTGTGTGTGGCCTCTAAGACCTGAGTAGCCTCCAGCCAGTAGTCAGTAAGAAGCTGGGTCCCTAAATCCTACAGCTGCCAGGAAATAAATTCTGCCAACAACCTGAATGAGCTTGGATTCTTCCCAGTCAAGCCTCCAGATGAGAATGCAGCCCATTTGACACTTTGATTAAAGCCTTGCGACCCCTGAGCAGAGGACCCAACTAAATTGTGTCTACACTCCTTACCCACAGAAACTGGGATATCATTAATATGTGTTGTTTTAAGCTGCTAAATTTATAGTGATTTGTTACAAAGCAATAGATAACTAATACATGCACTTATCTGCAAACACTGATTGTGTCAAAACAATCCTTGTGTGACACATAGTTCTACAGAGATTGTAAGTCTTATATACACCATACATAGGCTGTAGAATAATAACCAATGAATTATTTTTATGATTTGAAGTAGCATTTTACTTTTATACTATTGTGGGCTTTGACTTATCTAAGAAGTAAACCAGGGCATTGCATTGTTTAGGACATAAGTTTAATTGCCCTAAGAGACACCCTAAATCAGCCCCTTTTCTAACATTTGTAGAGCTCAGGATCTTGGCATCCTGAAAGACGAATGAAATACCATGTCTAAGTAATTAAAAGTTATAAATTACTGTTTAATATATTCTATTCAACTATATTGACAATATACCTTTATAATGACATGTGGAAAGATATGGTCTTTATATCATTGAAAGTTGGCAAAATGTTAAAGGTAATAGAATTTATTATTATGCCTGTTGGGTATTCTGCTAATGGACAATGTTTGGATGAAACAATAAGATATACATATAATTCATAAATTATATATTCTATAGCAAATTTTATTGCCTTCATTTCAGAATAATCCTTAATTAATGTTGCTTTATATAACTAGTGTTCAATTGTCAGTAAGGACCTAAAAGACTAAAACATTAAATGTGTGTCAAATTTGAATGAATTACTATCAAAATGTAAATTTAAACTAATAAATCAAAATTAAAACATTCTAAATTAATGTTTTTTAAAAGTTTTAAACAGCATTTAAAATATCTAAAATTTAAGATCAAAACACATGAATAATACCAAATTTTAAATTAAAATTTAAATAAGGTTGAAATTGTTACTTAATTTTTAAAACACTTATTTGAATCATATTTTTATAAAAATAAAACTATTTTTAACTCTAGCTTTTCAGGTATACGTAGTTGCCAATGTAAAGGATCAGTTTCACCTGTATCAAAATATCCCATATACCTCATAAATATATACACCTACTACATACCCACAAAAATTAAAAATTTTTAAAAATCAGTTTCACATGTCACACATATTATCTCTAGACCTATCTAGATGTGTATATATTTAAAGGTTACGAATTGTTTAATATTGCAAACTATTCCATAACTTTCATATGTAACTCTTGTGGTTATCACACTACTTCAGTAGTACTGGTAGAATCAAGAATTGGAATATGAATAGAATCAAGAAAATGAGGATTCTTCCCTTCTGGGAAGCAATACTTCTTGGTTATTCAGGAATCTGTTACATTGCTGGTCTCTGAGGGAGGAATTGATGAGTCAATACTTAAGGGCTGGCACTGCTCAGATTCTCCCTGTACTCTGCATCTGTCTCTGATGTTGGCGATGTCACAATCCCCAATCTTTCACAACATTTGGACACAGTAGTCTTTTGTTTTGAGGACTAGGGCAAGAGATGTGGAGAAATGTTTCCCTGAAGGCTGAACGTTAGTCACATAAGTGGATGTTCAGGTGCCCACTCGCTCGTGCTGTGTCGGTGCCCAGCACTGGGTCCTGAGCGACTGGGTGCTCATGTGTTCTTTCCTAACTGTGTGTGTGGGAGATCCAGGGCTTCCTGATGAAGGGGTCCAGTGCACATGCCCTCTTCTGTCTAAGTTGTGGTGGAAGCTGCAGCCCCGAATATTAGTTGTTTAAACAATCCAGAAATTTACTTCCTTCTCATATAACACTGCAGGACAAGCAGTCCACCATGGCACAGCAGTTCCACAGCCTTGGGGACCCAGGCTCCTTCTATCTTGTTGTTCACTTTTCCTGAGATATTGTCCTCATGGTCATGGCTCAGAATGGCTCCCATTGTGCCTGCAGTTTAGCCAGAAGGAAGGAAAAAAGGATGAAAGGCAGGACATGCCCCTCTTTTTCCAGACCTGATCCTGCAGTCGCACACATCAATTCTACACACATCCCACTGGTCATAAACAGCTGAGAGATGGAGTTTTCCATGGGTGTCCTAGTGTCCAAGTAAAAGTTGTATTTCTGTGGAAGAAGAGGAGAACACCATTTGGGTGACAGCTGGTAATCTCTGCCATAGGTGTATTTTTTAAATATAAATTTGGGAGGGATCATGATAATTTAGATTCAAGGATACAAGGTTGCCCAAGTTCAATTCTGCTTTTTCAGAACAGCAGACAGATAGGAAAGAGCTTTGAATGGTTTTAAGCACATTGCAGGCCAGAGGCTACCTGAAAGGTGAAGTTGAGTTTCCTAACTCTTTCAAGACACCTTGGGAAAAACTGGTTCAAATCTACAACCAGCCACAAACTAGTAACATGACCAAGCCAGTTACAGTACTGCTCTCAGCTTCAGTTCTTTTTCCATAAAATGAGGGATTTGGACTAGACTTCTGGTTTACAAACTGGGTTCCAGGGGACCTTAGGATTCCTCAGTGTCACTTCAGGTGTCAGGGGCTGGCTTTGAACACTTCTTCCCTGTGTATTTATTTGCCAAAGAAATTCCATTTTGATTGGGTATGTGTCTTAAGGGTCTATGTAAATCTTCCTTTGGGGGAAAAAAAAAGGTGGGGCTTCTAATGCTACAAAGAAAGTTGAAAGATGCCTGGACAGTGTGATACCTAGTGGAGGCAGCTTGGCATCCCGTCAGAGTGCCTGGATTGAAATCCCAGCTCTGCTGCCTAGCTTCTGTGGCACCTCAGGCTGAAGTACTTAACTCTCCTCAGCCTCTAGAATAGGATTTCTTCATCCATAAAATATGGTCATTGTTATTTACTTCTCAGGATTGTCCTGAGGCTTAAATGAGATAATCTATTTAAGAGGGCTTGTATTAGGTTTCTCTAAAGGGACAAAACTAATAGGATAGATAAATATATGAGAGGGAGTTTATTAAGGAGTATTGACTCACAGGATCACAAGGTGAAGTCCCACAATAGGCCATCTGCAGGCTAAGGAGCCAGGAAGCCAGTCCAAGTCCCAAAACCTCAGAAATAGAGAAGCCAACAGTGTAACCTTCGGTCTGTGGCCAAAGGCCTGAGAGCCCCTGGCAGGTCACTGGTGTAAGTCCAAGAGTCCAACAGCTGAAGAACCTGGAGTCTGATGTTCAAGGGCAGGAAGCATCCAACATGGGAGAAAGATGAAGATCAGAACACTCAGCAAGTCTGCTCTTTTCATTCCTGCTTTTATGCTGTCAGCTGATTAGATGGTGCCACCCAGACTGACGGTGGGTCTGCCTTTCCCAGTCCCCTGACTCAAATGTTAATCTCCTCTGGCAACACCCTCATATACATACCCAGGAACAATACTTTGTATCCTTCCATCCAATCAAGTTGACACAGTATTAACCATCACAAGGCTTAACACATGTCCTGGCATAAAGGACATGTTGAATAAATGACAGTGACTGTTATCATTACCACCACCATCAACTTCATCTCTAAGGCTCCAGCTTTTGGCTCTAAGGCTTTACGTTTCTTTGAATTATTGTGCAAGATGGAGGACCCTTTGATGAGGGAATAATTATTACTGGATTTTTCCCTTTGCTCTTGGATTTTTGCAGGTTTTCTCAAAATAAGGCATGGTAGAGCCAGCCCATTGCAGGTAAAACCATTTGAACAGAAGACATCAGGGTCTGTAATTTCAAAGGCATTATTGAAACAACTTTTTTCTTAACAGAGGAAACAAAATTAATCTTTTAAATCAAGGAGGAAAATTATTTCATTTTAATGCTGCACATGGCAGGAAAATAAAGTGCAAAGTTTACAGCACTTTATTTCCTTCTTATCAGAAAGGAAGAAGGAAAACCCCATGGTATTATGTTTTGTCAAACATGACTTTCCAGGGACTAAACCAGACTTTGATTTTAGACCCCTGTTCATTCTAGTTTGGTAAACCCTTGACAAATTCCAGTCTGTTCCACCCACAGGAGAGGGTCATGTTACCATCTCAGCTGCAGAGCCGATGAGGTGGTTGTACCGACCTATAGGATCCCAGAGGTGGGACCTGGAGATCATTGATTACAACTCTCTTCATGGGCCAATCAGATGTTATATGAAGAATCAAATGAGAGAAATGTGACAGGCTTCTGATCCTCCCACTCATGATTTAAAATCTTCTCTAGAACATTCTTGTTACATCTTTACTCCTACTTGTAACAAGACCGTAAGCCACCCCTCTTGCATCTCATTTTCCATCTCTGTGTCTGTTCTTGCTTATAAAAGTCTTCAGCCTGAGCACTGAATTGATGCTCAGAGTTTATCTAAAGCCAGAATCTTCTCCATGTTATTCTTGACAAATGGTCAGTTCTTCTTCTTGAACACGTCCCATGACAGAGAACTCACTGCTTTATTAGGAATCAGCCGTTCTTTTGGAGGAGAGCTCCAACTTATTTGAAAACTTTCTTCTTTTGCCCCAAACTTGTTTTCTAATATATATCTATCGTATATGTATGTATACACTTAGCCTTTTTTAACCATCTGGATCAAGCCTACATAAACTTTAGCCCCCTTCCCCAGGCTGCCTGGCAAATATTTGAAGCTAACCCACCTCCATCTCCAGGCTTAACCTACTGAGCTCTCCCATCATCTCTGATCCATCATGATGACCCTCACCTGTCTGGTCATCGATCTCTGGGCTTCCCCGGTATTGTTGAAAGCGTGCTTGTTAAAGTCAGTTCACCCAAACTAGTTACTATGCCCTGTACCTGTTTTTCCATTTCTCCCCATTTTTCTTGTAAAGCTCTACTTGATACCCCCAAATAATAGTTTGATTAATGTTGGAGAAAAGAGGAAGAATATATACAGGCTAAGTTCTATGTCTCTTCATACATTTCTGTATCAACACAGCTTTTAAAAAACAGTTCCACCGTAAAAATGTATATATAAAATCTGTGGTTCACCAAGCCCTCCAGGCCTTTTCCAGCGACTATTCCTATATTTGAGATAAAACTGGGGGTAAACACTGCGTCTTTTATTTGTCTTTACTACATTTCCCTTGGCTTTGAGAGTGGTTGTGTTTTTGCATTATCTCTAAAATGTATGAAGGTAATGTTTATATCTATTTCTATCTTTAGAAATGTCAGAGACCACATGCAATTAGACACCATCTACAAGCCTAATGAGAAAGCACTGGCTTCATTGGTAAAAGCGTGATCATTATTATGGAGTGGGGCAGGTGTTGGAAAGGATGGATCAGGGCAAGTAAGAGCATCCCAAATCTAAAGAGAAAATGCAGACTGTGCCCCCCGAGAATACTATCTGAAAGTCAGTATGGTAAACACTCAAGCCCTCCAAGATGCAGGTACCTGGCCCGGGTGACTGCCTTCTGTAGAATATCTTTCTACGACCTAGATTGGTTAAAGTCATTACACACTACTTATGCAAGATGGTGAATATAAACTGAGAACTGGTCAAATGTATCATTTTAATTAGGCCGTCTCCCTGCAAAAAGAAAACTATGTGAAGGATCTTTTGTGAAGAGTCAAATTTCTATAAACTTGGATTAACGTGTGCCAACCAGAGATTCCAGGCTAAAGGTATAGGAAGTCCTGATATTAAATACTGACTAGCCTGCAATTATGAGACTTTTCATCAGGAAAAATTAAGTGATCAGCCATGATTTGTTTTTCTCTGAGTCATTATGATGTCTACCCAGTACATCAAAGCTCAGTTTAAATTAAACTGGACCCAGAGTCATTTATTTATTGATTGATTTTAGAGACAAGGTCTTTCTCTGTTCCCCAGCCTGCAGTGTGGTGATACCACATAGCTCACTGTAACCTTGAATTCCTGGACCCAAGTGATCCTCCAACCTCAGCCTACCAAGTAACTAGGACTATGGGCACGTGCCACCACACCTGGCTAATTTTTTTGTTTTTATTTTTATTTTTTTTAATAGAGACAGGGTCTCACTATGTTGCCCAGGCTGGTCTCAAACTCCTGGCCTCAAGCAGTCCTCCCACCTCAGCCTCCCAAAGTGCTGAGATTACAGGCGTGAGCCACCACACTGGGCCTGGACCCAACTGGGCCTTCATCCAGTGAGACAAGCAAATTTCAGTGTCATTGATGACTGCCTCTTTCTTCCTGTGTCTTTTCAGTAAGACTTTCTCAATTCAGCGAGCATACTCACACTCCATGGAAACCTACTCATAATGCTAAACCTCCTTTTAACCATTTTTAACCATTTCATTATTTTACCAAAGCTAAGCCAAATTGACTGATGTTTCTGTCCTTTACCCTCTGCAGTCCTTTCTCTCTGCGGTGCTAGTGAGAGAGGAGGCACAGCCTCATGTGGGTCCACAGGGAGGCTGGCGTAAGTAGAGATGCTGGACTGAGTTACAGAGCTGCTAGCCATGAAACAGAAATAGGATATTGGCTCCCCCAAGGAAATGCAGGCTGTGCAACTTCTTTATTTGGGTTGGCAACAATAGGCATGCACTTTACTTCTGCTGAGGCCTGATCACTTGCTGAATATTTATTTGTCCCAAAGATTATTTAGCTATCCTCAGGAATCCAGCCTCTCTGGCCAAGTTTTCTCCTTTGGCATGGGTTCCCAGTGGGGAATGTGACTGATCCTTTCTCCCTTCAAAGGGGGCCGTAATGACCATCGAGCTGGAAGTGGAAGTGTTATAGGAGAAGAGCAAAATGGGACGCAAGAGGACCCATGACTTGTGAAGACAGCGGCAGAGCTGACTAGAACTTGGATCTCCAAATCCAGTGTTCTTTCCAGAAGGCCAGAATCTCTCAAACTTTCAGGGGCATATCATTATATGAGGAACTTAGCTAATAAAATGCAGATTTTTAGTTCTCCTCATTAGAAATTCTGACGCAGAAGCTGCCTGTTTAATGTGTATCTTCATGTGGCCATGAACTGAGATACCATCTCTATGCATGAGATCACTCCGGCCCATCAACATTTACTTTCTGCTCATACTCACCCAGGGAGGGGAGTGTTGCCAGACAGTTAAATATGAAAACCATCATATCTTCTAGCTCATTTTTTAAAAATTATAGCACAGGCCAGGTGCAGTTACTTGTGCCTATAATCCTAACACTTTGGGAGGCTGAGGTGGGAGGATTGCCTGAGGCCAGGAGTTCAAGACCAGCTTGGGCAACATAGTGAGACTGTATCTCTATAAAAATTAAAAATATATATATATAGCATAAAGAACATTATAAAAACATTAAAATAAACTTGCAGAAAGAAAAAAACCCCACCCATGGCCCAGAGCTCCATCAAACCATCTATCTACTTTCCCTTCCATGTTTGGAGAGGTTATCCTTGTATTTAGGTAACTATCAACCTAATAATTATTTTATCTTACTTTTACTTCTTTTGGCCAAGTATCCTCTTTATTATTTGACTTGCTAAGAAACAGGGCCCTTGAATGCTGTTAAAGAAGAAAAACAGTGCTTAACTTTATCGATCATTTGCTACATTACTGGGCACTGTGCTCAGGGTTTTATATACATTCACTCATTGAATCCCATCAGCCTTATGAGGAAGGTCCTAGCATCCCCATTTTCTAGATTAGGAAACTGAGGCTTAGAAAGGATTAATAGCTTGTACCAAATTATAAATCTTCTGACTCCAAAACATATGCTGTTCTTTTCCAAACTGCCTTCTAGACAGCAGAAAAAAGACAGAAGATGCTTGGCCTGCAGCTCTTCATCCCCATGAAGAAAGGAGACCTACACAGGAAACAACTAAAGGACAAAAATAACAACTGTACTTAAGCACTAAAATGTGCCCTAAAGATACATAGTGCTGCAGGGAGTGAGAGCAGGGCAATAACCGTGTGAGCAGGAAGCCTTAAATACAAGGGAGAAAAATGGGACACGATCCTAATGGCAGAGGCTGCTATTATAGATTTGGGGACAGCAGAATGACTTGGTGAAATGAAAAGTCACAGAGAGCCCCAGTCCGCCACGAAGCCATCCATTTTAGCTGACTCTCCAAACAGACCCTTGGCCAGATCCACTAAACATTTCAGATTTGACTCTTTCTCTCCAGAGCTGATAATCAGCACAGACAGGATCCCAGATGGTAGGAAAAAGGGGTGACAAGCTAGAGAATCAAGCTCTGAGTAAGTGCAGGTGCCACCGGGAGCAAAATTTTTTTCCAGAAATGAAACCTCCATTGTTGCTAGAGAGTCTGAGTTCTAAAAGCTTTGCTTATGATTTCCCTGGAGTTTCTCAAGGGTCTCCCATGTCCAAGTATCTGCGATACTTTCTGTCTTCACCATGCATTTGGCACTTAGCATTAGCTAATGCCATCATTTCATGCGCTGCCCATCACCATCGCTCCATGACATTTACTACCTGTGCACTGCACTGTGCCAGGCACAGAAGACATTTGTAAGTCTCTGCCACTGGGTGTGTACAGCCTTTCTGGGTAGACAGGGCACATCTTAATGCCTATTAACAGCCCTTACAGTTCACTGTGATCTCAGTAGACTTTATTATAAGGTGAAGCAGGATGTAGGGCAACCATTGAGAGGACAAATCAAAAGTGGGCAAGACAGGCAGAGGAAGGAGAAGCTCTGAGGTGGTGATGGGGTTTTCAACCATGTATTTTCTGGGGGGCCTGCCTGGGGCATCACATGTGCTGGTGGGTTCCCTAGGAAGCAGAGTCTGCACCAAGATTAACTTGAAGGGCATTTATTACTCCAAGGGATGCTTCTGGGGTTAAGGCTTGGGAAAGGGGGAAGAGGGAAGCAGGGTTGAAGGGTGGCTGGGCTGCAGGCACAGTGTTAGCCTCCTCTGATGCGTGGGGACTTCTGCAGCTGAAATGGTCCTTCAGAGTTGCCCCTAGTTGGAGGCCCTTCATACTTTCCTATCCTTGGCTGTGGGCTGCCCTGGACAGGAGGTGTGAACACTGGCCAGGTGACTCCATTCAGCCAAGCCAGTCCTTGGAGGGGGCTGCCACTGAGTCTGCTGGCAGCCTCCCAGCAACCGGGGCAAGGAGGCCTTCATTTCTCAAGGGAGATTTGGGCCTCATGTACTGCCCTCAGAGAGGCACTCAATAAACATTGACACATTGGCTGAGAACACCTCTCTCCCTCATGGCACAGGGTCCCTGATTTGTGACTTGGACACAGGCAGAATAGGTTTGGAACTGCAGCATTTGTTTAAAGAATAATAATGGACCAGGCTGCGAAAGATCATTTTGTGAATGATTGTATGGCAGCCACCACAAACTGCTAAATGTATGGGTTTGAGACTTTAGCATAAGAGCATCATCTGTAATGAGGGTGAAAGCCAGTGCTCCCAAGCCAATTAATGATTGTCGGGGAGAAATTAGTGACCTGCACCGTCAGATAAATAGTTTCATTTCACATACTGTTTCCAAAAGATTTTTATTTTCAGGAACAGAGCCCGTGAAGTAAGATAACTATCTCCTGTGTACACATGTGGACGCAACTGTTAGTTAATTCAGGAGACAGCTAAGGAAACAAAATAATTTATAGTGTGCCTCCCTTCCAGGAGTTGAAGTAGCTCTTTGGGTATCATTTGTCAGGCTGTAAGAGAGCTGTAGGAGTTCAGAAGGGAGTATTTAATCTATCTGTTTTGGCAGAGATGGGGGAAACTCCATAGAGTGAGTGAGGTAAATTCCCTGAAGTCTCAGGCGGGGAGTGGTTAATTCAGAACTAAAACCTGGTCTCAGTCAGGTCTCAGCGCTTGATGCATCAAGCTCCTGCGAGCCAGGGGGGCTGGTCTCAAAAGAATTATAAACATTGTGCAGCAGCGTAGATTTTTCTACAAATTCATTTAGACTCATCCCAAATCAGCTTGTCCCCACTTTCCTGTCTGTGTAAATGGAACCTTCAACACCCAGTCCAGCAAAATAATTATCTTATTTAGCCCTTCCTGTCCTCAGTCTTCACAGTAAATCTGTCACCAGATCCCATTAGTTCCACTTCCAGAATGCGTCTCGCGTCCCTCTGAACCCCCAACCCCATCCTTGACGCTGAAGTCTAAGCCACCATCATCACCTGCCTGGACCACCTCAGGTGGCCTCCTTACTGTCTCCGTGTTCCAATTATTGTGGGGAACTGCGATACATTCTTTGCATTTCAGGAATCAGCCAGAGGGAACTTGTAAACATGCAAATCAGACTACGTCATTTCCCTGCTTGGAACACTTCGCTGTTTCCCAGTGCACTTGGGATAAAGTCAAAACCTCTTACCATTTTAACATACGAGGTCCTGCTCTGTCCACCTCTTCAACCTCATCCCCAACCCTGCCCTTCTGGCCTCAGCCCCACTAGTGTCTTTCCTGAATACACCAAGTGTGTTCTGCCCCAGGGTCTTTGCACTTGCTGTGTGCACTGCCTGGATTGCTCTTCCTCAAGTGGCTACATGGATGGCCCCTTCTTACCTTTCAGGTCTCAGGCCACATGATTTCTTTTCAGAGACACCTTCTGGCCAAAATAATCTTTTCCCCTGACATATGCAGTCACATCACCTGTCCCTGTTTATTCCTGCTGATTTGATTTTATCTCTGTTTACTTATCTTGGTATTTGTCTTCTCTCACTGCAGTGTAAATTTCACCAGAGCAAGGACCTGTTTACTAGTTTATGGCTAACACAATGCTGGGACAGAGCAGGATGTAATCAGCATTTGGCAAAAGTATGAATGGATATATGAGTATATGGGCTTGGTATGGCCTGCTGCACAAATGGAAACAGAATACAAGAGTACCAGCCAAATTACGATTTCCCAATTACATTCTTAGATATTTGTACAATAAATTATAATTTGCAAATATTTTATTTTCGGTTCCAGAAGAGTAAAAGAAATCAACACGTGAGCAGTGTAGTACTGTATATGGTGATGCTGTGGAGCTATTCCATGATGTTGCAGTCTTCCCATTCACCTAATATTGTGAATAGTATATAACTTACAAAATAGTATACACTGTAGGGTCCTACTTGACTTTTAAAAATGTTATTATAAGCAGAAAAGGCTAAAAGGATGTTACCAAACTGTTAGCCAGACTTATCCTGGATGTTAGGGTTATTCTTTCTGTTTTGTTTTTCTTTTCTTTATTATCTGATGTTTATATGATGAATTTACAGTTTTTTTTAAAGTATAACTTTGTTTTTTAATGATACCAATGGTGAATCCTTTCACGGTGGCAATGGTGTCAGTGGTGAACATATTGTTTTAAGACAGATCTCTTCTAAGGTACACAGGTGCTCTTCCTGGAGGGCCCTGCCTGGTATGCCTGCCTGGCGCAGCTACCTGGGAAGCTTTGGCTGCCTGGGATCTCGAGAACTTGCTGTGTTCAGAAAGTGACACCTGAGAGCACCCAGCAGCAAGCTTAAAGAGTGTTGAGTCAGCTCTAAGCTTTGTCAAAACACAGGGCCCAACCAAGAGAGACTATCTTGTCCCTCAGCCTGTGGCACTGAATTCCACTCTAATTCACTCTCTGGGGTACCTGGAAGCTGAGGACTATCTGGAAATGAAAGACATCCTTGCTGACTGGCACTTGCCCCAGGACACCGGTGTGGAGAAGCTGAGGCCCAGGACCCGAAAACTCAGCCAGCTTTGTGCTTTCCTGAGCTTTCTCAGGGCATCGGGGGAGGCGTGGGAGAGAGAACAAGTCAAGGAGGAACAAAAGCTGGTCCTGGAAAATGCAGGGTCTGCATCAGGGATGGATGGCCTCTGTGACCCCAGGAGACCGAGCTTTGGTGACCAGAATCTTGGGATGCTAAGAGACGGCAAAAGTGCTGGGCATGAAATGTGGCAAGATTTTTTTCCTTCCTCACTTTATCCTTGCATTTTATTTTTCTCCTTTCCTGGGTCCTCAGCATCATTCTTTGAGAGCCCTTTTCTAGCTTCCTCCCTCCAAAGACCGCAGGAGTCATGAACCCCCATTCCATGAGCATATGTGTATTGGGCTCTTAGCATATGCAAGGGCTGTGACACAGTTGGCAGAGGAGGCCAAGGAGTAGAAGACAGCCCCTTCCTTCATGGATCTTCCAGTTCAATTAGAAAGGGAAGACATGCTCAGTGGGCGAAACGAAGTATAAGGTCTGAATACCAGAGTAGACTCGGGATAGCACATGCCCACATCAAAGCCAGGCTGGACCCAGGACTGGTGAGGTCTGAAGCTTATACAGCATTGGGAGATCCTCATAGAAAGAAGAGATAGAAAATAGCTAGAGCCCCTCCCAGGTCTCTGGAAGGGGCTCTTGCTAATGAGGAGTTCTTGGCTTAAGCTTTGTTAATTTCTTGGTGTATTAGGGTTCTCCAGAGAAATAAAACCAATAGGGTGTGTGTATGCACACACACACACACACACACACACATATATATAATGACATTTATTTTAAGGACTCAGCTCATGTGATTATGGAGACTGACAAGTCCAAAATCAGCAGGGTGGTCTGGCAGGCTGGAAACCCAGGATAAGCTGAGGTTGCATTGAAGCCTGAAGGTCATCCATTGGCAGAACTCCTTCTCACTCAGGGGAGGTCCTTCATTTGTTCTATTAAGGCCTTCAACTGACTGGAAGAAGACCACCCACATTATGAAGGGTCATCTGCTTTACTCAGAGTCCACTAATTTAAATGTAAATCTCATCTAAAAACATCCTCACAGAAACACCCAGAATAATGTCTGACCAAATATCTGGGCACCATGGTCAACCAAATTGACATAAAATTAACCTTCACGCCTGGCAAATCCACCTCTGAACGTGAGGTCTGCGGAGGGAGGAAATGCTGTGGACCAGATGGTCAGAGGAGGCTCCCTGGGAGAGGTGGACTTGAACCAACCTTGGGGATGGCTTGGGCATCATGGCGTCTGTGGTCCTTGCACATTGAGCCTCAGTGTGGATGGGGAGTCTGTCCCATGGCATTGTTGGAGGCAGGAAGGATTCTGGGATGGCCAAAGGGGTTGGTAACCTTTGGCCCAAGGGGTCATCAAGGTGTCACATGTGGCCCACTTGCTCCCACACTGTCCCCCTCTGGGAACTTGTTTTTCCCCTTTCTCGTCTCCTCTCCCCTCCCATTCCTCATCACCCTTTCTTCCCGTCTCCTCCCTCAGGTTAAACCTGGAACGAGACCAGGCCCTTCAGGCTCCCAGGAAGTCACAAGGGGTCTCCAGCAGATGTGCTTCATCCAAATCCTCAGAATGAACACAGCTTGTCCCACACCCAGATCCTCAAGATGTGCAGGGGGCTCTGTAGTGTGTTCCCCAACCCTGTGCCCTAGTGATTCTTTGCATTTGCACGTGGTGTCATTTATTATGCAGGTGTACTTTGTCAAGGGAGCCCCTCTGCTCGCAGCACAGGGAAACCAGCCTCCTGGCTATCTCCTGTCCCTTGTTAATCTGCAAGACAAATGGGTGTTGTCATTAGGCCTTGTCACTGTGAAGGGAAGGGAGAGTATCACCATTCCAGCCTGGCATTTCTGTCCCCCCTACCACCCCGCCCCCCACCCACTCATCTTGGCCACATGGCCTCCATTTCTGCTCCTGCTGTGTTTCCTCAGCTGGTTCCTGCCCAGACCTCCTGTGGACCACATGGTCAGAGGAGGCTTCCTGGGAGAGGCGGACTTGGACCAGCCTTGGGGAATGGCTTGGGCGTCATGGCATCTGCTGTCTTTGCACATCGAGCCTCATGGTGGACCAGGAAGTCTGTCCCATGGCCTCATTGGAGGTGGGAAGGATTCTGAAGGAAGGATTCCCCTCAGGGGGAAGGTTCTGAAAGCAAGAAGCTGATAGCAATTATTTGAAGAGGTTACAGTGGATAGCAATGGTTCCTTGAGGCCACAGACACTCCCATCTGGAACTTTCCTTCCAGATCCCAACCACCAGCTTCAGGGGTGGCCCGAGCTCTGGAGGAAGGAGAGGCTGCAGCTGTTTCCCACTCCAGGCCAAACCGAGCCTTGAGATCCTTCTGACTTGAAAGCAGAGCTGAACACCCTGCCACTGTGTTGTCTTCAAACCAAAGTTGTCGCTTATAAGGACGCTTGCCTGCATTTAGCTCTTACAGCATTGAACACACTTCCTCACAGTAACCTGGCAAGGAGGGCAGAGCCTATGTTACAATCCCATTTGAGAGAGCAGAGGTGAGGCCCAGGACTTGAGACAGATCCCTTGGCCGGTACTGCCTGCCCAGGAGATGACACAGAATGCAGGGTCTCCCATGCCTGTGAGTTTGGATGGTGTTGATTAGGCCACATCCAAGACCTGGCTGTATAGCGGCCTCTCCGAATTTCCTCATGGGATTTGTGAGGCAAGTCTGGCAACAGCAGCATTCTCCCTGATGTCTTAGATTCCCATGTGAGTCCACAGGGCTCAGGCAAGCATTAGACAGACTGGGAGAGGTGACTCAAGGTGTTCTTTCCAAGCAGAGGAAACAGATTTTGTCATCAGGGAATAAGCTCCCACCAGGCCACCCCACCCATTGGTCTGTGTGGTGACTCCTGATGCTGGCTCCAAGGTAGGGTTCCTGGGCAGTGGGGACTGGGGAGGAGAGAGGCCTGCTTCCCATTGTAGCCCTCCCCAGATGCTGAGTTGCAGCTAGTTCAGCTAATTGGCAAGAAAAGGAGAAGCAAAAATAGTGAAAATCTGCGAATTAATAAAACAGCCTTGAAGCAACCGCCAAAATGTGTACAAATCATGAAGTAATTAGAAGTGTGAAGAATTCTATCGGGTTGGCTGTTTCCAAATCCAACATCTGATCGCTTTAGGAGGCCAAGGGCTGGCAGGCCACAGGGAGTAGAAATTCTTTCCATTGCCGTCTGATCTCACCTCCCTGGGCCCTGGGTTCCCTTGAAATCCTTACGGGGTCCTGGAAGTTTCCATGGGACTTGCTAGAATCAAATGTTGGCCTTTTGGGGGCCCATTAAGCACACACAATGCCTTATCCAAGTAGCATGTAATATTTTAGAATAATGCTGTTAAGATTTCGCAAAGTGTTTTTTGGATCCATGTTCTTATTTAATCTCTCACTATCACCAAATATTTTTATGTCAGTGTTTTTCAGAGGAGGGAAGCAAGGCCCAGAGAGTGAAGTGGTGTCAACTCAATTTTAAGAGCCCATCAGGAGCACAACTAGGGCTAGAGCCAGGATCTTCCGATAGCCCCTCTGACCTCTCCTCTCCCACCCACATTCCTCCTGTGGGCTCTGCTGCATCTCTCAATGGTGCCAGGCATGTGTATATCACAATTCTCTCAGCTAACAGCTAACTACTGTTCTCTCTGCCCATGGTTTATTACATTTAGGTAAGTTGTTCAACCCATTTGTTTGATTAATAAACCGAGACCCAGGCACATTTAGTGATTTGTCCATTTTTCATTTCATTTTATATCCAGATTAGACTGGGGAGAAAAGTATTTCTTTTCTTTGTCTTTCTGGAGACACATTATAGAAAGAGATTTCAGGACTGAAGCCTTGTGGTATACCTAACACGGAAGGGTAGAAGCAATATGTCATTAGAGTTTCATTGCTTGACTTTGTTCTTCCTGCTTTGTGGGGGCTTTCTCAAGAGTAAGTGCTCACATTCACTAAGATGAGGGAGGGCATTGCTCAGGGCTGAAATGCAGCATATTCAGGCTTAGAAATTCTGAGAGCAGAAACCGGAGCAGAACCCTGAGAGAATCATGTAACAAGCTTGATGTGTGTTGTTAATTCCCCCAAGCGGTAGCAGAAAGCTCCCAGGAGGCTGGCGTTTACATGGTTTATAGCCAGACTGAGCAAAGAACAGTGTGATTAAGTTACATGCATTAGTTGGCTCCATAACCAGAATAGAAATGTATGTTTTAATTTAGGATGGAAAATTTTCAGCAAAGCACTTGCTACTTGCACAGACTTGTCTCTAGTCCTCAAGTTTGGCCAACAGTGGAGCACTCTGTGGGAGAGGAAATCAGGGAGCTGGAGGCAGGTCCAGGAACATAATTTGCAGGGCACAGGTGCAAGATGAAAATTCAGGCTCCTTGTTCAAAAATGATGAAGAAATTCAAGACAGCGACAGCAGAGCATCAGCTAAGTGCATGGCCCTTCTGAGCTTCGTGGGGCGCCGTGTGACCCCATGGGCCATCCGTCTTTGAGGCTGGACCATGTTGGAAGCCATTGGAGAAGGCAGGGGGTGGGGGGGGTTGAGCCTGGGGCTCAGAGGTTCTGTGTTAACCAAATGCCACTCAGCTGGAAGATCAGAGATGGAAATCAGTTAACTTACATTTAAGAAATCACCTGGAGGCCCAGGCCCTGTTCCAAGCCATTAGGGATTCAGCAGTGAGCAAGCAAGGGCTGCTGTGAGTAGGTAAAGCTGAGGGCCTTGTCTGTACCTGGGCTTCGTAATAATGATGCCCATCACTGTTGTAGGACCAAGCACATTATTAAACATGTGGATGTGTCTGGGCATGTTAAGGGCTTTAATGAACATTAGCTTTAGACAGACACGTAAACAGCAGGTGAATGTGTGATGGGGAACCTGAAGGAACCTCCTGTGTTGGGAGATGGGGGAGGGGAATGCCTAACCCCTAGGGGCATCCGGCCTGGTAGGATCCTGGCTGAGTTCCCTCTGGATAGATACTGAGACTTGAGGGATTTATACCCCAAAGCTGTTTCCTCCTGTCTTTTTTGTTTTTTAGACAGAGCCTGTCTCTGTCACCCAGGCTGGAGTGCAGTGGCACGATCTCTGCTCACTGCAACTTCCGCCTCGTAGGTTCAAGCGATTCTCCTGCCTCAGCTTCCTGAGTAGCTGGGATTACAGGCACACACCACCACACCCAGCTAATTTTTGTATTTTTAACAGAGACAGGGTTTCAGTATGTTGGCCAGCGTGGTCTCGAACTCTTAACCTCAAGTGATCCACCCACCTTTGCCTCCCAAAGTGCTGGGATTACAGGTGTTAGCCACTGCACCTGACCTGTTTCCTCCTCTCTTTCTCTCTAGACCAACCTTCCATAGCCATTCCGGGCATCCAGGAGTACCCAGGATATAGGTGCTGACCTGACCCAGCTCCTCTGTCCACAATGTCATCCTCTTCTGACACATCCTTCAAGGTCCTAACTAAAATTCTGCACTCCTCTGCACTCCTGTGATCCTGCACCTGGCAGGTGCTTAGTGGTCTGCTGGGTAAACAAATATTAGGATTAGCTCCTCATCCTAATATTCACAGCCCTCTGCAGTCTGACCACGTCTGCCTTTTGGCTGTGCCACTGCCATCCCTCCAGTACACAGAACCAGCCTCTCCCTGAATCAGCCTCCACATTTGTTTTTCCCAGCTGGGAGCCTCACCTGTCTTTGCAACTTTGGTTCAGTTCCACAGACAGGTACCGAATGCCTCTGTTTACAGCCTTTCTGGACCAAGGTACAGTAGATCTTCATTACCCATGGATTCTGTATTTGCCAATTTTACTACTCCCTGAAATTTATTTGTATCCCCAAACCAGCACTCATAGTCCTTTCACAGTGATTCGCTGATGTGCACAGAGTGGTGAAAAATTTGACTTGCCCAACATGCACATTCCTGGCTGAGGTCAGACAGGGTGACACTCTGCCTTCTGGTTTCAGCTCTCATACTGCAAACAAGTGTCTTCGCAGTCTATTTAATGCCACTTTTTTTGTTTTGCATTTTTGTGCTTTTTGTTGGTGGTGATATTGCAGTTCTGAAATGGCTCCTTAAGCATAGTGCTGAGGTGCTATCTAGTGTTCCTAAGCCCAGGGAGGCTGTGATGTGCCTCACAGGGAAGATGTGTGTGTTAGATAAGCTTTGATCAGACATGCGGTTGGCTGTGAGTTCAATGTTAACGAATCAGCAATATTCTGGTACATCCAGAAAAAGGAAGAGGGAATTCACTAACAATGTCCATGAGACCACTCCATTGTTGCCATCAGAGGCTGGCAGGAACATGCCCATATTAGAATGTAACTGCCATAAATAAAGAGGGTCAACTTAGCGTCTCCTAAGTGTCAGGCATCATTCAAACCCTTCCTGAACTTTGTGGCTTTCTGCTCAGTCCAGGACCGGGTGCTTGCTCTGTCCTGCAAACTCATTTTGTACCAGCATCTTCCCATTGTATTTAGTACTCAGACTCTGACTTCTGATGCCCCTTGAATTGTTATTTTAACTCTCCATGTGTGGCCCCCAGATGATGGTCAGTCCTCTTAGGGCAAAAACCTACTGGCCTCACAGTGTCCTTCCTGGAGAGATGTGCTGCAGCCAAACGTGGAAAAGTTGTCTGATTAGAATGTGTTTTCAGACAGATACTAAACACAGTAGGAAATAATACGACTTTATCAGCAAGATAAATACAATCTTTATCAGCAAGAAAGACTTCAGAGTGCCTCCTGCCTCAGGGTGGTTGTGAGAATCAGAGATGTTTGTAAAAGCACAAAGTGAACTTGGAAAGTGCCGTGTAAGTGTTAGGTGTCCGTTGCTGTTGGCACGTGTGGGTGGCCGTGAGAAAGGCATAGTGGGGAAGCTGCTGGCTTGATCGCCTAGATATGGGCCCTACTGTGGTTAGAGGCTTCCAACTGGGGCCCCAGAGTGTCAAACCTACCAAGCATTTCATGCTGTTGAGGGGAAAAGGTGGCATTTCAGGTGGCCTTGGGTTAGATCCCCTGGGGCAGCGGCCTCCTCCTTGCTGGCAAATCCACGTATTTCTCTCCAACTTCCACGTGGCTCGGAGTTACCGTGGGCGTTCTGTGGGTTGCAGAGTCTGTGTTTCTTCAGTGAGGGGAGGCCAATTTTCTTTTTGTTGCTGTTTGATTTCCAAATAATTAGATTTGCAAAGTTCTCTGGTGTTTTGTCAGAATCTGTCATTCCAGTGCCCAAGTCAAATGTCACCTCTATCAAGACGCTCTTCCTGATTTTTCCCCTCCAAATGAGTCATCCAGCATCCCCTCTGCCTGTAGTATTTCCCTCAACCTTGTCTCTTGCATTCTTTCATGTTCTGTCATGTTCTGTCTCTCGTTGTGGAATTTTGTGAGTTATATTATACACCTCTGGACTTTAATCATTCCTTAAGGACAGAGACTGAGTCTAGTTTAATTTTTTTTTTTTTTTTTGAGATGGAGTCTCACTCTGTCACCCAGGCTGGAGTGCAGTGATGCGATTTCGGCTCATTGCAACCTCAGCCTCCCAGGTTCAAGCAATTCTCCTGCCTCAGCCTCCTGAGTAGCTGAGATTATAACAGGCATGTACCACCATGCCCAGCTAATTTTCGTATTTTTAGTAGAGACGGGGTTTTACCATGCCAGGCTGGTCTCAAACTCCTGACCTCAGGTGATCTACCTGCCTCAGCCTCTCAAAGTGCTGGGATTACAGGTGTGAGCAACTGCGCCTGGCCTGATTTTTTAATGTATACCGCTGTGCCTAGCACAATGCTATTTTGTTGTTGTTTTAATTGTCTCTTGGACTGATGGGGCAATTTACTGAACGCCTTAACAAAGGTTAAGGCTGTAGTCTGGATTCTTGGAGCAATAAGGAAATGGGTGTGCTGAGGTCACACTCCAGTTCCCATGTCTCTGTGTGGCAGGGAAGAATCAGCGCAGCTCTCGTCTCCTCTGCTGAGGGGAATGGCTGGTTTGTGGCATGAAAGAGATGATAAGGACACAAGGTCTTCTTGTGGAGTCTAGAGACTTTGCGAAGGCACCGGGGAATCCCTTTTGCTGGAAATTTTTAGGCAAAACTGACATGTGTCTGTCTGGAATGGTTGCCTGGAAGGAAGCAAGTCTGCCTGGGAGTGAGCCACTGTGCCCATCCCACCCTTGCTGGACCCAGTCAGAGCGTCTGGGCCCTGGCCTGTCGTGGCAGAAGGGTTTGAAGAGGTTCCACGTCCTATAGCAATGCACATTCACCCCATTTGATGGATAAACATCATATCAAGTCCTGGCTCAGAGACTGTTCTAGTGCCTGCATCCCTAGCATATTTGACAACACTGTGGGCTCTGAGGGCTTGATTCTTCTCGGGGGACCTCTCTTTGCTCAGTGGCTTCCCACCGCAGCCACTTGGGCTGGCTGCTGCCAGATTAATCTCCCCAAAACACTTTGATCTAAGGCTCAGAAACCTTAAGTGGCTTTGCACTGCCTAAGGGATAAAACCTAAATTCCTGAAATCTTACTATAAAGTCCTGGAGGGCAGGGACTCCATCTGATACTCCTTTGTAGTCTCCTCCTGATGGTTGATAGGGTCGGTGATGAGCTGCCGTGTGTCAGTTTGATTTTATCTGTGGTCACTTCTGGAGAATTGTGAGACTATAGGATTTTCTGTCAGCTGGCCAATTCTGCATCTAAGGTAGGAAGCATCATCTGTGTTCACTGTGGTGACTTGCTTTTGCTTGTAACTAGGTGGGGTCCTTAGGAAGAATTCCAGGAACATTGTGCAATAAATTTGGATTTAGGGAGGGGGAGCGGGTGCAGGAGAACAGTAGTTTTGTAGGAGGCTGAAATTCAGAATTTGTTTTTTTCCAGCTCCCTGTGGTTCCCAGAAAGAAACCTTTTTATAACTCTCAGGTGCACCATTTCTCTCTTTTCCAAATATGCTCAATGAAAACCGGTGCCTCCCTTCCCATCAGGACTGGAGTAGAGCTGAGCGGGGGTGTTCTGAGCAACTCTTGGCTCTGCTCCCGAAAGGGGCAGGATGTCAGCACCTGGTGTGCATTAATTCAAATGTGGTTTGCCCGGCATGTGCAACTTTTTTCAGCATGGCTGTCAGGTGTTTTTTTTTCTTTTTTTTTTTTCCTTTTCTGAAAAATTGAGGAAAGTGTGCTCTCAGACTGGGTTCAAGAACAAGGTGAGGTCAGTTCCAGGAGTGAAAGATCTCAGTGGTCCATTGTCAGGACTGGGAAACGGTAGCCGAACACGAGTAGTCTCTTGCTTCTCTGAAATCCCTTGGCGTTTATTTTGTTCCTTGATCATTGACGTGGATCACATCCTGCCTTCTGTTGTATTTGACTTACATCAGTTATTACAGCATTACCTCTTTTAGAGTAGGGATCACCTGTCATCCATTTTTAAATTTCCCCATAGGCATAAGAGGTGTTTTTTGTAGATCATGGAAGAAATTCTATGATCTGAAATAGCCAGGCTCAGTTTTTAATTAGGGAGCCAGGGAACAACTAGGAACCAGGAACTACCAAGGATGAAACTATATTGGTTTAATATCCAAATAATATTATTCCCATTATACCAATGTGCTTCAGTGTTTCTGTTCTAAATTCTTAAGGCCTACAATCATGGGTCGTTTTGCTATCTCCTCCTTCTGTGTAAGTAGACTCAAGCCACACCAGGTCTTACACACTCCAGAGCAGTGGTGCTCAATCCTGACTGCACCTTAGAATCAGTGGGGGAGCTCTTAGACATCCCTATGCCCAGTTGGCACTCCAGACCAATCAACTGAGACTCTCCAGGGGAAGGATCCTGGCATCCGTATTTGTCAAACTCCTCAGGTGATTCCAGGGTGCAGCCAAGGCTAAGCATGAGCTATTTGAGGGCAGGGTATCTGTCTTACTAATCATTGTAGCTCCAGGGCTTCCTATGGTGCTTGGCACAGAGTGGGTTTTCAGTTAATATCAGTGCCTCCTGTCAATATCTCCTCGTGGATGTCAAATGACTTCAACTAACAGGATTCTGAAACCAAACCCAGAGCCTGTCTCTCTCCCAAGTTTTCCTTCTCAGCACATGCATCCCTATATATCTAGTAGTATGAGCCAGAAATTTAGGATTCAACTTCAGTGCCCCCTATCACCCCCAACATTCTGGCCCTTTACTGTGCTTGATGATTTGACATACTGAATCTCTCTCATATCTATGCATTCATTTTTATACCCACCAGTACCACCCAAATACTATCCAAGTATCCAAATTCAAGATACTATCATCAATCCCCTTAACTACCTTAAAAGCTCCCAAGCTGGGCTATCTCTGTAGCCTAGTCCAACCAATCCATTCTCCACACTGTAGTCAGAATCATCCCTAAAAATACAAATATGATCTTGTGATCTACTGGTTAAAACATCTCAGTGACTTTCTGCTGTTGTTAGGAGACCAAACTCCTTAATGTGATCTGCAAGACTCCATGGTCTGGTTCACTAGGCCCTGGTCCATAAGACCCATGCTTGGTCCATAAGACCCTCAGGATTATTCAACAAGGCCCCCTCAGTCTGGTCTAGTCTTATGGTCTGGTTCATAAGGTCCCTATGACTTGGTCCTCCAGGCCCCATGGTTCGGTCCACAAGCCTCCATGGTTCACAAAGGCCCCAGGATCTGACCCCAAAGCCCCATGGCCTGGTCCACAATAGTCCATGGTGTGGTCCACTAGGCCTTGGTGGCCTGATCCACATGGTCACATGGTCTAATCTACTCTCTCAGACTCAATTGACTCCACTCCCTGCCTTATTCTTTGCACTCCAGCCACTCTTGCACTTACACTTCCTTGCATTCTATGCTGCCTTCAGGCTTGGGGCCTTTGCACACCCATTTCCTTCTGTCTGGAGCACTTTCTCCCTTTCCCTCCTTGCCTAGTTAATTTCTGCTTATTCTTCAGTTCTCATCTTAAGGACCCCTAACTCAGTGACACCTTCTCAGGTCCTGGCCCCAAATCCCTTCAATACGTGCTCTCGCAACGTCAGGGTCACTTCCCTGTAAGTTCTTACCTCCATCTGCAGCTCAACTTCTGTTTCTGTGATTATTTGATCAATATCTCTCTGTCCTACCTGACAGAAGCCCCAAGAGGGCAGGGTCTATGTCTGACTGTTCATTTTATCCCCAGTTCCGAGCAAAGGGCAGGGCAGCTAGGAAGTGCTTGGTAAGTATCTGTGGACTGAATACCTGCATGTTTTGCAGAGCAGTTCCAGACCTCTTTAGTCTTGCTACCCTGTAACCAGGTGACTCCTCCTGACCCCTCTTCTCTTAGGCAGGGGCTGCCTCTCCTGCATGAGACCCATGGGGTGACTCCTCACAGCCCCATTACATAAAACGCTCCACATGACATGTCTGCTTTGCCCTATTTTCAGCAACCTCCTAAAGATCTATTAATATCCGTATCCATCATTTGCTTTTCTATGGGAACCTTTCAATGTTTCTTAATCTCCCCTGAACTTTCCTAAAGCTGAATTTTTAGGGTCTTCATGTATATCCTTGATTCCTCCTGGCCCACAAGGATCTTCAGGAGTTACTCTTTTTCACTTTGGACCCTGCATCATAGTGTCTTACGTCACTCAGATGCTTTTGCGTATTGGTGTTTGTGGCCGCACAGTAATCTCAGGGGTGGCTGACTGGAGTATGTGAGATCATCTCTGTTCACGATGAGAACATAAGGCCCAGAATCAATTTCCCAACTCCTGTCACAGCCTCCTGCTTGCTTCTGTTCCCTAATCTTAAAACCACTTAGAAACAAAATCCTGCATCCAAACCTCAGTTTGAGTCTTCCCAAAGCACTGGTGAGAACACTGGACGGGAGCTCAGCTACCTGGTTTCGTGCCCTTCTAAGACATCTCCCATCTCTGGGTCTCACTTCACTAACTTTGCAAAATGAGAAGTTTGGACCAGATTATTGAGGCTCCCTCAGTAATAACAGTGATAACAATAATCATGGCAATAATAGTAATAATATTAGCTAACATTTATTGAGCACATAGCATGGGTCAGGCAGTAAGTATTTTACATGTATTAGTTCATTTTTTAATTCTTTAATTCCCTCTACAAGCAAACAAAGTAGAGATCTTTGTGGCCCCATTTGACACATATTGAAGATCAGGTATAGTGAAGTTCAGCAACCTGCCCAAAGCCACTGAGCCAGGAAGTGGCAGAGCCAGAATTTGAACCCAAGAACCCTGACTCAAAACCCCTCACTCTTAACCAGCTAAAGTAAAGGACAGGGGATGGACTTTGGAGTCAGACAGATGTTGTTTAAGGCCTGACTCTGCCACTTGTCAGTGGTGTGGCCCCAGCCAGGCTACTTCTATGCACCTGTTTCCCCATATGTAAAATAGGAATAATGCCTGCATCAGGGGTGTATTTGTGTGCTGGGGCGGCTGTGACAGAATACCACAGTCTGGGTGGGTTAACCAACAGACATGTATTTTCTCATAGTTCTGGAGGCTTGAAGTCCAAGATCACAGTGTTGGCGGGTTGGTTCCCCTGGAGGTCTCTCTCCCTGGCTTGCACATGGCTACCTTCTCACTGCGTCCTCACATGATTGCCCCTCAGTCTGTGTGTGGCCTACGTCCTAACCTCCTCTTCTTATAAGGACATCTGTCATGTTAGATTGGGGCCTACCCAGATGACTTCATTTTACCTTAAGAACCTCTTTAAAGACCCTGTCTCCAAATACAGTCACATTCTGAGTTACTAGGGGTTAGGGCTTCAACATATGAATTTGGAGGATACAAGTCAGTCTAACAAGTGGGTTTTGTGCACCTTAAGGACATCATGCATGTAAAGTGCCTGACTTGGTTAATGCTGGGTCCTTCCCCTCTCTCCACTGGTTCTAACTTCGTATCCATTGCTCTATTCCTGGCTAATGATGAGATGCGATGCTAGGTTGGCAACATGCGAGTGAACATTGGGTGGAATCTGTCTGTTTGGCAGCTATTTCTAGAGTGGAAAAAATCTCTGCCTCATTTTAGATTGCTTATGGCATGGTTTACAGTCCTAGATTTAACATTGGAGGCCTTGAAGTCTTAGAAAAATATTATGATAAATCACAATCCTTCAAACAAGCATGACATATTTTATCCAAGGACGTGAGCTTGCCTTTCTAAAGTGAATTTATCCTTCTGCCTGAGTAAGGCAGCACCTCTTTCCCCTTGCAGCTGAATAGCTGAGGCATCAGCACTTTTAATACAAACAACAACAGGCATCCTGGAGTTGCCAAGAGCCGCTGCACCCTGAAGGTTTCCGTATTTACTGCCGGGTGTCACTTTCTCTTCTGGGAGACCACCTATCCAAAGTCACAGCAGGTTAGAGGTGAACGACCCAAGAGGAGCCAGGGGAGTTGAAACCCAAGTCAGCACTGTTGCATTAATGCAGTTGTTCTAGCATGGAGAAATGAACATGCAAAGACATGTGAGAGTCTTTTTGGAGAGAGATGAAGTTCTGGAAGGAATAACTGAGAGTCAGTAGCAGCAACAGCAGCAGCATCCTAATCCTATTAGCAGCTGCTGTTGACAGAGTGGCTGCTCCCTGCCAGGCACTAAGCAGTGTCCTTGTGTACATGATCTCCAGCCTCTATATTGCCCTGAGAAGTGGATTTGATGATCCTGTTCTTCAGATGGGGAACTGAGGCTCAGCAGTATTAAGCCACCTGCCCAAGGTGCTATGCTAGGGAACAGCAGAGCCAGGGTTCCAAGCCAGGTCTGCTTATCTGCAGGCCTCCACAGAGGAGGAAGGCCTTATATGGGCACAACCTGGGAACATCATGTAGGTGACCAGGCAGATGGGGCAGAGCAGCTGCCTCCTAAGTCAGGAGGGAGCGCCCTGGCACCCCAGGCTCAAAATGACCTCGCTGTTTCAGAAACCTGGAGAATGGAGAAAAACACAGCTAAACCTTGGCCTGTGGGTAGAAGTGAGCAGCCTTGAAGACATAAAGTAATTCTCTAAGGGCTGGTGCCAAGCTGGATGACTGGAAATGGGAGTGAACCAAGAAAACAGAAATCTTTAAACCTGAGCCAAATTAGTTAAGTTCTGAGACAGAAATCTGTCATCTGCCTTTTCTCTATGTAGTTTGCATCCTGAAAAAACCCTTTTCCATGGTGTTCACTGAGTGGGCTCTGAGAGTTTGGTATTTTGTTAAGGGAGGTGGGGGTAAATGAGAAAAAGCTGTAATCTTAGTGTTGAACCACTTTTATGGTTCAATATAAATGTTGCAAAATTATATATGGTCATTGTAGAAAATTTAGGAGAAAATGCAGAAAATTATAAAGGAAAAACATTCTGTAATCTACCACTCACAGATAATAAGCAAAATGTTAAAAGATGACCCTTCTAGTCTTTTTGCCATACAATTTTAAAACATAAAAGGGATTATACTATGCACCATTTAGTAACATTTTATCACCTAGCACCACATCATGCACGTTTTCCGATGTCTTTAAATGGCCTTTTCAAACATAACTTTTCTTCCCCATCAGGTGATGTATCATAATTTAATTAGTCCTTCCTTGTTGGACATTGGGATGATTAAGAGTTTGTTCCCTTGATTAGCTCACCTGGTAGAATACTCCAGGAACCTGGAGCAGTGGGACAGGCATCTATCTTGAGAAATCTATGCTATTTATATACTCTTCACTCTGTTAATAATTGTCTCTATTAGCAACTAACCACAGGTCTGAACTAGCGTCTGATATTTATAGCCACCTCGCTTTCTTTTGTTCTCCTAATGGAATCAGTTTAAGTACGTCACAAACCTTTTATTCTAGAAGGGAATATTAGAGCAAGATATTCATCTCAAGAACTGTGGGCATAGACCAGTGTTATTTATATATATCTACACACATACTTGGTCTTTATATAGACACATAGACAGGAGCAAAAGGGTGCACAGCAAAAACAACCACATTAGCAGTAGAAGAGTCCCTTCCTGTCAACAATGAAGCATTTGGAAGGAAATCAGAGACATACAACAAAATAGGCTTTTTACCCCCTTGGGGGCCATATCAGCAGCATGGCTATTCAGGGGCCATGCTCTGTCACCTTGAGGTCATGCCAAAGAAACTTGGACTTATACACAGATCTTCATTGGCTCTTGTCCCCAAGACATTCTTTTTGTTTACAAAAAAAAAAAAAAATTATATGGATGCCCTTACCAAAAGAGCAGGGATTGTGGCTATTTTCTTTTTCTTTCTTTCTTTCTTTTTTTTTTTTTAAAGACAGTCTCGCTCTGTCACCCAGGCTGGAGTGTGCAGTGGCACAATCTCAGCTCTCACTGAAACCCCTGCATCCTGGGTTCAAGCGATTTTCCTGCCTCAACCTCCCAAGTAGCTGGGATTACAGGTGTGCGCCACCACACCTGGCTAATTTTTGTATTTTTAGTAGAGATGGGGTTTCACCATGTTGGCCAGGCTGGTCTCGAACTCCTGACCTCAGGTGATCCACCCACCTCAGCCTCCCAAAGTGCTGGGATTACAGGCATGAGCCACCACCGCACCCAGCCGATTGTGGCTATTTTCATCTTTCATCCCTTCCGTTGGCTTAAACACACACACACACACACACACACACACACACACACACGCATGCACACACACACACTGATGCGTTAGTGCCTGAGCAGTCAGGGAAGAAGAGTAAGGGACAACTTAGAGACTGGAGCAGGCTTCCATGAAGGTACCTGGAAAAATAAGAAAAAGGCTGATGTCCTATAGCAAACAAAGATTATTTGCAAATTCACAAATCAGTGTTGTTGTCTTTTAAATCTGCTTTTGCCAAAGATGATTATTTGTCAATGTCAGAAGATCCATATCAGCTGTCACCTGGAAAAAAAAGGGTAGAGTTGAGTGAGAAGTCCTGTCTGTGACCCATGAAGCTAGGCTCCATTCTTTGTCTTCGCACTGGCTCACTGAAGATCTGAAGGAGCCACATTCCACATGGAAATCCCCATAAAGCGTTCCTCTGAAACACAGAATATAAAAAGAGGGGCCGGGCGCGGTGGCTCACGCTTGTAATCCCAGCACTTTGGGAGGCCGAGGTGGGCGGATCACGAGGTCAGGAGATCGAGACCACGGTGAAACCCCGTCTCTACTAAAAATACAAAAAATTAGCCGGGCGTGGTGGCGGGCGCCTGTAGTCCCAGCTACTCGGAGAGGCTGAGGCAGGAGAATGGCGTGAACCCGGGAGGCGGAGCTTGCAGTGAGCCGAGATTGCGCCACTGCACTCCAGCCTGGGCGACAGAGCGAGACCCCGTCTCAAAAAAAAAAAAAAAAAAAAAAAAAAAAAGAGGGCTGGGCGATTATCAGAAGTTGGTTCTAATCTCAGCCTGTCACTAAATCCTGATGGGATTTGGACAAGTTTCCCTACCTTTCTTGGGTCTCAGTTTTCTTATCTGTAGGGAAGTTCATATAGGTTTGTAGATGTTAAATTGTGTTTAAAGGTGCTTTGGTGTTTTACAGATACTTGATTGGAACTTTTTAAAAAATCTAAATCTTTTTTAAAATTATAACCCAAATAACACACTCTGTTCTATAGATGTTTGATTTGAACTTCAAAAAATATATATACTTTTATATTTTTAAAAATTGTAACCAAAGTAACACACTCAAATGTGTTATTTATCAAATTTCAAAATACTGAAACCCTCAATATGCTAATTTGATTTTTAGCTGTCCACAGTTTATTCTGCCATCTCTTTTTAACTTAAAAATAACTTGAGATTATCAATATGAACTGTTTAAAAAAAGTTATTGTACCATTTGTCGTAACTTATCTGTTAGGATTTCTCAATAAAATGCTAGTAAACAACATTTAGAAATAAACTAGATAATTATTACATAAGAATCAGGTTCAATGTTCTCATTGTCTTTATAACAAATAGTTAAAACTTGTACTAAAAGTAAAGTAAATTTATGCTAAGTAGTATAATTCTGTATCTGTCTTGTTAGTGTTCAATAACTGTTAGAAGTTCTCCTCATATATACTTTGTTTCCTGTAAGGGTTTGTATTTTACAAAAGCCTTCTGTGGCAACATTACTTCCGAAAGCCCTTTAGACCTGACGTTCTATATAAATTACATTTTTACATGTAAAACAAAATATGTTTGTGGCCGTGCAAATATAACAGTATATATTAATGACCATTAATGGTTTTAGTAAAAGTCAGGGGATTGTAATTAAAATAAGTCAATGATAACCACTTTAAAAAAAGTCTGAGCAATATCCCAATTAATGAAATTCCCCTAAATGAATTCTAATTAATAACTTGGGGCACCTTACTTTTCCCGCAATTTGGCTGCTGTTTGCTTGTCAGTTGAAATGTATTATTGTATATTTGGGAAGAGGAAATTGACTTGAAGATCGGGAAGTCCAGCCCATGCTCCAGAGCTGAAGAATTCCACCCCAGGGGATTTTAGGAAATGGGTTTTGGGTGATGGTTCAATTGATCATTCTAAATTAAATTACTAAGTATGCTTTAAATTTGGTTTAGAAAAACTGCTGGTGTATGCATTTTGCCTTTCTTCCTTTATCTTATTTTATGAAACAACCACCCCACTATAGTTAGTGAAGAAAAACTCTGAGAAATTGCCTTAACTCAAGTAATAAGGCCTATGAGGATGCTGTTTTCGGGAGCAACTTTGCCCTGTAATATAAACACAGGGAAGCATGAGTTGAACAACCCCTGCAGGGTGTTAACCATAGGGGGACCATCTGGCCTTTGAACACTGCCTGTGGAACCTGATAGAGTATTTCTTGTTCAGATATGCCACAGGTCAGATCTCATGGCCCAGCATCACTGAACCCCTGCAAAAAATAAAGGTAAACAAATGAGGAACTGCAGTTCTATCCAGGGATTCCAGTGTCACCAAAGACTCAAGTGTTGGCCAGGCTGGTCTGGAGCTCCCGACCTCAGGTGATCCACCCGCCTCGGCCTCCCAAAATGCTGGGATTATGGGCATGAGCCACTGCGCCTGGCCTGCAGCATATTTGATTTTGATAGTAATTTGGACTTTTTAAAGCGCTAGTGTTGATTATCCTTTTGGTGCTTTATTCGTTAACTTTCATTTCTCCACCCATCAACTTTTAGCAGCAGCTCTCAACTCAATATGAGAATATACTTATTTTCCTTCCCTCGTTCTTTCCTCTGCCTCCCCAATATTTTTTTCTGCTGTATTTTTTCTTCACGTTGTCAAAGTTGATGACATTTACATGTTGTTTGTGACATGTTTATCTACAGATTGATTCTCAAAGTTGAAAACCAGTAAGCAGCATTTATATTATGAATTTATTTAAAAACAATTCCCAGCCAGGCACAGTGGCTCACACTTGTAATCCCAGCACTTTGGGAGGCTGAGGCAGGCGGATCACTCAAGGTCAGGAGTTTGAGACCAGCCTGGCCAACATGGTGAAACCCCGTGTCTGCTAAAAATGCAAACATTAGCCAGGCATGGTGATGCACACTTGTAATCCCAGCTACTCTACTTGGGAGGCTGAGATGGGAGGATCACTTGAACCTGGGAAGCAGAGGTTGCAGTGAGTCGAGGTCGCGCCGCTGCACTCCAGCCTGCGTAACGGAGTGAAACTCCATCTCTAAATAAAATAAAATAAATTCCCTCCTCAATAATTCTCATCCCATATCTTCTTGTCCAGTGCAACTCAGAACACTGTACCCTCAGAACTGCCGTTTGAGGCTTAAGAGGATGGAGATGGGAGGGAGAAGGAACCACCTACTTTTTTACACACAGAGGTCAGGGTGGTAGGGAAGGGGGCTTCAGTAGTTTCATGTAAGCCTCAAGTAATCCCACGGTTTTAGCCCCTCCCACCTGCCGGTCTTGGCTCTTGCTGACCTCAGTCTAGGGCCTCTCCAAACATCCATGGGGCTGATGGCATCCTCTACGGCTGCCCCCTGCCCCTACCCTCACCTCACTGCGCAGTCTGGGCCAAGACAATTGAATTCTTTGCCTTTCAAAAATGTCTTAACGTCCCTTGTCCTCTGACTGTTCCCTTCCTGTTCTCTTCATCATTATGGGGTTATATTGATGAAAAGATCCCCTTACTATCAACTTTAATGCCCTCTCAGTGGAAAGGGAGATGAATGCCTGCAGATCCGCATCTTAGTACAAATCTGAGTTGCCTCCCCTTCTCTTTGCAGCTGCTTTCCAGTTGGACTTGAGTCCAAGAAGAT
The DNA here is from genome assembly GCF_009828535.3 of Hylobates moloch. NCBI lineage: Eukaryota > Metazoa > Chordata > Mammalia > Primates > Hylobatidae > Hylobates > Hylobates moloch. The sequence goes on along the minus strand of NW_026652280.1, from coordinate 28,963,332 downwards.
TTGAGATTTCTGCACTGAAAAGGAGACTTTGCTTAGATAACTTTTCATTTGGTTGGGAGAGGGAAGGGGGGAACAGAACATGATAGGTAAAATAATGTTCACCTTTGGTTGCCATGGTAACAGCCTCCCCCTGTAAATAACACCTGGGGAGGTTGAGGGAGACAGGAGAGCAGCTGACAGGAAGACTGAGGGTCGGGGGGTGGGAGGGTAATCACCAGATTGGAACCACTGAGTGGCGAGGATCCACTAGCTGTCTGGGCACAAAGTCACACTTGCCATTGGTATCTGGAGGGCCCCAAGCCTGTTCAGTCATGCAGCAAAAGCCTCAGGAGTTCCTAGAGCAGGGAGAAGAGACACAGGGAAGGAACTGTTTTCCTTACCTTATCCTTTACCCACTGCTCCGAAGGGCTCCTTTCCCCTCCCTCTTCCTTTCTCTCCAAGCCCTGGAAATGGCCTCTACGATGTCATTTTTAATGTGCTGAAAGCCATTCCCCCCATCGCCAAAATAGCCAAAGTGATGCCTAACATTTATAACCAGGACGTAGATTTTCATTCCATAGAGATAAAGCTTAACATAAAGATCCCCTGGGAAAGGGAACCTGGTATCTTAGTAGAAATGGCTGAGCTCAAATCCTCAATGTGGGTGCTAACAGGGAAGAGTACGAGTGCTTGAAAAGGAGGAAGAGAGGGCACCGCAGAGAAAGAAAAGGAACAGCAAGCGACCTTGGAACCAGGCCGATAGATGTTTTTTCACCATTTGCATAAGACTTGCTATTCCCCCATCATCCCACCCACTCCCACCTCCATTCTCTTCTAGAAGCTGCCACGTGGCTATTCTAAGGGGACATGGCTCAAACTTGCAGTGGAGGATAATGGATGGGATGGGGATTCGCAGGTGAGAGCCATCTAGAGGGAAGGTGAGGGAGAGCAGAAGGAGAGGCCTGCAGGCCAGGGAATGGGTGGCTGGGAGAGAGTGGCAAGGAGAACTGGTGGAAGGCGGGATATGGCGAAAGACACGCTCAGAGGCAAGGGAGCTTTCCGCTGAACATCTACAGCACTGGGATTAAAGATGAGAGGTGAACGCCAACGCGCCGTCCATAGGAGAGATGAATGCCAGTGCGCCATCCATAGTGACCTTAGAAATGACAGCTGGAATTAAAGATGAGAGGTGAGTGCCAACGCGCTGTCCATAGTGGCCTTAGAAATGACAGCTGGGATTAAAGATAAGAGGTGAATGCCAACGCACTGTCCATAGTGGCCTTAGAAATGACAGCTGCGATTAAAGATAAGAGGTGAATGCCAACGCGCTGTCCATAGTGGCCTTAGAAATGACAGCACCATGAGCTCTCCAAATTAGCAGAGATGATTTTGGTGTGTTCGGATTGGAGGAGAGATGGGCATATGAGAATCAATGCATGAACGTGTGTGATTATTAAACACTCTACACGGTGACAGCCATTTCATACCAACAGTGGGAGCCACAGTTATTTTAATTTTTTTTCCACAATGAGCCTACTTATGGGATTCCTGTTCTTACCTCAAAAGGAAACAGGGACGGAGAAGAGCAGTCCCTTGTCAAGGGACGCATGGCAAGCCAATGGGAATTTAATTGTGTCGCTTAGTACACAGGCCTCATGGTCAGGACGGCTCTCAGTAGGTGTCCTGGGGCATTTAATTCACTCAGGCAGCAGAGCCTAATGGTTGAGGGCATGGCGTCTGAGGCTGGAAGGCTGGGGTTTGGGGCCCAGCTCTGCCACTTTCCAGATAAGTGTGTTTGGGCAAGTTCCTTAACCGGTACATACCTCAGTTTTCCCACGTGTAAGGTGGAGGTAATAATGGCGTGTTCCTAGGTTAGATGAAGTACATTGTTTCCTGTTATTACTGTCTAGTTTGGAAGGTAAATGGGATCTATATGATTATTTCAGCAATCTTTTGTGTGGTATTTTTACTTTTCACACTGACTTCATAGCTGTTGCTTTTAACTCTTACAAAAACCCTGTGGGATAAAAATGGAAGGCATCAATTCCAGCTAACAGGCGAGGAAACTGAGGCTCAACATCACAGGATCTGTAAGTGGCAGAGGTCAGACTTGAGCCCAGAGTTGGTGTTTTTTTTTTTTTTTTTCTTCAAGCCAGAGGTTCTCAACTGTACTCCTGCTAGAGTCACCTCCCCTTAGAGATTCCCCTTCCCCTCTCCAGGCAAGGCTGTCCCTGAAGCTCTTACTCCATGGGCCTTTGCCTTCTCCCAGCATTTTCCAGCGACTCACATAGGCATCTTTACTTTTTTTAATGGAGCACTACAAGGGTCACTTACCCTTGGCTGTTTTCTGGTGGTCAGAGTGACTTCGTTCTACTCTGTCCCTGGGTCCTCTGTGCTCTGGAAGCACACCTGGAGCTGGCCATCCTGAGTGAGGGGTCCCACTGGGAGCATGGAATGGAGCAGAGTGGCACTGAGCCTGGACACCCTGAGCATAGACAACATGGAACTGCAGAGGGACGGGGGCTGCAAAGACTTTCAGCAGGGCCTGCAATGATCTCTGTCTCCAGGGCTTCAGTGAACCCAACCAGGAAGCTTCTGTGTCCTCACAGGACAGATAATGATGACGCCCCTTGCTCAAGCTTTCTCAGAGGGGAGCACAATAGGTTCTCCCCATCTGGCCCCACTTCTTTCCTCAACTTGATTTTTCTACCTGTGGCCTCCCATGGCTCAGCAGGATCTATCTCTCTAGCCGTCTCTCTATTCCTCCAGCAACAGACTTCTCGAGGTCATGGTATGGACCCTTGCCCACCTCCTTGATAGCCTCTACTCACTCTTCAATTTAAATGTCACTTCTTCAGGGAGCCTATTGTTTCTCCCCAAAGTAATGGTCTCCTTGCCACCTCCATCCTGTACTTTTCCATCATACACTTATCACAGTTGTGATCATCTGCAGTCACAATTTTTTGCCATTATTTGCATCACATCTGCGCCTCCACCCCCAGACTGTAAGTTCCATGGGGCCCAGGACTGGATCTCCACTGCCTGGTACATAGTGATGCTCGATAAATATTACATGAAAATATTAAATATTCAATAATGCTACATGCAAGTGCGTTGGACAGTGAAAGTTGCTTTGCAAATGTGTTTCCATCTTGATTTTATTGCTATCCATGGGGTTACCAAACAACAAAAGAACTGTCTGTGGCAGCTGAGACTTCCAGAAGAATCAGGCAAAATGATTCGTAAGGAGAATTTATTGCAAATGGTCTGTAAGCTACACAATGTCTTGTGGTGTGGCTGGTCCTGAGGGAGGGGAGTTGAGAAGCGAGCCTGAGGATGTAACTTGTACTCAGTTTTGGTAAACAACCCAGATTCAGCATCTTGAGTTTGTCAGTGCGTTGACCTGAAAGCCTGGAGAAGAAAAAGAAATGAACACCCGAGGGAGGGGCGTGCAGTTGCTGTCCAGGTTTTCTTCTAAGCTGGTCTTCCTACTGTGTCATTTGAAGCCTTGCGTGTGTATGATGCCTGAGAGAGTGCGTGCTATTACCAGGATTTTACCGTCGGCTCAATCTCTTCTCTGCTCCCAGCTTCTTTCGGTTCCACTGGACTCTCACACCCCTAATGAGTTTATTCCTTTTTCCACACCTCATTCAGCCCCTTCCTGACCTCCCCATCTTCTGTCCTTTGCCACAGTTCCTGCCTGCTGTGCCATTGTAGTCTGTGAGCCAAGCCTGGTCTTCAGTGCTCAACCATTCATTCCACATATTCCTCTTAAGCCCCTGCTGTCATTCTAGAGAGCTGGCCCATGGTTCCCCCAGCAAATCCCACCCCTCAGGGAAGGGCACCTTTATGACTCACTTCCCCCAAGCACCTCTTCCAAACACTTGCCACTCTCAAGTCCCTAGGCCCATTCCCACCCCTGCATCATCTTTTACTCATCGACTTTTTATTGAGCATATACTACATGCCAGAAACCATACATGGTTGGAGGTATAAGGGTAAATCTAGACACCATGCTTTTGCTCTTGGGATTCCCAGTATGACGGGAAGAAAGACCCAGAGAGAGACAGAGAGAGAGAGAGTCCTGTGAGATAAGCACTGTGGGTGTGTGCATTGTGCTCTGTGAACTGGAAGGATGTTAACTCTGAAGGTGTCAGGGTAACATTTCAGCACAACATGAGCACGGTTGCTCCAGGCAAACAAAGAGGACAGTGTCACAAGCAGGTGGACTTGCATGTGTGGAGAATGTGGTGAATCAGGGAAGATCACCCCATTCTGTGTGGCTGTGGTGTGGGGGCAGCCTCTGGAGAGTGGGGAAGACAGGTGCAGGCATGACCTTGGGGGCTGTGTGAGGAGCTTGCATGTGAGGAACCTGTGGGGCAGTGGAGAGCTATTCAAAAAAACTTTTTAACAGAATGAAATGAATAGATATGTTTTAGGAATCATTGAGGAAAGGAGGACAGATTGCAGGGGATGCAGGAGGGCAGCAGAGAGAGCACTGCAGGGTTTATTCTGAACATATTCATTGAGGGATGCCACAGATCCTACAGTGCTCTCTGCTGCAGGAAAGCAAAAGTGAATGGTTCTCACACCCAGCTGCTGCAGGGGACAAAAGCTAGAAGTAGCATATGTAGAATCTAGGTATTTAGCGATGTCCAGGACCTACCCTAAAGCAGTGTGGATGAAAGGGGACAGGCTGCAGCATCGCCACAACAAGGCTTTACCTCCCTATTTTACTATAGCCTCACCCCTGCCCTCGCTATGCTTGTCCTAGGAGGTGGCCTCATAGCGGGAGGTCAGCAAGACTGTCCCAGGCCTTACTCCCAGCCACCTTTGCTGACAACTCAAAGGAAGGTAGAGGGAACCTTAGGTCCTTGGAGCCTGGGTGAGAGTAGAGTTGAAGCTGGGACTCTACGCCTCTCTGCAATTATGTCAAAGAAAAGACAAAATGATCCACAGGTTGAAAAGAGATCACTCTCAAAGTCGGCAATTTGTTTTGCTTTTTGTTTTATGTGAGAGAAACACTTGCCTTATAAAACTAAACCTAGGGATGGGGGTAGGCCCTGGGTGCCAATCCTCTGTCCCAATCCCAGTGATCTGACCCCCCAGGGGCTCAGTCCTGTGTGAGACCCACTTGAGTTGCTCTTCAGGATTTCTGAGGCTAGGCCCCTTGAGGTGTCCTCAGACTCTGTCTACCCACTCCCACACTCGGGATCCTAATTTGCAATTCAGGCAGTTGAAACTGATTCAGAACGAAAAACAATTGACATCACTCCTTGAAAAAAGAAAATGATTTTGTCATTGGCAATATAATAAAGCCTAGTTCTAAAAGCAATCTGCCTCCCACCCAGAAGGTTTGCACTGGACAAGTGAGGGTTCTGTCCCCTCCTGCCACGCTCAGTGACAACATCCTCACTTGGTTTCCTCCAGGTAGGAAGTGACCAACACAGGAGAGGCAGCTCCTCCCGCCTATGCTGACCTGATCCAGCCCCACCTCTCCCTGTCCAGCCTTTACCTCTTCATGTATATTCCGTAAGGAAGCTCTGTGCATGATGCATATAAATTGACCACCTTAAGTACTTTTTTGAGCCCCAAGTTGCTCTGGCCCATGCATTGGGTTAAAGGCAATATCTATCAAGTACTCTTCCTCCCAAAGAGTAGCTTGGAAGTAGGACTCTACATAAGCCTGTGGGGTGGCTGAGATCTTCCCCAGGCAGCCCCTGCCCAAACCCATTGACTCCCTCTTGTTCCCAGCACATAAGGACCCCAGGTCATAGCAAAAAGACAGAGCCTGGTTTCTGCTGGTTCTTGAGAACTCATGAAACCCTGAGGTTCATTTATCTGGAGTGTGTAGAGGCAAAGGAATGCTTTAGTGCGTCACCATCCAGCCCACTGCAGGCCAAATATCCAAGTGTGTTGGCTGGGGCCCCAGCACTGATCTGGGTTCCCAGTAAAATAACTACACTGTGCAGGTTAAATCCAGTTCCTGTCCTGGACTCCCAGTGCCTGGGAGAACTGTAGGTATCTTGGCTACTGGCAGGATTGCATTTGTCAAGCTAATGTGCTGCTGCTGTTGTCAAGGTTGCAGTATTTTCTGCATTGAGGACTATATCAAGTGTATGTCCAAGGCTCCCAGGCAGTGAGAATAGTCTGTCTCTGTGTCCCGAGTACTAATGACGGCCAAGCAACTCAAAAAGAAGGCAGACAGCTGCCTCTGGGGCTGGAGGTAAGGTCTTCACTCTTGACATCCTTCTGCCCATTGCCCCCCTTCCATTACCCCCTCCCTTTCTCTCTCCTCTTTTCCTCTCCCTAGCTCCTCCTGTTTGTCCCTGCTCCCCTAGCCTGGGTCTGCACCCTGGCTCATATCATCAGGATCCTGAGTGTTTTGTTCCCCACCGATGCATGTGGGCATGAGACCGTCCACTTTCCTGTGATTTATTCACTGTCTTGGTTACACCTGAACAGAGGCATCTTTTGTACATGGCCTTAAGGGGGCTTGGCTCTCCAATCTCACACTAGAATGAATGGATGCTTTCCTCACCCAGCAAACACTGGCTGGGCCCCAGTGGAGGCCAAGTGCTGTACTAGGCACCAGCCCTGCACGTCCTCACCAGGACAGGGCTAATTCTCAGTCCCCTCCTGCCATTGCTCCCTGAGGGCAGCCTGGCTCCAGCTCTGTTCTAGTGAAGGGAGAGGATTCTGGTTTGGAATGCTGGTAGCCGCTGCCACGTGGTCCATATGTGACTCTTTCTTTCCTGATAGAAAGTTATGACTTAATTATTTGAGGAGGAGGAGCTGGTTCTTTGCAGTTGGCCAATCCTGGCCATGCACGGGCCTTTGCTGGCTGGGTCAGGTTCCCCTCCCTCACCTGATGGAGGATGCCCCGTAAGGTTAGCCTGAGGCCCAAGAAATGCCAAAATGGGTTGGGCCTGCTCCAAAAACAGGAGTGATCTTGGAGGAGTCCTTTCCCCTTTCTGGGTTTCAGTTGCCTGGGTTCCTGCTGTAATTAGTATTAACTGACTAATGCCTGAAGGCTGGATGGTCACCTTTTTCAGCATGAAATCAAACCAGCAAGGAACACAGGTGCTGCTGGGGAAACTGGGGTCCCCGTCGAGGCTCCTGTTCTTTGCCTCATCTGAGAGCTTAGAGCGGGTTCCCTACTGCCCACCTCCCTGGATCCATGAGCTCCATTGCTTTCTTGTCCACTCCCCACCCAGGCAGTGGAGCCTCATGCCTTGTCATCTCCCTCCAGGGAGCTCTTCACCTGGAGGCTGACCAGTACTCTCCCTCTCTCACCACATGTACTGTGATCCGATGGCCTCCCACGGGCCCTGACCATCAAGACTAAGAGGGTTGTGGGTGTGTGGAATGCGCTATGGGCCTGCAGGGGATTCATTGTTCCTAGGAGATCAATGCGCTCCCTGGTATCTCTCCTGCTAGAGCAAGGAGCAAGGTGCAAAAGCCAGCGTACAACCACATGTTTCCTCTCCAGCGCTCACGTCCCTACGATGTGATCTCTGTGGCATGTGGGTCTGACTCTCAGGGTTTCATAACCTTTCCATGAAGGAGGCGCTCACAGAGGAGGGCAGCGGACACATGGTGGCAATCAGGAAATTAGAACCGAGCAAATGGTGTCACCATAATGGACTTGGTTAGCCAGCTGGCAATTCATTGTAGATTCATTCCTTGATACCCCACACCCCAGGCTGGATGTCTTTGTGTATCCTGGAAGAGAAGATAGAAATAATTTAGCCTGATGCTCTCCCCAGTCTCCATTCCCAACTCTCACACAAAAGAAACTCAAAACACATGTGCAGTGGTTTCACCTCTTCCAGTGTGAAGGCCACCCTACTATTGGAGGCATGTCGAGACTTGCCCAAGGCAGGAGAAGGGGTCACACTTGCAGCCCCTACAGCCCACTTAATGTCACGATGGGTGCTGTTCACTTTGGTATAATTGGGTTGTGGTCATGACTGTACTTATTTTTGGAAGCACATCTGTATTGCCAGCCCAATTGTTCTTCTCTCATGGGTAAGTGGGCAGTGTGGTTATTCCCACTTCACAGAGACGAGACTTCTTGCTGGAGTGCTCACAGGCAGCGGCAGGACCAGAATCCAGGCCTCCTGGCTCCCTGGCTTTCCTGGACTCTGACAGCCCCATATGGTTGAGGGATTGTTGACCTGACCTGTCAAAATACGATTTCTGTCACCAGAAAACAGGGAGATGCAATCGCTGGGAGAGGGATCACTTTTTCTGCTTTAGGAATGATTTCTTGTTGCCTCTGAGCAAAACCCCTGCAAATGGTTAGCCTCCCCGGGAATAGTAGGAGGTAGCCATGCACATGCGTCAGCTGGATAAGGAGCCGATGCGCCTGGGTAAGAGGCAAGCTAGGCTGGGTGGAAGAAAGTCAAGAACTCTATGAAATTTAAAGAGACTGAATCTAGGATTTAAATCAGATAAGACTTGTGAAATTCTCATGTCTGGTTGGTATCCCTCGGGAGATAGAAAGAAGTCAGTATTATAAACTTGAATTTGTAAACTATGGTCTGGAGTGTGGAGCTTCTGAGAATGCATTTGCACTGCTCAGATATTAATATTGATGCAGTAGGTTAGGAATTAGGTGCTGAGAATAGAGCGATGCACGTGATGAGTTCCTGCCCTCACTGCACTTCCAGTCAAACATCAAACACAGCAGTTAAAACTGAAACAGAGAGAAAAGTGACATAAAAGGGCTAAGAGGGGGACACAGCCTGAACAGATAAGCTAGTCTGGGAAGGGAAAGGAGACATCAGGGAAGGCTTCCTGGAGGAAGGGACATTTAAACTTAGACCTAAAGGATTAATAAGAATTAGTGGCTGGGTGAATTACACCTGTAATCCCAGTACCTTGGGAGGTTGAGGCAGTAAGATTGCTTGAGCCTAGGAGTTCAAGAACAGCCTGGGTAACATGATGAAACCTATGTCTACAAAAGTTTAAACAAAGAAAAACCTAGCTGGACACGGTGGCATGCACCTGTAGTCCTGGCTACTCAGGAGGCTAAGGCAGGAGGATCTCTTAAGCCCAGGAGTTTGAGGCTGCACTGAGCTATGATCGAGCCTCTGCACATCAGCCTGGGTGACAGAGCGAGACCCTAGTCTCAAAAAACAACAATAAAAAAGAACCAGGTGAAGAGAAGGGGGGCAGTTTCCCTAACAAAAGGAACAGGTTTTCCTGACAAAAGGAACAGCAAGTGTGAAGGCCCAGAGGCAAGGGAAATGTGACATTATCTATGGGCTGAAAGATACCTTTTATGGCTGGTGAGTAGAGTTCAGCGAGACTGGAGATCAGAGGCTAGAGACAGTGAGAAAGGATGTCAGTTCCCAAGATGAGTAAAGGAAGCAAGGTAAATCCTTCTCCGAGAAACTGGGAAAATTAGAAAAACAGAAGCAAGCACTCAAGGATGCTCAAGAGTGCTCTGTAACAGGAAGCCCCATGGGAGATGACAGAGTTCGCTGGTGTTGGAAACATGCCTGATTTAGAACCCAGGCTCTACCTTCTAGGGTGTGATCTTAAGAAAGTATTTCAACTCTCTGCAAAATGGAAGGAAGCGGAGGAGAATGGGCACCTGCAGGGCACCTACTGTGCACCACGCACTGTGCTGAGTTGATTAATCTACTAAGAATAGTTCCACCTACCTCACAGTGTAACTAATGAAACTTCAACTTAAACATTGTTGAATGTGTATGACTATGCCCAGCACCGAGGAGGCCCTCAATAAAGGCTAGCTGAGTTGGACTGTGTGCCTGGGGAACAAGGCAGGGCTTGGTGCCAGAGACGAAGAAAGATCCTGTTAGCAATGGGAGCGTGAGGTCAGAGTCAAGGCCACCGATGCACATAGGCTCCGCCTGAGTGCCAGCTCCAGGTGCTTGGCAGAGGCTCTCAGGAGTGCTGTTTTAGAAGGACTTTGATTCTCTTGGCTCATCAGGAGAGAGTCATGACTGATTATCAATGTCTGCCGTAGGCACAAAATGGAGTGAAGTAGTATATATGGCACACATCTGCCATTGCTGATCGAAAGCAAAATAATACAGACTCCTGTGGCTACAAGCCAGGGATCTTTTAAGCATCCCTGCCATGGGCTAACCCTGCAGGTAGAAAGTAAGTGGTCCCATTTATGGGTCCCAAAATTTGGCAGGAAAACTCAGGTCTGAACACTGAGCTGCCAGAGGACTTTCTGCATTCCTATGATTGCTTATTAAATGTGGGCTCACAGAGTTATCTCCCAATTCAGGGAAGGCACAGTGGCCTGCAGGCACCGTTCAATAAGTACTCAAGCCAGTGTGGGAGAATTAAAGATGCAGGCTCTGCCTCTCCTCTGAGAAGCTCAGACCTGGCTGGGATCACTTCCCTTCAGAACACAGCCCAAACAAAGTAAGCCCCAAATAGGGCCTCACCTTATTTAGCCACTGAAGTCATAATTGCACTGATTTAGATTTTGAAAGAGGCCACCATCTTCTGCTATCTCAGATCTCCTTCTTTAAAAAGAGAAGTTTCCCCTTGAATCTACAAGGGTCAAATGTTGCAGGAGTCGTTTAAAATCAGAAGGATTTACACACCTGCTACACATGCCCCCTGACACACTTGTGGACCAGAAGCTGCACTCAGCCTTCAGCCTAGGCAGGGGCCTCTGTGCAGCTGTCGGTATGCCTGCGGCCACCAGCTCCCAGACTTCCCACGCGGGGACCCAGATGCTCCCCTTCCCCAGCTTTGCTGATGTGGAGCTGGAGTTCCGACGAGGCAGCCGGAATTTCTCTCCATGCTATTTTAGTATCGCTGAGAGGCATGGGAAGGCTTTGTTCTCCCTGGCTGGTTACGTAATTTTCAAAAGGAAAACAGAGCAAAGCCCGAACGCTCCTGGAGTTTGCTCTTTGGGGAGGAGGGAACTCCCCACCCAGCATCTGATGTTCCTTCTGCAAACTTCTCTTCCCTCCCTCAATTCTTTCCTCTAACCACCCCACCTCAGGGAGGTGAAGACAACAGGGTCCCCTCCTGTTTCTTTCTCAGCAGTGTCCCCACAGGCGTGTTCTTTAGAAAACTGTATAAGGGAAACACAACCCAGGGTGGGTGGCATCACTGCCTCCCAGGGACCTTAAGATGTTTACAGTCATCACAGGCTCACACGTCCCAGGGGGAGAAGGCTCACCTGAGGCCCATCATGGGCAGCAGAGCCTGTCAGTGGTTCCTCTGCTTGAGATGTATTTATTTTAGACTAAGCTGGGCTTTTGGCTCGGGTCGGTTGGTGTCCTGCTGGCTGGTGTGTGTGAAGGGTCATCCCAGGTCCTGGGCTGGGAGTGGTGCTGGCCATGAGAGAGGAACAGGCATAGGGACTGTAGCCCAAGGTTGGCATCATGGGCGGCACCATTAGGAGCAGCCATCTGCCCATATATCAGGGTTTCTGCAAAGGAAAATGAGTTCCTGAGCGTGCACAGGTCACTCCACACGAACCACTGCAGCCTGCACTCCTCTGGGGTGGAGGGAGCAGCGCTTAATTTCAAAAGCCGGAAGGCCAGGGAGAGTTGTTTTTCCTAATTCCTGGGTGTCCCCCTGCCCCGCTGAGAGTAAGACCCAGCTGAGTCTCAGTGGTAAAGATCAGCGATTACACAGCAGTTCTTTACTCAGTGAGGACACATCTCTGGTCATTATGCTTTTGGGGGCCTGTGTGGCCTCCTCCCTTGAACCCCTGCTTTTAGCCCCTACTCACTCTGGAGGGACTTAAAAAACTTTCTTTTCTGGGCCTCAGGGATGCTTTTTAAATTTATCTTTCCATGTGGGTTGTACTTTGTCATAACCAAAATCTTACTGCAAACATGGACCCATTCTTGTGTCCACTGATATTTATTTATTGAATCCCACTCTATATGCCAGACACTGCCCTGGACCCTGGGTTACATCAATGAAAACAGAGAGGTAAGATTCCCCTCTTCCCCAGAGTTCTATCTGACTCTGGAATCTAATGAGATCCATGCTAGGTGAGACCCAGGACCCCAGACTCAAGGAGGACTTTTCAACGCCTCTTCTCTATTTTAGAAAGTCAAGAACTGCAGATCTCCAAGTCCTTCCTCTCCATTACTTAGCTATTGCTGTATAACAAATGTCCCAACATTTATTGGCTTAAAAACAGCATTTATTACCACGCAGCTCCTGCGAGTCAAGAATCTGGGCACAGTTTAGTTGGTGCCTCTGGCTTGAGGTGTCCTGAGATGTCCATCAAGCTGTTGGCGGGGCGGTAGTCCACTCAGGGCTCAACTCAGGGAAGGGTTGCTTCCAAGCTCACCCACACGGTGGCCAGCAGGTCCATTTCTGAGAGCTCACAGGGATCCCCCAACAGGGCTGCCTCAAGAAGGAGCAGCAGCTTCCCCAAAAGTGAACAGGAGAGAGTGATTACCTCACATGGAAGCTACAAGCTCTTTATAACCTGATCTCAGAAGTGGCATCCCATTCCTTTTGCCAAATTCTATTCTTTAGAAATGAGTCAGTGAGTCCAGCACCCACTTAAGGGGAGCAGATGACACAGGACCTGAAAACCAGGATCACTGGGGCATCTGGGAAGCTGCCTTCCACATCCTCCAGGAGCCTCTCTAATTGATGGGACTTACCCCACTTCCTGCTACGCTTACAGTAGGGATCACACAGTTGACCCCTGAATGTTCCTGCATTGTTTCCATAATTACTGTTGTGGTTCCACTCTCCCAATATGAATATAAGCTTCTTGAGGTCAGAAGCCATGTGTTTCTGCCTCTTCTCACTTTCCATTTAGACCAACCATGTGCTGAGCAAGTTACTGTCAGTTAGATCATCTCAGCCTCAAGTGAAAAAAAAATGTAAAAGTCCAAAGCAAAAATGTCTTAAACAGCAGTAGGGCTTAACAGTCTCTCTTGGCAAGAAAGCTGGAGGTGGGTAGTTGCAGGCGTGGCTCAGCTCCTCAGCGATGCCAGCAAGGTCCCACGCTCCTCTGCCACCTCCCCACGTGGCCTCAAGACAGCTGCTGCAGCACCAACACCACTTCCTCTACAACTGCATCCACAAACAGGAAGTAGGGTTTCTTCTTGCTTGGGAAGGATACCTTTTCCCTTAGGACTCCCCAGCAGACTTTCCCTTACACTTGTTGACCAGAACAGGATCATAGGATCACCCCTAAAGCAATCACTGCTGAGAGGGAATTGTATTACCACGGTTGGTTTAGATTCATGGTTCTCAGCAGGGATGGGTTTGGAAGATGACATCGCCTTCTGGGACTCTGGGAAATGTGAGTCTGACCCAGGGACTAGGGAGAGCTATTGGCATTTAGTGGGTTGGGACCAGAGTTGTTAAACTTCCAGCAATAGTGTAGGTACAGTCCTATAAAACAGAGAGAACTGCAGAAGCTGAGGCCGGAGTCATTTGTAATCACCTGAGTGAGCTTGGAAGCAGATCTTCCTCCCTCTTTGAGCCTTGAGATGACTGCAGCCCTGGCCGACAGCTTGACCTTGAGTCCGAGGCACCCAGCTCGAATGCCAACACCAATCCTGTTGAAAACTGCTGATTGAGACTAGTGATTTTCACCCAGAGGTGTTCTTGTGCCTCCCTGACAGATGACAGTTGTCAGTGTTTGGAGACACTTTCAGTTGTCACAGCTTGGGGATGTGACTGGCATCTAGGAGGCTGAGGCAAGGGATGCTGCTGAGCATTCAGCCATGCACAGGACAGTCCCACTGCTAAGGATCACCTGGCTCAAGATGTTGACAGTGCTGAGGCTGAGACACCCTGGTGTAGACCCATTGGGAGTCATTCCTGGGTGGGCTTAGCTGCCTGATGGCCGAACCAGACCTGGTTTGTTCGTGAGGAGGAAGCAGGAACGTTTCCTGGGTAGGTGGCCACAGTCAGTGTCAGCTACAGGCCGTGCTAGTCAGGATGCCTGCAAGTCAGCCAGCTCGTCCCAAGGATGCCCAGTCCCTGTGCCACAGGCTCCAGCATGGCTGAGGTTCACAGTTAAAGGTCAAGAACATGATGGAAGGTGGGGGTGTGGTTGTTTAAAATCAAGGGTTTTTTACTCCACTTTTAATATTATTTCAACATTGTATTTCTCGGTTTCTCTTTCCATAGAATGGGCTTACCGTGGCCTCCACACTGGGTTGAACACAGGCTGAAAAGGTGGCTGCCTCTTGCTTTAATTTGAGACATACCACAAGGTGTGCCTACCCCACATTTTTCCCTCACTGGGCCTGAAAACTCACACTGAGCCTAGATGGTTTGCGGTAAGAGTCACTCGCTGGGGCTGAGATCATATTATGGCGATTAGAGCGTGAGCATTGGACTGAGACCGACCTGAGTTGACATTCCAGATTCTTCACCTGCCAGAGGGTGACTCTGGGGAAATCACTTCCCTGTTGGAGCTCCATGGAGAATGATATCAACCTCACAGGGGTGTTGCGAGACCCCACTGAAATAATCAGGTGAAGCGGTTGGCCTCTGGTAAACCCTCAGGACATGCAGTCCCACCATCTTCATCATGTCCTCTTTGCCATCTCTCCAGAAGGCTTCTGTTAAAATGCAAGTGGGGTTGCGGAGTGAGGCACATCAGCCGTACCACAGAATTGCAGAACTAGAAGGGACCTTTAGGCCAGATTAGGTAGCTTTTGGAAAGCCGAGAGCTGGGTCCTGAGGGCATCAAATTTGCATATGAGCTGAACCAAGCCTCGCCTCCTAGGAGGCCAGGCCTGGGATAGTGTCGCCATGAGGGGCAACAGGAAGACTGAGTCCAAGAGGAAGGAGACAGTGCAGCGCAGGAGGAGCCAGAAAGGGGCCGGGTCCCAACACACTTCAGGGCCTGCTTGTGAATGAGCTAGAGGATGTTCCCATGGAGTCTAGAGCAGAGGTCCACGAACTGCAGCCCACAAGCCTAATCTGGCCCAGCCCCTATTTTTGTAAATAAAGTTTTATTGAAATGCAGCCATGCTCATTTGTTCAGGTATATTGTCTGTGGCTGCTTTTGTGCTATGAAGGCAGAATTAAGTTGTGTTGAATGGTTTCAACAGAGGCTGTATGTCCTACAAACATGAAAATATTTGTTATCTGGCTCCTTATAGAAAAAGTTTGCCAATCCCTGGTATAGAGGGCTCCATTCACATAGACCACAGTGACTCATTAGGATCATGAGCCCTGGAGTCAGACTGACTGCGATGTGAATGGTGCCACCTAGAACTGTGCAGTGCATAGCCTGCTCAGCTGCAGACAGCGGCTCCATGGGAGAAGGGCTTCCTGTGAGTTTCAGAGTGTTCAGGAGAGGGGAAGAAAGCAGCGTCTGTGAAATGTCAGCACCTTGCTGGGGAGATAGTTCCTGTGGAAAGTCGACAGCATGAGGTTTGGGAGGATCTGAGCAGACGGGGAGGTAAGTCTAAATTTAGATTTTCCAAAGCCGATTTGTAAACCAAAGCCCCAGGAATCCCAGAAAGGGACAGTTGGCACACACCATCTCATCTCTGGTTTGCCTCCCATGTTAAAAGGCTGGATGAGTGAGAGAATAATTAATTGGCCTCAACTAAGCTGTTGCCTGAGAGTCAGTGAGAAAGCAGTTGAGAGCTGAAACTCCATTGTTCAGAGTCCTGAGGGTAGAAATTTCTATTCCTGTGTTTTATTACGATGCCCAGCCATGGAATCATGGGGACCTTGGCTGCCCTTGCGAGAGTTCCATGCATTCCTCTTGCTGGGTGTCATTCAAGCAGGATTGAATGAGTGACCTTTCCATCTCAGACAGTGAATGCCACCTCCCTGGGTTTGAAATCACACCTGTGATTCAGAGCAGCTCTGAACCACGACCTTTGAGTTGAGAATGGTTGGGCTTTGCCCTGAGAAGCTGCACCACACCAAGAGCTGCCATAACCACTCCCCTGCCTAGGTGGACACATCCAGATGCCAGTCTGCTTCTCCCCAGGGCTGATGGGCCCACCCCTCTCAGCATATCATGCAAGAAATGGACCACTAACCTGAGACTTCTTAGGTGGTGGAAGCCTTGTAATCAGCCTACCTAGGGAGAAAGGCAAAGGGCTTACAATGCAAATTACAGAGGAATTGGAAAGAATTCCTCTGTAAAGAAACAGAGGAAAGAAAGAAAGAAAAAATGAAGAGGCTTGAGAAGAGAGGCATAATAATAAACTCAAATGGGAACAGAGAAATGGTCAGACAAGAGGCTGCCTGATTAGAGCACTGAAACTCTAAGAGAGGCAGCATCTAAGCAGAAGATGTTACTAAAAGGATTGAAGTTCAGAAATATTAGTTGGTCTGAGTGGTTAGGGCTTGTTGTGAGATGTGCTCTTTGAACAATTTCCATGTCAAGTATCACAAGGGACAGTGACCACCTAGGAAACGTGGGCATCACCACTGTGTAGACATAATGAATGGTACTCAGCTCCTTCCAGTCCACGGATATTTTGCATGCTCTAGTTTGTGCCCTGTAAGCTACTTGTGAAGCTTACAGTCTAGTTGGGAGATGGACATGTACAAAAAGTTAAATAATAGCCCAAGCTAATGTATGATAAATGCCAAACACAGCATACACGAGTGCCACAGGAGTTTAGAAAAGGGAGACATGTCATTGAGAACCAGGATGGATGCTTTAGGAAAGAAGTGAGACTTTGGATTCTGAATGATAGGATTTCAACAAATGGGGGTGGTGGGGAAGCAGGAGAATATTTCAGGAGCTGGGAAGATACAAGTAAAGAAGCCAGGCAGGAAAGAGTCTATTTAGCGGCCCACAAGAAAGGTGGGGTGGCTGGAATCGAGGCTTGCCACGTTGAGATGGTACCTGGCCCCTGAAGCTGACAGCATGTTAGGAAGACCACTGAAAAAGAGACACACACAGGTGATACGGTCCCTCCCATGCATGAGAGGGAAAGAGTTTTAAAAATAAATAAAGCACCTCTTAATTATTCGCTGATTATCTGCATTGCAGCTGATCTCAAGCAAACCCTGCATTCAGCTTGCTTGTGATGTCATTCCCTCTCTGCTTAGGTGCTCATTCCTCTCTCTGTTTACAACCCAGCAGAAGCTGGAAAGGAAGAAGGCTTAAGCTTGTCTCTTCCTAAAAAAATAATAATATGCAATTGCCTCTTTTTGCTATGCCCTTGGGAGTCAGACCAGGCTTGTGGGGAGAAAGAGAAGCTTCAGTGTAGTTGCCATTATGTGACTTGGGCAGCAGGAGTCAAGGAGGGAGAGAATGGGGAGCTGTGGAGGCTCTTTGATTCCCCTGAGTTAGGTATCTGGTCAACTTCGCTAGCACAGGCCATAGAATCTGGTTCAGTGGGTGCTCCCAGCACTGTCTCTTAGTGGCTGGGCATCCTCAAACAGAGTAAATGGTATTCATTTATCCATTCATCAGATGGATATTGACCCTATCTATGCTGAAAGCACTAAGCTGGTGCTCTCCAAGCCTTGGTGTCCTCACCTGTAAAGTGAGAACTGGAATCAGAATCGATGTTCCTCAGTGGAAGTGCTGTTGGCATTTAGGGGTGGATGTCAGTGGATGTGCTCTGGGCATTTGGGCGTGGAGGTGGGAATGCTCAGTAGAATGGTTAGCAAATCTGGCCCTGCCGGTTAAATACCAGTAGTGACTCCCAGTCAAATAAGGTGAGGAGGGCAGTACCGTCTCCAGATAAGGACCATGGGCCTTGTTTTCTTAGATTTCTTCCCAATCTGAAATTCTGTAAGTCTATGGTTGTTTTGTTCCTGGATCCAGTAAAAACATGCAGAACAGAATTACCAAAGATCTGACAAATTATCAGAATCTTGAGTACATCTTATTCAAATGTAAGGGAATGTTTAACTAAACAGCAACAATAGGTAACATCTGTTAAGCAATTACTATGTTCCAGACCCTTGGCAAATTTCTTTCATTAGAAGTCTTTACAGAGGATCTGATTGTTTACTATTTCAGATCATCTGTGTCCCCTAATTTGCCCCCTTAATTTCAGAGCATTGAGTTGACTATCGTTTTTGCTTCATTTATCTTTGCAGAGTTGTGCAAAGTTCAGATAGAGAAGTGTCTCTACAGGAGGCTCTGCGATATGAGAATAAAGCAGCAGTCTGCCAGGTTCACTCCTTTGTGTTGGATACAGTGTTCTTTCTTTGTGTGTCTGTGGTCTTTATGAACTTAGAAAACCTGCCAGTCTCTTAGACGCTATGATATTACCTTACTTCAGAGATCTGAATTTACATTTCTAGTTTTGCAGGGCTTTTTCTCCCCACTTAGTTCCTATACCTGTAATTTGAGTCAACAGCCACCAGAGGGCAGGGACAGTGAAGTTTAGATTTGACCCATTGCTTTCAAGAGTGAGGTCACATCGTCAAAAAGAATACAGCTCACCATGCCAGTCTTGATATAGCACTGGGAACTCTGCACCCTGGTTTCTGGGCAAAGAGAGTCCTTTTATTATGGGTGGCAACATTATTTCCTTGTAATTTGGTACATGGGCTTCTTCAACTTACGTGGAAAGCAAGAGATACAAGTGTCATTACATCAGTCCCTGTGAAAGCCTCTTAAAATGTTCAAAGTCATTTGTAAAAGAAGGAAGAAAAGGAACCCAAGTGCAAAAACACGAGTATCGATCCTTTGTTTTCTGTCTGCAACTCGTTACTTTTTACTCTCACCCTTCCTAGCTAGCGCTGATGTGTGTGTTTGGAGAGCATAAAACAAATTAATTTTGCAAAGGTTAGAAGGGATAATTCTCCCACGTAATTTGCACATGGTAACCTTGGGGGAGCAGGCACTGACATGAGGCACAGCATCTGATGGTCTTATCAAATCAATCCATCTTCTCTCTCTTCCAGGGGAGTGCTACGCACAGCAGGAGGGTGGCTGGGCAGTGCAAAGCCCGGAATCCCCTGAGCAAGCAGTGTTTCAGCTGGCTGGGCAGATCAAATAACACTTGGGCTGGTTAACAAAAGACGCAAGTGGGAAGGTGTTGGAAGCCAGAGTGTGGAAATTTACCCAACGTTATTTCTTTAACAGGGAAGGAGACTTGGTCTGAAAGATGCCACATTCCTGCAGCCTCTCTGGGTGCAGTGGAATACAGTCTTGGGCTAGGTGGCGTGGATGAGCTGGCCAAAGAGGATGCTGCCCACATCCAAAGGCTCCAGAGGATCCTGGCCTGGCAGCTGAGCTCCCCTGCATTTGGAACCTCAGGCGTAACTTGGTGTAGAGCTCATGAAAGGTGCTTGTGTTTCTCCAGCTTTTTTCACCAGTGCTCACCAGTCTGGCTCAGGTTTTGGAATCGAAGGTGAGCTGGTAGAAACAGGAGAGGTAGAAAGAAGCCCCTGGATGCCTCCAGAATTCATTGATGGGATCCCTGCATACTGCTTGGAACACACAGAGAGGCTGTGACACAGCTGAGCTTTGGAGCATCTTCAGGAGCCCAGCTCAGCAAACAACTCTTGCATTTCAGCCAGAAAGAGCCTCTTGTAACAAAGTATTCAAAGGGGAGAGTTTCTGCATCTTTTACTTTGCAGTCCACTATGGTAGAAAACTTGACATTCCATAGATAATGATACCGGGTTTTCTTTCCAAGATGCCGGATTTAAAAGAAATATGAGCCATTCTAAGCTTTAAGGAGGGTTCAGGAAACACAGGAATTAGTAGACAGCCCTCCCAATGCAGGTTAAGACAACAGCCTGCGCCCCCAACTAGCGCAGCTCAGCGAGCATGGCCATATGCCATTCTCGTCTCCAGAGAGCTGGTGGCAGTGACCTCACTGGGAGAAAACGCATCCCTCAGCCGTGGGACTTGACAGAATGAGGTGTGCGAGGGAGGCCACTAGCCGAGACTTGGCCTTTCCTGACTGCCCCTGTGTTACCTGGGCAGCTCCAGATCACTGAGCCCACAATGGCTGAGAAGGGTGACTGCATCGCCAGTGTCTACGGGTATGACCTCGGTGGGCGCTTTGTCGACTTCCAACCCCTGGGCTTCGGTGTCAATGGTTTGGTGCTGTCGGCCGTGGACAGCCGGGCCTGCCGGAAGGTCGCCGTGAAGAAGATTGCCCTGAGCGACGCCCGCAGCATGAAGCACGCGCTCCGAGAGATCAAGATCATTCGGCGCCTGGACCACGACAACATCGTCAAAGTGTACGAGGTGCTCGGGCCCAAGGGAACTGACCTGCAGGGTGAGCTGTTCAAGTTCAGCGTGGCCTACATCGTCCAGGAGTACATGGAGACCGACCTGGCACGCCTGCTGGAGCAGGGCACGCTGGCAGAAGAGCATGCCAAGCTGTTCATGTACCAGCTGCTCCGGGGGCTCAAGTACATCCACTCCGCCAACGTGCTGCACAGGGACCTGAAGCCCGCCAACATCTTCATCAGCACAGAGGACCTCGTGCTCAAGATTGGGGATTTCGGGCTGGCAAGGATCGTTGATCAGCATTACTCCCACAAGGTATGTCTGGCTGGAATGGCAGATATCAGTGGTCCGCAGAATCCCTAAGAATATTTGCAGCACTCTCAAGCTATTCCTAGCTCCATGGTAGTCAGAGGACTAGAGTTAGTAATTAGGGGAGGCTGGAGGGTGCTAGGAAGATCATTAGCCTGAAAAGTTGTTGGAGGTGTGGAGGGAGATCTGGTTCTTGGTCTTGGCTCTGCTATGTGGCTTTGATCACTCTGAGCTGTGCCAGCAGAAGCTGGACTAGACGATCTCTAAAATTTCTTCCAGCTCTAAATTCTATGGCTTGAAAACTATGTGGTTGGTGAATTTGCCTCTAGCATCTTCTTAGCCCTGCTGTCCACTTAGCCATGTCCTTCCTGTGTGCTCAGGACACACCCTGAGGCTTCCCACCCTGTGAGCCTCTGCTCTGGTTGGTCTTACCTCCCTCATCCCATCCAGGCTGACCAATTTGGTGTCCATTTCTCTCAGTCAGTGGACAGCAGGCACAAATGGTTGATCTGATGAGCTAATCCTTCACTGTACCTTGTCCAGCTAATGACTCTGTCCTCCCAGGTCCCATGATGCTCTTGCCTCTCAGTGTGATGTGAAAGCCATGGGTGGCAGACAGTACTATTGAGATTCCCCGTGGTGGGTGCTAAATGCTCCACCAACTGCAGGGATCAGAGCTGACCTGGCCACTCTGCTGGAGACAAATGTCACACTGAGTTGTTCTCAAGGGCCCAGACCTCCTCTTACCTGATCCATTCCTCTCTTCAGAAGCTGGGAGTCCTCTGACATTCCCTTCCTTCCCCTGCCCCAGGTTCCTGCCACTTTAGGGGTGCCTCTGAGCCCCTCAGCAGGAGCATGTTGCCATGTACCCTGCAACAGAGCTGGGGGCTGGGTGTGGCTTCCACCCTCCTGCCCAAACCTTGATGCTACAAAAAATGTTATTAGAATAAAACATCTCCTTGGGAGTAGGTGTGCAGTAGTCTGTTATCATCCAAGGGGCTGGGGTGGGTCATGAAAGGGGAGGGTGGTTTTGACCTTGAACGTGCTTTGGCTGTCTCCCTGAGCCCCATTCCTCTGCCCTCCTTTAGCACCCCCACATAGAAGGGCACTGATCTGCCTTCTACAGCTTCAGTGGAGGGCGTCACAGGGGGCAGGGAGCAGGGCTCCCCGTCCTACCCTCCCTGGCTGGAACTTGGGCTCCAGCCCAGGTTTCAGACCCCAAATCAGCCTAGCTGGCTCTGGCTCCTTGGTGCCACAAATTACTTAGTGACCTTAACCATGAGCCTGCCCTCTGCCCCATTCCTGCAGCCAAGCCATCTGTCAAAACTGACAGCCAACTCTGTAGGAAGGAATGTCCATGGGCTGGGGCCGGGGGAGGCAGGGAGAAACAGTGCCCTTGTATCTCTTTCTAATACCCTGAACTGCTTCTTTTTTTCTCTTTCTTCTAAGGAGCAATGACTCCAAACCACCAAACGAAAGGTTTTAATCCATATCTGTTCTTACTTGGTAAAAGACCTAGAAAATCCACAAGACTTTTATATGTGGGATGCACAAAAACTACCTTCTGAATTGGAATAAACCGGTACATTTGAGTATCATATGATGAAAGGACCTGATTAAGTGAGCTGCAACAAAGAAAGAGCTTAAGACAGCACATAGTAGGGCTTTAGGAAGGTCCAGGAAGATGGTTTATTGTGGCGTAAACCGGCTATTGTAATAATTCTTTGGGGGTGACATGGTGTGAGCAAAGGACCCTTTAGGAGGAGTCAGAGGTCCAGGTTCCTTCTAACAGTGCTAGCTTGGACGTAGTCACTTACCCCCTGGGAGCCTCAGTTTCCCCTCTTTGACAGGGATAATAATTGTGCTCTATCTGCTCCTCTGGCTTATGGTTAAGAATCAAAATGGTCCATGAATGTAAAATTCCTTGGAAAGCAGTTAGGACTGCATCCATTCATTTAATTGGTATTTGCTGAGCCAAACCCAAGCTCAGTGCTGGGAGCTGGAGAGACCAGGCTCACACGATCCCCTCAGCAACCCTGAGGGCTGGGCTCAGTGTTATCCTGTCACTTGGGACTGGAAGCCACTTCCCTGGTTGAGACTTTCATTTCCCCAATGCAGAGGAATTTCAATGTTCTGACTTGCTCTTATCGGGTTCTCCTTAATAAAATTCGCTGTGGGAGGTTAAAGAAATCACTGGAGGCAGTTACGAGCCCAGTAGGCACTCACATCATCCCTGCACCCCCGTGTTCGGCAGATGCCACCCACCCCTACCCCACCTCCTCCCTCATACACTTTCTGCTTTTAGCTTTCTGCCCTCTCTTCCCACAGTGATGATGAAAGGCTTTATATTTGGTGCTTTTATTTATCCAATGTGCATTTAAATCAGTTCTCGTTTAATCCCCATAATGCTGTGAAGCACTTAGGGCAAATGGTTCATTTTAAAACAGAGAGAAACGGCTTTCTCAAGCTTACACAGCTGATATGGCCAAAGGACACAGGGACTGAGGCCTCTTCCTCTCCTGGTGGAAGGTCTCTCTGAGCGCTGTCTCCTTCATGAAGTCTTTCCAGATTCTGGGTTGGAATTAATCATTCCTTTCTCTGAATTCCCATGGCACTTTCCCCATCCCATCACGGGTATCTTCTAACGCTCATCACTCTCTGCTCTGTCCTAGGAGTATTTGAGTCTGTCTCTTTGTACTCTCCCAAGCTGAGAGTCCCTTGGCCCCTTGAAAGCTGTCTCTCCCTCTTTATGGTTCCCCTCCATGGATTCTGATCACTGTACCTAAGACATGGCCCTCAATCGATTTTGTTGACTGTATTGAACGGATGGAAGAATAGTCATCTACTAGCACATTGCAGAAAGGGATCTGTTGGGTTCATTGATTCTGTGTGGTTGGAAGTGTTGACTCTCAGAAAAAGAGCACTTACTTCTTCCAGACAGTAGGTTGGTTGTGGTCAGATGTGTACATCTGGGACATGCATCTGCTCTCTCCAGTGTGCTTGGAGGATGCTGTCTACACACAAACTTCTTGAAACTTAATCCCTTCTAAAGTTTTATGGATCTCCACTCCCTTTGAAGAAGACCATGCTCACCTGGGCTGCAGCAAGTGCCTTTGTGTGGGTCCCAAAAAATGCCCCTTTTCCCTGGCTGAGACAGCCCAGGGCCAGCGATAGCCTTAGTGATCCAACTGGAGCATTGTTTGGAAAAACTCTCAGAACATTTTTCCTCTGCTCTCATACCACAACGACACACCCAGAAGCCTTCTCTGACCTCAAAACCGTGGGGATTTCTCCCCACCAGCAAGCTAGCAACCAGTTCTTCAGTGGACACCAGCTGGGTGTCCCCCAATTCAATTCCAACACTATTTACCTGGAGATAGCGTCAGATCCCACATGTTGAGGGACACAAGACTGCCCCCTCCTTCCCACCAGTCATATTAATAAGTCTGTGCCTCCGGAACTTCTGATGGACTAGCTTCAAGTTTGGGTTCCCATGATCCCCTCTTTGAGTTTAATTAATTTGCTAGAGGAGCTCACAGAACTCAGCGAAACACCTATTTACATTTACTGTAAGGGTTAGGGTTAGGTTCATGTAACACTTCCTTACATTTATTATGACGGACATTTTCAAGGATACAAATAAACGGCCAGGTGAAAAGGTATACAGGGTATAGTCCAGAAAGGTCCTGAGCACAGGAGCATCTGTCCCCAGGGAGTGGGGGGCGCACCACCCTCTTGGCACATGGATGAATTCTTATTCGCCCACCCAGCACTGTGCAGCAGCCTGGTCCTCATGCCTCTCATCTTTCTCATGGGTGGACAGTATGTCTCATTTGCTTCCACATCCCCTCCTCTAGTGCAGGGCCTGACACCGGGCACATGCCCATTAGGTTCATTTAGTGAAGGAGATACCAAAGGAAATAGCCTTCTCTTCTCTAATGAGCAACTGGCCACGTTGAGGTTTCAAGTTGCAGTCAGGATGCATGCTGGGTGTGTGCCCCCCTACTGCAGCACCCCGGGGGGTCTTGGTCTTTGCAAGGTCTAGGGGCCATGTAGAGGCTCCTGCAGCCCACACTTGGGGAGATGGTGTGGATGGCAATGGAGGATGTTCCCTTTCAACAGGGGCAGTCTGGAAAACACTGCCTCTGTGTTATTCTCGCTAAACTCGCCAACTGCATGACCTTAGGCAAGTCCTTTTGCTCATGTAGTTTATCCCTAGAATAGATCTGTAAAAAGACCTCACACCCATGTTGTCCATCCCTGGCCTTTCACAGATGACAAAACTGGCAGGGAAGGAGCCTCGCTCAAGGTCACACAATGAGCGGCTGAGCCTGGGTTTTGACTCCGTGTCCACTGTTTTCTCAGAGCTTCATTTCCCAATTGTCTTTTCTGCCAAATCAGGAGAGTCAGGCCATTCTGCTTATTTCATAGGATTCCTGTTAGAGTCAAATGAAAAAGCATGGCTGTCAAAGTGCATTCAGATGTACGCAGGGCTAAATCACTAACCAAACTTTGCCCAAAGAGATGCCACGGCAATGCCAGGCAGACACCAGCTGTCAGTTTCCCCTTCACTGAGATATGGACCCCACTCCTGACCCAGTGGCCTTGGGGTGAGTCTTGCAATCCCACCTGAGGGTGGCTTCTCAGCCCATGGTCCTGTGACAAGCCCTTTCTACTGCCTCCTCTGCAGGCCCGCTAATGAGTTCTTCGTTGTTTGTATTGAGAAGAGGCGGCTGAAGGATTGGAGTGTGCTTTCCTCTGAATGTATCCTATTAGGAAGTAGACGATCTCAAAAGAGAAAAAAAAATGTCATTAAGACTTCACTGAGCACTGTGTAAGGCTTAAGAAAGGTCAGGAACCACCTCAAGGGTGTGCAGAGGTCCTGAGGAGCACAATGACAGCTTGAATCACGGTGAGAGTGCGTCGCTCCAGGAAGGGCCACCTCTCCTCCTACCATAGAGTACTCACTGGGGCTGCCGGGGGACCACCCACTACCCTTGCTTGTAGCACTTATTTTACCCTGGGCTCACTAAACCTGCTCATCTCCACTACAACATTCAAGAACTGTCAAAGTCCTGATCCAGTAACCTTCTATGACTAGTGTGCATCATGGCATTTATAGTAAAGCTAGCCCTCTACGGCTCACACCTCTGACTGCCAAAGGCACATATAGAGGCCCCATTGCCGGGTCTATCATTCTTACAGCAGTACTTCTAAAATTAGGTGGGTATGGTATAATACAAGTTACTTTAATTCTAATCCCTGGCAGAATTTATAGCATATCCATTCCTCATTCTATCTCTCTAAGGGATAATCGTAACAAGTTCTATTTGCTTCTGACAGACTGCCCTAAAATCACTCATTGCAGCCGGGCGCAGTGGCTCACACCTGTAATCCCAGCACTTTGGGAGGCCGAGGCAGATGGGTCACGAGGTCAGGAGATCGAGACCATCCTGGCTAACATGGTGAAACCCCGTCTCTACTAAAAATACAAAAAATTAGCCGGGCGTGCTGGCGGGCGCCTGTAGTCCCAGCTACTCGGGAGGCTGAGGCAGGAGAATGGCGTGAACCTGGGAGGCAGAGCTTGCAGTGAGCTGAGATCATGCCACTGCACTCCAGCCTGGGCTACAGAGTGAGACTCCATCTCAAAAAAAAAAAAAAAAAATCACTCATTGCCTATTCTTTCATAAGCCACATGGCGCTTGTCTTTCACATACCCGCCTTTCAAAGTGGCAATAAGCAGAAAATACCCAAGAAGGAAAGGGAGAGGAAGGGACCCATCAGAATTTGGGCAAAGGCTCTTGTGTTTTGGTGGATCATTCAAGCAAGTCTGTTTCCTGCGGGGCTGGCCTGCCTTTGTGCCTTTCTGCTTCGTAGCCCTCTGTCTTCTTTCTTCATTCACGATCAGACTGCTTCCATGCTTTGCCTCCATATCTCATTAGGATGCCTTAAAAATTAACTAGCAGGCTGGGTGTGGTGGCTCATGCCTGTAATCCCAGCACTCTGGGAAGCCAAGGCGGGCAGATCACTTGATGTTAGGAGTTTGAGACCAGCCTGGCCAACATGGCGAAACCCTGTCTCTACTAAAAATATAAAAATTAGCCAGGCATGGTGGTGTGTGCCTGTAGTTCCAGCTACTGAGGAGGCTGAGGTAGGAGAATCACTTGAACTTGGGAGGTGGAGGTTGCAGTGAGCCAAGATCACACCACTGCACTCCAGTCTGGGCAACAGAGTGAGACTCCGTCTCAAAAAAAAAAATCAGCTAGCATAGTGGTTCTCAAAGTGAGGCCCCACACCAGCAGCCTCAGCTTCACCTAGGAACTTATTAGAGATACAGATTCCCAGCTTCCATCTCAAACAACAGCCCTGAGGGTGAGGCCCAGCAATCTGTGTTTTCACAAGCCTCCAAGGGATTCTGATGCTCCCGAACTTTTAAGAACCATTGACCCAAAGAAATGGGATCGCTTATCTCAGGACAGAAAGCTGATGCTCCTGATGTGTTTGCTGACGCTTGGAGCTGTGGCTCTCAAACTTCAGCACAATGAAGGAGACTAAGAATGCCTCCCAGAGAACACAGGTGTGTCTGAAGCAGGTGCCTTAACTAGAAGGGCTGCTAACGGTGGGAATCTCAGGCGCTGTGACAGGGAGTCATGTGGATTGTTTTAAGCAGGATGACTTTGGAGGGCCTCACTCGCATCACCTTGGAAACTGCCTGCTCCCCCATGGCACGAGTTTACTGGAAAGCTATACACACCAGGGACCTAAACCCATAGGAGGACTGTTTCTGTTTAGGTTTGATTTTTTACAATTAGGTGATACAAACAATAATTTTGGAAAACATAGACTTTTCATTCTGGTGTGAACTACTTCACTAGATGTCATTTAAAAGCAAAAACACTGGTTTCACAGTTCAGCAAGATTGAATGTCTGATTGAGGGCTCAGCAAATTACTGTAGTTTGTTAAGTTTGTGGTTCGATTTGAGGTCCCAAAGGAGGAAAAGAGGTACATGATGTCGAACACATGCAGCCAGCTTCCAGTGGCTTTGCATGGGAGCTCTGGTCAGCGGGGTTTACATGGGTTTAATCATGCTGAGGCCAGATGCAGTGGCTCATGTCTACAGTCCCGGAGCTTTGGGAGGCCAAGGCAGGAGGACTGCTTAAGGCAAGTAGTTTGAGACCAGCCTGGGCAATAGCGAGACCCCCACGTCTACAACAAATAAGAAAAAATTAGTCAGGTATAGTGGCGTACACCTATAGTCCCAGCCACTCAGGAGGCTGAGATGGGAGGATCACTTGAGCCCAAGAGTTCAAGGCTGCAGTGAGCTACGATTGTACCATTGCACTTCAGCCTGGGCCACAGAGTGAGACCCTGACTCAAAAATAAATAAAAAATCATGTTGATCAACTTCATTTCCTCCCTCTCCTGGGCACTCTGTCTTCCTTTGATGGCTTTTCAGGCTGAGATAACCTCCCCCTCTCTGCCTGAGAAAAACACACAGAAAGCTCTCCTAAAGCACAAATTCTCTCCAAGCTGAAACTAGGAGGAGAAATATTCAATCTGTGACTGAAATGGGGTCTCTGCCAGTGATCAAGAGAGTGCCCTTTTAGTGTCTGTGTGTTTATATTCAGGTCTCCACAGTGCAGATGGCAACCCATGGGGTGCAGGGAGTGGGGAAGGACTTTCCCAGGACCCCAGAGTAGGAACGGGGTCCACAGGGCTGGTGCTGGGAGCAGAACCCAGCCATCCACGGAGGCTGGATTTCATGGGAAAATGAGCTTGTGGAAGGGCACTTTCTGAGGGCTCAGCTAGCAGGAAAGGTCACTTTCTTCTGAAGCCACTAAGCATGTTATTCCAAATCAGTGGAGCTGAAAAGATTTATTTAAAAGGCTATGAAATATCCCTTTTTTAAAGGGAAAAATATGATCAAGGGGATTAGGATGGAGGCTGTACTTGAGAGTCAGGTGTCCCTGAACACCCAGGCAGACTTGGAAAGCTCATTGTGTTGGCATTCAGTGCCTCCCTGTCCCCTTCCCATGGCAGAAGAGGACCCCAGGAAGAGGCAGGCTCTTCCCTCTGTCCCTGGGCCTCCAGGGTCCTCTTCTACCCACTCTCAGAAGAACACCACACCCAGGCCACCCTTCCAGGAAGCAACCCCACTGAGCTTGGGGTGATATTATAAATCTTTAAACACAAGCCTGGCCTGGGAGATGACCAGTCAGAAAGGAAGCCAGCCAGCATCCTGAAGCAGGGTCCTAGAGGCACCCTGCTTGCCACCAGTTCACCCTTTATTGCTGGATCAAGGGGAGGAGCAAGGGAGTCAGGGGCATGGAGTAGTGGCTATTTACCAGTCAGCTTGCAGTATTTCATTATTCAGCAACTGGCCCAGATATCTCAGTGCACATCAGCCATGCTGTGCCAGTTCCCTCGTACCAAAGTTCCCCCTTTCCAAAGTGCCTGTGGATCTGGCTGTCCACTAGGGGTGAGCAGTTGATTAAATGGCTCAAAGGGCTGGGCGTAGTGGCTCATGCCTGTAATCCCAACACTTTGGGAGGCCGAGGCAGGTGGATCATTTGAGGTCAGGAGTTCAAGGCCAGCCTGGCCAACATGGTGAAACCCCATCTTTACTAAAAATACAAAAATTAGCCTGGTGTGGCGGCAGATGCCTGTAATCCCAGCTACGTGGGAGGCTGAGCGAGGAGAATCTCTTGAACCTGGGAGGCGGAGGTTGCCGTGAGCCGAGATTGCACCACTTCACTTCAGCCTAGGCGAAAGAGTGAAACTCTGCCTCAAAAAAATAAATAAAATAAGTAAATGCCTCAAAGGGACCGATAGCCCCCTCTTCGGAAGCCCAGCCTGCTCACTCACCTGGTACTCCCCTCACCACGAGAGCTGCCACCTCCTGTGGCAAGTGCCAAAGCCCCTGAAGAATTCAACAGGCAGGAAGTCTGCAGCCCTCTAGGGATGCTGGAGTGGAGCTAGTGTTTCATGCAGTGCAGGCTTGCTGGTGACAAATCCTTTGTTTACCTAGAAAGTATATTTTTTATTCTCATGTTTAAAGTTTATTTTCCCTGGGTATAAAATGCTGAATTGGCCGGACACGGTGGCTCATGCCTGTAATCCCAGCACTTTGGGAGGCCGAGGCGGGCGGATCACGAGATCAGGAGTTCGAGACTATCCTGGCCAACATGGTGAAACCCCGTCTCTACTAAAAATACAAAAAATTTAGCCAGGCATGGTGGTGGGCGCCTGTAGTCCCAGCTACTCGGGAGGCTGAGGCAGGAGAATGGCGTGAACCCAGGAGGCAGAGCTTACCTATTGTTTCTAAAAAGTAGTTGGTCTTCATTCATAGGATTGTTCCCCTGTATGTAACATATCTTTTTTGCTCCAGCTGATTAATGAATATTATTAAATGGAATGAAGTGGGAGGGCCTCGGGGAATAAGTGTTGAATAATGAGCTCCTCCTTCCTTTTATACCCGAGATTTGCTGGTGAGAGAACTCACTCCCTCTCAGAGGGTTTTTTCAGTCCTGGTGTAAAGGACCCGACCTTCAGTCATTGCTCCAATCTCTCCACTTGGGTACACCCAAGTTGTAAACATTTCAGGAACAGTACACTGTCTTATTCTATAGGCAGATATTCTTTGGTTTATATCGAAGAAGGATAATTAGAAAATTGAATCAAATCCTTTTCCGTTTTCTCCTGAAATGTGGTTTCTTTATTTAGCTTTGCTGCGGTAGCCTGTTGAGAAGACAGTAGTATAGAAATAGAAGGCTTGGGGGGTGGGCATCGCATTGCTGTGATGATCCTGCCTTTTGTGGTTACCTTCTATTTCAGTCTCACACATCTGTGAGCTGGGAGAGACCAGCCCTTATCCTCGCCTCATCCGCTGCCACTCCACTCCCTCATGTTGTAACTGACTTGTCACCATTCCCTGGAAAATACCATACCCAGTGACAGCTCTGGCCCCACACACTGTTCCCTCTGCTCCCACATAAACTACGTACCCCTGCGGACCCTGCTTAAGTGTCCCACCTCTGTGAAGCTTCATCCAGCTCCCCAGGGAAGAGTTAATCACGCCTTCCTCTGGCTGTGCAAAGCCGTTATCCCCACGTTACTGTGACGATCTGTTTACATGCCTCTTCCCAGACAGACCCAGCAGGGCCCCTAAAAAAACATATGTATCTCTTTCATTTCTATATTCCTGGCACCTAGCATAATATGTGACCCATTGTATGAGTTCATTCAGTGCTAATTGGCTAATGAACAAGCCAAGCCTCTGCCTTTCTATTGAATCAAGCGTGGTCTTCAGGCATAAATTCTCTTCCTCAGGGCAGCGTTCAAGGATTTGAAGTCATCTACCATGTCCTTCTAAATCTTGGCAGGCTAGAAACCCCCCTATACAAAAATATTCAGGCAGTCTTCTAAGTGCTTAATGGGTGTTAACCTACTAAATCCTCATAACAACCTAATAGGTGATGTTGTTGCCCCCATTGACTAGATGAAGACACTGAGGCATAGAGAGTAACTTGTCCAGGGTCACCTGCCTGGTCAATGGCAGAGTTGGACTGCAAAGCCCAGTGGCAGCTCAGAGACTGTGCTCTCAGCCACTGAGCTCAGCTGCTTTGATGGCCATTTAGGTGAATTTCCAGAGCTCACACTATCCTGACTGCCCTTTCATTGGCCTCCTTCTTGGCAAAGCATTTTTTTTTTCTTTTTTTGAGACGGGGTTCGCTTTTGTAGCCCAGACTGGAGTGCAATAGTGCAGTCTCGGCTCACTGCAACCTCCGCCTCCGGGGTTCATGCGATTCTCCTGCCTCAGCCTCCCAAGTAGCTGGGACTACAGGCGCCTGCCACCATGCCCAGCTAGTTTTGGGGGTTTTTGGGTTTTTTTAATGTATTTTTTTTTTTGAGACAGAGTTTCACTCTGTCGCCAGGCTGGAGTGCAGTGGCACGATCTTGGCACACTGCAACCTCCACTTCCTGGGTTCAAGTGATTCTCCTGCCTCAGCCTCCCAAGTAGCTGGGACTACAGGCGTGCACCACCTTGCCCAGCTAATTTTTGTATTTTTAGTAGAGGCAGGGTTTCACCATGTTGGCCAGGATGGTCTTGATTTCTTGACCTCGTGATCCGCCCACCTCGGCTTCCCAAAGTGCTGGGATTACAGGTGTGAGCTACCACGCCCAGCCCATTTTTTTGTATTTTTAGTAGAGACAGGGTTTCACCATGTTGGCCAGGCTGGTCTTGAACTCCTGATCTCAGGAGATCTGCCCGCCTCAGCCTCCTAAATTGCTGGGATTATAGGCATGGCAGACCCTTTCTTAAAATGTATCTTCCAGAACAGGTGCTATGTGATTTAGCCAGCCAGCATTAGTGGGGATGCGACATTCCTGCCCTGTACACGTCATGCTGTTCATGTTGCCCATGGTCTTTCAGTAGCCAGGTTGCACTGTTGGCTCATTGAGCCTGTAGCCAACTAACTTCTGTTAGCTCTGTATACTCTATTTTACATGAATATGGTTGATCTTTTTTTAGCCCAAGTACAGCACTTTCTTTACCCTCATCCCTTGTAGATTTCATCTTCTTGGCTTCCTGCAAATATTGTAACCTGATGAGATCTTTTTGGATCTTTATTCTGTCACATAATCTTATCCCTTATAGCTTCATAATTTATAAGCCTGTCTTCTAGGACTTCACTCATCTCACTGGTTAAAATATGTGTAAAGAGATTAGACCAAAGGCCTAGCCACTAGACACACCCCTCCAGGGTGACACTGACATTCTTTGGGTTTAGCTGTCAAACCAGTTATCAATTTACATAGTTACATACTTTTCTGACCCAAATTTTTTCATTGTCCACAAAGATGCCCTCAGGGGTTTTGTAAATGCCTCTTGAGACTCAGGGACACTGTAGTGTCCTTTCATTCTATCTCAATACAATTTGAAACTCATCCTAAAGTTAAAAAGTGACATTCAAGCTACATGACCAGCTGTAACAGTTTTAATTCCTAGACACACGGAGCACAGATGTTAGGAAACATCACCACTTTAGAGAGAACCCAATGCATGAAAATCTAAACTTACAAAATTATATTGGAGGCTAGGGTGTGCTTAGGTAAACTATCGTTCATCCACTAAATAGAATTGTTATACAAATATGTTCTATGATGTTTTTGAAGAGTTTGCAATAACATAGACAAATTTTGTGTAATAATGGTAAGTTTGAAAAGCAAGATACAGAATTATGGAGATGGTATGATCATAAGTTTAAAACAAGGAGAAAATAACTAAACATTTTTTAAAAATAGACTTGAATAAGGGTCCCCAACCTCTGGGCTGAGGACCAGGACTGTCTGTGGCCTGTTAGGAACCAGGCCACACAGCAGGAGGTGAGCGGCTGCTGAGGGAGCATCCTCACCTGAGCTCCGCCTCCTGCCAGATCAGCAGTGGCATTAGAGTCTCATAGGAGCTCAAACCCTATCGTGAACTGCCTATACAAGGAATCTAGGTTGCATGCTCCTTATGAGAATCTAATGCCTGATGATCTGAGCGTAACAGTTTCATCCCGAAACCATCTCCCTGCTCCTTTTCCCGGTCCATGGAAAAATTGTTTTCCACGAAACTGATCCCTGGTGCCAAAAAGGTTGGGGACTGCTGGGCTAGAAGTAAAAACTCCAAAATGTTAACAATGGTTCGACAATGCATAGCTTTTTTTTCTCCTTCTTTCAATAATTCCCAAAAATATATAAAATGAACACTCATGGTTTTATCACAGGTGGGAAGTTGGGAAAGTTTGCTGCAACAGTTTACCCATTGCAAAAAGAGTGGTAAACCTGGATTATTTGGTTACTGAAAGAAAAGGGTCAAGCACCCCAGCGTGTGGCCCAGGAGTCCACGGACAGGGACCCTCAACTGCCTTCTGCTCTGAGGTGCCCACTGTGTCATGTGTGTAAGGTTTTTTTGTTTTTTGTTTTTTTGAGACAGGGTGCCACTCTGTTGCTCAGGCTGGAGTGCAGATCATAGCTCACTGCAGACTCCATCTCCCAAGCAATCCTCCTGCCTCAGCCTCCCAAGTAGCTGGGGCTATAGGCATATGCCACCACACCAGGCTATTTTTTTTTTTATTTTATTTTTAGTAGAGACAAGGTCTTGGTATGTTACTCAGGCTGGTCTCAAACTCCTGAGCTCAAGCAATCCTCCTGCCTCTGCTTCCCCAAATGCTGGGATTATAGGCATGAGCCCCTGCACCTCCCAGGTCTATAAATCTTACCTCCCCACCCAGAGTGGCTGCTCTGCCTCAGGCTGCAGCCTCTGGGAAGAGGAGACTTCTGGACAGGCTGGTGGGGTGAGGGTGTGTTCCATGCCCCTGGGAAATAGGACAACCTCCTCATAGGTAGAGTGGGCAGGTACTAACTAGTGCCATGTGAGCCTAAGCAAGTTACTTAACCTCCCTCAGGCTAGCTCCATCCCCTCATAATAACTCAGGTTTCTGTGTTCTCAGATACCTAAAATTGTACCACTAATAGTAAATTGTATTGGAGTGGTTGACCATGTATTAGCTTCTCTTCTAAGATACCGATAAAGGGAGTGAAGATGAGTGGGAACAAGTCAGAAAACTCTTACTGTAATGAATTTGTCAAAATGGATTAATTAGGAAGCACTGGGCTGGGGGAAGGGAGTTGAACTCAGAAGGAGACCAGAATACAGAGCCCCCTTAAATGTTGACACATTTGCAATTTGGCCAAAGCCTGCCTCTAGTACTGAGGTTATACACTACAGGTGATATTCAAGATATTTAACAACTGGTAAGCTTTGGGACCAACCAATCTGAACAGACATCGGCAGTGACCAATCAGAGTGGATACTGTCTGGGAGCCACCATCACCCCTCCACCCTGCACAGACTGGAGAGCAGGCCCTGTCTTCCCAGAGGTGCTCACTCAAGGGTCCACCAGAGACTTCCCCGTCCAGGCACTCAGAGCAGCAACTGAGAGGCCTGCCCTGGCACAGTCACTTCGGGAAGAATACAGCTTTTTTTTCCTCCCTTTTTCAATAATTCCCAAAAATATATAAAATGAACAGGCCTTGGTCCCACAGCTGCCCCCACACTCTTATTCTTGTTTCCTTCTCTTCCAAGATATCACATTTGCCCTCTGCTGTCCATCATGCACCTGGCAGGATCCCCATGTTTTCTGGGTGAAGGCAGCAGGAAAGGGGGAGCCATTCCTTGCCCTCCCTTTTGTGGCATGGCGGCGCCACCTTTGGCTTTCAGATGACACAGCCAGCAGGTTTTGTGGGGTATGGGAGACTCAAGGGTATGGTCATGAAGATTTTTTTTGCAGTGTCTTCTGCATACAAATACTACCATCTGTAGTAACCATGAAAACTCCAGCAGTAAGCTTAATAAAGCCATTGTGATCCGCAGGACTCACCTGAGGTGGTCTTGGGGTCGAATTTTCCCCATTGTCGATCCCTATG
This sequence comes from Hylobates moloch, assembly GCF_009828535.3. Taxonomy (NCBI): domain Eukaryota; kingdom Metazoa; phylum Chordata; class Mammalia; order Primates; family Hylobatidae; genus Hylobates; species Hylobates moloch. The sequence goes on along the minus strand of NW_026652280.1, from coordinate 28,928,446 downwards.
CCTTTTATTGTGGAATTGGAATCTGAGTTCCTCATGAAGGAGAGCAAGCCCGGGAGCACAGAATGGCCTGCCTGGCCTGGTTTCACAGGACTGAGGCATCACTGTGTGTGAAGGTGGTTTTCAGTAGCCCATGCGCTGAGCTCGGTGGAGCCCAAGGCCAGGAGGACTGAGTCATGGGTGTGCTTCTGTGCAGGTCTTTTGTCTTAGCCACATTTTCTTGTCCCCAGCTGCCCTTCTAAGCCTGACTCTAACCAATTTGCAAATGCTACGGGTCGGAAGCTAGGGAAGGAGTGATCAGCCAATGGCTTCTGTAGCTGGAAGATCAATACCCTCAAATCTACCCAGAAATATTTCCTACAATTCACAATAATGTACCCTGGGGAGTTCTTTCCCACCCATAACTCTGGATTTTCATACCAACCCTCTGAGAGAAGCGAGTCAGGTTAATTATTATCCTCCTTTGATAGATGAGGACAAGGGAGCCCCTAGGGTTGAAAAGCTCATCTAAGGCCCCACTGCTAATGAGAGACAGAGCTGGGACCAGATCTGCCTCCAGGAACCTGGAACAGCAGCTGATGCAATCAGGCTCTGTTCCAGAATTTGAGAACTTTCCTGGTACCCTCTGTGATGAGAAGAGGGAGGAATCATGGCATGGAGGCGCTGGCTTCCGCTTTGCCCAGGTGGAAGCTTGGAGAACAAAGCAGTTCTGTGACCTCCCTGGGCCCCACTGTGAGCAGAGATGGGGCCAGGACAGGAAAGCCTCCTCCCTGCCCTCCTTCCTGTGTCCCTCCCGCTGGCCTCTCCTAGTGCTCTTACGCTGTCCTCCTCTCCTGTGTCTCCTCACTGGAGACTCGCTGAAGCCCAAGGCCTGCTAACTAGCAACATAGATTCCCACTGAGGGACCCAGCGCTCACCACCCCACATGCAGCGAGTTAGGAAAAGGCCACTACACAGAGTATTCTTTTCAGTAGAACAGTGCTTTTATATTTGCTTTTAAACTCTTTTTTTTTTTTTTTTTTTTTAGACAGAGTTTTGCTCTTGTCACCCAGGCTGGAGTACAGTGGCGCAATCTCGGCTCACTGCAACCTCCGCCTCCCGGGTTCAAGCAGTTCTCCTGCCTCAGCCTCCCAAGTAGCTGGGATTACAGGCGCCCACCATCACACCCAGCTGATTTTTGTATTTTTGGTAGAGACAGGGTTTCACCATGTTGGCCAGGCTGGTCTTGAACTCCTGACCTCAGGTAATCCCCCCACCTCAGCCTTCCAGAGTACCAGGATTACAGGTGTGAGCCACCGCGCCTGGCCTAAACTCTTTTTAAAAACGTTATTGAGATATAATTAACATACCATACAATTCACCCATTTAAAGCCTACAATTCAATGACTTTTATTGTATTCAGAAATGTATGTCCATCAGCAGAATCAGTTTTAGAACATTTTCATTACCCCCAAAAGAAACATCATCTCATCCCCCTTCAGCATCACCTGTCCCCACAAGGTCCCTCATCACCCAACCTTAGACAACCACTAGTCAGCTTTCTGTATCTATGGATTTGCCTAGTCCGAATATTTCACATAAGTAGAGTCACACAACATGTGGTCCTTTGTGACTTCTTTCACTCAGCATAATGTTTTCAAGATTTATCCATGTGATTGAAGCAGGTATGATGAGTACTTCGTTTCTTTTTATTGCCAAGTACTATTTCATTGTTTGGATATGTCACATTTTGTTTGTCCATTCATTAGCTGATGGACATTTGGGTTGTTGCTACTTTTTGGCTCTTAAGATAAAGCTGCCATGAACATTCAGGTACAAGTTTTTATGTGGATATGTTTTCACTTCTGTTGGGTATATACCTAGGAGCGGAATTACTGGGTCATGTGCTACTGCTTGAGGAGCTACCAGACTGTTTTCCAAAGGGGCCACACTATTTTGCATTCCCACCAGCAATGTATAAGGATTCGATTTATCCACATCCTCACCAACACTTTTTTTTTTTTAATTTTAGCCATCCTAGTGGATGTGAAGTGGTGTTTCATTGTGGTTTTGATTTGCATTTCCCTGATGGCTGATGATGTTGAACATCTTTTCATGTGCTAATTGACCATTAGTATATCTTCTTTGGAGAACTGTCTATTTAGACCCTTTGTTCATTTTTAATTGGGTTTTTTAAATTATTGAATTATAAAAGTTTTTTAAATATTCCAAATGTAAGTCCCTTATTAGATGGATAATTGCAAAAAAAATTTCAACCCAAATTTTCAACTCAAGTTCTTTGGGGTTGTCTTTTTCACTTCCTTGATGTCCTTTGAAGCACAAAAGTTTTTCATTTTGATGATATCTAGTTTATGTCCTTTTTCTTTTGTTGCTTTTGTTTGTGGCATCATATCTAAGAAGCCACTGCCTAATCCAAGGTCATGAAGATTTATGCCTATGATTTCTTCAAGTTTTGTAGTTTTAGCTCTTCAGTTTAGGTCTTTGATCCATTTCTAGTTGATTTTTATACATTGTATGAGATAGGGGGTCCAACTTCATTCTTTTGCATGTGGGTAATGATCCCAGCACCATCTCTTGAAAACACTATTTTTTCCCATTGAATTGTCTTAGAATCTTTGCAAATATCACTTACCTATAAATGTAAGGGTTATTTCTAGACTCCATTTTTTGTTGCTGTATATATCTCTCTTATTCCAGTACTATGCTATCTTGACTAGTGCAGTTTGTAGTCCGTTTTGAAGTCAGGAAGTGTGAATACTCCAACTTTGTTGTTTTTCAAGATTGTTTTGACTATTCAGGCCTTAGAAAGGAATAAAATGCTGATACAGGCTATAATGGGTGAACCTTGAAACCATTATCCTAAGTGAAAGAAGCCAGTCACACAAAGGCCACATATTGTAGGATTCCATTTATATGAAATGTACAGAATAGGCAAACCCATAGAGACAGAAAATAGATTAGTGGTGCCCAGGGCAGAGGAATGGGAGAAAATGGGGCATGACTGCTAATGGTATGGAGTTTTTTGTTAGGGTGTTGAAAATGTTCTGGAATTAGATAGTAGCGATAATTGTATTACCTTGTGAATAAACCAAAACCCACTAAATAGTACACTTTAAAATGGTGAATTTTACAATGTGTGAATTATATCTTGAAAAAAATTTTAAGAGATCATTTGAATATCGTTATATCTATGAAAAGCATTGTGTATGTAGTTTAAAATCTTCCCACAAAGAAAAAAATACCCTCCAGGCCCAAATAGCTTCATAGGTGAATTCTACCACTATTTAGGAAATAAATAATACCAATTCTACAAACTCTCCCAAAAATTGAAGAGAATACTTCCCAACTCATTCTAAACCTTATTGTGATAGCAAAACATGACAAAAACCTGTATAAGAAAAGCAAGTGACAGATTAATATCTTCCATTAATATAGATGCAAAAATTCTAAACAAAATTTTAGCAAATTGAAGCCAACAATATATAAAAAGGATAATACATATTGACCAAGAGTGTTTTATCCCAGGAATGAAAATTTAATTTAATATTTGAAAATCAATGTTATTACCATTTTGGAAAATGATTTGGCGGTTTCTTTAAAAGTAAAACTTACATCTGTCATATGATCCAGACATTTCACTACTATGTATTTATCCAAGAGAAATGAAAGCATATGTTCACAGAAAGATTTGTATACAAATGTTCATCACAGCTTTTCTATAACCGAAACCTAGAAGCTACCCAAATGTCCATCAACATTCAAATGAAAACACTGATCTTTCCATACAATGGAGTCACCACTGGGCAATAAAAGGGAATAAACCATTCACAACACTACAGATGTATCTCAAGATAGTTGTGCTGAGTGAAAGATGACAGAAATAAATGAAGTAAATTCTGTGTGGTTCCATTTATGTAAAATTCTAGAAAATGCAAACTAATCTACAGTGATGGAAAACAAATTAGTGGTTGCCTAGGGATGGAAAGGGATAACAAAGAGGAATCAGGAATGTTTTGAGGATGATGAATATGTTCTTTTTTTTTTTCTTTTGAGAGAGAATCTCGCTCTGTTGCCCAGGCTGGAGTGCAGTGGCGTGATCTCAGCTCACTGCAATCTCCACCTCCTGGGTTCAAGTGATTCTCCTGCCTCAGCCTCCCAAGTAGCTGAGATTACAGGCAAGCACCACCATGCCCAGCTAATTTTTATATTTTTTTAGTAGAGACGGGGTCTCACCATGTTGGCCAGGCTGGTCTTGAACTTCTGACCTCAAGTGATCCGCCTGCCTCACCCTCCCAAAGTACTGGGATTACAAGCTTGAGCTACCACTCCTGACCTAATATGTTCATTATTTTTATTGTTGATGGTGTGTGTGTGTGTATGTGTGTGTGTGTGTGTGTGAGTAAACTTATCAAAATAGCACACTAAATATGTGTAGTTACTGTATTTCAGTTATACCTCAATGAAGCTGTTTTAAAATAAATACGTTTATTCAATTAACAAATATTTGAATGCCAACTGTGGTATAGGTGTTGGAGATACAAGACTGAAACACAAGACTCTAGACAAGGTTCCTGCCTTCATGGAGTTTATATTTAAGTGGAAAACTTATATAGACCAGATTATTTTTAAGAGTCCTGGAATTTACCCACACAGCTCTTTCAGCCCCAGAGAAGTTTCCTCCCTCCCAGAGCTGTAGGAAAACTGGCAACACAGCTGGAGGTAGGGTGGCATGGAGCTGGGTGTAGGGTGGCATGGCGCTGGAGTCCAGCCATAGACTAACAGTGGTTAGATTGTCTCGCTTCTCTCTGGATGTCCCCCTTAAGGCGTCTGATCACCATCCATGCTCCCACTCCTGACCATCAGGAAGTGGGTCAGGTCTGAGAAGAGACCCTTGTGGTCCCTTGTGGTCCTTCCTGTCTGAGAACAGACCAGATGGCACCACGGAGACCTGCTGAGCCAGAGATAGCCAGGTTGTGTTGTTCAGATGGAGGGTGCTAAGGAAAGAAGGGAAGTCGGAGTAGAGAGAGGGGGGTGCCCTGTTGCTAGAGCACCTTCTGGCTAATGTTTTCACTCCTTTGGGGGCTTGATTCCATTAAATAACCTGGTGGAGCCCCTTTTTTGCTTAAACTTATTTGAGTGGCTTCTG